>NC_090443.1:279856657-280471819 GCF_031143425.1 Pleurodeles waltl | reverse complement strand
GGAATAGTGCAGAGTGGAATACAGTGTCATAGACCACAGTGGCATGGAGTAGATTGTTTCAGAGTAGACTCAAGCACGCTAGAGTGCCATAGAGTGCATCACCTTCTGTGTGCTTCATGTACCACCCTATGTGGCATGGGTATGCTCAGACATTGGTCCCATGCACACTGTGTCACTGGAACCAAGCTATACCCGGCTGATGAGCGCGTCACCTTTTGTGTGTTTCGAATACATTAAACAATCTTAAACAAGCATTTCTAAAGCCAATAGATTGCACCTAAAGGCGAGTTATTTGCTTTGGCAATCAGGTGGGGGTGGGTACTAGTTCAGGGGAAGGCGTGGGCAGGGGTAGATATGGGCTGGTTAAAAAAGCTCTATGATTCGGCCAGCACAGACCATTTCAAAGCACTTTTTTAGGTTCTAGAGCAAAGCGCTCTGTCTCTGGTGTAATCTCTCTGTGGGCTTTTAACCACACCCATGTCACGCCCATAAGTTTGGTTGGTTCGTGCCCTTGCCTTTTAAAATTTGCTTGATTTAATTAGTGAAAGGCATGCATATGTCATGCCTTTTCCGGTGCTTAGCCTGCCTCAAGCACACCGGCCAACTACTGAAAACATATGAGGCTCCATGTTTTCAGTTTGTTTTTCTGGACTACTTTTTCTCTTTATTTCGTAGGCAGCGCGATCTCGCTGGTCAGTAGTCAAGCGCTTTGCATGACATCGACCCTGTTACATGGATATTTGCACTTTTGCCGGTTACATGGATAATTGCACTTTTGTGATATGCTTCACTGCGAGTGAACTTCTGTTTCCTTTTGTGTGTCTGCTTTGTACTCATGGTGGGCGTCAGCTTGCTTATGTGAAACTGTTTTACTTTTCATTTTCAGTTTATGTGGCAAGAAAAGTCTGGTTAGGAGTTTAAAGAGCTAATAGCTTTAACTCGAGCAAACGCGAGACCTATTGCATTGCAAATGCTTGTTTCTTTCTGTTGGGACGGAGTATCACAAACTGGGACTAGTGGGCGAGTTGGAGGGGGAGAAGAAACAGGGACAGAAGGGCAGTGGGAGGCTGGACAAACAAGCAATGACGAGGGAGCAACAATAGTATAAAGGCGGAAAGACGTGGGAGGGAGTGGGTGTATGTGTAAGCAAGGACGGCAGAGAGAGGTGGAGGGACAGGGTCAGCAACGCGGGGAAGTGGTGAACAGGAGAGAAAAGCAGCAACAGGTGTAGAAAAAGTATCTCAATCATAGCTAATGCCTTCAGTCACCGTGAAGTTAGCCAGTGGCTGTAGTGGACTGGACCACTCACTCCCCTATACAACATGCTACAGTAGGCAGAATTAAAATGTGAATGTCACATCGACAGACCGATTGATAAGGACTTACTGAAAGCTCTTATACTTAAGGGTCTACATACGTTTAGTAAAATCAAAATGGTGCAGATAACGCCTGATCGCCAAACCGATAGTGAGAACTGATATTCGCAGCGCTACAAAGCAGCAAGACTTTCTTTCGAGCACTATGAACAGCAGGTTATAAACAAAGGCCATGGCAAGCCACACATTAGCAGCAGCACCTAAGGGGCAGCTCAGTCCCAGTGTACTTTTTCATTTTCGTAACGTGTCCCGAACCTGAACACACAAGGCACTATTTCACAATGTTTGAAAGTTCAAAAAACAAACAAAAAACTCAAACGAATACTATGTACGATTTCCCAAAAAAGTACTACCTCAAAGATCTGTGGAGGTTGGAAAAGTCGAAGTCCGATCGCAGGTGGCAAACAATAACTTAACAAGCGAAAACTATTAAAATACATATATAATACTGTAATTGTATTTACATTCTGGTGTACGTGCGGCGATTAGTAGGATTTAAAGAGTCTACTGTGAGCTTCCGATGCGATTACTCGCAGAGCTTTTATCCTTGGTGGCACCGTTAAAAAAAAAAAAAATGTTTTAAGTAAAAAATAAAATATGGACGAACTGAAATTATATTTGCCTGTTTCACAGTGGCAGACCTCCCAGTGACCCTAAAAGGCACTGAACACTAAAACACACAAGCACTGGCAAAGCCAATAGGTCTTGCCTATGCAATAACCATTGGCCTTGTCAATGTGTTTTACCCAGGTTGTACCCCAGCGTGGTTGCTGTTCAGCACGGCTAAAATTTGGTGGCGTAGAAGAGAGTGGTGCAGAGTGTCGTAGAGTGGAATAGGGAAGAGTGGAGTAGAGTGTCGTACAATAGAGCACCATAATGTGCTGTGTAGTGAAGTGGCATGGACTGGAGTTGAACAGGGTGGCATACAGTGGAGTAGTATAGAGTGGGCTGGTGTAGAGTGCATTGCTGTAGAGTGTTGCAAAGTATAGTGGTGTAGAGTGCAGCAGCATACAATTCAGCAGTGTACAGTGCAGCACTGTCCAGTGCAGTAGACTGGATTAGAGAGTTGCATAGTAGAGTGTAGTTGTGTAAGGTGTACCAGTGCAGAGTGGAGTCCTGCATGGTTGAGTGCAGTGGTGTAGAATAATGGCATAAAGTGGTGTGGAGTGCAGTGGTGCAGAGTAGATTAGAGTGGCGTACAGTAGCATGGCTTAGAGTGTTGTGGCACAGAATACAGTGAATTGACAGAGTGCAGTGGCATTGAGTGCAGTGGCTTAGAATGCAATGTTGCAGAGTGGCATAGAGTGGAGTTGTGCAGCGTAGAGTGGAGTGGTCTAGACTGGAGTGGTGTAGAGCAGAGTGACAGGATGCATTGGCATAGAGTGCAAAGGCGGAGAGTGGAGTGCTGTAGAGTGCAGTGACATAAAGAGCAGTAGAGCAGAGTAGCATAGAGTTCAGTGGCTGAGAGTGCAGTGTTTGCAGAGTAGAGTATCATAGAGAGCAGTGGTGTAGAGTGGCGTAGAGTACATCGGCATAGAGTACAGTGGTGCACAGTACAGTAGAGAGGTGTAGAGTGAAGTGGCGTGGAGCACAGTGGTGTAGAGTGCAGTGGTGTAGAGTGGAGTGCTGCAGAGTGCAGTAAAACAGAGAGCAGTAGTGCAGAGCAAAGTGGCAGAGAGTGCAGTATTGCAGAGTAGAGTGTCATAGAGTGCAGTGGTGTAGAGTAGCATAGAGTGTATTGCTTAGCGTGCAGTGGCATAGAAAACAGTGGTGCAGAGTAGAGTGCAGTGGCATGGAGAGCAGTGTTTCAGAGTGGAGTAGAATGGAGTGGCATAGAGCTGAGTTGTGCAGAGCAGTGTGGGGTGGCTTAGACTGGAGTGCTGCAGAGTAGAGTGACATAGAGTACATTAGCAAAGAGTAGCGTGGTGCAGAGTAGAGAGGTGTAGGGTGAAGTGGCATAGAGCGCAGTGGCTTAGAGTGGAGTGGTGCAGAGTGGAGCAGACTGCAGTGGTGCACAGTGCAGTGGCATGGTGTAAAGTGGAGTGGTGCAGAGTAGTGTGCAGTGGCATGGAGTGGTGCGGAGTAGAGAAGAGTGAAATAGACTGCCATTAAAAACAACACAATTTTAAATGAAATGACCATTACATTTGCGCATACATAACGTTTTACTGATGAAACTATGTAGTGCACAAATGATAACGGGTGGAAATGGCATCACCTAGTGAACTCATTTGCTTTGATCATATTAAAGTAATTGTTCCCAACACACTTCACAATTAACAAAAATGGGGCTTCATTTGCTCTTTGCTACCTCTGATATATTATGAAATACTTTAATAGTTCATTTAAATGTTGTTCAGTGCTAGAAAAAAACCCTTCCCTCTGCCCCCAGTATCCAGCAAGATTGTCACATAAATCCTTTCACTTTGAAGTGGGGAAAAAGAAAATAACATCAAGCTCTCTTGGAAGGCAGAACCTGACATTTGATTTCTGTTTTTGAATGCTGAGCAAATGTGACAAGATTTACAGGCCTGTTTACAGAAAAGAGCACTCTTGGAAGAATACAAGGAGAGGTAATCTGAAAAGGTTTTGCTCCTTGGGGACAAACTGACCTGGACAGCCTATATAAAAAAAACAGCAAATAGAAAGACAGAAAATCTTAGTTACAAACCAAAAAGCCAAAGGTAAGCAAGTGGCAGAATGCCTTCCCAGGGAATGCAAGATGTCTTTAGGAAACCTGTGCTGTCTGGTACCTTCGACCTAACAAAGAGAAAGATGGGCAGGAGCTCGACGCACAAAGACAGGCCGATGGTCCTGGGGCAGTCCCAGTTGCAGGAATATCAGCCTGCCTCCGAGCACAATAGTATGACAAATAGACGTTCCTGGAAAAGGAATCTCGGACCAGTAACTGCCCAGAACATGTCTGGGCAGCAGAGCTATGTGCTAAGACTCACAGATGCGTGTGTGAAACGCAGCAGAAGACATGCTTTAAGACCCTTGACATGAGTAGACAATGCTGCATGTACAAATATGCAACTGTAGAAAACACATCTTGTGCTACCCTAGCCACACAAAGGTAGATGTGCACTGTGCAAGACATACATTCATCACCAGGCATGACAGTGAAGACATTGCACCTTTGTAAATGAATAGGCATTGTGCGGAAAGTTACATGCATGCTTAAAGTATGCAGTGCTGCAATCATTCATAAAAGTAAGCAGTGCTGAAATCATGCATGCATTACTATACATACACATAAAGAGCAATATATGTACAACATGCATCAATACATGGCCATGTATGTACAGCATGTGGGAAGGTGCATTCACGCCTGGAGGTGCATTACAATCATTAACCACATACGTTCAGCACTAGAAGTGCCATGCGCTGTTATATATGTACATGTACAATCTGATTGCATCACCATACATATGCACTGTGCATGTAGTGCCAGAAAAGTGAAGTTCCCGTTGCCAGAATTCCATATTGAGCAGATGGGTGCACACAGGGCATGCAATGATTTTAATGAAGTGGATGAAGTGTCTGCGGCGATCAGACTCATTCCCACCTGGAAATTACTGGTCTCAGTGACGTACTTTAATGGAGAAATACAGTGACAAATGCCCCATTACATCACGGAAAGACTGGGGGGAAGGGGGTAGATGTATGTGCAAGCAAAGACGGACGGGAAGAGTGGGGAGATAGGGGCAGCAACACAGCGGTGTGGTGGGTGGGACCAGAAAGATGCACCACAGGTAAAAAACAAACGGGCATATTTATACTCTGTTTGCGCCGAATGTGCGTCAAAATTTTTGACGCACATTCGGCGCAAACACTGCCCCATATTTAAACTTTGACGTCCAACGCAGCGGGCGTCAAAGTTCCACCATGTGCGCCATTTTTTAGAAGGGGGAACCAGCCTTGCGTTAATTATATGCAAGGTAGGCGTTCCCTTCTAAAAAATGACTTTAAGGCCTGCGCCCCATATTTATCCTGTGACGTCATTTTGACGCACAGGAGGGGGCAGGCCTTAAAAAACGGCGCCCAGCCTGATGGGCGCAGTTTTTTAACGCCTGGGTCAGCGCAGGCTTTAAGGGACCTGTGGGCTCAGAAGGAGCCCAGAGGTGCCCTCCCATGCCCCCAGGGACACCCCCTGCCACCCTTGCCCACCCCAGGAGGACACACAAGGATGGAGGGACCCATCCCAGGGAAGGAAAGGTAAGTGCAGGTAGGTATTTTTTTTCGTATTTTTTTTGTGGCATAGGGGGGCCTGATTTGTGCCCCCCTACATGCCACTATGCCCAATGACCATGCCCAGGGGACATAAGTCCCCTGGGCATGGCCATTGGGCAAGGGGGCATGACTCCTGTCTTTGCTAAGATAGGAGTCATTTCAATGGGGGTTGGGCGTCAAAGAAAATGGCGCAAATCGGGTTGAGGCCAAAATTTTGCCTCAGCCTGACTTGCCCCATTTTTTGACACCCAAGCTTCATTTTCCCCTATGCCGGCGCTGCCTGGTGTGAGTCATTTGTTTTGACGCACACCAGTCCGCAGCGCCGGCTAACGTCATTCAATAAATACGGTGCCCGCATGGCGCTTTGGAATGCCGTTAGCCGGCGTTAAAATTTTTGACGCACAACTGCGTTGGCGCAGTTGTGCATCAAAAAGTATAAATATGGGCCAAAGTACCTCAAGCACAGCGCGAGCAGCGGAGAAACACTAATTAAAAAGAATCAATCTGCATTTGGTCTGTGCGCCAGACAAGAAACAGGAAATGATGTCTGGGCTGCGCTGTAGAATTAGAAGACAGCAAAGAAGAGTGACACTGAAGCCCAACAAATGTAAAGCAAAGGGCGGCTCCAAGCGCTCTTTATAAACAACAATGTCGTGCAAGCATGGGGGTGGTTTCACCACCCTAGGCGGCTTGTTGTACTGGGCCTCATTATTACACCTATTCCTTGAATTGGCTTGGAGAACTAACCTTGCTGCCGCAGCAGAAAAGTTTGTCTACAAATCCAGATGGTGCCCGGAGAATCACCATAAGGTATGGGGCGAATGGTTGACGCATTTAGAATCTTTGCCCTCCGCGATATAGCTCCTTTTCCGATAAACTCCTGTATTTCCGCCAGTTGGATATTGCGAGGTTTGGGCATATTGCAGCACTGTTGTTTCTTGTTTAGTGTTGTGTATCTTTTGATATGTGACCTGAAAATCAATAAATAGATGTTTATAAAAAAAGTGTTTCTGACAAGCGCCAGCTCAACACTAAAAAGGGCCATTGGACATTGAAAATTAACAAAGAGAACTGCATAAAGGTAAAATAATTATAACAATGTTTGGGAAGGCAGAAAAAGGAAGGTGCATTTTTAATGAGCGAGGGAAGAGAGTGATGGAAATAGAGGATGATCCACAGGTTTTTAGGGGGACACTAATAACTGTGTAGTACTTACAGGTGCCAGTTTTTAAACCTCTCCGATAGCATTAATACTAAAACGTGGACAGCACCACCTCCCTAATCGTGCATTGTGTTAGCAGAAGCGAGGCATGTAACATCAGAAAGGCGTACATAGAATGGGACAGCTCTGCTACAGCAGACTTTTAATCTGCAGTCCAGTTCTACTTACAGAGGCTGTGAATGCACAGACAGAAACCGCCCAGGCAAAGATCCTATGAAGATTGCCCCAGGCTCCAGAATGGCTAAAACACAACCTTTTAATTATCATGCCACAAATGCCCTCTACTGCAGGGTGCTGAGAAACAAAGGAGCAAAATCCTACAATCAGCCCCACAACTCCAGTGCAGCAGTTCTCCACGTAATCCAAATGTATATGTAATGAATTACATACTAGTGATAGCCAGTGGGTAATTATAGTTAGGACCAACTTCTACCATAAACAAAGTGTTTTTTGTTTTGCTAATAAATTTGGCCAGTTGGACAAATCTTCACGAAATTTTCGAATGTAATTTGCCCCTTTCATTAGCCGCTGTGTGGAAATTTTCAGGGTGATTTGTCAGGCGAGGGCTGAGAAAAAAGAAGGGGTCCCAAAACGCTTTTCCCCATTTAAAGTTTACAGTGATTTCACAGTTTTTAGGCATACCTACTGCCCGAACCGCTGAAAGTAATTAGATCAAATTTGGTAGAAAGGTAGGTCTTGGTCCAGAAAGATATCTTTTAGTTATTTAGGGCTAATCTGTTCAGAACTTTGGAGTTATTAAAGAAAGATATTTTTATACCGGGGAGCACAGATCCTTTCCGGATCCACTCACTGGGGATCTATGGAGCCCGTGCCAAAACCAAGGCTCTGATTGGTTGGCCATAGCCTGAAAGGAAAGTTGCAGCCACCATTTTGTTTCTCAGCTGGGCTCCCGTAGGACACATAGAAGGGTCTCAAATATTTGTTTTGGGCTGACTCGCATATCCACCTCAGCACTCAGAGTAGCCCCCAGTGTAATTTGTCAAACGATCTACACATCCAAAACTAAATGTTAGAAAAAAAACACTCTTACACCACACACTTGCTGCGCATGGCAAAAGGCCATACTCACCGTGGGGGTTGGCTGCAGGCGGTGGTTGTATTAACGTATGGTAATTATTATATATTACTATACGTAAAAAAAAAAACATAGAAATTCACTGAAAACCCAAAGGTTATAGGGATGTTATAGTAAGGATCACGTTTTAAACACACAAAACCACAGAAATTCAGCAGTTATAGTTAGAATTACCTGAAGAAACTGTAACATATACTGTAAAGTAACATTAGGCCACGAGTTATAGTTTATTAACATTTGTTAACATAACTATAACTGCTGAATTTCAATGATTTTGGGCCTTTAAATCGTAAACCTAACTATAACGTCCCTGTAACCTTTATTTTTTTAAGTGAGAAGATAGACAGATAGATAGATAGATAGATCACATTGGGACCAAGAAACTGTCTTAAATATTAAAAACTTATAGAAAAGCTATGCCACAGGCTGAAAGCCATGACAGGAGCTACACAAGTTAGAATGTTACAGCTAACTGGGAAGAAACTTTAATGTTACTGAAAGCCACAATATGGGGAAAAATACCAAATGCAGACAAAGTATCACAAAGTATCCATAGAATGGAGACAGACAATGGCCAATGCAGATGAAAACATAGGCCTAGAGAGCAGAGAATCTGCCTGCAGGGTGTCCGTTGAGAGATTGAGAATAGTTTCTTCAATAGTGGCTCACTTACAAACACATTACGAACACTTACAACCTCACATTCAGAGGTGAAAAGGCAATGTTTGCTGGTAAAACTGAACAAGAAAAACTGTGCCCAGTGCTAGGAGGCCATACAAAACATGCAACCATGGACTCCTCCCTCTTTTTAGGTTTCGCCTGAGACAGCGCATGGGCAGTTGCTTGCAAGGCATTTTATTCTCTTCTAGGCCTTACAGTTCACACATTGCTTTTCACTGGCTGGTTTCATTGTCATTCTCATTTCCTTGCGTCTGTTTGGGCAGCGCATGCAGGCTTCGCTTCCTCTTCACATGTTTGCCCGTCCCCTAAAGAATAACCCAAGTACTGCTTCCCTGCTAATGTCTTTCCACTGCCCCTGCTTTCAGAGCTACTTTTTTCTTTACTCCATAACAGTACATGTATTTGTAGGCTGTCTCTCCAACCTATCCTGCTCAGCAATGTTACTTATTCACCTCCCCAACTGCTTCCTCCCACCAGCGTTGTGGCTCACTCCGTCCCTGCCATCCCCCTTTTAGATGTTGCTTGCCTCTCCCATCCTCTCAGCCTTGTTGGTTTGCCCTCTGTTCCCAATTCTGTCTTTTTGTTCTTCTTCTTCTATCCTGCAGTTTAAAGTCTGCATTTCAACCAAGACATCAAGCAAGCTATGTTGCACGGCCACAGTTTGAAACAAGCATTGGCAAAGCTAACAGGCCACGACCATGCTATCTATTGGCTTTATCAATGTTTTTAGCCATGTTATACAGCAGGAACACTGAAAGATTTTTTTTTTTTAAAAGCACTAAGATAGTGCTTTTTTATTGCTAGCTTAGGCATCTACATCCTCCATCTTGCATACCCACCCTTCCTCAAGGTACCCCCCACCAGCAATTTAAAAAAAGTTAGAATTCAGCCAGCGCTGGCTGCGTCATAGCGATTTAAAAAAACAAAAAACGTTTAGCCATGCTGCAGAGAAGCTGTGCTACATGGCTAAAAATACTTACAACCCCAATAGCCAACATAGGCGAGACCTATTGGCTTTGCCAATGTTTTTTATTTTTATATTTTTTACTTCCCAGCAACTTTGATCCAATGGACAACGTCGCCTGGTCACAAATAAAATCCATTTGTCTTCAAGCCAAATTAAACAAATGCAAGCAACTTCCAGACGCACTGAATAAATCACTTGAGACTACCATTCTCCTGACTCCCAAATTTCCAATGATTAGAACGTCGATATAATTGGCCGGAATCATACCATTTGATGAAGTGAGGAAGCTGAGAATGGGCAATTGGCCACAACTTGTCCACTGTGGGGAAATCAGAGTCCGTCCCTTCAGCATGGATCGAGATGTTAATGTCTGGTGCTCGTATGCTGATTGTTAACAAAAGAACCCACCCCTTAAGTTCAGCAATGCTCAAAGGCCTGTTTTGAAAGAAGCCTCAGAAGCGTACATTTAAAAAAAGATACAGGAACAATTAAAGGGTACATACCTTTTTATGTTTTTATGCACAACAGTGCATGGATACAGGACCAAACGTATGCTAAAAAAAAGATGGGCAAGGCAAAAATTAACAGGGAGAGTAGAGCCCGAGCCAAGGGTCGCATCTGGTTCTAAGAACCCATGCACGAGTTGAGACCTGAAAGCAGTTGGCATGTAAATCATGCAACAAACACCATGTACCTTAGCACATAAGATTATTATTGTAAGTGATAGTTTTTAGAAACATTCTTGGTCGAGGGCCCTGACGTCAGTCATTAGTGAATCAAAAAGCAAATCAATTGTCATCTTTACCCTACTTATGTGCTACTTTCTTTTTATCAATGGAGCAACATTATAGTCCATTAAATTAAACACGAGAGTTCTGTACATCACATATCCTGGAAGCAGATATTTTGAAGGTGAGGTAATAAGTGTTTAGGAAGAAAAAGGAGGCTCAGTGAAATACATTTTTGCCTAGGGCCACACAGTGTGGTCAAGCGTGGAAGCTAGGATTGATCCTAGGTTTTCTGGTTTCAGATTATGTATTTCAGCAACTAGAGGGGTACTCTCATTTTTAACGTCAAGGTATTATTATGCTTTTTTTTTTTTTTTTTCGCATGCGGGTAGAGCTTGAATTGCAGGCAGAAGTCACATGAAAGCTCAGCGTCCTGGGCCCGAGTGTCTAAGAGTTCCTCGAGCTGAGCCAGAGCCAGATGCCTGATTTAAGCCTGTCTCGACCTTTCAGTGGCTCGCCCACCTCTATGACAAAAGTAGGACAAATGTACATTTCGTGCCAACAGGATGCAACAGTATGTTTTGTGAAACATGTGAATAAGTGTAGTCTTACATTCTAGCTAGAATTACCAAGTGAGTACTGATAGGGAATTCTATGTCAGGACCGGAGGCTTCGGATTATGCTTTTCTCTCTCTTTACTGCCAAAACTCAGCAGCCAATGAAAGTTAACAAAACAAAAGAACTACATTTCCCATAAACACAGTAGTTCCAGTCCACCAATCACCATTAACCTTTCCATATAACTGTCCCTTGTGGCATAGTACTTCCTCTTTCTTTGCTGCTGCAGCCAAGAGATAAATGCATTCCTTACCTTCATTACGCTTCATTCTAAAAAACTATTGTGTACTTTATTTATTTTCTAATCCGGCACAACGTGGAGCGGGAGCGGGCTCTGAACGCGCTGCGGTGCTCTTTCCACACAACGCGCCCTCTCCCTTTTTCAGTTTTTCATTGTTTTGGAGACCGGCTTTGCCGGCGGGCGCGCTCGCATCTAGCTTTGGAGTCGTTCCAACTCCTAGACCGCGGCGCGCGTTAGAGGACGAGTCCTCTTTTCTTTTCCATGTGTGCGCATGCGCACTACTCGTTCTTGCCGATCGGGGGAGAATGAGTTGTGTGCTGCACGCGAAGCCGGAGAGAAGGCTATTTTTAGCTCGTTCTCTCGGCCAACTGAACCGCTTGAGCCCTAGAACGCCGGACGGGGCGATTATTACATACACAGCTTGGCTGAGGGGTAAGCAGGAGCTCCCTCCACACCTGAATTATTGTTGTGCCATCATCCGTAAAGGGTTTGACGAGAGGTTAGAAACACCCTACGTTCGAAATGCCCGCGCCCCTCTCTCCAGGGCAAGGTAACAGAGACTCCAGACCTGGATCCAAACATGGCGACTTTTATGGGAAAATCTCAAAAGATCCGAAGAAGGGTTTGGATCGTGCTTGGAAGAATTGTCAGGACCGACTTCTTGATATCACTGGCCCCATCACAAAAATCCTTGAGTTGGCTGTCCAGGCCAAAGAGTCCGAATCACCTCTTGACCCGCAGACAATCTTAGAATGGGCTCAACGAGCAATCTGTCTACTAGGAAATGCGAACTGCGCCATGTCGACGGAGCACATATGCTCCTTTCTCATGAGAATTGACCCGAAACTGGCAGATTTAGCCCCCAACGATGCAGGCCCAGCGGCGAATGGCCTTCTTTTCGGGGACAAATTTGTGAAAGACGTGGGGAAGTATGTTGCCACCTTTTCCACTTTGGATAAGGCCCAATCCTCCATGAGGAAAATGTTTAATAGAGGCCTTTTTGCCAGGGCCGGACGCTTCAGAAGTCGAGCGCCGGGCCGTGGCTTCAATCAGGCCTCAGGCAATTACAACCAACAAGGATACTACTCCAGGTTGGGCTTCTACCCCTCCCGAGCCCGCAGAGGCCGCAGTTACCGCAACAGAGGCGGCACCAACTCCGTCGAAGGGCCATCTACAGGTGAGAATCATTCCCTTTTCAGAAGTTTTCTTGGGAGGGAGATTGAAAGATCACTTAGCAGCTTGGGAACGGATATCTCAAGATCCGTGGATTCTTCAGACTGTTCAAGGTTACAGGATAGAGTTTTATGCTCCGCCGCATCAGGCAAATTTTCCCCATCCCCTTGTTTTTTCCCAAACAGACGGTCATTTCATAGACATCGAGATTGCCCGTTTACTCCAGAAACGTGCCATTTGCCGCTCCGAGCCACACCCAAGTGGGTTTGTAAGTTCGATGTTCCTGGTTCAGAAAAAAAGAGGTGGCTCTCGGTTAGTCCTCAACCTGAAGGAATTCAATTCCTGGGTGGTTTATCGTCATTTCAAAATGGAAGGCATCCACCTCTTAAGAGACCTTCTGTTAGAGGGGGATTTCCTGGTTCGATTAGACCTAAAAGACGCTTATCTTTCAGTTCCCATCTTCAAACCTCACAGATGGTTCCTCCAATTCAGTTGGCGGGAGACTTGGTACAAGTTCTCCGTCCTTCCCTTCGGTCTTTCTTCCGCCCGTGGTGTTTCACCAAACTTTTAAGGCCAGTGGTCCAACTCCTCAGAGAAAGGGGTGCTCGTCTAATTGATCATGGCTCAGTCAGAAGAGTCAGTCCTCCTCCACCTAGCATGGACAGTCCAACTCTTGCAAGAGTTGGGATTTCTCATCAACGTAGACAAATCGGTCTTAATCCCGTCCAAGGTTGTAGAATTCTTAGGGTTTCAGGTAGACTCCGTCAAAGCACAGTTGTTTTTACCTCTTGCGAAGAGGAAAACTATCAAGAAAGAATTGAGGAGAGCCCTTGCCTCTCAGACTATATAACTGAAGACCCTAGCACGCCTAGTGGGTCTTTTAGCTTCCTCAATTCAGGCAATCTTCACAGGGCCGCTCCATTATCGGGCCCTTCAACGTCTGAAGATTCTCCACCTTCGCAGGGACCTTTCGTATGCGGAGCAGATTATCCTGACGGACGAGGCCAGGTCAGAAATCAATTGGTGGCTAGAACACATGGATGCCTGGAACGTCAGGGCAACCTTTGCTTCGAATCCAGAGATGATTATAGAATCAGATGCCAGCCGGTGGGGCTGGGGAGCCCGCTGCGGCTCTGTTCAAACGGGGGGTCGGTGGTCCCAGGACGAACTAACGCTTCACATCAATTGCCTAGAAGTTTTAGCAGGAGCTTTTGCTATTCGATCCCTGTCTCCCCAACAGGGGAAATTTTGTATTCTACTCAGGATGGACAACATTTCAGCAGTTCAGTACATCAACTGTCTGGGCGGGACCAGGTCCCGGGTACTAGTGGAGATTGCGAAGGAGTTTTGGCAAATTTGTCTTCTCCATCACATATCGGTGAAGGCGGAATACATTCCGGGTCGAGCCAATCTCATTGCAGACTGGAATTCTCGATTCCTCAGAGATGGCAGCAATTGGAGGCTGGATCCTCTGGTATTCAACAGGTTGAACTCTCTTTGGGGTCCTTGTGTGATAGACCTCTTTTTCTCCAGACTCAACACTCAACTGACATGTTTCTTCAGTTGGAGACCGGACCCGTTGGCGGCCGGGACGGACACATTTCTCCAGTCCTGGGAGTCGGGGATGCTTTACGCGTTTCCCCCATTCATCATGATTCAGAGAGTAGTCTTTTAGGTGCGGAGACAGAGGGCGGAATTTATCTTAGTGACGCCCATCTGGAAAGCTCAGCCTTGGTTCCCTTTGGCAATGTTAATGTCTTGCGCACCATCTATAGCGATTCCCCAGGACCCTCAACTATTGCTAGATCCGGTGGGATCTCCCCATCCTCTAATATGGAGGGAACAACTATATCTCATGGCGTGGAGAATTTCCAAAGGCGCTGGCAAGTGCTGGGAGTTTCGCACAATGCAATGTTCTTCTTGTTACAATGTTGGGCTCCTTACACTCACAAACGATATCAATCCGCCTGGAAAAGATGGTCGGATTGGTGCAATCAACGAGATATTGATCCCGTGGGGTCTTCCATTGTTATGATCGTCAATTTTCTTTCAGAATTAGCGACGCAAGGCCTAGCTTATAGAACTATTAACAGTTTCAGATCGTCAATCTCAGCGGGGCATCCCCATATAGAAGGTAAACAGATTGGGGAACACCAGTTAGTATGTAAGCTGTTGCGGGGAATTCACATTGTGACTCCTCCTCATCCCAAGTATACTTTCCTGTGGGATGTAGATATTGTTTTAAAATTCTTAAAATCATGGCCAAGCAATGAGGATCTTTCACGCAAACAACTTTCAGCGAAGTTGAATATTTTGCTCTGTTTATTATCATGCCGCAGAGTGTCTGATGTGCGAGCTCTGGATTTAGCAGGTAGAGTATTTACTCCTTCGGGAGTCTTGTTTACTATTTATAATCGTACTAAGACTTGTTCTAGAAGTGTTGCATACCCAGCTTTCCCTCACCATCAAAAGCTATGTATTGTAAAATGTTAAAAAAATAATGAAGAACGTACCAGAGAAGTACGCCAAAATTTTCAGGGTCAGTTGTTGATTTCCTTACAAAAACCCTTTGGTCCTGTTTCAGCAGTGACTTTGGCACGTTGGGTCCGTTGGATCCTGCAAGAAGCTGGGATTGATATTTCACAATTTGGGGCACAGTCTGTCAGGGGAGCGATGGCATCTAAGTCATTTTCGTATAGTTCTCATTTAGAGGACATTATGAGAGCAGCTGACTGGTCATCAGATTCTACATTTAAGGTATTTTATCATAAACCAATTGTGGCTGTGGTGTCAAATGTTGTGGATCAGCTTTGAACTAGCATAATCCGAAGCCTCCGGTCCTGACCTAGAATAAAAAAAATTCTAGCGTCAAGAATTTTCAATTCTATTTAGGACACGGAGGCTAGGATTATCCCTCCCATGGTTAAAATATCTGTTATATTTCTTATCTGGAAAACAGAAGTTTATTGTACTATTTCAACATTTCAATTGTAACATTCCCACCCTAATGATGTAGACGAAAGACTAAAATTCCATGAATATTATTATGGATTCTTCTTTTTTCTTCTAGGCCCGGAAATCAAAGGTGTTTGATCAAGTCTGGATCTTCCGTTTGGTTCAGTTGAAGTTCTAATAGCCTGAATGGTGATATTCCCCGTCAAGACGCGGTGTCAACCCAGGAGTGACGTTGGATACAGGTTCAAGAGTGTCCAGTTCGGTTTTGAGTAATCTTATGGTTTATTGCAAAGAAAGAGGAAGGACTATGCGGCAAGGGACAGTTATATGGACAGGTTAATGGTGATTGGTGGACTGGAACTACTGTGTTTATGGGAAATGTAGTTCTTTTGTTTTGTTAAATTTTATTGGCTGCTGAGTTTTGGCAGTAAAGAGAGAGAAAAGCATAATCCTCGCCTCCATGTCCTTAATCGAATTGAAAATTCTTGACGCGATAGGTAGAATTTTTTTTATCCTACGCGAAACAGTGGTGAACACACTCTCTTGAGTTAATAAGACCAGCCACGGCCAGCTGAGTTAAAGAGTGTGTAATCATCCACGGTGCAACATTTCCACGCAATCGTTGGGCACAGCTATCAACAGTACAGCAGGTGCAGTGGCGCTGGGGGCTGAGGTTCCAAGGCTTGCTGCCTGCCAGGTATAACTGTTGTTTACGACCTAAAAGTGGGGCTAGTCTTCTTGCTTGTTGTACAGTGCATGGCACCCTTGCTACGCCACTGCGTTATTGGGATTATAGTAGCACCTTGACGCTGGTGATGTCTTCCAAGCCCACCGTGCACTCGCTGAGGCGGGAAACTAAAACCAGCTGCGAAATTCTGCCACAAATCTGGATGCTGCTCAATGCATATGTTGTGCTCACTCGCCTGCAAGGGTATATGTGAATGTCTGCCTTGATTCAGGTGTTAATGCGCTCTACGAAAAGCTGCAGGAGAGGGGCTTTTGAGTCACCAAGGAAAAATAATTTTGAAATCAGCAAAGATGTTTAGGACAGAAAAGACTCAGGCCGCTCATCGCTTTCAAGGTGGGACATGGACTGTCGTGACACACCTATGGACCTACGAACTCACATTCACCCCGAATCAATGCAGATGTCCGAATAAACCCCATACGGGCGAGTCCGTGCATTATATATGCAGCGGCCGAGCAGATCTATTTTATTTGTGATCAGAGAACATCATCAAGTGGTAGTCTGAAGTTGCTGGGAAGAAAGAAATTAACTGGAAAGTCAAAAGGTCTCACCTATCAAGCTTTTGGCTTTGTTAATGTTTTGCTGCACTGCAGTCCATTCATGGCTGCAGTGCAGCATGGCTGGGAGTTAAAAACACAGGCCCTGTGAAGCTGACAGCACTGGCCACTCCACAGTGCTTTTTTTGTTTTACTTGCTGGTGTGAGGGAGAGCATCGACACAAAGGGTGTGGATGCCTCCTGTCGACCCTCCCACCAGAAATAAACTTTTCAACCATGCTGCACTACTGCTGTGTAACATCTAAAAACATTGACAAAGCCAATAGGGCGCAGTAGGTGAGACCTACTTGCTGTGCCACTGTTTCTTTTACGAGATGAGCTACCTCGGCAGTCCATTCTACACTAAGGACCTCTACGTGTTTAGGGCAGACTGGGAAACCGAGATCCCTGAGTTCAATGCATGGAGCGAAACCCATGCTCCCTGTCCCAGAAGCTACAGTATAGGAGTGTGAGTGGTACCCCTTTATTCAGTCTCCTGAGAAGACTAAAAGCTATTTTGACATTCATGTGGTCTTTACGGGAGAAGTAGAGGCTGACACCAAATTTCAGGGTTGAGAGGGGTCAGACTGTGATTTGAGAGGGCCCTGTGAGTAGGGAGCACATGCAAAATCATCAACATGCAGGTGGGAGTGGGAGTGCAAACAAAAATCACCCCTCGCAAAAAAATACTTAAACTGGTCCCACACTGCATACTGTTGCAGCTAGAATGGGACCATACATGTATAGTTGTTTAATGGCAGCCATCCTGCTCTTAAATACCAGAGTGATCAGTCTGGGCCCACTGCAGCACCAAATGGGTAGTGACCTTGGATGGCCTCTGCTTTAATGTAGCAACAGTGAGGCCACTGTGGGGGAAAATAGCCAATAGAAGGTTTCTGGTGTGGGGCTTACGGCTTTGGAAGATGACTGGAGGTCATCTTTTCAAACTGTTCACCAAACAGGTTCAATATTTGTTCTTATCGGGTTGAATGTTAACCACTTGACAGACATCCAAGTGTCAATGGCCAACAGGTGAGGTGGCTCTGTAGACTCCCACTGAATTCCAATGTAATTGGCACCTGTGTAAATGTTGACTCCTCTGGACTCACGATAGAAGCACAGGGAATGTACACAAGCTTGAGCCTGGACAACATGTCTGATTGCAGTAGAGTCACAAAACAATTTGCACGAAAGGAGGCTGCTGTAAAATGCATTTCCATTCAACAAAAATAACGTCTGCTTCTGAGAAAACCACTGAAACTTGTCCCACACAGATGACTGCGGTGAGACCCTGGTTTCTGACAGTATTAAGATTTAACAGAATAAGAGAATCCACCCCCCCACGATCTGTCCTCATCTTGGGTTCATTCAGGCCGGAGACAAGGGTAGGCACATGATAGAAAAGATCGGGCAATTCTCAAACCTTCATAAAATCCTTGTGCTAAAAGCTTGGTCACGAAAGGCAAGTCTGATACTGCTCTGAAATTTACAGGGTGAATGGTGGCACAAGACTTTCTTTCTAAACAATTGGGGCACCTCTGCCTCCACTGAAACTGTAGGGCCAGTCATATATTGACAAAGCTTTCACAATAGTCATCTATTGAGGTTGGCATGCAAACCCTTCAAAGAGTGTACAAAATGGGGGTTATCCTAAAGGCCAATCAACATGTTTGTAATGAGGAAAGGTCAGACTGATTGAGAGACAGAAGCATGGCAGATTCCATATTCTCAGTAGGGCAGCATTTCCTACACTGTAGGTAACAAGCCAATTTTTGATGGGTCGCAAAAGGGTAACAAGCACATTTTTGATGGGTCGCAAAAATTATGGTATATGTAAGGTATCAGATTTTTGATATCGATATACAATAACAAATATAAACAAACTGTTAAAAAACAATAATATTAAAAATAGCCAGGCCTCGTCTATTAACCCCTTCAATGTGGGCGTCGGCCACTGGCCGACGCCCACACTACCTCCCTGGTGCGGGTCACGACCAGTGGCCGACACCAGGGAGGGGGTTAATAAATCCTCGGGTGCATTTATTTATTTATTTTTTCCCCCCAGGGAGACACTGAAGCTCTTCCGTGTCACGGCGCGCTGACATAACAAAGTTGATTTCCCCAAGGGTCTCCCCTTTCTTATGAGGCCTTCTGAAAGTGCGATCGGGGGCCAGGACACACCACTAGACGCCAGGGATTTCACTTGGGCGGGTCGCCCCCCTCGGAAAAAGGCCCCCCTCCCACCCCCCCCGGGGTCATATTTTTTTTAAAAAAAAGGTAGGTGCCCCCTGCCCTGGGGTGGCGGGGGCACGATCGCGTCCCCCCCCCACCCCGTGGCAACATTTAAAAAAAAAAAAAATGGACAGGGGGTCGCCCGTGGGCAGGGCGACTCCCTTTGGGGGCAATATTTTTGGCCCCCAAGGAAACCATACAATAACAAAAAAAAATAGATCTATATGTATATATATATATATATATATATAGATATATATATATATCTATATATATATATATATATCTATATATATATATATATATATATATATATATATATATATATATATATATATGTTGATATATCTACGTACATGGATATATCTATAGATAGATCTATAGATATATATATATATAGATCTATCTATAGATATATCTATGTAGATATATATATATATATATATATATATATATATATATATATATATATCACTTTTGTCAATATGTGTGTGGTTTCCCTGGGGGCTGCGATCGACCCCCAGGAAA
Organism: Pleurodeles waltl; assembly: GCF_031143425.1. Lineage (NCBI taxonomy): Eukaryota > Metazoa > Chordata > Amphibia > Caudata > Salamandridae > Pleurodeles > Pleurodeles waltl. Next base: position 280,452,485 of record NC_090443.1, on the reverse strand, counting down.
ACCAGACCCATATATAAAAGTGATATATATATATATATATATATATATATATATATATATACAGATTTGCCACCAGTTGTCAAGTAAGTATTGTGATTATGTTTCTGCTACGAAAGGATCAGACTTTTGTCTAGTGGCAGTTTTAGTGCCATAAAGAAGCGCAGAAGGTTTATATGCCTACTGCAAAGAGCAAATCTGTATTTTATGTCAATAGCTGAGTACATTAGTAAAGTCAGCCATTACCTGAACTATAATACAAATGAAATGTATGTGCGTGGCGGCTATGGAGAGATGAAGGGCACTTTTGCTGGGTGGTAATGAGGGAATCTGAGGTGGAGGGAGTGGGAGCACCAATAATGATTGTTGGACTGGGCGCAGGAGGTGCTAAATACTGTGACAAATGGTATGTGACAAGGTGTTTTTTGAGTGTCTTGAAAGAACGTGCTGATTGAGGGAAGAAGCCAGGTAAGGTGGCCTCTACTGTTGCACGTATCTCAGACACACCATCGATTTTGTGACTGTCTAGGTAGGCTAGTGTTTTAGAGCAACAGTTTAGCCAATAGCAGAGATGGCATCTTGATGGATGACTGCTGCCGGCACTCGGGTTATAGAGGACAGCTCTGACATAGGATCAGAGACTGAGACATCAGATACTGAGACAGCATCTGAGGGAAAGGACAATGGTGCAGACTTTGGGAGTGATTTTTCAGTCGGAGGAGTCCCATTCGATAGCTCCTCTTCCAGTACATTATGAGGGAGGTGATGAGGACAGTCCTGCTGTCCCTTCGCAAGCAGTCTGTGCAACTGGGTAATAGTGGGTTAGCCCAACCCAGAGAGCCGGTGAATGCGGCGGCAAGCAGAGAGAGAGAGAGAGTGCTCTCTTGGGAGCTCCCCAAGTTAGTTCAGCCCCAAATTCCACCGCCCAAATCGTATTGTGGAGAAATCAAAATTATCTATCGCAAAACAAACTGGTTTTGTAAGGCAGGCACCTGTGTTTTTGGTCCTGGGTTCGGCGGCCATATAGAGAAACACACTAAACCCAAACATTTCTGGAAACTAGACATTCGGGGGAGTCCACAGAGGTGTGACTTGTGTGGATTCCCCAAAGTTTTCTTACCCAGAATACCCTGCAAAGCTGAAATGTTGAATAAAAACTCTATTTTTTTCACATTTCTGTCACACAAACTACAGGAATATGCTGGGACCCACAAAATTCCTACCACCCAGTGATTCCTCACCTGTCCTGATAGAAACACTACCCCACTTGAGTGCCTACACCTAGTGCCTGCGTCAGGAATGGATCAGCCCAGGGTCAACAGCTGCCTCATGTAAGGACCAACATTGACCGTTGTGTGATCTATTCCTGTCGTGGGCACCAGGCCTACCCACACAAGTGAGGTACCATTTTTATCGGGAGACTTGGGGGAATGCTGGGTGGAAGGAAATTTGTGGCTCCTCTCAGATTCCAGAATTTTCTGTCACCGAAATGAGAGGAAAAAGTGTTTTTTTGGCCAAACTTTGATGTTTGCAAAGGATTCTGGGTAACAGAACCTGGTCAGAGCCCCACAAGTCACCCATCTTGGATTCCCCTGGGTTTCTAGTTTTCAAAAATGTGCTGGTTTCCTAGGTTTCCCCAGGTGCCGGCTGAGCTAGAGGCCAAAATCCACAGGTAGGCACTGTTTTCTATGAAAAAATGTGATGTGTCCACGTTGTGTTTTGTGACATTTCCTGTCGCGGGCGCTAGGCCTACCCACAAAAGTGAGGTATCATTTTTATCAAGAGACTTGGGGGAACGCTGGGTGGAAGGAAATTTGTGGCTCCTCTCAGATTCCAGAACTTTCTGTCACCGAAATGTGAGAAAAACGTCCTTTTTTTGCCACATTTTGAGGTTTGCAAAGGATTCTGGGTAACAGAACCTGGTCAGAGCCCCACAAGTCACCCCATCTTGGATTCCCCTAGGTCTCTAGTTTTCAAAAATGCACAGGTTTGGTGGGTTTCCCTAGGTGCCGGCTGAGCTAGAGGCCAAAATCTACAGGTAGGCACTTTGCAAAAAACATCTCTGTTTTCTGTCAAAAAAATGGGATGTGTCCACGTTGTGTTTTGGAGCATTTCCTGTTGCGGGCGCTAGGCCTACCCACACAAGTGAGGTATCATTTTTATCGAGGAGACTTGGGGGAATGCTGGGTGGTAGGAAATTTGTGGCTCCTCTCAGATGCCAGAACTTTCTGTCACTGAAATGTGAGGAAAACTCGTTTTTTTAGCCACGTTTTGAGGTTTGCAAAGGATTCTGGGTAACAGAACCTGGTCAGAGCCCCACAAGTCACCCCATCTTGGATTCCACTAGGTGTCTAGTTTTCAAAAATACACAGGTCTGGTAGGTTTCCCTAGGTGCCGGCTGAGCTAGAGGCCAAAATCCACAGGTAGGCGCTTTGCAAAAAACAGGTCTGTTTTCTGTCAAAAAAATGGGATGTGTCCACGTTGTGTTTTGGGGCATATCCTGTTGCGGGCGCTAGGCCTACCCACACAAGTGAGGTATCATTTTTATCGGGAGACTTGGGGGAACATAGAATAGCAAAACAAGTGTTATTGCCCCTTATCTTTCTCTACATTTTTTCCTTCCAAATGCAAGAGAGTGTGTAAAAAAGACATCTATTTGAGAAATGCCCTGCAAATCACATGCTAGTATGGGCACCCCGGAATTCAGAGATGTGCAAATAACCACTGCTCCTCAAAACCTTATCTTGAGCCCATTTTGGAAATGCAAAGGTTTTCTTGATACCTATTTTTCACTCTTCATATTTCAGCAAATGAATTGCTGTATACCCAGTATAGAATGAAAACCAACTGCAAGGTGCAGTTCATTTATTGGCTCTGGGTACCTAGGGTTCTTGATGAACCTACAAGCCCTTTATATCCCTGCAACCAGAAGAGTCCAGCAGACATAACGGTTTATTGCTTTAAAAAATCTGACATCGCAGGAAAAAGTTACAGAGTAAAACATAAAGAAAAATGGCTGTTGTTTTCAGCTCAATTTCAATATATTTTTTTATTTCAGCTGTTATTTTCTGTAGGAAAACCTTGTAGGATCTACACAAATTACCCCTTGCTGAATTCAGAATTTTGTCTAGTTTTCAGAAATGTTTAGTTTTCCGGGATCCAGCATTGGTTTTACACCCATTCCTGTCACTAACTGGAAAGAGGCTGAAAACACCAAAAATAGTAAAAATGGGGTATGTCCCAATAAAATGCCAAATTTGTGTTGAAAAAAGTGGTTTTCTGATTCAAGTCTGCCGGTTCCTGAAAGGTGGGAAGATGGTGATTTCAGCACCAGAAACCCTTTGTTGATGGCATTTTCAGGGAAAAAACCACAAGCCTTCTTCAGCAGCCCTTTTTTCCCATTTTTTTGGAAAAAACAAAATTTTCACTGTATTTTGGCTAATTTCTTGGTCTCCTCCAGGGGAAACCACAAACTCTGGGTACCATTAGAATCCCTAGGATGTTGGAAAACAAGGACGCAAATTTGGCGTGGATAGCTTATGTGGACAAAAAGTTATGAAGGCCTAAGCACGAACCACCCCAAATAGCCAAAAAAGGGCTCATCACTGGGGGGGGTGGGGGGGCGGAAGGCCCAGCAGCTAAGAGGTTAAATCTAGGAGGGTCATGAAATTTTGTTGTTCTAAAAATTGGGTCATAGCTTTTGGACATTTGGGAAGCTCTGCATTAGAGAATTCAAAATGAAAAATATTACAAGTTACCACTGGTGCACACTTGTTATTTGCAATCAGAAAGAACAAAATCAACATGGTCACCTCTGCTTCCAAATCAGATGATGCAAAATAGAATCTGAACATGGCAGATGTGTTATGAATCATTGCATCAGCATCATCATAAATGACCCTGGCTCCTTCTATGGTCTGATCCCTCAAAACACCTCTTGGTTGTGAAAAAAGAGAGTTCCTGAGCCCAAGCAGAAGAGGGCATGAGATTGCACATCACGTTAATTTAGAATACTTTTAATGCTGGAAAATGTGCTTCTGAGGAACAGCCAGTGGTGCTCATTTCCTAAACCTATCTCCTGAAAAAATGAAAGGAATTACAAGATGATTGTTCTAAGGTCACCGAAAATGCATCCCCTCCAATGGAGAGTCACTTGTCAAAGGAAAACATCATGGTGGCTTACTGTGTGGCATGGGGAGGACCAAAAGAGTCCAAATTAGAAATAATTGCACCATCAATTGGATGTTTAGGTTGGAATTAAAAGAAGTTAAAATCACAACTCGCAGGCAGCTAAATAAGGCAATGTCCCTGGGGTGGGTATACCAGGACATAGCAGGAGGGGGGGGGGGGGTTGCAGTCCACAGGGCCATAAGGGCTCCAAGAACTTAGCCCCAGGGAGTGGTGGTCCCCGGAGCAGTGGGGGCCAGTGTGGCCCTCCCCAAAGAGTACAGTGTTGCCCTGGGGGATTGTCCCCAGGGCAGCGCGGGGGTGCGTGGGCCCTGCAAATAAAATACATTTTGCCCCAGGGGAGGGTGGTCCCGAGGGCACAGGGGCATCATGCCCCCTCGCTAACTACAGTGTTGCCTCAGGGGAGGGGTAGTCCCAAGGGCAGCAGGGGGGCCATGCGGCCCCTCCCCCCAAACATATTGCCTTTTTCCCCGGGTGGTAGTCCCCAGGGTGCGGGGGGCCTATTCGTATAATATTAGCTGAATGTCCCAGGGAGGTGGTGGCCCCCGGGGCAGCAGAAGGGGGCCAGACAGCCCCCGCATACTGTATGAAAGCCCTAGGGAGGTGGTAGTCCCCAGGAAAGAGGGGATGCCACAGGCCCCCATTTTACAAAACCAAAAGCACTGGGGAGGTGCCCCCAAGTCCCCAGGGCATAGGGAGGGGCTGGGAGGCCATTGCACTTTTGTTTTTATTATTTTTTTAAACCCTGGACTTGGCCCACCCAGGGGCATTAGACTAATGAAATGCAGGAGTCCTCGTTTAGTTTTTAAAAAAAAAATGTATGAGTGAATTTGCATATCCACTGCGACTCCGCTCGTAAAATTAAAAGAAAATGCTTTTTAACCCTGGGAGGGGTACCCTGGCCCCTTTCTATTATTTTGTACTTTTATTTTGGCTGAAAACACTTCAACGTCTTCTGTTGTTGAAGTGTTATCAGCCAATCAGATCTCTGCACGAGTATCATTCGCGAATCAATCAATCAATCAATCAATCATTCATTTGTAGAGCGCGCTACTGGCCCGCGAGGGTCTCAAGGCGCTAAGGGGTGGGGGCAGGGGAGGTGCTACTGCTCGAACAGCCAGGTCTTGAGGTGTTTCCAGTAGGTCAGCAGGTCCTGGGTCTGTCGTAGGTGGACGGGGAGGGTGTTCCAGGTCTTGGCGGCGAGGTGGAAGAATGATATGCCGCCGGCTGTAGCTCGGTGGATGCGAGGAATGGTGGCGAGGGCGAGGTTGGCAGAGCGGAGTTGACGGTTGGGAGTGTAGAAGGTGAGTCGTTCGTTGAGGTAAGCAGGGGCGGCGTTGTGGAGTGCTTTGTGGGCGAGGTTGTGGAGTCCTTTGCATCCCTAGATATACAAACTTGGATTTTCTAGAATTTCTCTAAAACTACTGAATGGAATCACACCAAAACAAAAAAGCACTCTTTCTGGAACAGGACCTAACTTCCTGCCAAATAGGGTGTAATTCTGTCCAGTAGTTTTGGTGCTATTGCTGTTCAAAAGTTCCTATGGAAAAATGAATAGGGAAAACATGTTTTGGGACCATTCTTTTTTCTTAGCCCCCTCTGGACGGATCACCCCAAAACTTTTCAGGCAGCAGCTGACGGGACCGGCAAACTTTTGGAAAGTTTTGTGAAACTTTGTCAAGCAGCCGCAAAGATATAGGCAAGTAAAAAAACACTTTTTACATAAAAACTGGGTGGCTATATATAGCAAATCTCCCATGAGGGTCTCAAGGCGCTGGATTGTAGACACATGGAGATTAAGTGATTTGCTCCGAATCACAGGATGTGGAGAAATATATGGATGGAAACTGCCAGGGATATAGAGCAAAAGAAAAACAGGAGAGAGCAAAATAACAAATCTGGAAGGTCTACTACTAGCATGAATATTCAATTCATACTTCCATACGAAAACACTCTCCGAACCATACCTTACAATCCACCCTAAATAAACCCTATCTGAAACCGACCCTAATATCAACTAAATAAACCCTATCTGAACCCACTTTATAACCCACCCTAAATAAACCCAATCTGAACCCTACCATGATATCAACTAAATAAACCCTTCCCAAACCCCACTATATAATCCACCCTTAAAAAGTAATTAATATCAAACCTAAAAGCAGCAATTAGTAGCACTGCAGCCCTTAGTTCAACATTTACCACAGCCTCCCCAGACTTGTGAGGCTCCAGACATCAACTTGGAACCTTGTCTGCATTGCAACACTTGTGAATGCTTTGGTGCACACCTGCAGAGACCAAGAGGGGTTCGGGGTGGGGAGACAGAGATCCCACGTGGGTGGGCCTGCAGTTGGTCTTGGATTGCTCAGAAACTGTTGGGGGGTCGCCGCATGCAGGCTCTTGCTGTTTAGGTGACTGGGGTCCAGAGGAGCAAGAACTGGGCGACAGTGGCTACATCTACCTCGGCGGCTGGGCGACCTGGGCAGGACAGATAGGCCTGGTTCATCTACTGCCAGTGAAGGCCTCCACTATATTAACCTGCTGGACCATTTCCCCCAGTGCAGAGCTTTTTTGGCTATTTGAGGTAGTTCGTGCTTAGGGCTCAAAAAACATTTTTTTCACATAAGGTATCCATGCCAAATTTGTGGCCTTCTTTTCCAATATCCTGGGGATTCTAAAGGCACCCAGGATTTGTGGATTCCCCTGAAGGGGACCGAGAAAATAGGCAACAGATAAAAGTGTCTGTTTTTTTTCCCTAAAAATGGCATTTACAAATGGTTTGCTGTATAAAGTCACCATCTTCCCAGCTTTCAGGGCCATGCAGAGCTGAATCAAAAAACTACTTTTGCACCACAGGTTTAGCATTTTTCAAGCTCTCAACCCACTTTCAGTTTGTGGTGAAAACCAGTGTGAAACCCATAGGTGATCCAAAACAGCTACAGATTTCTGAAAAGTAGACAAAAGTCTAAATTGAGCAAGTTTGCCATATGTGCAGACCCCTCAAGGCCTTCCCAAGGGAAATATCTTTTGAAATAAAGTAATATTGAAAATGAGAAGGAAAAAGTGGGAATTTGTGACAACATTTTCATCTGTAACTTTTTGTCACAATGGGTTATTCATAAAAACAGTATACCATTACGTCCACTCGACCCTTCTGGTTGCGGGGCCACGTAGGGTTTGTAGACTTTCCAAGAATCCAAATTACCCAGAGCCAACAACTGGGCTGCACCGAACAATGTTTTTTGATTGAGTACCGAGTATAGACCACTTCAGATTGCAAAATAGGCAGAGTGTAACATTGGTATCAAGAAAGCCTATGTATTTCTGAAATGGCCACAAGATGTGGAGTTTAGGAGCAGAGGTAATTTATAAATCTCTGAACTAGCATATGATTTGGAGGGTATTTTCAAAATGTAATCTTTCCTAGTCAATGGCTTATTTTTGAAAGGCACAAATGCAGCAAAATCTAATTCGTAACAATAAATGCTCTACTATTCTATGCTCCTACAAGTCTTATGATAAAAGTAGTACCTCACTAGTGTGGGTATACCTCGTGCCCGCAATAAGAAACGGCCCAAATTGCAACATGGACGCTTCACAATTTTTCACCGAAAACGGACCCTTTTTTCCTAATCGGGTAGCTCTAAATTTTGGACCCTAGCTCAGCCCGCACCTAGAGAAACCTAACCAAGCTACACATGTTTGAAATAGACACCTAGCTGTATCCAGGGGGACTAATTTGCTTGGATCTTACTGTTTTTTTTTAACCCAAAATCCATTGAAAACCTCAAATTTTGACAAAAAACACATTTTCCTCACATTTCTGTGATGGAAAGTTCTGGAACCTGTGGGGAGCCACAGGCTTCCACCCACCTGGAATTTCCCCCAAGTCTCTCGATAAAAATGGTACCTCACTTGTGCTGGTAAACCTAGTACACACAACAGGAAACCGCCCAAAATGCAACATGGAAACATTGCATTTTTCCACCAAATACTGATCCTTTTTTTCCAATGTGGGTAGCTATATTTTGTACCCTAGCTCAGCCAGTGCCTAAGGATACCTAGCCAACCTGTACATTTGTGAAAACTAGACACTTAAAGGTATCCAGGGTTGGCAGACTTGAGTGAGTCTCACCAAGTTTTCTTTACCCAGAATCTCTTGTAAACTTCAAATTTTGATTAAAAGAACACTAACACATTTTCCTCAAATTTCTTTGATGAAAGTTCTGGAACCTGCAGAATCTGCAGGAAGCCACAAACTTCCTTCCACTTGGCATTCCCCCAAGTTTACCAATAAAAACAGGACCTCACTTGTGTGGAGAAACCTAGTGCCCGTGACAGGAAATGGCCCAAAAGGCAACATGGATGTAGGAGGCTGGACTGGCTTGTAGTGAGTACCAAGGGGTACTTGCACCTTGCACCAGGCCCAGTTATCCCTTATTAGTGTATAGGGTGTCTAGCAGCTTAGGCTGATAGATAATGGTAGCTTAGCAGAGCAGCTTAGGCTGAACTAGGAGACGTGTGAAGCTACTACAGTACCACTTAGTGTCATATGCACAATATCATAAGAAAACACAATACACAGTTATACTAAAAATAAAGGTACTTTATTTTTATGACAATATGCCAAAGTATCTTAGAGTGTACCCTCAGTGAGAGGATAGGAAATATACACAAGATATATATACACAATAGCAAAAATATGCAGTATAGTCTTAGAAAACAGTGCAAACAATGTATAGTTACAATAGGATGCAATGGGGAAACATAGGGATAGGGGCAACACAAACCATATACTCCAAAAGTGGAGTGCGAACCACGAATGGACCCCAAACCTATGTGACCTTGTAGAGGGTCGCTGGGACTATTAGAAAATAGTGAGAGTTAGAAAAATAACCCTCCCCAAGACCCTGAAAAGTGAGTGCAAAGTACACTAAAGTTCCCCTAAGGACAAAGAAGTCGAGTTAGAGGAATAATGCAGGAAAGACACAAACCAGCAATGCAACAACTGTGGATTTCCAATCTAGGGTACCTGTGGAACAAGGGGACCAAGTCCAAAAGTCACAAGCAAGTCGGAGATGGGCAGATGCCCAGGAAATGCCAGCTGCGGGTGCAAAGAAGCTTCTACTGGACAGAAGAAGCTGAGGTTTCTGCAGGAACGAAAAGGGCTAGAGACTTCCCCTTTGGTGGACGGATCCATCTCGCCGTGGAGATCCGTGCAGAAGTGTTTTCCCGCCGAAAGAACGCCAAAAAGCCTTGCTAGCTACAAATCGTGCGGTTAGCGTTTTGGGACGCTGCTGAGGCCCAGGAGGGACCAGAAGGTCGCAAATTGGACCAACAGAGAGAGGGGACGTCGAGCAAGACAAGGAGCCCTCTCTAAAGCCGGTAGCACCCGTAGAAGTGCCAGAAACAGGCACTACGAAGATGTGTGAAACGGTGCTCGCCGAAGTTGCACAAAGGAGTCCCACGTCGCCGGAGACCAACTTAGAAAGTCGTGCAATGCAGGTTAGAGTGCCGTGGACCCAGGCTTGGCTGTGCACAAAGGATTTCCGCCGGAAGTGCACAGGGTCCGGAGTAGCTGCAAAGTCGCGGTTCCCAGCAATGCAGCCCAGCGAGGTGAGGCAAGGACTTACCTCCACCAAACTTGGACTGAAGAGTCACTGGACTGTGGGGGTCACTTGGACAGAGTCGCTGGATTCGAGGGACCTCGCTCGTCGTGCTGAGAGGAGACCCAAGGGACCGGTAATGCAGCTTTTTGGTGCCTGCGGTTGCAGGGGGAAGATTCCGTCGACCCACGGGAGATTTCTTCGGAGCTTCTGGTGCAGAGAGGAGGCAGGCTACCCCCACAGCATGCACAAGCAGGAAAACAGTCGAGAAGGCGGCAGGATCAGCGTTACAGAGTTGCAGTAGTCGTCTTTGCTACTATGTTGCAGGTTTGCAGGCTTCCAGCGCGGTCAGCAGTCGATTCCTTATCAGCATTCGTTATCTGAAGTTTCCCCAGAGACAGAGACCCTAAATAGCCAGAAAAGAGGGTTTGGCTACCTAGGAAAGAGGATAGGCTACTAACACCTGAAGGAGCCTATCAGCAGGAGTCTCTGACGTCACCTGGTGGCACTGGCCACTCAGAGCAGTCCAGTGTGCCAGCAGCACCTCTGTTTCCAAGATGGCAGAGGTCTGGAGCACACAGGAGGAGCTCTGGACACCTCCCAGGGGAGGTGCAGGTCAGGGGAGTGGTCACTCCCCTTTCCTTTGTCCAGTTTCGCGCCAGAGCAGGGGCTAAGGGGTCCCTGAACCGGTGTAGACTGGCTTATGCAGAATTGGGCACATCTGTGCCCAAGAAAGCATTTCCAGAGGCTGGGGGAGGCTACTCCTCCCCTGCCTTCACACCATTTTCCAAAGGGAGAGGGTGTCACACCCTCTCTCAGAGGAAGTTCTTTGTTCTGCCATCCTGGGCCAGGCCTGGCTGGACCCCAGGAGGGCAGATGCCTGTCTGAGGGGTTGGCAGCAGCAGCAGCTGCAGTGAAACCCCAGGAAGGGCAGTTTGGCAGTACCATGGTCTGTGCTACAGACCACTGGGATCATGGGATTGTGCCAACTATGCCAGGATGGCATAGAGGGGGCAATTCCATGATCATAGACATGTTACATGGCCATATTCGGAGTTACCATGGTGAAGCTACATATAGGTAGTGACCTATATGTAGTGCACGGGTATAATGGTGTCCCCGCACTCACAAAGTTCAGTGAATTGGCTCTGAACAATGTGGGGGCACCTTGGCTAGTGCCAGGGTGCCCACACACTAAGTAACTTTGCACCTAACCTTTACCAGGTAAAGGTTAGACATATAGGTGACTTATAAGTTACTTAAGTGCAGTGTAAAATGGCTGTGAAATAACGTGGACGTTATTTCACTCAGGCTGCAGTGGCAGGCCTGTGTAAGAATTGTCAGAGCTCCCTATGGGTGGCAAAAGAAATGCTGCAGCCCATAGGGATCTCCTGGAACCCCAATACCCTGGGTACCTCAGTACCATATACTAGGGAATTATAAGGGTGTTCCAGTAAGCCAATGTAAATTGGTAAAATTGGTCACTAGCCTGTTAGTGACAATTTGAAAGTAATGAGAGAGCATAACCACTGAGGTTCTGGTTAGCAGAGCCTCAGTGAGACAGTTAGGCACCACACAGGGAACATATACATGCACACCTATGAGCACTGGGGCCCTGTGTGACAGGGTCCCAGTGACACATACATATAGGCCACAACCCTATGAGCACTGGGGTCCTGACCAGCAGGATCCCAGTGACACATAACAAACATACTGAAAACATAGTGTTTTCACTATGAGCACTGAGGCCTGGTTATCAGGATCCCAGTGAGACAGTGAAAACAGTGACAAACACCCTGACATACACTCACAAACAGGCCAAAAGTGGTGGTTACAAGGCTAGAAAGAGGCTACTTTCTCACACAACCCCCCCCAAACGAAGGACAATAAGGCTAACCTTGGCCAGTTGAGACTTTATTGTCTAAGTGGTGATAAGTAGAGAGTAGCTCTGCAATAGACTGGTTACTCCCTTTATCATCCACTATATGGTTACTTCCCTGTGGGGATGTAAACCACCCTGTTTGAAGTTTTTTAGCTAAGTAACAATGTGAAGATGTATTTTCAGAGTTTCTATCAGTAAGTTTTAGTTTAGAGCAGTGGGAATTGTCCACTGAACCTATTTGAAGTGATGGAAATGCCAGACAGGGATGCTGTCTCAGAAAAGCCATAGCTGGGCAAAAACTTTGTCCATATGGCTGGAAGAGAGAACAGGGATGCTGTTTCTCTTGGGTTGGAGCAGGGCAGGGATGCTGTCCTATCAGCTCCACACTAGGGCAGGGATGCTGTCCTAAGTGTTGTGAGGCAGTGCAGAGTTTCTGCACTAAAGTTTCTCTGGGAGGGTTGGAGGGATGCTCCATGTTAACTAAAATGGTGCTCTTTTTCTCACCAATGTTAGTTATCCCACAGAGAGGTACTTCCACCTCAGGGAGTACAGTTTTGCCAACTGATGATTCCCTTGGAACAGGTGCCACCCCAGGAGAGGTTTCTCCCACCACAGGAATGGTATCCTGAATGGTAGGGTGGTTAGGGGATACTGTGATACCCTTTTTACCTGTTGATGGAGAGGGTTCCTGAGTTTTCAGGCCTTCTCTCCTTTGCTTTTTCATTTCAGTAGAAATGAGAGGGAACAATTCCTCAGGGATGCCCAGCATGGCTGCATGGGCATAAAACTCTACATCAGCCCAACCTGAGGCCTCTAGGTCATTACCTAAGAGACAGTCTACAGGTAAGCTAGGTGATACCACCACCTGCTTAGGGCCAGTAACTCCACCCCAACTAAACTGAATTATAGCTAAGGGAAGAAACTTAGTGGAGTTATGGACATCAATAATCTTATACTGTTGTCCAATGATGTGTTGATCAGGGTGCACTAGGTTTTCAGTCACCAAAGTGAAACTGGCACCTGTGTCCCTGTAGGCCAAGGCCTCAACACCATTTATTGAAACTGTCTGCCTGTACTTATCCATTGTAAGGGGACAAGCAGCCAGTGTGGCAAGGCCAATGCCACTAGGTGTGACAGAAACTGTCTTGGGACTGATGACATCAGTTTCCACTATGGACCCATAAGTGAACCCAACTACACCCTTTGCTTGACTGTTGCCAGCAGTCCCACCACTAGTACCACTACTGCTAGGGGCACTAGAGCTTGATGTATTAGTGGTGGTAGGCTCAGGGGGTTTACCTGGACAGGACTTATCCCCTGGCCTATGGCCTCTATTTTTACACACAAAGCACCAAGGCTTTTTAATGTGTGCAGGTTGGGAAGAAGAGGAAGAATTTGTTTTATCCCCACCCTCTGAAGAGTGTTTAAGATTTGAAGTGGGATCTTTGGTTTTACCCTTATCCCCATGCTTATCTTGAGATTTTTCACCATCTTTCTTCTTATTGCCATCTTTGTCACCCCCTGTATGAACTTTTCTGTTCACCCTTGTTCTGACCCATTTGTCTGCCTTCTTTCCCAATTCTTGGGGAGAGGTCAGATCAGAGTCTACCAGGTACTGGTGCAACAAATCAGACACACAATTATTAAGTATATGCTCTCTCAGGATTGTGTTATACAGGCTTTCATAATCAGTAACTTTACTGCCATGTAACCACCCCTCCAAGGCCTTCACTGAATGGTCAATGAAATCAACCCAGTCTTGTGAAGACTCCTTTTTGTTCTCTCTGAACTTTATCCTGTACTGTTCAGTGGTTAAGCCATAACCATCCAGGAGTGCATTCTTAAGAACTTGGAAATTATTAGCATCATTTTCTTTCACAGTAAGGAGCCTATCCCTACCTTTTCCACTAAATGATAGCCATAGGATAGCAGCCCACTGCCTTTGAGGGACATCCTGTACAACACAGGCCCTCTCAAGTGCAGCAAACCACTTGTTAATGTCATCCCCCTCCTTATAAGGGGGAACTATCTTGTGCAGATTCCTGGAATCATGCTCTTTTGCAGGATGACTATGGGGAATACTGCTGCTGCCACCATGGGTATCTAAACCCAACTTCTGTCTTTCCTTCTCTAATTCAAAAGACTGTCTATCCAAATCCAGCTGTTGCTTTTTAAGCTTCAGTCTGGTTTGTTCCACCCTCAACTTATTGAGTTCCCTCTCTAACATTCTGTCATCAGGGTTGGTGGGAGGGACATTTCTAGAAACAGAGCTATGATGGGAATGAACAGAAGGAGACCTGTCCCTTACAGAAGGCACCCTAACAGCTTGGTTTACAGAAACATTACTACCAGTATGGTGAGAATAAATGCTTTTGCTATGATGTGAGACAACACTATTTATTTGGTGTGGCTCATCATCATTACCATCTATGCTAGATTGTCTAGTAATAGGCAGGCTAGGAAGTTTCTTTCCTGAATCTTTTCCTGGGGGAGTCCCTGAATCAGATTGGGAACTATTAGGTACTTTTTCAACAGATGGGGCACCTATGGCCTTATTCTGTTGTTAAGCATGTTAAGTAACAGTTCCAAGGAAGGATTCTTCCCTACACTCAAACCTCTCTCTATACAGAGACTCCTTGCTCTTTTCCAGCTAAGGTTGTCATATGCAAGTTTGGACAGATCAACACTTTGGCCTGTGCCAGACATTTTTTAGAGAGAGTTAAAGTGATAGAAAAAGAGAAAAAAGTTTTCAGAACTTTTTGGAAAGACAGAAAAAAAACTTTTTAAACTTTTAAGAACTTTTTGAAAGTTTAGAAGTACTTTTCAGCACTTAGAAAAGAGTGAAAAGAGGAAATGCAAAACTTTTTGGCTATGTGTATATACACTGACCTTGTTTTGTATATTTTTCTCTTATGAAAAGTACAATGACAAGAGTGGTAAGTAGTCTCAAGCACTTATCCCACCGCTGCACAACCAATGTAGGAGGCTGGACTGGCTTGTAGTGAGTACCAAGGGGTACTTGCACCTTGCACCAGGCCCAGTTATCCCTTATTAGTGTATAGGGTGTCTAGCAGCTTAGGCTGATAGATAATGGTAGCTTAGCAGAGCAGCTTAGGCTGAACTAGGAGACGTGTGAAGCTACTACAGTACCACTTAGTGTCATATGCACAATATCATAAGAAAACACAATACACAGTTATACTAAAAATAAAGGTACTTTATTTTTATGACAATATGCCAAAGTATCTTAGAGTGTACCCTCAGTGAGAGGATCGGAAATATACACAAGATATATATACACAATAGCAAAAATATGCAGTATAGTCTTAGAAAACAGTGCAAACAATGTATAGTTACAATAGGATGCAATGGGGAAACATAGGGATAGGGGCAACACAACCCATATACTCCAAAAGTGGAATGCGAACCACGAATGGACCCCAAACCTATGTGACCTTGTAGAGGGTAGCTGGGACTATTAGAAAATAGTGAGAGTTAGAAAAATAACCCTCCCCAAGACCCTGAAAAGTGAGTGCAAAGTGCACTAAAGTTCCCCTAAGGACAAAGAAGTCGAGTTAGAGGAATAATGCAGGAAAGACACAAACCAGCAATGCAACAACTGTGGATTTCCAATCTAGGGTACCTGTGGAACAAGGGGACCAAGTCCAAAAGTCACAAGCAAGTCGGAGATGGGCAGATGCCCAGGAAATGCCAGCTGCGGGTGCAAAGAAGCTTCTACTGGACAGAAGAAGCTGAGGTTTCTGCAGGAACGAAAAGGGCTAGAGACTTCCCCTTTGGTGGACGGATCCCTCTCGCCGTGGAGAGTCGTGCAGAAGTGTTTTCCTGCCGAAAGAACGCCAAAAAGCCTTGCTAGCTGCAAATCGTGCGGTTAGCGTTTTTGGACGCTGCTGAGGCCCAGGAGGGACCAGAAGGTCGCAAATTGGACCAACAGAGAGAGGGGACGTCGAGCAAGACAAGGAGTCCTCTCTAAAGCCGGTAGCACCCGTAGAAGTGCCAGAAACAGGCACTACGAGGATGCGTGAAACGGTGCTCGCCGAAGTTGCACAAAGGAGTCCCACATCGCCGGAGACCAACTTAGAAAGTCGTGCAATGCAGGTTAGAGTGCCGTGGACCCAGGCTTGGCTGTGCACAAAGGATTTCCGCCGGAAGTGCACAGGGTCCGGAGTAGCTGCAAAGTCGCGGTTCCCAGCAATGCAGCCCAGCGAGGTGAGGCAACGACTTACCTCCACCAAACTTGGACTGAAGAGTCACTGGACTGTGGGGGTCACTTGGACAGAGTCGCTGGATTCGAGGGACCTCACTCGTCGTGCTGAGAGGAGACCCAAGGGACCGGTAATGCAGCTTTTTGGTGCCTGCGGTTGCAGGGGGAAGATTCCGTCGACCCACGGGAGATTTCTTCGGAGCTTCTGGTGCAGAGAGGAGGCAGGCTACCCCCACAGCATGCACAAGCAGGAAAACAGTCGAGAAGGCGGCAGGATCAGCGTTACAGAGTTGCAGTAGTTGTCTTTGCTACTATGTTGCAGGTTTGCAGGCTTCCAGCGCGGTCAGCAGTCGATTCCTTATCAGAAGGTGAAGAGAGAGATGCAGAGGAACTCGGCTGAGCTCATGCATTCGTTATCTGAAGTTTCCCCAGAGACAGAGACCCTAAATAGCCAGAAAAGAGGGTTTGGCTACCTAGGAGAGAGGATAGGCTACTAACACCTGAAGGAGCCTATCAGCAGGAGTCTCTGACGTCACCTGGTGGCACTGGCCACTCAGAGCAATCCAGTGTGCCAGCAGCACCTCTGTTTCCAAGATGGCAGAGGTCTGGAGCACACAGGAGGAGCTCTGGACACCTCCCAGGGGAGGTGCAGGTCAGGGGAGTGGTCACTCCCCTTTCCTTTGTCCAGTTTCGCGCCAGAGCAGGGGCTAAGGGGTCCCTGAACCGGTGTAGACTGGCTTATGCAGAATTGGGCACATCTGTGCCCAAGAAAGCATTTCCAGAGGCTGGGGGAGGCTACTCCTCCCCTGCCTTCACACCATTTTCCAAAGGGAGAGGGTGTCACACCCTCTCTCAGAGGAAGTTCTTTGTTCTGCCATCCTGGGCCAGGCCTGGCTGGACCCCAGGAGGGCAGAGGCCTGTCTGAGGGGTTGGCAGCAGCAGCAGCTGCAGTGAAACCCCAGGAAGGGCAGTTTGGCAGTACCAGGGTCTGTGCTACAGACCACTGGGATCATGGGATTGTGCCAACTATGCCAGGATGGCATAGAGGGGGCAATTCCATGATCATAGACATGTTACATGGCCATATTCGGAGTTACCATAGTGAAGCTACATATAGGTAGTGACCTATGTGTAGTGCACGGGTATAATGGTGTCCCCGCACTCACAAAGTTCAGTGAATTGGCTCTGAACAATGTGGGGGCACCTTGGCTAGTGCCAGGGTGCCCACACACTAAGTAACTTTGCACCTAACCTTTACCAGGTAAAGGTTAGACATATAGGTGACTTATAAGTTACTTAAGTGCAGTGTAAAATGGCTGTGAAATAACGTGGACGTTATTTCACTCAGGCTGCAGTGGCAGGCCTGTGTAAGAATTGTCAGAGCTCCCTATGGGTGGCAAAAGAAATGCTGCAGCCCATAGGGATCTCCTGGAACCCCAATACCCTGGGTACCTCAGTACCATATACTAGGGAATTATAAGGGTGTTCCAGTAAGCCAATGTAAATTGGTAAAATTGGTCACTAGCCTGTTAGTGACAATTTGAAAGTAATGAGAGAGCATAACCACTGAGGTTCTGGTTAGCAGAGCCTCAGTGAGACAGTTAGGCACCACACAGGGAACATATACATGCACACCTATGAGCACTGGGGCCCTGTGTGACAGGGTCCCAGTGACACATACATATAGGCCACAACCCTATGAGCACTGGGGTCCTGACCAGCAGGATCCCAGTGACACATAACAAACATACTGAAAACATAGTGTTTTCACTATGAGCACTGAGGCCTGGTTATCAGGATCCCAGTGAGACAGTGAAAACAGTGACAAACACCCTGACATACACTCACAAACAGGCCAAAAGTGGGGGTAACAAGGCTAGAAAGAGGCTACTTTCTCACACTGGACACATCACATTTTTCCACCCAAAATGAACCCTGTTTTTCCAATGTGGGTACCTCTAGCTTTTGGACCCCAGCTCAGACGGCACCCAGGGAATCCTAGCCAACCTATACATTTTTGAAAACTAGATACCTAGTGGTATCCATGGTGCGCTGACTTGCGTGGGTCTCACCACTTAATGTATGCTTCTTACTAAAGTTTTAGGTTTGTAAGGGCTTCTGGGTAATATTACCTGGTGCGAGCCATGCAAGTCATGTACCCCTGGATTCCCCAGGTTGATTAGTTTTCACAAATGTGCAGGTTTGCCTAGGTGCTGGCTGAGTTAGGGCCCAAAATCCAAAGCTAACTATAATGAGGAAAAAACACACAGAAATCTTAGCAAGAGACATCTTTCCACCACAGATATAAATCTGGTACTAAGTTTTTAAAGTTAATCCACCACTTTCACTAGCTGATTTTAGTACCCCCAGGAATGATGGCTTTAAAGCACAAATACTTATCAAAGTATCAGAATATTGAAACCAAGACTTCTGAAGGTGAGTCATAAAGCCACGTCAAGGCACCAACCTTTTTATAGCCGATTCACACACTATTCACAAACCACAGAAGACTTTCATACCGCCGCCACGGGCCCGATTCAAATGGCCAGTGCACGCACATCAACATACCACCACCATGCAAGGGCTCATCACATTCATATGCCACAGGACGAAATCAGTTTGATTACATTTTCCTACCTGTCAAGTAATTGCCTCCTCCTTTCTGAACATTACCAAACGCATGCCCAGTGAACCATTACTAATGGATCCCATGACAGCCACACAAGGCTTAGGAAGACATCTTTCACACGCCTTTAGTGCACTCACCGTGCTAAATCCAACTCCTTCAACTTTGAGGATGCAAGTTGGGGGTGTCCGAGTATGCCTTCCGAGGCCTCATTCCTCAAACTGAGCGCACATATCATTGAAACTAAAGCAAACATGCTGGGAAATACTACTTTAGTTCCCTAAAGTAATAAGCCAAACAAATTTACTGTGAGACATGCTCATCGACACTTCTACTTTTGATTTGAAAGTGAAAACTCAATTATTAACTTGTATCATACCTTTATACTAAAGATATGAAAACAATCATCCTACAAGATATTGTGTCCTGTTCCCTTTTTCAATACCATTGGTTATGATACAAGTTACTAATTGAGTTTGCACACATTCTAAGCAAGTAGAAATGTTGGTGAATAAGTGCAAATGGACATTTGCTTGACTTTTTACACCTACTCTGGTTCTCGTGGGGAATGAGGATGGTCCTTGTGTAGTATACATAAGTTCCCTAAAAAGCTTTCGACTAGGACTGCCACTAGGTAATATATATATATATATATATATACACACACACACACACACACACACACAAACACACACATATATATATATATACACACACACACACATATATATATACACACACACACACACACACATATATATATATATATATATATATATAGATAGATATAAACCAAAGGTTACAGGGAATTTATAAATATTAAATTGATGTTATCAATGATGTTATCAAAGATGTCATGAGTAATTAGCAGTGCACGGCGAGGGCGAAGTTATAGTTACCTTAGGGCACAAGTTATAAGTACTTGAGATTACTCTGCCTATAACAGGTGAATTCCTATGTTGTACGTTTAAAATTTGAACCTAACTATCACGTCCCTGTAAACTTTGTTTTTTAATTCTGTTTCCTAACTATAAAGTCCCTGTAACCTTTGTTTTTTCAGTGAATTTCTTTGTTTTTTTTAATGTAAAGTAATTTTCATTACTATACCTTAATCTAACCATCTCCTATGGCCAGGCCCTGCAGCCAACCCCCAAAACCACCCAACCTTGTGCCACACTCGGCCTTCGGCCTGGCCTGCAGCGTGTTCCTGCGGCCAACCCTCCTAACCACCGAACCCCATGCTACGCATGGCCTTTGGCCATGTGCAGCTGGAGTTGGCTGCAGGTCCGCCTGTGGCCCCTCTCTCCCAGCTAATTACGACCCGGGGACCCCATTCCCTGGGGCCCACTACAATTCCATGGGTGAGGCCATGCAGCCATCCCACCCTGGCTGGATTCAGCCCCTGAGGACCCCACCCTTCAGAGCCCAGCCTTCATATAACTTCCCAGTGTTAAGTAGCCCCAGGAGGTGGTGGTCCCCAGAGCTTTGGGGGGGTCACCCCCCCCCCTTAATTATGGTTAAAGCACCTGGGAGTTGGCGGTCCCTTGGGCTGCGGGGGGCCGTCCAGATTCAAAATTTAAATGCCCCCAGGACCTAGCCCACCCAGGGGCTGGATTTAAACAAGCGCAAGAGCCCGCGCTTGATTTTTCTTTTTTATTTTGCTTAGTTCCGCAGCATCTCTCACCAATTTCTTTTTTTAAATAAGGGACATATTTATAGGCCCTAGCGCCACCTTGTGCCACATTAACATAATTTATTTTAACGTTGATGTGGCCCAACAAGGCCAAAATCCCAGCGCTGAATTTACAGTGTGGCGCTACGTATGCAGTGGGCCACGTTGTAACCCTTTGCGCTACATTATGCCTGCGCCAGGCATAATGCAAAGGGGGTGTTTCGCTGTTACGGGAGCAGCTAAAATGGTGCAAGGAAATCAATGAGATTTCCGTGCGCCATTTATTGCGGCACTTTTGCGCCTGCTCAAGAGCAGGCGTTAAAAGAGGGCTTCCATTCTTCAGAATGGGTCGCTATGTACTCTGCGGAGTAGCGCCAATATTTTTGCTCACTCCTGCAGAGTGCATCAATAGCATCATAAAAAAATTACACTATTGCCCCCTACCCTGTGCCATGGTGCGCCATATTGTAAATACGGCGCACACATGGTGGCTGTAGGGGGGAGCTAAGGGGCACAGGGAAAGTGGCGCTGACCTAGGTGAAGCGCCACTTTCCATAAATCTGCCCCTACATTTTTGCTCAGGGGCGGTTGTCTTTTTCATGTTCTTTCTGGGACCTAGTTAAAGCTGAGTCCCAACATGGCTGCCAACACTTCCTTGTTGAAGTGTTGGTAGCCAATCAAAACTCAGCTTGGGATTCGGAGGGTTCGCTGAGCCTTTTTGTCCCTATATGTACAAATTAGTTTTTTCTTTAATTACTCAAAAACTACTGAACAGATTTACAACAAATAACAAACAGGTCTCTTTCTGGACGAAGAGTTCCCTTTCTGCCAAATTTGGTGTAATTTCCTCCAGTAGTTCGGGCGCTATTCCTATTGAAAATTCTTATGGAAAAATGCCTAGGGAAAAACTGTTTTAGGACCCTCACCCTTTTTCCGCGGCCCCCACTTCACAGATCACCCTGAAACTTTCAAGACAGACGCTGAAGTGAACATTATAGTTTTTTGGAAAATTTTGTGAAGATTTATCAAACGGCATAAAAGTTATTAGCAAAATAAAAAATGCTTTTTCTATAGAAACTAGGTCCTAACTATAACTACCTAGTGGCAATCGCCACTAGTTGATTGATATATGTAAATATATATGTGTGTGTGTGTGTATATAAACACACACACCCACACACACGTGTGTGTATATATACATTCCCCAAAAAATAATGGCCCAACAGGGATCAGCCCGTTTGTCAGGAGGGCTGACGCCTGACAAATTAATTTATTTTTCAGTTTCTTCTTTTGTTCAAAAACCCCTGGGGGCGCAATGACACTTCCCAAGGTAAAATGTTATGCCACGCGGGGGGGGTAGGTGGGGGGGGCTGGCCCGTACACCACGAGTGCCGAACCACCCCACCCCTTTTTTTTTTATTGTACATTTCTTTTGTACTTTAAAACCACCCCTTAGGGAGAGAATGCACTCCCCAGGGCAAAAAACACATATTTTAAAACAATCATGCCCCCTGGGGAGTAGGGTGTTGGCCCATATATCCTGAGGGCCGACCCCCACAAACAATGGTCTGTGGTGGCTTAGAGGGGTTTCCTGACTGTGGATTGGGTGAGATTGCGATCCACAATCAGGAAACTGTTTCCGAGAGGCCTCATGGAAAGGGGAGAATTTCCCCTTTCCAGTGAGGCCTTTCTGAAATGCAGGGAGGCCTTTTTGGGCCTTTTTCACAACCAGAGCAGGAGAGAAAACCTACCTCTGTCTTCTTGCTGCTCCAGTGGGGGAACTAGTAGGAGGGGGATTGGGGAGAAACGAGGAAGCTATTCCGCGTCTCCCTCACCTTTAAACAAAAAAAAGCAATCCAATCATTTTCAGCCCTCACCGGTGTTGGCCAATGACCGACAGGTGCACTGGGTAGGGTGTGTGTTTGTTGGCCATTGGCCGACACACATTCTTAAAGGGTTAAGGTCCTGCGCAGGGAGGCAGACCAAAGACATGCTCTGGTTCCCCCATGAGGCGATGATGAGCTGCTGCGGTCTGCTTCCTTTGCTGGGTGGGTGGTGCCTGCTGTTATAGGGCCTTTTAATGGTGCTTTTCTAGAAGAGCTGCAGGCAATGAAGGTGCATTGAGACTCCTATAACAGTAATTGAACCAACTATCATAAATTAGCTCTAGGAATAGTGTTCTTGCAGTGGACCTCAAATTACCTTCATAAATGTTTTTGATCGCAGTGAGAGTGAAAGGCTGGTGTTTGAGGTGAGTGTTGCCATTGGGCGGGTGACTATCATTGAGAATTGGGGGGTGCGGGTCACAGTATAACAGCAAGAGGTGGGCGAGCCAACACAATAAGAGCCGAGCCAAGGGTCAGGCTTGGCTCTTGAAGCCAGTACACAAGCCAAGTCCTGAAAATGTTTGCTATGTAAACCATACAGCAGACATCACGTAGACTATGATAAAGTCTCTTAACCCCTTCTCTGCCAGGCCTTTTCCCCCTCAGGTGCCAAGCCTTTTTTTGGCTGTTTGGGGCAGTTCGTGCCTAGGCCCTCATAACGTTTTGTCCACATAAGCTACCCATGCCAAATTTGTGTCCTTTCTTTCAAACATTCTAAGGATTCTAGCGGTACCCACACTTTGTGGATTCCCCTAAAGGAGACCAAGAAATTAATCAAAATACATCAACAATTTCATTTTTTTTCAAAATAATGGGAAAAAAGGGCTTTAGAAGGCTTGTGTTTTTTTCCCTGAAAATTGCATCAACAAAGGGTTTGTGGTGCTAAAGTCACTATCTTCTCATGTTTCAAGAACAGGCAGACTTGAATCAGAAAACCTAATTATTCAACACAATTTTGGCATTTTACTGGGACATACCCCATTTTTACTATTTTTTGTGCTTTCAGCCTCCTTCCAGTTAGTGACAGAAATGGGTGTGAAATCAATGCTGGATCCCAGAAAGCTTAACATTTCTGAAAAGTAGACACAATTCTGAATTCAGCAAGGGGTAATTTGTGTAGATGCTACATCACATTTTTACATTGAATTCTGACGTTTTTTTTGCAAAGTGCCTAGCTGTAGATTGTGTCCTCTAGCTCAGCCGTCACCTAGGGAAACCTACCAGACCTGTGCATTTTTGAAAACTAGACACCTAGGGGAATCCAAGATGGGGTGACTTGTGGGGCTCTCACCAGGTTCTGTTACCCAGAATCCTTTGCAAACCTCAAAATGTGGCCAAAAAAACACTTTTTCCTCACATTTCGGTGACAAAAAGTTCTGGAATCTAAGAGGAGCCACAAATTTCCTTCCATCCAGTGTTCCCCAAAGTCTCCCAATAAAAATGGTACCTCACTTGTGTGGTTAGGCCTAGTGCCCGCAAAAGGAAATGCCCCAAAATACTATCTGGACACATAAAAATTATCAAATACAAAACTACCTGTTTTTGCAGGGGCACCTGCGTTTTTGGTCCTGGGCTCTGCAGCCGTCTAGGGAAACCTACCAAACCCAGACATTTCTGAAAACTAGACAACCGAGGGAGTCAAGGGATGTGTGACTTGCATGGATCTCCCAATGTTTTCTTACCCATAATCCTCAGCAAACCTCAAATTTAGCTAAAAAATCACATCTTCCCTCATTTCTGTGTCGGATCACCACACTGGGACAAATTTACCACCCAACGTTCCCCTAAGTCTCCCGGTAAAAATGATACCTCACTTGTGTAGATTGGCCAAGTGCCTGTGACAGGAAAGAGCCATAAACATGTAGAAATTGAGGGGGAACCAAAGCGGGTCTAAAAGGGCAGTTTGAAAAAAAACATTTTTAGGCTGACAAGTGGAGAATTTATATCGGTATAGATGAGACAATGCTGGGTGGTAGAAGTGTTGTGGAGCCCTGCAGATTCCGGAAGGTTCCATCACAAAAATGTGGGAAAAATGTGTGATTTCCAGCAAAGTTGGAGGTTTGCAGGACATTGTGGGTAAGAAAATGGTGTGGGGTGCATGTGAAGCACACCACCCTGACGTCACCCAGATGTTTAGTTTTCAGATGTGTCTAGGTCTTCTGGATTTTTCTACATGGCAGCGTCCCAAAGTCCAAAAAGTGCAGCCCTCACCATTCCAAGTGGGACGATTTTGAGAGTTAGCCAAGCTTTCATGGCCCAAATGTAAAACCAAAACCCAAAATAATCAAATGTCCTCTTGCTTGCTGTGGGATAAGATGTTTTAGTGTGTCGGGGAGAGCTGAAAGACTGTTACCCAGTTCTTTTGGGGAGGGGGCAATACCAGGCCCATACTGGTTCGTAGCCACCACCCCACTATTTTTTTATTTTTTATTCCTGGCATCTAGTAGACTTTCTGTCCCCCCGGGGTGTGGATCGGGGGTAACTGACCCATCTGCCCACTGATGGTCAGAACAACTTTGGCCCCATTTATTTGGGGTGGGGGTATGGCCATACCCCCACCCTCTTATTTTGAAAACAAAATCTTCCCTG
This sequence comes from Pleurodeles waltl, assembly GCF_031143425.1. Taxonomy (NCBI): domain Eukaryota; kingdom Metazoa; phylum Chordata; class Amphibia; order Caudata; family Salamandridae; genus Pleurodeles; species Pleurodeles waltl. The sequence goes on along the minus strand of NC_090443.1, from coordinate 280,427,817 downwards.
GTCTCTGGAGGGCTTTCTGCCACCCTTGGGGGCAGATGGGCCTTCCAAAAATAGAACAATCTGCCCCCAAGGGGGACAGATATGGCCAACCGTAATGTGCCCCCATGGGGAGCGACCCTTGCCCAAGGGGCTTCCCCCCAAACAAAACACACATATACACACACACCAATCCCTGGTGCCTAAGTGGTTTCTGCCCCCCCTTGGCAGATCGGCCTAATAGAAATAGGCTGATATGCCATCAAGGGATGCAGAAAAGGCCTAAATACAATTTATCCCCCAGGGGACGACCCTTGCCTAAGGGGTCGCGCCCCATACATAATAACATAAAGTAGATAAAAAATATATATACATATCCCTGGTGTCTAGAGGATTCTGCCCCCCTGGGGGCAGATCGGCCTAATTATAATAGGCCGATCTGCCCCCGGGAGGGGGGGCCAGAAATGGCCTAAAAATAATTTGCCCCCGTAGGGAGAAGCCCTTGCCCAAGGGGCTGCTCCCCTTATGAGTAAGTGTCAAAAGAAAAAAATCCCTGGTGTCTAGTGGGCATTTCTGCTGCCTGATCGCATTGCTTGCAGGAAAGGCCTTTCCTTTCATGCCTCTGCCTGCCCTCTCCTCCAGAGCGGAAGAGAAATGCTGAACATTTCTCTTCCCCATCTCGATTGGAGGTGGCATCATCAGACGTCATGGAGGGATGGGGGAGTGAGGGGGGGGGTCGAGGATGGAAGGGGAAGCGATTCCCCATCCAGCCCTGGTCTGGGGGGAGTGGGGGAGGCCCTCGGGGGGAGCGCCAGCGCTTCCCCTGAGGGCCTATACCAGGACGTAGTAGTTACGTCCGTGGCGCCTCAGCACCGTGCCCACGGACGCAACCACTACGTCCATGGCGGGGAAGGGGTTAAAAGTTCAGAACAGTTTATTTCTTTTCACATTAATACATCTCAATATAGCACTGCTCTGAGAAGTACTTATTAACTTAGAACCATTCCTGACCCTGTACCCAAACTGGTTACAGTGCCATCAGTGAACTAAGAGGCAAAGCAGTTATCATGTGAATCCAGTATGTGCTAGAGATCATTGAGCAACATTATAGTCTATTAATTAAATAAATGTAATAAATGCAGCACAATCAAACGCAATAGGCCTTGTACAGCTGGTATTGTGAACTCATGTATTTGAAAGTGCTTTCATACACAATTATGTCAAAAAATGAGTTTAGGTGAAATAAAATATTTGGCTGAGGTCACACAATGTAAGCAGGGAAGCAGCAATTAATCCAGGCTTTCTGGTTTCACTTTGTAACAAGCATTAGGAAAGCCAATAAGTCTCAAGTATGCAAGAGTTATTTGCTTTGCCATATTTTAGCCATGGCGTCAGAGTGGAGTATCAGAGTGTAGTGTCATAGAGTGGAGTAGAGTTGCCTAGAGTGAAGTGGTGTAAAGTATTGTGGTACAGAGAAGATTAGTGTAGAGTGCAACAGCACAGAGTACATTGGCTTTTAGCAAAGTGGGGTTTAGTGCACTGGCATAGAGTGCAGTGACATAGAGTAAAGTGGAATCGAGTACACTGGCGTACAGTAGAGTGGTACAGAGTAGAGTGCAGTGACGTAGATTGCTTCAGAGTATAGTGAAGTGACGTAGAGTGAAGGGCACAGAGTGGAGTGGTTCAGGGTAGAGTGGAGTAGTGCAGGGTAGAGTGCAGAGATGTGGAGTGGAGTGAAGTGGAGAGCAGTGGTGCTGAATAGATTAGAGTGGCATAGAGTGATGCAGTGTGTAGCGGCATAGAGTGCATTGGCGTAGAATGCAGTAAACCGTAGAGTTGAGGTGTGCTGAGTAGTGTACAGTGAAGTAGAGTGCAGTGGCATAGAGTTGAGTGGTGCAGAGTAGAGTGTTGCAGAGAGCAGTGGTATTTGTGTACAGTGGTGCAGAATAGAATGGAGTGGCATAAAGTACAGTGACGTAGAACGCAACGGTGTAGAGTGGCGTGATGTGCAGTGGCATAGAGTGCAGTGGTGCAGAGTAAAGTGGTGTTGAGTTCAGTGGCATAGAGTTCAGTCTTGCAGAGTAGAGTGTCTTATAGTGCAGTGGCAAAGTGTAGCATCACAGAGGGGAGTAGCACAGAGTAGGATAGAGTGGGGCACAGTGCAGTGGTGCAGAGTGTGGAAGGTGGCATAGAGTGCAGTAGCATAGAGTAGATTGTTTCATAGTAGAGTGCGGTGTCGTAGAGTGCAGTGATGCAAAGTAGGTTAGAGTGGCTTAGAGTGCATTGGCGTAAAGCGGAGCAAGGCAGAGTGACAGTGTAGTGGCATACAGTCTACTGGCAAAGAGTGCGGTAGAATGTTGCAGAGTATGGTGACATGGAATAGAGTGTAGTTGCATAGAGTGCAGTGGTGCAGAGGTGCAGAGAAGAGTGGCATAGAGTGCAGTGTTGCAGAGTAGAGTGGCAAATTGGAGTGTCAGAGTGGAATGGTGCAGAGTAGAGTGAAGTGGTGTAGAATAGAGTGGTGGAGAGTAGAGTGCAGAGGATAGAGTTCAGTGGCAGAGAGTGCAGTGTTGCTGAGTAGACTATCCTATAGTGCAGTGGTGTGTAGTACAGTGATGTAGAGTGCATTGGTCTGGAGTACAGTGGTATAGAGAGCAGTGGTGCAGAGTAGGATAGAGTGGCATAAAGTGCAGTGACATAGAGTACAATGGTGTAAACTGCTGTGGCATAGAGTGCAGTGGCGTAAGGTGTTGCAAAGTAGAATATAAGGGTGTAGAGTGCAGTGGAGCAGAGTAGATTGACATAGAGTGCAGTTGTGTAGAGTGCGTTGGTTTTGATTAAAGTGGTGCAGTTTGAATGGCCACAGAGTAAAGGGCAGTAGTGCAGAGTAGACTGGAGTGGCGTAGACTTGAGTGGTGCTGAGTGCAGTTGTACCAAGTGTAGTGGCGCTGACTGCAGTGACATAGAGTAGATTGTTTCAGAGTCGAGTGGAGTGGTGTACAGTAGAATACAGTGGCGTAGAGTAGATTAGAGTGGTGTAGAGTTGATTAGCATAGAGTACCCTGTAGGAGAGTGGAGTGGTACAGGGTAGAGTGCATTGGTGTAGAGTGCAGTGGCATGAAGTGCAATGTTGCAGTGTAGAGTGGTATAAAGTGCTGTGGCACAGAGTGGTGTAGAGTGCAGTGCTGAAGAGTGCAGTGATGCATAGTAGAGTAGTTTGGAGTAGAGTGCACTGGCATAAAGTAGAGTTGTGTAGAGTAGAGAGGTGTAGAGTGAAGTGGCATACAGTGGAGTGGTGCGGAGTAGAGTGCAGTGACACAGTGTGGAGTGGCGTAGCGTGGAGTGAAGTCAGGTAAAGTGGAGTATGCATGGTGTAGTAGCGCTCTGCCATTACAGACAACACTTCTTCAATTGAAATGATCATTACAGTTGCACAGACATACAGTTTTACTGATAAAAGTATACTGCAGCAAATGATAACGTGTGGAAATGTTATCTCCTAGGGTGTTGATTTGTTTGGATCGCAATAAAATATTTTGTCCTACCACGCTTCAGAATTACCAAAAAGTGTGCTTCAGAATAATTCTGCTATATTCTGAAATATCAGCACAGCTCATTTACAGACATTTAGGCCCGTATTTATACTTTTTTAGCGCTGCATTTGCATCGTTTTTTGACGCAAAAACGGCGCAAACTTGCAAAATACCATTGTATTTTGTAGGTTTGCACCGTTTTTGCGTCAAAAAGCGGAGCAAATGCGGCGCTAAAAAAAGTATAAATACGGGCCTTAAATTTTATTGTGAGCTAGAAAAAATAACACTGTACATCCTTCCTAAAGCACAGTCCCAGGAGCCAGCACGATTGTCATATAAATCCTCTCACTTTGAAGTCAGCGAAAGAAAGGTAACTGCCAAGCTCCATGGAAGAAAGAGCCTGACATTTGACCTGTCTTTGAATGCTCAGCAAATGTGACAAGATAAGGACAAGACTTAAAGGCCTGTTTAGAGAAATCCAGTACTGTTAGAAGAATATAGTAAACAGGATTGGAATCCAATGGAAGGGATGAAATCAAGCTGGACAGCCTAAAGCAAAAGGAGTCATCTAAGGAAATGTCTATTTTTACATGTTCACCCCCACATTTTCGGACTGATGCTGTCGGTTTTTTGACTCAGAGTGCACTGAGGCCTGCTAACCAGACCTCAGTGCCAGTGATTGAACCCCACAGAAATTGCATGTCATATTGGATATACCCAATTGGCACGGCCTGGCTTACCTATAAGGCCCTACAATATGGTACCTATGGCACCCAGGGCAGGAGGAAAAAATATGGCATACTTGGCACAATGACCCTCAGTACTAACTGGACTTGGAAGAAGGACAAGAAAAAGACAACTTTACACCCGTTGGAAGCGCACAAAGAGAGGCTGTGACATTGGGGCGAACAACCTGCTGAACTTTGGGCTAGCGGAGTTTGAACCATGTTCTGCACGCTGGCTCAGTGAAAAGCTGATTCCCAGTCCGCGGAAGGTACTCTAAGGGTCAGTTGGCGGGCTCACAAGATTGGCACTGGGGACATTAAAGCTGAAAGAGCCCAAGACACGTCACTGGAAGCCACTGGAGAAATTTTTCCTACTACTGGACACCCCAAAGAGCAATTTGGAGATAGCCAAAAAGGTGCACCGTGTGTGCTAGATCTGTGGATGTTGGTTGTGAGCAGGTTTGTCACCCAACAGCGACACCAGTCTCCACCAAAGATTTGCACTGTGAGTACTGTGTTCAAAAGCACATGACCTGCATCGGTAGCCCTTGGAACCCTGCAAAGATGACTTTGTGGGAACCCAAAATCCGTGGACAGAGTCGCCCGACTCACCTGTGGACAAAGGACTCAACCGGACTTCACCCATGCAAACTGCAAAGCATTAGGAGCATATCTGAGCATCTTTGAGCCTGCATCCCTCAGCATCAGGACCACTCCATTGTTGTCTGTGGCAGTCATCCTGTAAAGTTTAGATCTCACTCTAAAACTGCTCTGTTGGCCAGCTAACTGTCTAAAGTGTCCTTCCTGGCCCCCTAGACCTCTGCCCTGCCGACCTGGTTGCCCAAGCCAGAGTTGTCAAACTAACTTTTACAACTTTTTCAAAAGTTTCCAAATTTTTTGTTGGCCAGTGCTTGTTTATGGTTGATATACAAGTTATTTATTATTTCTAAAATCTGTAGCTCCGGAACCCTTTGGTGAAGTTTGATGATTAAGGACTCTAAGAATCTGCTCTACTTTTATAAATTGGTGTCTTGTTTGTTTTGTGACGTGTGACTTTCTTACTCTGCTTTTTGGTGCTCTTAAATGCTTTACACATTGTTTCTTTGCTAAGTCTTACTGCTTCATGTCACAGCTACCCAGGGTTGAGCTTAAGGTAATTAAACGTAACCGTCTGGACCCAAGATGGTATTTGTGAGTGTACTGCAAGGTAAGTCTTCCCAGCCATATCATATAGTACACCCAAATCCTCACAAGCCAGTTAAACAAGCAAATGTGAGTTACAAACCACAAAGCTAACTGTAAGCAATGGGCAAATGCATTCCCAGGTAATCTTTCATGAATTTCCCCAGGATGTTGTTAGGAAACCAAACAGCTTTGCTGTTTGATAGGCTTCATTCTGAAAATCAGCCATTAAATGAGATTCTATTTGTTTCTCCTTTTTTATGTTAATGCTTTATTTTTACCTCTTTGTGCAGTTTACTGCAGTTTTTATATAGAGCGAATTCGGCCAAAGGTATTAGAGGGGCTTTAGGTGGGCACCACTTCCATTATACAAGGTCATATTCAGTTTTGTAGGCACTAGATCAAGTAATCTGCTAGAATCACAAGATGTTGAGCAGATGTCGATAGTCAAACCTGTTCCCTAGTTTCAAAGACAACAGCTTTAGACACATTAGCACATCCTGGGTAGAAGGAGGGTGGCAGGCAGACACCACAAGAAAGCTTGGCTTGTCTTGGGTTCCAGTTTCCAACAGGACCTCCAGCTGAGCCAGGCGTCAGGCTAGAGCCTAGCTCAAGCTTGCAATGGCTCATCCAACTCTCAGAGCTCAGCCTTGGGTCTGGCGGCTATTTTAACAAAGTATTCACAATTATTGCACTTCGTCTTGGGATGCCTGGCAGGTCATTTAGTAGGCTGACTAGCAACAGGTTTGGTTGACACCTGACTGCTGTATATAAGTGTGCTAATAAATGTTTGAATGCAGGACGTGCTTTTAGTTGGTATGTTGTGCACGTAGCTTTAATAAGAACGTGTGTTTATTCAAGCTGTATTCTATGTTCAGAAACTGGCTCTGCTAGCCTTTAAGGAATGTAATGATTTAAGTTCTACTGAGTTTCTCTAGCTGGTTGTGCTCGGCTGTTGACTTCTGACCTCCAGAGCTGGTGTTTATCTTTGTGGGCTCTTAAATGTATGCAGCTAATAAACATTTTTTAGGACATCAGACATTTCTAACCTGAACAAATTATCGGAGACAAGGCATACAACACTGACATAATGGGCAAAATGGAATAGGAACATGGGAAGTTACAGTTTGGTAAACAGCAGGGACCAGGAAAGTCGAAAGACCAGGAGTGGAAGCAAACCGTGACCCACCATAATGAAGTGGATATGTTAATTAAAGTAATTCAATAACAAATCTGATGGCAGAGGTGTGTGGCATCTGGTTCCCATAGTCCAGGATTCATTTGTGGGAATCAGAAGGGATGATTACTACTTATGACGTTCCATTAATAGTCATCCTTGCATACTATGACAAGTCTAATTAGTTCTATTTGTTCTTCTGCACGAGTGTGCAGTCCCTTGGTGTTTGTGAGGCAAAGCCGTTTCAAAACCGGACTATTTTGCACTTTTAATATTGCTCACCATGGTCTGACGAACTGCATGCTTCTTAGGGCCCCCCTGATGTTTTCTTCAGTGCTATTGGTATTTGTTGGATGCGTGGAGATGAGGGATTATCTTCTGAACAGGGATGCTCGCTCTGAGGCACCTCAATGAACCCAAGCTTGGAGCGTAACTGCAGTAGCGATGTAGGTCGCTGTGAAGGTTCTTTTTTCCCTAGTTGTATGTGTGTGTGGGAGGGTGTTCTCTAACTATTGGGGTTGGTGTGGGTGGGACTTGGGTTGTTGTGGGATTTGTTTAAGCACTCTTCTGTATTCATAAATGGCCTTGAGAACACAATGTTGAACAGTATAATCCCCTTACAGACCCACTTGCATACATCTTGGCCACATAAGCGTGTGGCATAGGACTTTCTACTGGCACCATGATGACAATAAATAGCTGGAATATTTGCAGGTTTACCAATCCGTGGAAATCCTGTCAAGTTCTCGCTTACCTTGACTGTCACAAGACTGAAGTGGCTCTACTTCAAGATTCACACATATCACCACTAACACAATCCACATTTGCTTCCACTTGGGGTTGCCACAGATATTTTTCTTTGCACTCGACATATTCCAGGCGGGTGGTGGCTCTGATATGAAAAACTAATTTTTTTTATTTAAAGGAATGGATAAGGGATCCACCCTGGTGTTGTAATAGTTGTGTGGTGCTTGAGTTTATATCAATAATACTTCTAAATATATATGGCCCCAAAGTTGAGGCAGCAGCATATTTTAAGAAGTTATGTTTAAGTGTGGCACATTTTCAGACATACCAATGTTTCGTGGAGTGTGTTTGTGGGGGGTGTCTTCAATTTAGCACTGATACTGCAACAATATAGAGCCTCTGACACTGGTAGACTGCCTATAATAGTGAGCAATTCCATGTCCCATATCATACAACTGTACAACGTAGAAGATACATCAACAACTCTACATGCTGTAGCTATAGAATAACATACTATTTGTCTGTATATGATACAAATTCCCACACTAACTTGTGGATTGCTTCAATCATCTAATGGCAAAAGTTCAATAAGTATTCAGTCTAGAGCCTTATCAGACGACTCACCGGTCGTGCTCTCATTAGATAACCCTCCGCCGCCGCAGAGGAATAAATATTGGAGATTAAAGGGGACCAAGCTAGAATATTCAGTTTTCACTCTGAGTTCAGATCTGGTATTCTGGAATTTTACGCCCACTGAGGATTTGGTATCTGATGTGGAAACACTGTGGGAAGTGTTCAAAACTTACATATGGAGCATATGCATTTCCAAAGAGACGTATGTTCTCAGAACACTGAGTATGCTGATGGGTCCGTTGGAGAGAGAGCCCAAAGGTCTTTAGAATAACTATGACTAAAGGCCATTCTACAAAAATTACCGAACTCTCTGAAAGAGTTCAGGCAGGTGGTAGACCACAAGATATTGTACTTGGGCAGGAACACCCAGGGCAGAGCATTTGGGAAGGTTAAATGTTAGCTTGAATACTGAAGGCATTTAATGACAATAAGCAGATAAAAGGTATTTCTACAGGTGATGGCTCAATAACAATTTTCACGTCTGATATTTTACTTGGCTTCAGGCAACATTATAAATGATTGTTTGCATCCTGCTCAAGTTATTCCACATGTAAACAAACACATAATTTAGATGATTTGCCTCTCATCACAATTGAGGGAAAAACTCATAAAATTCTCAAATTTCCCATTACAATTCAGGATGTTAAAAATCCAATAGCTCCCTCCGGCACTAGACATGTCCACCATAGTGGTTTTGATCAAGAAGGCACAACCTGCAGAGGATTGTGCTGCGCACCAGCCCATCTCGTTGACAAATACGGAACTTAAAATGCTTACAGAGGCACTGGGGAATCACCTACAAGGTGTAATGGGGGATCTTGTGCTGCCAGATCAGTGCAGCTTTATGCCAGGGTACACAGCATTAAATTAGATGAGTTAATATGGCGCGGAACTTAGCGCACTGCTATCGGTGGACATTGAAAAAGCATTTGATACGGTTGACTGGTTCTACTTCAACCTGCTTCTCCAGCGCATGGGATTTGGCCCCCGTTTCCGGGAAATATACCCAGCTTCTCTACAATGAGCCCACAGTCCAGCATATGGTTAGTGGAATCTTTTCCAAGACCTTCCCAACCCATAAGGGGGCCAAACAGGGCTGTCTGCTATCCCCTCTACTTTTTGCACTTGCGATTGAGCCGCTGGCCAGGATCATCAGATGCAAAGCCCAGGAGCATGCCTGGCGATAGGGGTAGGGTAAGAAGATAGCATAGCCCTATTTGCAGATGACGTCCTCCTTTACCGGGCCAACACATGCAATACCGATCCCTGAATCCTAAAGATCCAAGGGCTCTTTGAGAAGGCCTCTGGCCTACGCACAAACTCACATACATCGCTGCTGATGCCACTGAAGGGGTTGGGCTTCAATGGAGTGGCAAACAAATATCCCTATTAAGCGTTTGAGTTTTAAATACCTCAGAGTCTATGTGTTGGTGGTCCCAGAGCTGGCATGGAACTTCAATCGCACGCCCCTTCTCCATAGTACAAAGAAGGATCTGCTAAAGTGGTCAAGGCTCCTGCTGCATATATTAGTGCCAAGTGCTTTGTTTAAAATGATGATGCTTCTGCAATTTCGATATGTGTTGTAAAACCTTCCACTCCCAATTCCTAATGCTTGGTTTGTCAATTTTATCACATTCATTCGATCCGTATTATGGGGTGTCCCGAGCATCACCTGTGATAAGTGCTGTTTGGTCAACACATGATGGGGGCAGGATGGGGTGATGGACGGGCAGTTGTACTATTGGGTTCTACAACTAATGGTGATAATTGACTGGCAGACTGGTGGGTGTAGTGACCATGTCAATCAAACAGAACTGGCTCTATTGGGCCTGGACAAAGTGATGCACTTCCTCTACAGCACTCCGGTTCCAGCCCACTTCCCGCAGTGTACAAGGGCAGTGTTCCTCTGTTGGTAGGAGGCCCCTAGATTTACAGGATAGGAGGCTGATTCAGCATACTCAGTTATTGACCGGTCGTTGGCTGCATCATACTTTTATCTTGCAGGGATTTGGCCAATGGGACAAAATTGGGATCTGGACTCTTGGGGGGGGGGTGGTCATGTGGGGAGATTCCCATATGAAAACCTTTGGGGACTTACATTTCAAACTTGCACGCACCCAATTTCAGAAATATTTACTAATCTGACATGAGCTGGCATGTTATCGATCAGAGCTTTCGGAGCTGCTGGAGTGTATCCCACTGGAGACCCAGTTGAAGATGGGTGCTTTAGGATGTGATGCCATATCAATAGTGTACTGATCACTCTAAGAATGCACCTGACAGGTTTGCACCCTTGAGACAGAAATGAGAGGGATGGTTGGGGCATCTGGAAGACGTTGACTTGAGGGAAGCATGTATGACTCCACGAGATAGCCCAATATCCAGCTAATTCAGTTGCTCTACCTGCACATGGCTTACCTCACACCATGCCACTCTTGGCATGCAAGCAAGCAAGCTTCATGAGCCGAAATGCTTTAGGTGTACATTCCCGGACTCAGAATTCTTTCATATGACATGGCTCTGCCCTGTCATCATCAAATATTGGGGAAGGATAGCCAAATGCCTTAGTAGAGAGCTCGATAGATACAGCACATTGACCTCTAGATTGGCATTGCTAGGCTTACTGGATGATCTGAGGGGCTCAAGAGGGAAGTAACTTTTGGGCAAAGAGAGACATTGCACATCGATGGAGAGCCCCCAAGCCTCCTACACTAGCAGAGTGGAGGAGGGCAATGTAATGGTGTTCACAACTAGAGGAATCCATCTACTGGGCCTCAGGGTGCCCCAAGAAGCATGGTAGCATATGGGGTGACACAGAGTGGTTGCTGTCAGAAGCAGTTCTTGCGTACAAGCTTGCTTATAGACAAGTGAAACAATAAAAATATGGTTATTAAAAAAATTAAATAGCTAGCCCTTCTAACTGTAAACTGAGTACGGTAATGACTTCTCAGTGGAATTTTACAAGGAGTTCTCTGATGTCCTGCTCCCAGGCTGATGGGCGTATATAATGGAGCTGTTACTTAACGCAGACAGCCTCAGTCAATTCTGGATGCCATAATCACTAATACTCTCAAAGCAAAACTGCTATCCCTAACAGTGGTCCTCGTACAGGCTGCATTGGCTATTAAAGTGGATAATACAATTTTTGGTCAAATTCTAGCACAGAGATTACAACTTCTGATGTAGACTTTGGTACTTCCGGAGCAATCTGGGAATATATACCCGGAAGGTCGACAGCCTATAGTTTGCATACATTTATGGCCATCTCACACAGGGTGGGACCAAAGTTTGCCAGCAGCATCCAACCTACTTGAGGCTGAAAACGAATTTGCTGCACTGGAAAAACCATTCATGAAGGAGGTGCTCAGGTGGATGGGCCTGGGTAAATATTTGTTAAGCCTAAAAAACTTATTCTGTGTGGGTCACCTGCCTTGTGTAAAAGTCAATAAACTCTATTCCAGTGCTATCCCCATTGGCAGGAACACTCATCAGAATATTTGTTGCCTCCTCTAAACTTTGCTTTGGCCATCAAGTCTCTGGCATGTCCTGCTCTGTGAGTTCCACTCCCAGTGTTCTCTGTATACCACAGGGAGACCTCTTTTGATATTAGTCTATGCTAACAACATTGGGTTATATGTCCAAAACCCAGAGACTAACGTGACCTCCCATCATTAGGGATGTCATTAGATTTGATGGATATTCGGGCTTACCCATAGATGGAGGGCTGACAGGGTCAATTACCTGGATTTACACATGACCAGGGATGTTGCTCATATGGAACTTTGGGGCAACCCTGGAGAACTTCAAAGTGCAAACTGAACACTGGTTATGGCTTCCCCCGTCGTAAGAGAAGATCTTGCTCATTATGATAGTAAGACTACTACAATTGTTTCTTTTATTTGTTCAAAAATATCCCTATCCACATCCCAACCAAATTCCTCCACCAGCTGAGACAAGTGCTGCTGAGATTAATAAAGGATGACAAGCAGCTATGTATGAAATGGGACATTCTGATTCAACTAATGGTGAGAAGGGGCCTGTCTGTGTCAGACCCATTTCTCTATTATTATTATTATTACTATTATTATTGCATCTTATAAAGCACTCAGCTACCCAGGGAGTTCCCAGTGCTAGATCCACGTAAAGTGAAATCAGCCCTCATATTAAAACAACCAGGTCTTCAATTCCTTGTGAAACTCCATGAGGGAGGAGAAACTTTGCAATGATTCCAGAAGAATGTTCCATAACTTCGGGCCAAGGTATGAAAATGACTCCCCCCTTCCACCATGCGCAGTAGACAAATTCTAGGCACTTTACAGTCCTGAACTGGTTTGATGACTGGAGCATACGTGTGGGCTGGTAAGGTGTCACCACATCTTGAATGTATCTTGGGTCTGTGCTAAATCTAGCCTTTTTTTTGGGGGGAAGTGGTATAATGCTGACGATCTTTTTTACCCATCTCAATAAAGCCAAGCAGGTAAATGCCACATCGGCTACCTGCGTCTTCATGGTAAGCCTGTCGTCCAGCCAGCAGCTGAAATTCTTTACCTTAGATGACAAATCCAGAAGACTGCCCAGAGCCTCTGCCCAGTGCTGAGGACCCCATTATTGGGGATTATTCCCCCAAAACATGAACTCAGTCTTCTCACTGTTGAGTTTGAGTGAGTTGGCGCCCATCGATGTGGAGATCCTGCTCAACCATAAGTTCAGGGTTCTGGTGCTATTTCCCTGTGCAGACGACAAACCAAAGATGATCTGCATGTTGTCTGCATACAAGAACAAAGTTAAACCACAGCTTTCCACCACCTCAGAGAGGGAACATACATTTATATATTAAAGAGGGTCTGACTTAAAGCCGAGCCCTGAGGAATGCCGGAAGTAAGGGCATGTGGTTCTGATCTAGCACTGCCTGAGAAGACCTGAAATGAGTGTTCTTCAAGAAACAAAGACATCCAGACTAGTTCTGTACCCTGCAGACCTAGTGACGTTAGCCTTTCCACAAGGATGGAGTGGGACACAATGTGGAAAGCTGCACTGTGGTCTAATAAAATTAGTGCGGTTGTACTACCCTCATCCAGGAGTCATCTGAGATGTTTCGTGACCCCTAGGACAGTGGATTTGGTGCTGTGTACCACCCTGAAACCAGACTACAATGGATGCAGACCACTGTGCAATTTCGCAAAGGTATGAGCTGTGAATTTAAATGTATCTCCAAGATCTTAGCGTGGATAGGCAGCTTTGAGAGTGGTTTAGCAGTGGTAAACCATAGTGTGTTTCCAGGCCACTGTAATGCGCCCCTCTCTTCATGGACATCATGTAGGGGTTGCCAGGGGTCGCAACTGCCACCCGTGCCTTGCCACTTGCGTCCCCTGGCATTGCCTTTGCGACCTCTTGCATCAGAAGTGGCAAAATCAGTGCCAGGCTTACAAAGGCATCCTCACTTTCCTTGTCGTTTGACAATTCTTTATTACACTGAGAGTGAATAATATTTTATTATTCACAATTAGTGTGATTAAGGGTGAATTACAATTTTCTGGCAGATGAGGTAAGTAAAAAATTATTGTAAATGTATGCTGTTTGCATGCTTGCGACTGAGTGTGTTTATGTGAGAAGAAGTGTGTCAATGAGTGTGTATTTGTAAGCATGCATGTGCGAGTGAAAATAAAGTTGAAATGATGATGTCACTTCTGCTAGCCCCGGCATTTTGCCTAACAGACGTTCATGCCTCTCTCCATGAAGAGTTGAGACTCCAACCACAATTTGAAATATATCCGGGAACAGAAAATTAAGGGGGTTATTACAACTTCGGAGGAGGTGTTAATCCGTCCCAAAAGTGACGGTAAAGTGTCGGATATACCACCAGCCGTATTACGAGTCCATTATATCCTATGGAACTCGTAATACGGCTGGTGGTATATCCGTCACTTTACCGTCACTTTTGGGACGGATTAACACCTCCTCCAAAGTTGTAATAACCCCCTAAGTTTGGCTGGAGGGAGCTGGTCAAGTGGAAAGCCTGATTTAATCAACCATGGTATGAACAGAAATTGAGGAGTATCAAACAAGGACAACAATTCAATTTTCCTGAGCATCCGGGGGCAAACAAGGCAGGTTTTTCACCCTTTTTGAGCTGTCTTCCCCAGTGAAGATGCTAGAGATGGTACTGATCGCCTGCACATCTGCCTTATGAGTCTTTGCGAAATGAGACTGAATAGCTGCCACCTTTTTCAACAAAGATATAATAATATTTGAGCATTTTCTGTACAATAGGAATACCCTCCCCTTAGACTTCACAACATGGCTACATTCGACGATAACCGGGACACCTTAGCTGCTGAGCTTTTCTCGAGAAAACCGCTAGCACCACGCATCTCAGACCATACACCCACTAAAGAAGGACTGAGACAAAAATTCATAAAACTAGAGAGACTTAGGAAACAAGAGTTAGCTCGCTGGTGGGACATCACCACTCTCAAACGCTATCTGGAACTCAAACAAATACCTAGGGGACTGCGTGTGATAATATTCCCATCTTTTGAAGACCTGGACCCTGACTTGCTTGGGGAATGGGAACACCTCATCTCTTCCACCTCTTTCGGCATGATTAACATATTGATTAAACATGCGGACAGAAAACGTAACAAATTACTCCAGGACATTACATCTCTGGAGGAAGAGATCAAGAATCTCAACCTCACAGAAGCAACCAACAAAAACTACACAATTATGAGGGAGATACTGACTGGATACCAACTGTACATCAAGGATAAGAAAATGCGTAAACTCATCAGGGATGATGATGACTACACAAATGGCAGGATTTATACATTTGCACGGAGGTTTGATCAAATTAATAAGGAATCCAGCAACAGAACCACTATTACCACTACCCCTTCGGGATCGATTGCAGGTAGTCTATCTGACATTTCCAATCTATCCAGTGACTGTTCAGACCCATCTGGGGATAGATCCTCCGTCAGTACACATCCACCAAATACAACACAACAATCAAATTCTTTTTTAGAGGAACTTGGCCGATACAGAAAGGGATTACGACAGAATTACAACAGACCAGGCACAACCACAAACCCACCCGGCGGGGGGGTAGGAAACACCTTAGCAAACACCAGGGAGGGCGTGACAACTCGCTCGACCACAAAAACCCAAAGGACCTGAGTGATCCCCATCCAGAACAAAACCTCTCTACCTCAGAAGAAACTGTACAGGTTATGAATCTTTCCAAATTGAAATTTTCTGTACACGAAATAAATGTATTGAAGAAGGGTTTGGGCTTTTGTCCTACTTCCATACCTGACTACACTACTCTACACATAGATCTTTTCAAGTTTGTACGCAATCTTAAACTGAAAAAGTTTTTCCAGAACAAACCAGACTCTATCGAGTCTGCCCGCATCTCACTACCAACGTGCAATCAATCCATCAAGGACCTACAGGATATCCACACTATCCTCTCCCTTGACAACACTACATCACCACCTCTTAGCTTTGACGAACTACTGACTCAACTTGACATTACACCCAACCTTGACATCAACAGTGGGCTCAAACCCAGATCCTCTTTTGTCCCCATCCTGCCACCAGACAACCACATCGATGTCTTCTACAAAGCCGTTAGTACGGAATTGCACAACTTAGAGGACAAGAATAACACTTGCACCCACAGACCACACAAAAATCTTAATCCCCTTGAACTCAGAGCAGTGCGCAAACTTTCTAACTGCTCGGACATAGTCATCAGGGAGGCAGACAAAGGGGGCAACGTTGTCATTATGAACAAAACTGACTATGTTGCAGAAATCAACAGACAACTTAATGACACACAGGCCTACTCTGCGCTACAATCTAATCCTCTTCCTGACATCACTAGCCTCATCAAAAAGAAATTAACGGCCTGGAAGAACCTTTGTCTCTTAACCGATATTGAATACAGATTTCTGTATACGGAGGCGCCTCGGGCTCCCTGCATTTACATTTTACCCAAAGTCCACAAATCAGGGGACTTTCCCCCAGGGAGACCCATCATCTCAGGGATAGGTTCTCCCACGGAACATATTTCCGAGTATATTGATTCCTTTCTCCAACCCTTAGTACACAACTTACCCTCGTACATACAGGACACTAGGGACTTGTTGTGTCAACTTGAGGACATCGAATGGACAGAAGGGTGTGTATTTGTTTGCCTTGACGTTAGCTCTCTCTATACCTCCATTCCCCTGGAAAAGGGTCTGGAAATGCTCCAACTAACGCTCAATGCCCGCGACGCTACACTTTATGAACACACGCGCATGCTTCTTCACCTCACCCGGTTGGTACTAGAGAACAATGTTTTTTTACATGATGGTAGGTGGTTTCGACAATGTCAGGGTGTAGCCATGGGAGCCAAATTTTCTCCATCATATGCTAATCTTTACATGGGCCAATTTGAGAAAATCCACCTGTGGTCCAACTGTCCGTATCACGGAACATATCCTGTACAGGGGGAGATATATTGATGATATTCTTGTCATCTGGACTGGCAACATCCCTGACCTCAATGGACTCATACAACACCTCAACACTAATGAGTTCAACCTAGTGTTCACTCATAAAGTGGACACTACCCAAATTGAGTTTTTGGACTTATTGCTATACATTACCGACAGTAAGATCATGTCAAGACTCTACAGGAAACCCACTGCCTACAATTCTATTCTGCATGCCCAGAGCGCCCATCCCCTCACTCAGATCAGGGCCATTCCATATGGAGAGATGGTCAGAATTAGACGTAACTGCACTGACACGAACATCTTCAGGCAAGAACTAAACAACCTAACACACCGCTTCCGGCCTAGGGGTTACAATGATAAACTCATCTCGGCTGCTAGCAAACGCATATCTAACAAGAACCAACATGCCCTATTGCTTAAAACCCCCAAAAAGTCCGCCGCTAGCGGCTCTCCCAACAGGAGACCGGTCGCTTTCATCACCCAATATAGCCCTGTGAGCAAGACTGTTCTACGCATCTTAAGGAAACATTGGCACTTGCTAATGTTGGACACCTGCCTCAAGAACTCAGTAGGGATGTCACCCACCATTGTGCACACCAGAGGTCGCACGCTCAGAAATATTCTGTGCCCCAGTTTTCTTGGCCCCTCCCCCTCAACTCGCCCATTGGGTTGGTTGCCAGAAAAACCTAACGGTTTTTATAAATGTGGCTGCTGCATATCCTGCCAATTGGCCCTTAATAGAACAGAATCGTTCTCCTACAATACTGGGATTACGTATCAAATCAAGACCTTCATTAACTGTAACACTAAGTTCACTGTGTACTGCTTGATATGCGTATGCGGTTTGGTCTACATTGGTAGCTCCATACGTCCACTCAAGGAACGAATACAAGAGCATGTCAGAGCCATCAGAAATGTCAACACCAACTATCCTCTTGCTGTTCACTTCAACACCCTGCACGGGGAAAAAGATCTTTTAAACATTAGATTCCATGGCATCATGCATGTTTCTAACTCCCCAAGATGGGGGGACAGAACAAGGGACCTGCGAAGATGCGAGGCGAAGTGGATCCTAAAACTTCGTACAGTTGAATCAGGCCTAAACACTGACCATGAGCTACATTATTTTCTCTCATAAATTCTGAGACCTACTCCCACGTTGTTTTTTATTGATTCATTGGGCCCTTCCATGGCCAATATCCATGAATACTTATGTTTATACACCACACTCTTTACGGTTCATGACATCCCTGTATTTATCATATTGTATTTTTGTATGTATGCCTCACTACATACTCATGCCCATACATCACCATTGTATTTACGAAATTACCATGCTCCATGACCTCTGTCCTCATATGCTCCGTCGCTTTTGGTATATTGCACCTATCATCTGTACCATGCTCCATGATCTCTGTGTTTTTGTGGTTTTGCTGTTTATTTTATTTGTAGTGCTGCCTTTGCATTACTTTAACCTATTATCTGTACTGCTGTAACCGTTTTACACTTACTCTAACTGCGTATCAACACACTTCTCAACTTACCTGCATTATCATTTTCCACTAACACCACAACTATATTACTTACCTTGACTCTTACTCACGCTCACTGTATTTACTGACAGTTTACACCCATTAACGTGCACCCATCCATTACTATCATTCTACCATCCACGCTTCTCTTATACAGATATTTTTTCACATCTCCCATTTCAATATCTGTCCTTTACTCTCTTTTTCACTAACATACATACTCTCTCTCTACATTAATATTGCATGTTACGCCTATTTTTCCATCTTTCATTTCTCCACTTTTTAATTATGGCCGCTTCCTCGACGTTTCATTTATATACGCGATCATCTTCAACTCTAGTTGCTCGTTTATCTAACTTTCGCATCCAATATGGCCGCCACGCTGACTAGCTTTTCAGAATACTAGTCCTTCTCCTATTTCTACAACTCTCCCTCCCGCGATCTTATAACGAGATCGCAAGCCCTCTCGGCCCATTACAATGATCTGATTACTTGGTGCCACACTCCTCCACCTTACAGGTATGCTTTCTTCTACTCTTGCTTTTTGACCTTATTGCCTTACGCCGTTATTGATCCACTTCCCTTACAACTTAGCGTTTCACTGGCTCACTGTTTGAGTGCTAACGTTCTATGTATATACAGCCCATTCTCCATTGACCACTTACTTATTTATTATGCGCTTTTGCTCCATTCCCACATATCGAGTTTGTACTGCGTTTGATACCGCGCTGCCGATTTGTCACATTCCACCACCATTTCTCTTTCGCTAACCAAGTGCTTCCATGCCTCATTACCTTTCGCCGGTTTCGCTCAACTTCATTTTTATTTTAGTGGTTCGCTCTCTCACCATGTGTGGACCTACGTGCTTTTTACCCATGGCCCAATCTCCTGTGGCTGATTGATCTGCTGTGCGCATACATTCTTTGCCCCACCCCTAATTAGCGCTTTTATGACTTGTCCCATGCCGACTACGGAGCCCCGCACTCTTAGGCCTTTTTTCCACTTGCCTCCAACTCGTTTGACGTTTCTGGACGATTTACAGTGTCACCAGCCAACGTTCCCTAGCTAGCCTTACCGCGCTTAGTCTTCACCTCAACCGTTTTCTTTAACTTAGCATTCACCTCTGATCCTACGGACAGAACCGATGAAGCCACTACTACTCGACCTTCTAATTAGGATCTCACTGCCTAGTTTTCTCTGTTCTATTTCCGCACTCCCCACCGCCTCAACTTCACCTGCACTCATACCAGTTACGTATGTTCCTGTTCTCTCTGTCAAGTTATACTGGCTCATTTTTCGCTCTCTGTCCCCCTTTTTCTCCGACATTCTCATAGGTTTCTGACCACAGGCTTATCAGGGTCTACTACTACCACTGCCCTCTTCTTACGTGTTCACTACCTCACCCAGGTACACTACTGACAGGTCCACTCCTAGAAGGTATGTACTGTGCGACCTATTTCTCTCACTTTTTTCCCTCTCTATTTACACACCACTCATCTACACCTCTTCTTTCCTCCCTTTTGTTCTTACTCTGTGTTTCTACTTTCATCCTTCCATCTTTAATGTATTCAGTTTCTTTGCGCACTTACAGTCCTTGTCATCTCTCTTACCAGTTTCAATTGGCCTTCTGGAGCCCAGCTAACTGATCACGGGGCTCCCTCGCTACTTACCGTTGTCACATACCATTCTGGCCGGACGGCCCAGGTATGACCTACGTACTTAGTTACTGCCACTTTTCTCGTCGGCTAATTCACTTGATTGACTTTTGTGCTCTTATTCATTCGTCTGTCGGATTTCTCTCAGCCCTTCTCTTTTCGTCTACCTGTTACACTTCACTTTATAGGCACATGGATACCACTCCAGAACATTGCTGTACCTGTCCAATTCAAATTTTAGCTTTTCACCACAGTAATTCACTTTCTTTCTTATGCTCTACACCTAAGGTCCCTTTCACATACTTTTACTTGCTGTGTTTTTTCACCAGTCACCTACTCACGACACTAGTTCCACTGAGTTCACATACAAATCACTTGTTTTTTTGACATCCAACGGCTTGGAGTCTATTACAGGTGCTCACTGATAAGCCCATGCTCTACTGTATACACTTATGTTTGCCAAAACAATAGAACTTTCCCTTTTTTGTATTTCATTACTGTTTTGCAGCCTTGATGAAGTCACTTGTGTGACGAAACACGTGTTGGCTGTATCTCATTGATGACACAATGATCTCTGGCATCTACAATTAAAGGCAACATCTGCAAAACAAGAACTTGGACTCCAGCCTACTTTTCACTTCAACATTATACTTTCAGGGATATTTTCCCTGTCACACCATTGGACTATATACTCTGTGTGCTGTGGCTATCTTGTTCAGAAAATGAGGAGTATCAAACAAGGACAACAATTCAATTTTCCTGAGCATCCGGAGGCAAACAAGGCAGGTTTTTCACCCTTTTTGAGCTGTCTTCCCCAGTGCAGATGCTAGAGATGGTACTGATCGCCTGCACATCTGCCTTATGAGTCTTTGCGAAATGAGACTGAATAGCTGCCACCTTTTTCAACAAAGAAGTTGGCCAATTCTTTGCAATGGTTTTGAGACATAAGGGAGCAGGAGATATTTTGTTAGAGTCTGAAAGTTCCTTACCACACTGAATAATGTCTTGGGGCACTTTTGGGCATTAATTTTGTCTGTGTAAAACACTGCTCTGGTGGCCTTAAAGAACTGGTGGTGATGTTTCAGGCCCAATTTGTACTCTGCCTTTTGGTCCTCATTGTAGGACTTCCTCCACTCTCTTTCTAAGCCCATGCAGCATGTTTTCTCTAGCTGCAGGGCTTCACTGAACCATGGGGCGGGGGCCGGAATATGGATTCCCTATGAGGACTTCAATTTTGCTGGATATCGGGCAAGGACACTTTGTTAAATACTTGTTTGGTGCACAGCCCTCCCTAACGTGTGTATAGAGTGGGAATTAATTGAACCCCACTTGTCGTTATCAGTGTTAGCTAAAAAAAAAACTGTCCGAAGAGACAATGTAAGGTGATTGGAATAACTAGTTGGGCCTGGTAGGATTTAGTGAGACAGACCGTATTTACCCTTATTGAATATAACCTTTAAGCCTCTTCTTCCACCCACACTTGAAAAATCGTTTAAAAGCACATTACAATGCATGGGTATGGAAGTTTGGGGTGCTCTCTTCCCAAACAGGGGTTTCATGGACCTGCAAGAGCACAAGACCAAGAGTGGCAACAGTGAATTTTCAGTTCTGCTGTATTATAAACTTCAGTGGTTTATGAAGTCTATCTCCCCAGACTTCCCCTAACCGCCTCCAGAACTCACTACACTTATGTTCTGCTTTACTGCAGACTGAGAGAAGAGGAAATAAAAGGAACACCAAGAATACAGCAATCTCAGTCTGAGTAATTAATTTATTAAGACACTTCTCAAGTCTCATGCACAGACAAAAATAATGTGAGCTTTTATTTCAGATGCAGAAACACATGTGCAACTCTGAAAATGATCACATCAGTGAAAAAATACTGATCATGCATGCACACCGCAAAGCTAAGAATAAGAATTAAAAGTGCATCACCATGGGTTTTGACATCAACATCATCCCCTTGTTTGCCATCTTCAGGCCCTGGAACCCGTCCGACCGGAAAGAGAGAACCACCCGCAGTTGGATTAGGTTCTGAGCAAGGCGTAGTTCCTCAGATAAGCTCTGTCTACCAGCCGTCAAGCTCCCTCTACCTTATATACTTTAAACAAACTGGAGAGGAGAATTCTAGAAACTCCCCCTCCCATCCGGCCCTACCAGGTCAGTGTTGAAAAGAACACGCTAGAGACTGGCCAAATCTCACAGTGTTTTTCCAAGAACGAGCTGTTCCCTGCCTTACCATAAACATTCTCAGCCTGGTACATCTTATCATCCGTGCTCTTCACTCCCCCATGTTATGTACCCGTCCTTCAGTGAGAAAGAGCTAAAACATGTTGATCAAGCTGTGCGTGGAAAAATACCTGCGCCACCAATGTGACGTGTGTGAAGCTAAGCACAAAATGGAGTCAATGGTCAAGATGGAGCTGGTGGTTAAATACAAATAGCATTACAACTTACTAAGACGTTTCAGAGAGGTGATGCAGGTAAGAATATCTCCTTCATGTACACAGAGATAAAGGGAAATAGGAAATTCCAAAGAGGATGGGGCCTGTCATGCCTGGGTGATTGATTTTGGCCTCCCACTATCTGATTCATGCTGAAGTAGTGTTGCGCTCAGGCTAAAGGCATTTTGATTAACTACAGGCATAAATGTATTCAAATTCAAAGTCATTCACTGTTTATATTTGGCTCACAAACATAGGGCTAAGTTCTTTCTATTATTGTGGAATGTAAACAATGTAAAGCAGCAAATGTAGTCGCTATTGCTTCATCCCTTATGCTCGACTTTTTAAGATCATATATAAAAAGTGTGCAAGTTTGTGTCTATGGCACTTCACATGGCTAAAAGACGGGTGGCGATGCACTGCACGAGTGCTACGTCGCTCAGACAAATAAGCATGGCTTCAAGATATGGAATACTGTAATGAACTATGAGCAAAACATGGATGCCGCGCAATCCAAGGGTCTCCCGAAAGACTTTTGGGAACCGTTCAGATAGTTCCTACTATTGCAAGAATCAGGCCCCATTTTGTAAACCTGTAATGTGTTGCACATTGAATTGAGATCTTAGTAAATGTAAATCCAGATTATGGACCAGTTGTTATATTGATGCTGCCAGTGTTGTGCAGTTACTATAATATGTGCTGCTTTACCTCATAAACCGCACATTGTTTAAGAAAGTACTGCATCTCCTGGTGTCTTTGCTTTGCATTATTACTATTTCAACAAGCTAAATAACATGTTTACTATAAAAATAATTTGGGGTTCCACCTTCCTCCAGCGGCTGCAAGCCTTGCAGCCGGGGCCAGACTGGGATCGAAAATAGGCCCTTCACCAAAATAAAAGTGGCACCCATTAGAGAATTAGATAGCTAAAAAAGTACCCATGTTTGCAAATGCGTACAGTTTTGAATGTCTAGAGACACGTTATATATATATATATATATATATATATATATATATATATATATTTAAGTTTTTTGCAAGGTATGGAAGGCTGCATGGGTTTGAGCTTGTTGCAGGCAATCTTTAATATCAGGGAAAAAAGGCAAAAACTAACCCCACAGATCATAAAACAGCCAAAACCGGCCCACACACTGGCTTTCAGACCAGCCCATCGCGTATTGCCTAATTTCCATGTAGGACAGCCATACCCTGCTTCCAGTTTCAGACTGCTGACAGTCGTTTCAGACCTGTTTTAATTGTGTGATCCCTGTCACTGGCTCAAACATACCTGAGCATTTCACTGTTTTTAAAACCAGCGGAGTGCCAAACAGTCCACCGCTTTTCCACATTGGCACTTCAACTGCGAACCCCTACATCTTACACAGTCTTAATGACTAAAGGACAAGCACCTAAAATCCCTACTGCAGTTCACCAAAGCATAGGTTAAGCCTGACAGTACCTGAGTGAAGGACAGTTTCCTTTGCAATCTCTTCGGGTAGTGCAGCTATCATCAAAGCAACAGTGTATTTTAGGGGGGTATGAATGTGATGCAACAAAAATTACATGCTGTGAATAAGAATGGACAGGCCCAGCCACTCTCTCACTCCTAGTAGCAACAAGCATTGGCAAAGCCAATCTGTTTTGCCTATACAAGAGCTATTGACAATGTGTTTTGCCATGTTGTACACCAGTGTGGTTGCTGTTCAGCATGCCTACAAGTTAGTGGTGTGGTGTGTTGTAGAGTGTTATTGGTGGATTTGTTGGTGTAGAGGGTCGTAGAGTGGAGTAGAGTGTTGTAGAGTTGAGTACAAGGGGCCAGAGTTCAGTGGCAGAGAGTGTTGTAGACTGCAGTGTTGTAGAGTGGAGGGGCGTATAGTGGAGTTGAATGGGGTGGATAAGGGTGGAGTGGGTTGGAGTGGACTAAGGTAGTGGGGTGAATTGGATTGGAGTAGAGTGGGGTGGACTGGAGTGTGCTAGAGTGGGGTGAATTTGAGTGGATGGACTGGATGGGGTGGATTGGATTCAAGATTTGAGTGGAGTTGATTGAAATGGGGTGTAGTTGATTGGCTTGGGGTGGACTGGAGTGGGGAGCCTTGGATTGGGGTGAATTAGATTGGATTGGGGTGGGTGGATTGGATTGGAGTGATAGGATTGGGGTGTGGTTGATTGGATTAGAGTGGGATGGTTGGAGCGGAGTGGAGTGGTGGGGAGTGGGATGGATTGGAGTGGGGTGGTGCCAGCATAGAGTGTGCTGCCGTACTCTAACTTGCTGCTGACAAGCGGCTGGGTGACTGTTCTGCTTGACTCAATCAAGATCCATTTGAATATCTTTCAGAGCAGGCGGAGTGTGTGGAAGCATAAGGATGACACAGCATTGACTTGGTGGTTCATTTAGAGCAAGGAGTCTAGGACGGTTCTGCGGTTGCATGCGTGGTCGGTGGGACAGGGGGTTCTGAGCATTGAGGGCCAATAGGAGTCATCCCAGGAAGGACTTGGTGGTTCATTTAGAGCGAGTAGTCTAGGATGATGCAGCGGTTGCATGCGAGGTGGGGTTCTGAGCATTGAGGGCAGAGAGGTGGTGCTGCGCGATGGGGGAGCAATAGACGCTTACCAAGGGATTCCAATTTTGGAATGGGTGGATTATTTTAGAGTGGGGCAGATTGTTTTTCATTGAGGTGCGGCAGATGGGAGTGGGGCAAATTGGAGTGGGGTAGAATGTTTTGGATTGGAGTGGAACAGATTGTTTTGGACTGGAGTGGGGCAGACTGGAGTGGGGAAGATTGTTTTGGATTAGAGTGGGGCATACTGCAGTGGGGCAGATTGTTTTGGACTAGAGTGGAGAAGACTGGAGTTGGGCCATTTTTTTTAGACTTGAGTGGGGAAGATTGTTTTGGATTGGGGCAGATTTGAGTCAGGCAGCTTGTTTTGGGTTGGAGTGGAATAGATTGTTTTGGATTGGAATGGGCAGATTGTTTTGGAAAGGAGTGGGGAAAATTGGAGTGGGGCAGACAGGTCTGGAGTGGAGCGGGACAAATTGATTTGGATTAGAGTGGGGCAGACTTGAGTGGGACAGATTGTCCTGGATTGGAGTGAGGTATATTGTTTTGGATTGGAGTGGGGCAGATTGTTTTGGAGTGATGCAGATTGTTTTGGAGTGATCAGATTGTTTTAAAGTGGAGCAGATTGTTTTGGATTGGGGTGGGGAAGATTGGAGTGGGGAAGATTGTTTTAGATTGGAGTAGGACAGATTGTTTTGGATTGAAGTGGGGCAGACTATTTTGGACTGGGGTGGGGCAGACTGGAGTGGGAGAGATTGTTTTGGATTGGAGTGGGTCAGATTGTTTTTGGGTTGAAGTGGGGAAATTGGAGTGGGTCAGATTGTTTTGGATTGGAGTTGGGCAGATTAGAGTGGGTTGGAATGATTGTAGTGGTTTGGATAGGGGTGAGTGGTTTAAATTGGAGTGGGGTGGACTGAATTGATCTTTGGTGGATTGGATTGAGTGGGGCGGATTGAAGTGGGGTGAGGTGGGATGGACTGGCGTTGATTGGAGTGGGGTGGATAGGGGTGCACTGCACATTGAAATTTAGTTTTGAAATTGCACATAACAAAGAAATAATGGTGCTTTGCAATATTTAAAACAATATAATCATCATTATGTGAGAACAGTGCCCACAAGCAAAAGCAAAACATCAGTGCAAAGTGAGAAAAGAAGACCCGGCAACATAAAAGAATGTTAACTATAGAAAATAAAACTTTGCAATTGTATTTGTCCTGCTTGGCGTGTTTTTGCGGGTCACAAGTTAAAAAGAACAAAATAGCACCTCATTCACGTTGGGAGCAGTGGACAGGCACTGATTAAGCTGAATCAATCAGTTCTTGGGCCCTGCTTCACAGAGTGGAATGGAAATGATGCCAGGCCTGCAGTAACAATTTACGAGGCTGTAAAGAAGAGTGCCATGCAAGCCAGCAAATGGCAAGCAACGGGCGGGCTTTGAACCCTTTTATTTTAACATGTGTCTCTTAAGAAAGACGCGTGCACTAGCGCATGCTCTTGCAGGCTCAACCCTAAAAATAGGAACTGAGCAGATGAAGGCTGTGCTGAAGAATTAAGGGGGACACAAAGGCTAAGATAAGCAAGGAACAGATAAAACTCAAAGTAAACCGAACAGGGACAAGCAAATACATTCAATAAGGTCTGTAACATGAAGTCTGACTAACACGCCACCATACGGAGAACAAGGACAGCAATTTAGATGTAAGCTTTACAGGCACTGGCCTACAATATAAGTGGACTTGGATAGTACCTCTTAAGATAGGTCCTCGGCCACCACTCAAGGTTACATGGGTAACAGGTACAACTGGTCAGCATCTCCCAGAGCCTCGAGGGTGTGTGCAAGTAGCTGGAGAGAGAAAACAAAAACAATAAATACTGTAACATAGCCTAAAAAAGGAGCCACAGCATTACATAGACATTAGCCCCAGCACAAGTTAATTGCACAAGCAGCTCCGGTACTGCGACTGAGTCCCATGAACAGGGCAGAGGCCAAACTCCAGGCAAGACAGAAACAGGCACAGAAGAGGGCAGAGGTGAGCAAGAACCAGGAACACTGTCATTAAAGAGGATTGGAAAACTCAAACTACACACCAGGAAAACTCACCAGTAAAAGCTTGATCATGAGTCACGTCAGAATCGGATTGGTGAGGGGCCTCTGGCAAAAAACAGCTGATGGGCCTTTTTTTCAGCTGCAAATACCCTCCCAACATTTGTCTGAGCCGCCTAACACAAATCCTGAACGGCTGCTGCAGGCGAAGAGTATGACCAAGAACTGACCCTAAGTGGCTCATTGTCATCTGCAGTAGGACAACGGGCCAAACAGAGCAGGCACAGCATGTGGTGTGTCTCTCCCATCCTGAGTCACTGAGCATGACAATTAGGCCTCGGGCGGTAGTGATGCTGTTTTTGATTATCAAAGTTAGCACTAACGTTACATGGAGGTGGAGTGAAATGGGCTTGTATGTGAAGGAGCCAGATTACAAACGTTAGCAATTGAAGAGGCTCACCTTTTGTCTCCAGCAGTAGACAGATGAGCCTTGGGTGTCTGCTGTCACCTGTCATGTTCAAAACTGCGAGGGGGTTCACCTTTTCCATTGAGAGAAAATAAAAAACTAAGGTTAACAATCAAACTGAGCAAAAGATAACTTTTTTGAC
Source organism: Pleurodeles waltl (assembly GCF_031143425.1). Classification (NCBI taxonomy): domain Eukaryota; kingdom Metazoa; phylum Chordata; class Amphibia; order Caudata; family Salamandridae; genus Pleurodeles; species Pleurodeles waltl. The sequence goes on along the minus strand of NC_090443.1, from coordinate 280,400,496 downwards.
AACACAAAACATTGTATTTTGACAGCATTACTGTGAAAAAAAAATATCCAGGGACAAAATGACAAAGGGAAGGGATAACAGACATGGCAGGGGTGTAACAAAATGGAATGAGCGAGGGGCGCAGTGTTGAGACAAAAGAAAAAGTAAGACATGCAAAGTGGAGAAGAATGACAAAAAGAGGGGAAGATAAAAGGAAATTAAGGGAGTAGAAAATAACACCCCTAACAGCAACATTTTATGAAAAGTCATTAGCCACAAGTGTGGGCCACTTTTTAAGAGTACAGCCTGCAAGAGCATGCACCAGCGCATGCCCCTTGCTAGTGAGATATTCTTGTACCCAAAAAGGGCTTGGAGCTTGCCTGTTGGTTCCCATTTGTCTGCTTTAGCCTCACTCTTCTGTGCAACCATCTTAATTCGCCAATGCAGCAGAAACATCACTTTCGCCGCTTGCTATGGTGAAGAAAAGCAAGCACAGATTGATTACATTTAATCAGTCCCCATCCGCTGCTCCCGACACGATTCAAGTGCTATTTTTTTGTGCCAGCTAAAAACGTCACTTCCGACTCTTGTTTTACTTTGTTTTTAAGCACTCTGTTTGAGTGTCTTGTTCATCTGTCTCTCTTGTGTACTTCTCCACCTGCATATCTCTCTTCCCAGTTGCTTGATCTTTCATCATTATTGCATGGTTGTCCGTCCCCACCCTCCCTTCTTTCCTTGTTGTACGCCCCAAACCACCTCCATCCTTCCTTGCCCACTGCTGCACATATACGTGTCCATTCATGTATGCAGCTATAAGACACTCCTTTGCACTGCATGACATCTTCTTGCACTCTCACTGCAACTGCAAATCAGTTGCTTCCATGTGTCTTGTTCGTTCATCCCCACAAACTGCAGCTCTCACAGCCTAAATATGTGCGAGTCATGCAAAAGGAGGTTTATGCAGCAGCATGTTATATACGCAACGTGCGCTTCTTATGGACACACCTTTGCTTATGGGCACTAAAGTTGTCATTGCATCGCAGAGAACCTGAAGGAGGAAGGAAATTAACTGGCAGACTTCCCAGCTTGCAGAGTTTAGTGGGGTGCAAATCGATGGATGGCGAGAGGTGTCTTCCATGACCTGAGGCATTTTGTCAGATGTGTACTCCATGAGTTGGTTCTGCTGCTTGTCTCTTTTTCCCCCTTCCCCCCTTCTAACTAGGGAAGCATTTTCCTGCCAAAACCTAATCTCTTGCAAGAGCAGGAATAGGAGGTTGAACAAAAATATGTTGCAGTCTTTTATGTTAATTGTTCATAAGATGCAGACTTATAAAGACCTTGTGAAACAGCTCTTGAAAAGTGTCTTTTTATTGACTGTAGAAAGATGACAGGCTAATGCAGTCAAGTGAGGATGCAAATCTCTCACATGGTACACAGATCCGCAGCAAAGGCTTAAGCCCCTGCATGTGGCCTGCTCCCAAACAATGATACAAGTAGCCTTTATGTAGTTTGGAAAACATTGGCCGCAGTTAATTAACATTGACTTATAGCAAGAAAAGCCATTGTTACTCTTCATTAGGGCCATAAATCATTTGCACTTTCCATAAATCACTTTGACATTTATGAGACATACAGGGCCATATATCATCGTTGACAGGCCTACCATAAATCATTCTGATATTTGAATATGTAACATGACCATAAATCACCTAGCCATAAATCAAACAGTTTGTTTTTTAGTACATTGCGTCTTGGTGCTGGCGCTTGTCCTTTCCTGTATGGGGGTTACTACTTTTTACCTTTTTAGGCTTAACTCGCTACCTTTGGTTATTTGTTGCGTCCTGCACTCTGGCGGACCTGGGCTGTGAGCGCTGTGTTTCGTGTACCCCTTCCACGGAGTGTATTACCCTACCGTAAGGCTTCCCAAGGTAAGTAGTCCCTGCATGCCCATCCTCATTATCCTAGTGCACCTTCTCTTGGGCCTTAGCACGGTTTTTGCTCCAACCCTCTCTAGCCCCATGTGGGCCTTCACCCTGAACCGGCTAAGGTGTCTAGTCAGCTGGTTAAGTTGCAGCCATTCTCTTTCTTTTGACTACGAAGGGGAGCAGCTGGGTGCCGGGAGGCCGGATGAGTGCATATTATCACAGCGCTCTCCTTTTTAATGTTTTTAATGACCCACCTCCTCAGAAGGTAACCATTCCTCTGCCAGGCTCCCACTTCCTTCACCAATCCATCAGTGTCTAAGGCTGTCCTGGGAGTGATCCCAAATGCAGGCGTTCTGCAGCTCCTGTTTGTAAACAAAACGAATTATGGTTTCCACCAGTAATAACATCCTGGGTGTCTCGGCGCTGGGATAACATATGTAACAATTACCCAACTTCAGTGTACTCATTTCGTTGCTTCTTAAGGATGAAAGGCAGAGTCTTCTTTGCAACATCTTTGCAACATCAGGTTACAAATAGCTACAATGGACGAAGTGCTCTTGAGCTATTTTACTAAAAACTCCTTAGTGGGTGCTTGAGGGGTGGGTCACCTAATCTTGGGGTGTTTTTTTACTTGAGAGACAGCTCTGCTACTCATTGCCTCTATTTAGACCACTTGGCACACTCACTAGAGTGGGGCAGGGATGGGTGGCAAAGGCTGTTTCATCCCTGCTTATTTTGATCCCTGTCTTTTATCCTTGCCGGTGGAGATACATGAGGATGGAACCTTAAAGGGGCCGACATACGACGACTACCCACACCCGCTTCTAAAGGCCAGAATGCTGTTACCTCTGAGCGCTCTCCTCCACAAAACACCAGTGTAAATTTATAATCAAAAGAACATTTTCATTTCTTACAGAAGAACTTTGGAGTTAATAGTGTGCACAGGCCTTTTCAAAACCATTAGTTCAAACTACAAACGTCCTATCTGCAAATCAAAGTTTCTTGCAAATTCATATCCCTATAAATACTAGTTGTTCTTGATTACTTTTTTTCCAAAGCAATCAGAGGTAGTCTCAACAACTGAAGGCTGCGAAGATCTAGGAGGATTCCAAACACTGACTGCAGTTTGCACACAGATCGCAACAGTAGTGGTTTGATCAATCAACTATTTTACAGAAGTCGTGAAGTTGTGTTAGCCCCTTTCAACTCTCCTCTGCACTGTGTTTTGCAGCTGCACTTTCCTCAAGTCTAAGATTATAATTACATTTTGGTGCTAATTCTATTTCATATGCAATTACAGTTACCCTCCTTCCTACATTTGTTGCTTACCCTAACCCACCCCCACATCTTTCTGTTTCTGCCCCACCGGCAATAAATAAAAAAAAAGCGCTGCGACGTGGCCAGTAGCACTGGCTGTGCTTTAGCACTTTTTTTTTTTACTTTGTCATGGTGCACAGCAGCCGCACTGTTACACAACATGACTAAGAAATATTGACAAAGCCAATAGATCGCCTGTAGGCGAGAACTATTGGCTTTGCCAGCTTGCTCGTTTTTGTGCCTTGACCTAACTTTGATGCCAATCCGACCCTGGGTCAGATGGAGCTGTGTCCCCGGGTGCATTACCGCTCACCGGATCACTACTGGCCCAGTTTTCCCTGGGTGATGGAACAACGGACCCAGGTTGGACGGAAAAGAAGGCATGAGGCCTTTGCTGTAAGAGCAGCTGAGTCTTGCCTCCTTCCCCGACTTTATTCTCTAGCATGCTGGACAATGTAGTGCTTCCCCCTACCACATCTAATCTTCCGGATTCCTCTACTTTCCTCCATAATATGTTCAACAAACGGTTCCAGCATAGTTAACATCATTACTTATAGCTAACGTGTGTGTGTGTGTGTGTGTGTGTCCCTCTCTCTCCATGGCACGCACATTCAACTCCCCTGCCCATGCTCTATATAAGTATCAATTTTACAGTTTAAAAAAAACTGAACTACAAATATACAGCCCATAAAAATGAGTACCATTTCCTAATACCAACAGTATCACACTAAATGCATAAGAATAAAACAGTAGGTTTAATACTCTTCTTCCTTATTTTATCCACTTGCAGTAACATTTTCACAATAGAGAAACAAGTATGATAAGAATTCAGTTGCTGTAAAAACATCAAACGACCTGCATTGCACAAAATGTAAAGGTGTTTTAATACATCTTTTCCTAGGCACAGCGAAATCACAGAAGAAAAGTAAATAAAGTGTACACTGCTCTGTAAAGTTCGCATTTGGACAGGGAGATGGTTGCCCATAAGAAGGATTATTATCGTTAAAAGCGTATAATTAATGAATAGTTTTTTTTTTTTGTGTTGAAATTCTTTATTAACATTGCAAGGTGGTACAAAGCAAAAAAGGGACGTAAGTCGCCGCATATGCAGAAAATGACCTAAAATATATCACCTAGAGTGCAAATTAAGCCGAATACTGCCAACAACACGTCTATGGACACTAATAATAAAACATGAGGAGGTAAAGATGGGGGGAAAGAAGGAGCTTGGGGCAAGAAGAAAAGAAAACAGGGGTAAAGGGGAGGAGGAAGGGGATGGCAGAATTGAAGTGTAGGCGGCCTCGTGGCACAATGTCTGTAATGGCATGTCTCGCTGGAAGGAGGCGCAGCTCAGGGGGGACTTCGTACTGTCTAACTAGTCCAGGACGCCTTTACAGGTCACCCTTCCTCTCATTAAAGGACAAAAAATCCGGGGCCGGTTACACAGTACCGTGTGCCATTTACAGGTAAATATTACTGCCTTATGCGATAGCTTTGACTCATTAAGATATAGTAGTGAAGAGGCCCGAGAAAGGAGGAAATAAAGGACCCGGGTCTAAGTTCCCAAACAGAGGATGTTTGCGAGGCCTGCTAAGGCCTACAGAGGGTACAATGCAGGGCAGCCCAACTTATGGAGAGAAGGACAAAGTAAAAGAAAAAGAAGGGAGAAAGAAAAGAAAAGGTAGAGGGGGAGTGAGGACAGGAAGAGAAGAGGGAGGGAGACTGATATCAGGAGGGTAGCAGGAAGCCCGGGGAGGATGAGAAGAAAAAAAGAGGGAAAAAGAGAAAGGAGGAGGGGGAAAGAAGGGGAGGGTGAGGGAAGGGGAAGTGGGGAGAGGTGAGGCTGGGATAAGAATGCATCACAAGTGTTAACGAGCTCCCTAGGGTGAGAGCCGGGTTGAATTCCGCCGCATTCGGGGGGGGAGGAGAAGGGGAGAGGGAGACTGAAATACTAGGGATGGGGAAAGAAAAGGAAAGGGGGCATATACAGGACGAGGAGGGGCTTTTAGCGGTGGCTAGCGCTGTGTGCAACAGACGTCTATGTGTCCTGGGCTGGGCCGGGAGGGAGGCCATGTCATGCAGTATGATAAGGGAGGGAGAGAGCTGTACCTTGAGCGGTATGGCCTCAGCCAGAGCGAGGCCTACGGCTTTCCATAAAGGCTGAACTGTCGGGCAATCAATTAGGACTTGGAGCAGATCGCAGTGTGGTTCTGTACAGCGCCAACACTTTGCATGCGGGAGGAGCCCTGTTCTATGTAGTTTGCTGGAGTCCAATACCAGTCATGGATTACCTTGAAGAGACAGAAATTTAGTCGAGCTTCTCGAGTACCCCTATCCAGGGCCTCCAGAATGTCTGCCCAGTCCTCAGTGTCAAACGTCTGTTGCAGGCGTTCTTGCCATTTTAAACGTAGCTTGTCCTGGAGAGGTTGTGAATAAAGGTGTTGTGTGATGACCCCGTAAAGGCCTGCCATAACGCCTTTGTGTTTTCCCCAAGTTTTTAAGTAAGTTACCACAGGCGAGGCCCAGCGAATCGTATTGGCGCCCTGTTGTAAACAGTGTTTGAATTGCAGATATCGCCATTGCTGCTGGAAGGTTAAATTCCTCCTGTAGCTTAGCGAAAGATTTGGGCGCTCCGTCCTCCAGCACCTGAGCAAGGTCAAGGATGCCAACTCTGCTCCATTGCAGCCAATTCAGCACCTCCCTACCTGTCCGTAGGCCATCGTTGTTCCATAAGGGGGCCTGGGCGTGCAGGAGAGGATGCACCCCAAACAGGCAGTGAGCCCTGCGCCAGGCCTCGCGGGTCGCCTTTAAGATCGGATTTGCTGTAGCGTAGGTCGAAAGGCCGCCCGTCATGGGAAAGCAGAGTCTTCTCTAAAGTCACCCACTACGGTGGCTCCGACAATCCAGGCAATGTGTGAGCCAGTTGTGACAGGTGTATCGCTAGCGCATAGTGTTCACCAAAGGAAGTCCTACTCCCCCATGGGAACGGCACGCCATTAGCTTAGCTGATGCCAGAGGTGGCCGCATAGAACCCCAGACAAAGGCGCTTATATGTGCATCTATTGACCGCAGGGTGGACAGAGGCACCTGCAAAGGTAGAAGGCCCAAAATGTAAGTAAAGCGAGGGACCGTGACCATCCATACCACATGTACCCTACCCCACATGGAAAGGCCCAGGTGGTTCCATTTCTTGAAGTCGAGTTTCAGTCGCGCGACGAGGGGATCTAGGTTGTCTGCCACCATATGGGCCAGTCCTTGATTGACTGGCACTCCCAAATATTTGAGGCGCCTCGGCGTCCAACAAAAGGGAAGGCCGTGAAGCACAGCTTTCGTTGTCACTCGCGAGAAGGGGAGGGCCTCGCTCTTGTCCCAGTTTATGTTGTAACCAGAGAGGGGGGCAAACCCATCAATGATCTCTAGCAGGGCTGGTAGAGAACGCTCCAAGTCCGTCACAGTTAAAAGGACATCGTCAGCATATAAGTATATTTTGGACGTGTCATTCGGTAAAGGGAGGCCCTTTAGCGAGGGGGAAGAGCGAATGGCGGCTGCCAGTGGTTCCATTGCCAATAGGAACAAAAGGGTTTAAAGGGGACAGCCCTGACACGTCCCTCTGCAGATTGGTCATAGAGCAGTCGTACCAGATAAATAAACCGATCCCCCAGACCAAACTTCGCCAGGGTCGCGAAGAGATAGGCCCATTCTATGCGATCAAACGCCTTCTCGGCCTCTGGCATGTCCCTGGACGTCCACAGAGCATGACACAAAGTGCACAAATGGTGTCTGGAGGTGCGACCCGGTACAAACCCCATTTGAGTATGGTGTATTAGGGATGGGATGACTTTGAGTAAACGGTTCACTAAGACACTAGCTAATATTTTGATATCGCTGTTTAGGAGAGATATGGGTCGGTAGCTGCTACAAAGGAGGGGGTCCCTTCCCGGTTTCGGTATGACCGCTATAGTGGCATTGTTGGATATACCACCCTGGGCCTTTGTCCGGCAGGCTTTGCCCAGACTCCCATGCAGGACATCGATCACCTCCTACCCTGCCCATTTATAGAATTCTGCGGGGAATCCATCCTCCCCAGGTGATTTGTGGTAGGGGAGATCGGAAATGTTGGTTTGAAAGGCCTCAATTTGGGCAGGGCTAGATGTCACCTCTAGCGTGTAGAGATGAATGCGTAAGCACTTCTCCCGTATGGGCGCAGACGAGAGAGCGGCTGTTCTCTGACGAAGCTGAGCTGCCAGCAACCGGCCGGCTTTCTCACCTTGCTCATAGTGCCTCCCTTGAGGGCGTTGCAAGGCGTATTCGGCCTTGGAGGTATACAGCTCGTTGAGGGCCATGCGGGCACGTTCCAGACATCTGTGCGTGTGAAGGGAGGGGTGGGTCGTGTATCGTCTCGTGAGACACCTAATGTCTGTTTCCAGTGCCACTTGCCGCGCTTTTCTCTGTCTATTCGCCAACGCCACATCTCGCATTGGTTGCCCACAAATGGTTGCTTTGGCCACTGCCCATATGATCCTCTTGGAGTCGACAGTGCCTACGCTTTCTTGAACGAAGGTTGGCGCATGGGCTCTCAACTGTGTCTTACCCTGCGGAGAACGGTAGCGATGTACAGCAAATCTCCATGGTTTGCGACCTGGGGACACCAGACCCAACAGGACAGCGACGTGGATTGGGGAGTGGTCAGAGAGGCCGCATTCGAGTATGCAAGCATCTTGGGCATGGGCCACTAGGTTATGTGACATGAGGAAATAGTCTAGACGGGATTGAGTGCTGTGCACCGGTGACAAAAAAGTGTACTCCCTGTTGACCGGATGCGCCAGCCGCCAGTGGTCCACCAGGCCATAGTCCAGCATTATATCAGACTGTAGGGCCCTGTTGGTGTTATTGCTGATGTCCAGGGGCCCTGCCCTGTCCAGTACTGCGTCTCTAGCCAGATTCCAAACTCCCCCGATCACCTAACGAGTCGCCCCTATTTTAGTCAAGAGATGGTTGATTTGCAGAAAGAACAGTCGCTTAGAACCGATTGGGGCATAAACGGAGCCCACGCACAGGGAGGAGTCCCCCATCTTCAACTTAACGAACACATATCGCCCCTCTGGGTCAGCCCATGATTTAATGACAGTGAGGGGGATGGTTTTCCACAACAGCAATGCAACACCACATTTCCGGGGGGCACTGCCTCCTGGTTCTTGCGTGGTAGGGCTGCAGCTAAATAATGCCGTTCCCACCCAATCCCTGTGTGGCTTGCCGGACTTATCCCCGTTGAGGTACGTCTCCTGGAGTAAGGCTATGTCAGCCCATTTGGAGTTAAGGTAGGAGAGCACCTTTTTCCATTTTATGAAATGGGTAAGGCCATTTACGTTCCAGGATATGGTCCACAGTGGAGTGAGGGGGGGGTGAGTCGGCCATCGTGGAACCCAGAGATAGGGGCCAGGGAGTCCAGATGGGGAGGAGAGAGAGAGGGGGTGGGGGGAAGGGGGCTAGAAAGGGCAAAAAGCAATGTCAAGGACCTGGAGGAAGGGTCTGTCTCGGGCAGAGGAGGGGATAGTAGGAGGGGAGGGAAGAGAGGAAGGGAAAGGGGGATAAGCGAGGGGGGTGGAGTGGAGCAGGGGAGGAGGGGAGAGAGGAGAAAAAAAAAGGGGGAGAGGACCCCAGGAAAAGGAGGAAGAAGGATAAGGAATAGAGAGAGAGAAGAGGGAAGAGGGAAGAGGAAGAAGAAAAGAAAGGGGAGAAATAGAAACACGAGGAATGGGCCAGAAGAGGAGAAAGAGCTCAATACTACCCTCAAGAGCAAAAGGGGGGAGGGGAGAGAGAGAAACAGGAAGAAAGAGAAGAGGAGAGAGAGAGAGAGGAGGGAAAAGGAGAAGGCAGAAGTAAAGAAAAGAGAGCGGAACAGGGAGGTTCCGCCGATCCCGATCTGTAATCTGCGGGTCTAAACCTAAGCCTATAAAACTCAAATGCCCGATCGCCCGACCAGCGGGCCCCTGGCCGGGGGGGGGAAGAGGCGCGCAAGACATCCCAGTCCCGACAACCAATTGTCCCTGTCAGGACGTAAGATATTAGATATATGATATAAGATATAAAAGATATAAGCACCGGAGGGTAGCGCGCAATCACGCAGCAGAAGTCGGGAAACAAGGAGGGGGTGGGGGGAAGGGACCTTCGCAGAGTGCACCTAGGTTAAAACGAGGCCACAGGTACTATGACATTGTCAAGTCGCGCAGATGACGCAGGTGGAAAATATCCGCAGGAGGGGAGGGGGGGAGGAGAGGGGGAGGGAAATGCATCCATCAACACAGCCAGTAAGGACCCCGTGATACCCGGTGCAATAGTCCCAAGACGTCAAAAACAATGGGTGCAAAATAGTGTATCCATGTGTGGATAAATCGGACAGCATGGGGGGGTGGCACCCTAGCTTGAAGAAGGGTGTGGGTGGGGAGAGGCATACGAGTGCAGTGTGCAGAGGAGGGGGGGCGATGAGCAAGGGAGGGGATAGGGGGAGTAGGGGAGAGGATAGAGGTTGATCCACGAGCCGGTGAGCGATCGGACATTGAAGACTAAAACCCGTAAACAATAGCCAATTGGAAACAAACAAACTTGAAACGTACCATGCACGTATGAAATCTGAAGGGCAATAAACAAGTTATACAATAGACTCATACAGGCCAAATGAGAGCCGGACAATAAGTTTGTTGTAGGACCTAATGGAATACAGTTCAGCTGTAAAACAAACGTCAACAGCATTATCAAAGAGGCAGGTACTCATCCCTCCGTCGTCGCAGTAGAAGGACCTCTGCAGCTCTCACAGAACATCACATTTTTCGCTGTTGCAGCTCCCTTGGAACGTCATGCAGCTGTGTCATCAGGTGGGAGTCGCGGTGGGCTTCAGTGGGGAGTGAGATTTGTCCCTGTCTGTGGTCTGCGTATGCAGCCCCACTGCCTGCAGAACTTGACCCATGTCGTTGTGGCTCTTCGTGAGTCTCTCTAAGTCTCTCCCCTTAGATTAGGGCTGCGGTGGCCCATCCCGCTTTTCCGAGGGCAGAGTTCGGGGGGTGTCTCCCAGAGTCATCCCCAGCAAGTCCTGGGAATGGACGGGGGCGCTATATCCATGGACTGGGTCTAGAGTTGGAGCCCTTCCAGAAAAGCTTGCAGGTCCTCTGGGTCGTAGAAGTCTTAGGACACCCCATTTTTAGTGATCCACATTCTTGCTGGTTCAAACAGACCATATTTCACTTCCAGCTGGCGTAAATGGGGTCGAAGGGCCAAGAATGCTCTCCTGCTCTCGCTGGTCTCTTTGGAAAAGCCTGATCTCTAGTCCATCCATTGGGAATGTGCCGTGTGACCGGGCCGCTTGTAGGAGTTGGCGGGTCTGCACGTTTCGCAGAAGGCATGCTATGATGGGCGAGGACGATTGGCGTCATCTCGTCTTTTAGGACCAAACCTGTGCACCCTCTGAAAGCCCAGGTGGGGGTCAAAAGTGAGGCCTGTTATCTTGGGTAGGGTCTCTCGCAGGTAGGAGTGAATGTCCGCACCTTCAATGGTCTCCGGGAATCCGAGAGAGCGGACGTTGTCTCTGCGGCTTCTATCCTCCAGGTCGATCAGCTTAGTTCGGAGGTATAGAAGTTCCTGATCTCTGTCCGTGAAGGAAATGATATGTGTCTCCACTGTCGAGACTCGCTGCTCCAGTCCCAGTACTCGCGACTGAAAGCCTGCTATGTCCAAGGATTTAGTCTCCGCCGTCAGGGAGGCCATGGCATTGTCCATCCCCCCCAGCCTGCGACCCACTGCCAAGATCTCCTGTAAACTGTGATCCATAGTAGCTCCCTGCACTGGGTCTGCCATGATACCAGGTGGAGTGAGTGCATGCAACTCCGAGGAGGGGAGCGGCGCTCTCGAATTTTGTAGAGCTTGCGAGAAGAGCAATTGCCGGGATGGTTTACCTGATTGCTTGCCTGACGTCCTACCACCAGGCATATCAGACTCCCAGTTATGAGTAAGGTCCGGTAATCTGTAGAGGGGAGGGAGATTCTTGCTGAGAAGCGGCTAGTGAAGCAATAGCCGGATGCAGGCAAGCGAAGGACGCGGTAGGAGGAGAGGGAGGGGGAGGGAGGAGACACTCGACGCCCTCGCTCTGTGTCCAGTACCCAGGAAGGTTCGGTAAGTAACTACTGCAATGCCAGTAGTCACGGTGTAGAAAGCAGGAGAGGAATGGAGGATGCAGGTCCAAGGAGCTCAAAATCCGATAAGAGGGAAAACATCTTTACCAGGAGGCCTCAGTCGGTCTCATTCGGTCCGATGTCGGGGTAGCCCCTCCCAGCCTGTGGGCCCTCCAGCCTGGGAGACACTGCGTACAGCGTCGCGGTTGTTCAGTGTCGCGGACGCTTCTCCCCTGACAGCTCCAATTGGTTCTCCTCGCTCCACCTGGGCGGTGCGGGAAGGAGTACACAGTCCACTGCACCCGCAGATCCACCTCCCTGTCCCGAGAGGCTCTGCTCTACAGTGGGTCTCGACCCTGTCTGCAATTCCTGCTGTCTCCGGGCCACGTGCCCCTCATCGTAGCCGCTGGTCAGGGCCCCCCCTGGCAGCGCCGGGCCGTTGTCGTGAGGTCACTGCATCCGTGGTGCGCCGGCATTACACCTCCATTCGGCAGCATAAGGGGGTGGTCGGAGATGGTATGTAGGGGTGGGAGAGGGGGCCAGGTCATCATCCCCCCAGTACTTCCGTATTCTGTGATGGCAGGTGCGCCAGGCCAATGGCTCGTCAGTCCCCCGCCCCCTGTACAGCACTATCCAAGGGGGAGGGGGAGGGAAAACAGGGAAAGCTGACCTGGGTGAGGGCACACAGAGGCGATGAGCAGAGCCGGGAGCTGATCCGATACTGCTCTGGCAAGGCTCGAGCTACAGCACGCGCTCCTCCCCAGGGTGCCAGGAGCCGCTCTCCTCCCACAGTCCGCTTTGCGCCGGGCCTCAGGATCACTCGAGGCTGCGGCTCGGCACGTGGTCACGGGCCGCTCTGTCACTCGCGCCTCTAACAGGGGGGCCGGGCTCACCCCATGCCCGATAAACGGCACCCCCAGCGGCAGCGACCTCCAGCGCTTCTCTGGTGCTTGAAGTGGAGTGCCCGATGCCCGCACAACACCGCCGCCCCCGGCCCGAGGCCCGTCGATCTGCGGAGCTTCGGTCCTAGGCGGCCATCTTGACTTAAGGCCAAACCACGCCCCCAATGAATATTTTTCAACCGAAATTTAGACAGTAGAAACTTGTGATGAACATTCTGTACCGTACTGAGGTATGGATGTAGTCCAGGTACTGTTTGTAGATACGTGACATGCCGCAGAAGCTTGACGTAATTCCCTTGATTCCATTCTCATCTTGCACATCATGATAGTGAAGTCCCTTTTAGTTATTCCCCTCATAGACGGTGAGTTCTCATTCAAGTTAAGCGTACCAATGCTAACACATTTTCTCTTGATGTAATTCAACCAGGGGATTTGGTACATCCTCCAAAGCCAAGCAGTCACTTACAGGGTTCCTCTTCAACCAGACTGCCTCTTTAATCCACACAGGTCTCCGCAGCTCAGGGGGGGGGGCGGACCTGCATGAGTTTTGTCTTCAATAAAGGGAACACCAACTCTGCATGACAAATAAAATTAGAGCAACTGCGGTAGTCACACAGGTTGCCCAGCCACACACTTGCTTCTGTGAATAGTAATCATCTCTTTGAATGGCTTGGTGCTCAACCTAGCAAACCTAAACATGGCCAAATTGTCTTTATCTAGCTATAATCGTCTATTGTCCAATCAAAGTTTCCAGTTATTATGTGCACTAAAAAACAGACCTGAATAGGAAAACGTATTGGGAGACAACATCTTAATGCCATTCAAGAAGTGAGCTCCAGCTCATTTGTTTCCCCATCCATTATACATGGTGAATAGTTTATCTGTCTACTTTAAGGCCCAAGTGGTCCATAAAGTGGAGAAAAAGAATAAATGAAACACTGGAGGGCATTTCCGGTCTGTGCGGTCAGAAGTGCATCATCTTCATCAAGTAGGATCGGAAGGGGGTGGCCTCCTTACCTCGGCATGTCTTCAGATGTTTCCACCAAAAAGCTTTCTCCCTTGTTAATAGACAGTGTGAACAGAAAAGGTGCGAGGATGCATCCTTGATTAAGACCTCTATTAACAACAACAATTCTCTGCATTCACCTTGCCTACTGTAATGTCTGACAGAAGCCCCCAGAAAATAAAATGATTTACACAATTGAAAGTAGATAAGATGTCCATGAGGGCTATAAAAATATCCCTTTTTAGCTGCAGTGTATTTACACGCCAGAAAGTGTAAATTAAGGCATTGCTCCACAGTCTCATGTTCTTTACGGAAACCATTCTGTACATCACAAATAATTCTATTTGCCTCTACCCTCCCTTCCAAGCTGGCCAACACGATCCTGCCCACAATGTTAAAGGTTGAATCCAGCAAAGAGATGGCTCTGTAACAATTAGGCTCAGATTTATCTCACTTTTTAGAGAAAACCAATTCTGGATGGTGTAGGAGACTGGCCTGGCTTGTAGTGGGTACCAGAGGTATTTACACCTTGTGCCAGGCCCAGTTATCCCTGATTAGTGTAGAAGACGTGTTTCTAGCAGCTTAGACTGATAGAAGGTAGCTATGGCAAAGCAGCTTAGGCTGAACTAGGAGACATGTAAAGCTCCTACTATACCACTTATATCATATGCACAATATCATAAGAAAACACAATACACAGTTACTAAAAATAAAGGTACTTTATTTTTATGACAATATGCAAAAAGTATCTCAGTGAGTATCTCAGTAAGAAGATAAGATATATACACAAGTTATATGTACACAAACCAAAATTAGGTAAGTAATAGCAAGAAAAGTAATGCAAACAGTGTAGAATTGCAATAGATTGCAATAGGAGCACATAGGTATAGGGGCAACACAAACCATATAATCCAAAAGTGGAATGCGAACCAAGAATGGACCCCAAACCTATGTGAGCTTGTAGAGGGTCGCTGGGACTGTAAGAAAACAGTGAGGGTTAGAAAAATACCCCACCCCAAGACCCTGAAAAGTAGGAGTAAAGTGCACCTACTACCCCCAGAGAGCACAGAAGTCGTGAGAGGGGGATTCTGCAGGAAGAACACACCAGCAGTGCACTGACAACGGATTTCCAGACCTGAGTACCTGTAAGACAAGGGGACAAAGTCCAATAGTCGTGACAGTGTCGAGAGGGGGCAGGAGCCCAGGAAATACCAGCTGAAGATGCAAGGAAGCTGCCACCAGTTGGAAGAAGCTTGGAGTTCTGCAAGAAAGAAGAGGACTAGGAACTTCTCCTTTGGAAGACGAATGTCCCACGTTGCGATGAAGCTTGCACAGGTGTTCCCACACAGAAAGACCGCAAACAAGCCTTGCTAGCTGCAAGGGTTGCGGTAGAGGTTTTTGGGTGCTGCTGTGGCCCAAGAGGGACCAGGATGTCGCCTTTTGGAGGAGGAGATAGAAGGGGCGCTCAGCAAGTCAGGGAGCCATCACAGAAGCAGGCAGCACCCGCAGAAGTACCCCAAGAGGCACTTAGAAGAAAAGTGAACCGGAGTCCACGCAAAGTCACAAAAGGGAGTCCCACGACGCCGGAGGACAACTCAGAAGGTTCTGCACTGCAGGACGGAGTGCTGGGGACCCAGGCTTGGCTGTGCATGAAGGAAATCCTGGAAGAGTGCACAGGAGCCGGAGCAGCTGCAAATCACGAGGTACACAGCTTTGCAGACGAGCGTGGGGAGGCAAGGACTTACCTCCACCAAACTTGGACTGAAGAGTCACTGGACTGTGGGAGTCACTTGGACAGGGTTGCTGTGTTCCAGGGACCACGCTCGTCAGGATGAGAGGAGACCCAGAGGACCAGTGTTGCAGTCATTTGGTGCCTGCGTTAGCAGGGGGAAGATTCTGTCGACCTACAGGAGATTTCTTCGGAGCTTCTGTTGCAGGGTGAAGGCAGGCTACCCCCAGAGCATGGCCCACCTGGAAACAGTCGAGAAAGCCGGCAGGATTAGGCGCTACAATGTTGCTGGTAGTCGTCATGCTACTTTGTTGCGGTTTTGCAGGCGTCCTGGAGCAGTCAGCAGTCGATCCTTTGGTAGAAGGTGAAGAGGGAGATGCAGAGGAAGTCTGGTGAGCTCTTGCATTCGTTATCTGAAGAATTCCCCAAAGCAGAGACCCTAACACCTCTGTTTCCAAGATGGCAGAGGTCTGGGACACACTGGAGGAGCTCTGGGCACCTCCCCTGGGAGGTACTGGTCAGGGGAGTGGTCACTCCCCTTTCCTTTGTCCAGTTTCACACCAGAGCAGGGCTGGGGGATCCCTGAACCGGTGTAGACTGGCTTATGCAGAGATGGGCACCATCTGTGCCCATCAAAGCATTTCCAGAGGCTGGGGGAGGCTACTCCTCCTCAGCCCATCACACCTATTTCCAAAGGGAGAGGGTGTCACACCCTCTCTCAGAGGAAATCCTTTGTTCTGCCTTCCTGGGCTGGGGCGGCCCAGGCCCCAGGGGGGCAGAAACCTGTCTGAGGGGTTGGCAGCAGCAGCAGCTGCAGTGCAAACCCTGAAAAGGCAGTTTGGCAGTATCTGGGTTCTGTGATAGAGACCTGGGGGATCATAGAATTGTCACCCCCAATACCAGAATGGTATTGGGGGTGACAATTCCATGATCTTAGACATGTTACATGGCCATGTTCGGAGTTACCATTGTGACGCTATACATAGGTAGTGACCTATGTATAGTGCACGCGTGTAATGGTGTCCCCGCACTCACAAAGTCCGGGGAATTTGACCTGAACAATGTGGGGGCACCTTGGCTAGTGCCAGGGTGCCCACACACTAAGTAACTTGGTACCCAACCTTCACTAAGTGAAGGTTAGACATATAGTTGACTGATAAGTTACTTATGTGCAGTGGTAAATGGCTGTGAAATAACGTGGATGTTATTTCACGCAGGCTGCAGTGGCAGGCCTGTGTAAGAATTGTCAGAGCTCCCTATGGGTGGCAAAAGAAATGCTGCAGCCCATAGGGATCTCCTGGAACCCCAATACCCTGGGTACCTCAGTACCATATACAAGGGAATTATATGGGTGTACCAGTATGCCAATGTGAATTGGTAAATTTAGTCAGTAGCCTGTTAGTGACAAATTTGGAAAGCAGAGAGAGCATAACCACTGAGGTTTTGGTTAGCAGAGCCTCAGTGAGACAGTTAGGCATCACACAGGGAACACATATAGGCCACAAACTTATGAGCACTGGGGTCCTGGCTAGCAGGATCCCAGTGAGATAGTGAAAACACCCTGACATATACTCACAAAAAGGCCAAAATTGGGGGTACCAAGGCTAGAAAGAGGCTACTTTCCTACAGATGGGCAACAGATGTACAGCAAGCATTTACCCTTCCTTGTATTGCATATGCGCCTTAGTTCCTCCCTTAACGGTCTGTCATGCAGAGTGCCCAAAATCGCCCACAGTATTAGGTCTTTAAAAAAGCCCAAATGAACCACCATGATGCCACTGGCATAAAGAGAGGGAGAAGCTAATAACTTCAGTGCACTTTCTCCAAAGTGTGCCAAGAGGATGTCTACAGTCACATAGTCTTCAGAGCACAGCTTAGGTTGTAGTCCTATCCATGGAACACGTATCATCAAACTAATGGCATTCAGCAAATGTTGAGATCTTCCAAATCTGGGGCTCATCCAGTTTCTCACTGTATTGGTCAGCTCAAGCCAACCCGCATACTATTCTTTCTTTAAGCAAGGTACTCTCTTTATAACAATCAGGAGGCAAATGGAGATGGGACAGTCCGTTCCCAGAATTCTCTAAGTTTCCTTTACTTTCTGCTCTGTTGCATGCGTGATGTGTACCCCCTCCACCCCCCAACCCCAGATCATTGTATGTAAGTGGTAATTGGGTACTTTCCTATGTTGGTACTCTTGGTCCCACATGGTTCCTCCCTGATGAAGTCTCCCAGCAGAGTTGGGCCTCTTACATAGTTGTTTGCCCTGAAAACATTTATTTGAAACACTTTGTGGCTGGACCTCACCTCTCGCGTGGGCACTACTTGAAAGAGATTGTTTGACTAAATCCTGACACAGAGTCTTACAAGCCATCCAAATTCTCAATCCTTTTGAAGACATCTTCAAACGAGGTTCTAATACACTGCTCCAGCGAACACTCTTACAAATGTGTCTTAACGGCTGCTGCATCTATTCCTCTTTGGCTAAACGTATTCACATCATGAATGTCCTCCCACATTCACCCCCGCTGCGTCACAGGACCTAATTTTCCCTTCCCTCCAGCACCCCAGGTGAAGTTAATTCCACAGAGCTATACGCTGGCATCTTAAAGCCATTATTAATAATAGCTACAACTACCATATGCCATTGAGTACTCACTAGCCTCTCCTCAACATTATAAATCTCTTCAATAATAACCCTCATCGCATTCGTTAGAAAGGTAGCAATAGTATTTACCAATGACTTTGTGGTGTCGCTGGTCGGTGACGTAACCGGCCATCCGACACCGCACAGTATAATGGGGGAGGCTCCTAGCACGGTGGACAGGGATAGTCCCCGTATGTGTAACTGAAGTCTCACCTGTTTGTAACCATGATGGTTTGCTCTGAGGCCACCGGCCCGGAGCTATAAAATAAAGAGAGGCGTGGTTGGGGCCGGGAGAGGGAGCGGCGCAGCGAGCGGAGGAATGTCCGTGCTGCAATAATTACAACTGCTTAGGCCCGACCCGACCGCGTCGGAACTGAAAGGTTAAAACTGTGTGCTGTGTGAATCCTTTGTCACCGCAACGCATCACCAAGCTGTTGGGGCCCGTGGCAACCCCCAACACAACATTTGGCGAAGAGGTAGGTGGCCCTACGCCGTGGAAATTGCCCCGCAGCGGACGCTAGTCATGCGGTGCTCGTGCGGCGGGCGCAATATCCCGTTTATACCTACCAGTCAAAGCGGCGGCAATGCGTCACGTGGTGCTTGTGCCGCTTTGTGTGTAAGCTGGTCCACGCCACCACGTGGTACCTCCTCTACCATCCCGCAGAGGCTGAGGGCTAGTGCAGCGTAATTTCAAGCCGCCTGCAGAGTCAGAGGGCTCAGGCTGTACAATTTCAAAGATTCTGGGCACACATGACTGCAGGATCCCATCAAAACAGCAAGCCCGAACAAAGCTGAGGCAGACAGTGAAGCACATCAAACCGCAGTGAGAAAATTGGCGCCCCCTACACCCCGTGACTACGGTTTTGAACCATTCACCGCCACTGGACAGCATTCCATCTACCTGTAGAAATAATCAGGTCTTGCCCAGCCTAACTGGCCATCATGTCTGCCATACCTCCAGTAGAACTGTTCATTGTTGAAGGAGCCCCCTCCACGCAAGCCCCAAAATGGAAGGAATGGGTGGAAAGAGTACTCCTTTTCTTCGATGCCACCAAGGTAGCAAATGACCAGAAGCGTGCAATGCTCATCCACTTAGGAGGGAAGGACAGATATTAGATATCCAAAAACCTCACGGAAGACGCACCCAAAACACACGTAACGCTCATAGCAGCACTAAACAGGCAATTTGAACCAATGGTCTACACTGATTATGAAAGATTCATATTCAGGCAAGCCAGACAACAAGTGGAGGAGTCGTTAGACGCCTTCCACATGAGGCTGAGAGAGTTAGCAAGCACCTGCCGGTTCAATGACGAAACAGAAGAAGTGAGAGGACAACTAATCCAAGGTTGTGCCTCCTTAAAGCTCAGGGAACGCATCCTAGAAGAGTCCGGAAAAACCCTGCCAGACATCCTGCAAATGGGGCGCACGAAAGAGCTGTCAAGGGCCCGTGCCTCACACATGGAGGCAGCCCTACAGCGACCCATAAAAGAAGAGAAGGCCAATGCGATCACGGCGCCCACAAACAGACCGAAACAACGACCGAACAAGGCCCGAACGAGGCAATGTGGGTATTGTGGTATCCCTCCGCCATCGGCGAGTTGCGTTCCACCTTCGGCCCCAAGTAGAGAGAGAGCTGGACCACCTCGAAAAGGCAGGAATCATCTAAAAGGTCTCTAGACCCACACCATGGTTCTCACCCATCGTGGTAGCGTGGAAACCCAATCAACCTGGGGAAGTCCACATATGTGTGGATATGCGCCTCCCCAATGCCGCCATCAAACGGGAAAGGCATCTAACCCCCACGATCAACGATATCTTGGGAGAACTCAGCGAATCGCGTTGGTTTTCTAAACTAGACCTCCGGTCCGGATACCACCAGCTTGTGCTCGCAAAAGACTCACGATACATCACAACCTTCTCCACACATGTCGGGCTAAGAAGGTACAAGCGGCTGAGCTTCGGGATATCCAGTACCGCGGAGGTGTTCCAGAATGTCATACAGGAACTGTTGGCTGACTTACCCGGAACCATCAACGTCAGCGACGATATCCTCGTCCACGCGCCTACCATCGCGGAACACCACTCCCGCCTCCAGAGTGTCCTACAGCGCATTCAGGATTCCGGGCTCACCCTGCATCGCAGAAAATGCGAGTTCCTAAGAGAGAGGATACAGTTCTTTGGCTACACATTTTCAGCAAGTGGCGTGGCCCCAGATCCGGCCAAGATGAGTGACATCAAGAAAGCGCCCCCTCCTACAAACATCACAGAAGTCAGGAGTTTTCTAGGAATGGTCAACTACTGCGGCCGTTTTATCAAAGACTTGTGCAACCTCACCCAGCCACTGCAGAGTCTAACCAAAGCCTCTGAGCCGTGAAGATGAGGGCCAGCAGAACAAACTGCTTTTGAAGCCGTCATAGAGGCACGGTCCAGCGAAAACATCTTACGATATTTCAACCCAAAACAAAACACAAAAATTGCAGTCGATGCTGGACCAAAAGGACTTGGTGCCATATTATTGCAAGAACAGGCAGAAGGGATGTGGTCCCCAGTTGCCTACGCCAGCAGGTCACTCACTGAAACTGAGCAAAGATATTCTCAGATAGAAAAGGAAGCTATTGCGTGCACTGGGGCTGTAAGCACTTTCATATCTATGTCTACGGCCGCCCATTTGTTGTGACCATCGACCACAAGCCATTACTCCCCCTCTTCAATGGCACTGCCTCCAAGCCTCCGACGAGGATTGAGAAGTGGATGCTACAATTGCAAGACTATCGGTGCCAATTGGAGTAGCGCCCGGGGTCTGAAAACCCGGCAGACTATTTGTCAAGACATCCACGAGCAGCTTCGGATATAGAGGTTAAGGAAGCGCAGGAGACCGAAGAGTATGTCAGATACATCACAGACCGGTCCAGGCCAATACCCATGTTGATGGACGAAATTGTGCAAGCCACCAAAGATGATGAGTGTCTACAAAAGGTTCTAGTAGCAATGCAGAACAACCAGTGGCACTGTCTAAAGGGACATCTACCTTTGCTGAACTCCGGATCCCAACGTGTCATAGGGAGTCTGTACAACGTCAGGGATGAACTCACCACCGATGCAGAGGGATGGATACTGAGAGGGAATAGGTTAGTCATCCCGTCATCCCTCATCACCAGAGCGGTCGAGTTGGTCCACAAAGGCCACCAAGGTATGGTTACAACGAAGAGCCGCCTCCGGTCGAAAGTATGGTTTCCCCTTATGGACGAGCAAGTCGAGAGCATGGTGAGGTCGTGCGTGTGGTGTCAGGCCACTGGGGAGCCAAGTAGGCCAACCCCCATAGTGACTGAACCTTCACCAGAAGGACCCTGGGTGTCTGCTAGCCTTGATTTCGGAAGCTTGCCTGACGGTCGCCAAACCATGGTCCTCATCGATGATTTTTCCAAGTACCCCGAAGTGGAGATCATCCCTGCCCTCACGGCAGACGTAGTGATCTCGGGTCTAGAGAAAGCCATGGCCACGCAGATAATAAAAACAGACAATGGGCCACCATTCCAAAGCCAGGAGCTAGCTGAGTACCTGAGCACCACTGGCACGCGTCATCAACGCATCACCCCACAATGGCCTCATGCCAACGGGGAGGTCGAGAGATTCATGAGGACGCTGAACAAAGTGATTCGTATCGCCCTCGCCGGTGGTCAAGCTGTTGACTATGCTATTTTCTCGTTTCTGCGCAATTATCGACAAACACCCCACTCCACCACCAACCGAGCGCTGAGTCACATTGCATTTGGGAGGGCCTCCATGGACACTATCCCACATCACTCCTCCTGGAATCCTCCCGCCCTGGTTAGAGACCAAGCCCAGGAGAAACGGCGTGCGTCCAACCGAACGCGCTAGCTGCGTTCAAAGAACGACTCCTTCTGACCTCACTGTGGGGGATCAGGTGTTGCTGAAACAAGTCCTACCGGGGAGTATGTTTCGCATGCCTTTCAGCACCGCTCCGTGGACAATCGTTCACAGAAAGGGGTCTGCTGTTGTAGCTCAGCGTGGGAGTGAGACCATTACCCGAAACATATCCTTGTTTAAGAGATTCTACCCCTCAGGTGAGGCTATTGAAGAAGATTTTTTGTGACAGTGGTGATAGAGATCGCTCGTCATTGTTGACCAGAAGTGACAGCCCCAACTCCCGTCCCGTTGGTCAACGCGAAGAGCCCCCAGATCCAACCCTGCCTGAACGGTTGGATATCCCTTTGGGTCCAGACTCCACGCAAAGCCAGTCAGGTGCTACCAAATATAATTTGCGTAACAACCCCTGCCCCTCCACACGTTTGCGTGATCACTTGTGTGACGGGTGAACCTTTGTCTTTGTGTTATGTGTTATTTGTTATTTAGAATTTTGTGGAGGAATGTGGTTTTCGCTGGTCGGTGACGTAACCGGCCATCTGACACCGCACAGTATAATGGGGGAGGCTCCTAGCACAGTGGACAGGGATAGTCCCTGTATGTGTAACTGAAGTCTCACCTCTGTTTGTAACCATGATGGTTTGCTCCGAGGCCTCCGGCCTGGAGCTATAAAATAAAGAGAGGCGTGGTCGGGGCCGGCAGAGGGAGCGGCGCAGCAAGCGGAGGAACGTCTGCGCTGTAATAATTACAACTGCCTAGCCCCGACCCGACCACGTCGGAACTGAAAGGTTAAAACTGTATGCTGTGTGAATCCTTTGCACCGTGACGCATCTCCAAGCTGTTGGGGCCCCGGCAACCCCCAACACAACAGACTTCTCCTCACACGGCAGTGTTAAGAAAGATTTCCTTTTACCCATAGCTGATACTTTTCAGCAGGGAGCTAGGAGAAAGTCTATTCTGGGTGCAGGAGGGCCGGCTTTAAGCCCGATCTTCACCCTGGAATGAGTCAGGGCACGTTCTGCGCTGTGTAGTTCATGGGCTTCCTACACACGCCCAACAGTGGCAAGATAAGAGGCTCCGCCCCATGCAGCAGAGAATCCTAGGGCTCGCGGCTTGGCCCCAGTCAGTATCCGTCCATCAGTCATTAGAGAGAAATGATTTTGCACGCACTGGCAGGTATATTCCTATAAAACTGTCTAATTGATAAGCAGGGTGAGAGGTTCGGGGAGAAATATTCTATGGCAGGACCGGAGGCTTTGGATTATGCTTTCTCTTTTCTTTACTGTTCAAACAGCAGCCAATCAAAATGTTACAAACTTGAAACTACATATCCCATGAAACATAACACAGCCTTATCCAATCATATCGTTCCCATGACTATAAAAGCCCAGAACACTAAAGTCCTTCCTATTTCTTTGCTGCTGCAGCAGCCAGTTAGGTGCTCATTTTATTTCAGTTCATTTGCGTACTGTCATTGATATTGTGGTGTATTGCATGCATGTGCTTCACTTTGCTAGCACTTCTGTGCAGTTGCGGCCAGCAGCTTTAGGAGGGAGGGGGGCGGACGGGATACACACACACATACACACACTCATTCTTTCACACACAGACACGCACACACGCACATCCATTAACAACACTCATATCATTCAAACATGCATGCACGCACCAAACATGTATTTTAAAAGATCACACACATACACACACACACACACACACACAAACACACACACACACACACACACACTTACCTTCAGCCTCCAGGTCCCAGGAGGGTTGAGACTGCTGCCTTCCCCAGCCAATGCGGGAAGGCAGCAGTCCCAGCCTCGTCACAGAGTGGGATGGGGTCAGTGAGACTGCTGACCCCTCCCACTCTGTGACGAAGTGTCACTGAATGACACTCGCCCTGGGCACTTCAGGGCTTAAACCTGAAGCGCCCAGGGAGAGTATCAATTGGTGACGCTTTCCTCATCACCCAGGGGAGGGCCTCAAGGCACCTTTGCTGAGCCGAGGAGGTCACGCCCATAGGAGCTGTGACCTCCTCAGCCCATCAAAGTTCAGCTCAGGCAGCCAGGAGTGTGTGCAAATCGCTCATGTTTGCTCCTGGCTGCCTGAGCTGAACATGGAGCGTGTCTGTCAGGCTGACCTTTGTTCAGCCTGACAGACACTCTTCATGAGGGGCAAAAGGTGGGGTGGTGTGGCCCCTCCGCCCTAAAGGACGGGCCGCCACTGCTTCTGTGGGGATCGTTGATCCCTTGTACTTGCCAGAGTGGAGCGGGAGCGAGGCCATCGGAGTTTTCCTCCGCTTATATTTCTTGCTGCTGACGGGCGCGTTGATCCGGATCGGAATTCTTTCATTTTCCGATTGGCTTGTCGTGCGCACATCTCACTGGAAATCGGTCTGGCCTCATTAATGCCCAACGGGGCTGCAATAAGCCTTTTTAGGGCCTGGCCCAGGGGAATTTAAACTCTCATCTGAGAGTTAAGATACATAGCAGGTGGTGCCCTTCACATATATTACCTTCTGGCCAGGCAGTTGTCTTACTGCCTTATTACACTATATTTTCCACCTGCTCCAGGGTGTAGTTTCCCCCCTTGAACCTCTTCCATACCTCCTAGCAGTTTAGCTGTGGTGTACTACACCGATGAGAAGGAGCAATTTCAGAACATTAATGAAGTGCCTTTGGAGCACCAACTGGAGGAGAGGTTAAGGGAGGCACTTGGACATCATGTGCATGACTCCATGAATTGTGCCTTTATTAAGGCTTTAAAGCCCTTGACTAACTTTGGTAGAAGGGAATTGTTGGGCAATGCCAGCCAATCAGTGCGTTCTCAGCTAAATGCTTCCAATGACTCTACTTCCCTACAGCTTCAAAGCTTGAGGGGTTAATCTTTAGTGGAGATATTGGCGCAAATGGCAGCCTCTGTGGTTTGTGATCATGAATATGGGGGATCTACTCCACAGGAGTCAACAGACCCCTTCTCTTTGCAATCTCATCCCCAAGAGGTTTATAATGACTGCCCTTCTTCTTCCTCTGACTCGGATGATTCACAAAAGAATTTTCCACCATCTATGCAAAAATGCAATACACATCATTTATCCTCTGATCTTTCCACTTCAAGCGGATGATATCTCCGGTTTGCTAGAAGATATTATTCATCCCTGTTCCACTGAGAGGGTCCTGGGTGTGCAAGTGGCACATTACGTGCAGGACAGATTGCGTAAAAACTTCAAAAAAGATGTCTGAAACACCCTCAGATCTGAATGCCGTATCCCCCCTTTTGATTAAGGTGGCAGACACCCCTGATCTGGATCCCAGCATGATAACTCTTTTAAAAAAAGCTCACAAAGGACTCCAAAAAGGATCTAGACCGCACCTGGCGCTGCTGCCAAGATAAACTCTTAGATCTCTCAGGGCAACTGACTACAATACTGGATTTGGCAATCCAGGCAAAGAAATCAAACTCCCCCTTAGACCCTGAGGTCGTCCTGGAGTGGGCACAAAGGTCTATATGCCTTTTGGGCAATGCAAACTGCGCCATGTCTACTGAACCAAGGCATTCATTTCTCATGCGCCTGGACCCAAAGCTAGGAGAGTTGGCCTTTAACGAAGCTGAGACCCTGGCCAACGGTTTGTTATTCGGCGACAAGTTCATCAAAGAATTGAGCAAATACGTGGTCACATTTGCAGTGCTCGTTAAGGTGCATACATCCATAAAGAAGGTCTTCAACAATGCCCTTTTTGCCAGGGCTGGGGGCTTCAGAGGCCGAGTGCCAGGCTGTGATTACCAGGCTTCCAAAGTCACCACTCAGAGAGGCAGATGAGGTACCTACCATTCGTTGAATTTCTACCCTACCTGCTACAGAGGAAGCTGTGGTCGCACCTCCAGAGGCTACTTTAGAGGTGGCTCTACTCCCGACCCCAATCTCACAGGTAAGAATCACTCCCTCTTCAGAGGTGTATTAGGGGGAAGAATTCAGTGTTTTCATAATGCATGGCAAAGTAGCACACAAGACCTGCGGATATTACAGACAGTCCAAGGTTTCCACCTGGAGTTTCACGTTTCCCCAGTTCAAACAAACCCTTCCACTCCTCTCTATTTTTTACCATATAGATTGCTCCTTCATAGAGGAGGAACTTCTCTTCCTGATACAGAAAGGGGCAGTAGTAAAAGCTGTACCCCCATCCTCCAGGGTTCATAAGCATGATTTTATAGGTTCAGAAGAAGGGTGGGAGTTACTGTCCAGGTTTGAATCTCAAGCAGTTCAACTCCTTGATAGTGTAACGCCATTTCAAAATGGAAGACGTACACTTATTTAGAGATCTCTTTAGAAATGGCAAATAGTTGGTACATCTAGACCTAAAAGACGCCTGCCTTTCAGTTCCTATTTACGCCCCTCACAGGGGGTTTCTGCAGTTTCAATGGGGCCATCATTGGTTCAAGTTCAACACCATTCCCTTCAGTCTGTCTTCGGGCCTTGGTGCTTCACCAAGCTGCTGTGTCCGGTGATTCAACATCTCAGGGAAAGAATTGTGAGACTGAATATTTACCTCAACAATATTCTGATCATGGCACAGGAAAAAGAGACAGTCCTATGTCATCTCAGTTGGACGGTTCAGTTACTCCAAGATCTCAGTTTTATCACCAATGCTGAGAAATCCAAGACATCACCTTACCACTCTGTTGCGTTCTTAGATTTTCAGATAGATTCAATCAAGGCCTAGTTGTTAATTCCTCTGTCCAAATGCGCTTCTAGCAAGAAAGAGTTGAGGAGAGCCTTTGCCTATATCGTTGAGGATCTTGGCACGTCTAGTGGGTCTGTTAGCATCCTCGATAGTAGCCATTTTTCCGGGCCCTCTGCATTACAGAGCCCTTCAGCACGTGAACATTATGTATTTGCGAAAGGGCCTGCAATATTTGGAGAAAGTCATGCTGTCAGAGGAAGCACGGCTGAGATTTCCTGGTGGCTGTCCCACATGGATGCGGGGAATAGCAGGGTAATTGTTCCCTCTGTTCCAGAGGTGATAATAGACTTGGATGCCCGTCAGTGGGGCTGAGGGGCTTGTTGAGGTCCTTAGGAGACAGGAGGTCGATGGTCACAGGGCGAACTTACCTATCACATCAATTGCCTGGAGTTCTTAGCGATCAGGTCTCTATCCCCACACACGGTTCAGGGTTGTACTCTTCTCCGCATGGACAGTGTGTCCACAGCCAGGTATATCTATCATCTGGGGGTACCAGATCTTGCCTGTTAGCAGAGATAGCGGAGATAGAGAAGGACTTTTGCCACTATTTTCTTCAACACCAGATTTCAGTAGTAGAGGAGTATATTACGGGCCGATCCAATGAGACAGCAGATTGAAATTCACGTTTCCTTTGCAATAGATCTATTTGCCTCCTGTCTGGACACGCAACTGTCGACTTACTTCAGTTGGAGACCGGACCCTCATGCAGCGGGCTCAGATGCATTTCTTCAGTCATGGTCACGGGGTCTTAGGTATGCCTGTCACCCCTTTGCCATGATACTAAGAGTTCTCTCCCAGCTACTTCAATCAAGCAATCAACGGACATAACCTTGGTCATGCCGTTTTGGAAGGTACAACCCTGGTTCCTGTCAGCGATGGCACTATCTTGTGAGTCTAAGTGTGCTGTTGCCAATATGTCCGGATCTTTTAATGGACACACTGGGAATTCCTTATCCACTGATTCTACAGGGTCAATTGTCCCTCATGGCATGGAGACTTTCAGGAGACATTGGCAGGTGCCAGGAGTTTCAGACTCTGCAGCATTTTTCCTATCACAATCCTGGGCCCATTCTACTCATAAAAGATATGAGCAAGCCTGGAGGGAATGGGTGTGTTGGTGCAGTGAATGGAGTCAGGATCCCATGGGGAGGGAAATTCAGGTCATAGCAAATTTCCATATTGAATTTGCCTCGCAAGGGTTTGCATACAGAACAATTAATAATATCCGTTTGACTATTTCTGCAGGGCATCCCCATATACAGGGAAAGGCAGTGGGTGAACATCTTTAAGCTGTAAGCTTCTTTGGGGCATTCGTATGGTTACACCCCCTCAACCTAAATACTCCACTTTATGGGATGTCAATGTGGCTCTGAGATTCCTCGAAGGTTGGCCTTGTGATGAAGATGTCTCCCGCAAACAGCTGTCTGCAAAGTTGACAATGCTTTTATGCTTACTCTCCTGTAGATGAGTGCGAGCCTTGCATAATGCAGGTAGAGTATTTACTCCCTCAGGGGTGTTATTCTCTATATCACAACCCACTAAGACTGCTTCCCGATGTATATCTTATCCAGCTTTTCCCCATGATAAGAAATGATGTGTGGTTCAATGTATAAAGGTTTATGAGGATTGTACTCATGAATTTAGGTAAGATGTGTCTGGCTAATTCCTTATTTCTTTACAGAAAACTTTCTGCCTGGTTACTTCAGTAACTCTAGCTTATTGGGTCAAGTGATTATTGGCTGAAGCAGGCAGAGATGTGGCCTTTTTGGGACTCATTCTGTTCAGGGAGCTATGGCTTTAAAAGCCCTTTCAGCTGGCGCAATATCGGAAGATATAATGGCCACAGCAAATTGGTCTTCTGATTCTACTTTTAAAATGTTTTATCATAAGCCACATTGTTGATGTAGTGTCAGGGGTGGTGAGTCAACTTTAAACTAGCATCATCTGAAACTCCGGTCCTGCCATAGAATAAAAACTCACCTCCATATCCTTAATAGAATCTAAAATTCTTAACGCAATGGCTCGATAGGTTTTTATTCAAGAGTCACTGGTCATGTAAATAGAATTAGTCAAACAACAACAGCTGGTTGGTGACCCCATGTCAGCCAACGCCCACTTGCGCCAAGGTATTCTGTTCCAGCATCCCGCATTGAACACTCAGATCAATGTTTGCCGTAACAAAGGGTGAATTAAGTTGGCAGGCGAACTCACAGCGGTTTGTTATCACCCCTTACTGCTGCCAACAAGCTTTCAGTTCATTCATCCCATGCGGTCGCTTTTTGCAAATGTCCTTACTCCTTGTTGTTCCCCTCTATGAAAACATTTACTTACTGAGTCTACCCATTGTGTAAATGCTCTATGCCATTTATATAGATCAAGGAGTGGCACTATTCTTCCAAATCATGGTGATGTTTCTGTTTGCCAGAAGTAGCCCAAAGTTCAAACACTTCAGAACAATTATATCAATTTTAGGCCTTTTAAAAGTGCCCAGTAGGCACGCTCTGATTTTCATTAAAACTACCTTTTTATGTAACTTCTAAAAGGATTTTGGTTATGGTGCTCCAGTAACATTGCATTGTAGGGGAGAACCACTGCATATGAATAAAATCAGCATTATGCACCTCAGCATTCAGATATACCTTGTTGATGTTAACATGCAGAACAAAAATTGGATAAGTTTAAACCTTGAGTTACCCGACACTTTGTTAGAATAGGAAGATCTTTCCCCATTCATTGTCACTGAAAACTCAGCCTATATTTTTCCACTTATCCCTAAGAGGTGGTCAGAGTGCTCCTGCACTCTTCAGTCATCCCTTGTAGCCATTGAGCCACTTTCCTCTGCTCCCCCATAGTATACAGGCATTGAATTAGTTCATGTGTTTGTACCTCCCGACTGCATGCCTGTCAGTATTCCCAAAATGCCCGTAGATAAGGAATTGTTCCCCCCATTAGTGTCCACTAAAGACTGAAAAGGCACTAACTCCACTTTGTGGAAAAAGTTCCCTATAGTTGTGATATTTTCGTCAGTCCAGAGATGTACTGTTCCAACTCAACCACCCCTATATGAAATAAATGATTCTATCGCTCCCTACCGAGCCCAGTCACAGGCCACAGAAATCCTGTAGAACTAATCTGGGGTTTCATTTCTGGAAATACATTGTTGTTTTATACACTGGCCTCCACCTAACAGCCTGTCCAAAACTCATTTTGTGTTAAAGATGCTAAAGGAGTAATCTTATTTATCCACATGAAATTGGTTGACTTTGATATCCAGTTTAGACTGAAGTCCATGTCGCTCTGACAAGATGTAGAATAAGGTAGTAAAGTCAACGCATAAACACAAGGGAATTTGCTGTTTATCTATACTGAAGTAACAGAGAGAAGATGAGAGTGAGAAGGTGGTTCAAGCGGCGTGGTTTGGTCCCAGTAGACAGGAGCTGCTGTTGCAGACTCCAAGATGCAGAAACTCTCTGAAAAGGGCCTCCTGAAAATGTAGTGTTGTAAAGTAGGTCCTTAAAAATTAAGAACATGCTGCTAGGAGTCAAGTCCATTTTTTCGTACAGGAGATTGCTCTCACCCATCTACTGTGCCATTAGTTCTCAGTTCAACGAACACATCACCACCTCACCAGCTTCACTTGACACATTCCAAACGCATCACTGCGTGTCATTGGTGGTCTGGTTACCAAGAATATTGTTAAGAAATTATTATACGATTTGCTATTATTTGATGATATCTATCATTTACATCTGTATTAAACTCACTACAAATAAAATAAACATGACATACTTGTGTTCAAAAGAACAAATCATTATAGCAGGTGCATTCATTAATGAATCTGTATTTAGAACAAAGTACAGAATCAAACACAGTACAAAAAACCAAGCTCAAAGTACAGTGAAGATATAATATAGGAGTTATCGTTCAAAAATGTTTCAAGTACATCGACATTGTCTAGTGCATTACAGCTCTAACCTAATCTTGTTGACGTATGTGAACGTACTGTTAGCCCACATTCTGGGTGTGCCTAAAAATTGTATGCCTGATGAACATAACAGAAAAACTCTGATAAATGTTGCTAATTGTTCCACAGAAAGATGGGTAATGCACTGATGTTTCAGTCTCAAAGTGTATTAATCAAAAAGGCCATCCTTAGGACAGAGTTGTTTGCATGAAAACAAAAAGTCCCCTACCAACATTAAAATGCAATGTAAGATTGAACCAACATAAAATAAGAATACACCAGTGATCCCAGGACATTTAACTCCTGAAAAAAGATTAAAGCTTCTCACTGCCATCTTGTGAAAAAAGGTGACCCTGAAAAAATCAACCAAATGTATCCGAAACGTGTACAGTGAGAAAGAAAATAAATCATGTGATTAGATGTGAGTGCTCAGAAGCAACTCTTTGATGGGAGTGTGCATAGTAGAAACTACAAATGCACTTACTACGGTAGTTCAAATTCTCATGTCAAAGAATGCATTTGACTATTGAGGGTCTCACACTTCAAATTGTAGGTCATAGTTTTGTCGGAAAGCAAGAGAACACAAAGACCTTGAACTGCAGACCACTGTAGATCTTCAATCTACAAAAATTGGGTACCAAAGTACTCCATATTTACATGGTTTCGCACGAAACCTGAGACAATATCTATTAGGCTTGTTTGAAGAAACAGGCTTCTGCTTGGGACTTGTAAGGCCTAAAACTAGTAATATAGGAGACATTAAAAAGATGAATGTCATCTGATGTACAGGTAATCGTTCAGTGTGTCTCCATATAAGGTGCAATTTACTACTGATACATCAGGATCTAAGTTGACACTTAAAATTCCAGTGACGCAGTCAACAAATGCTTGGAACAACTAGCAATTAATTGTTGAATAGCTACAAGTGAGAAAAGTAAAGCTATTATCAAACACTGAATGTTACTGAGTTACATGATTAAAGTGTAAACCATGGGTCTTCAAGTCAACGCAGATTCTAATCTGAATATGTCCAATACAGCTATACGTCTGTGGTCTTGGCATTTTCCTTATGGGTCAAAAATAGCTAATGCATCCCTTCAGTAATGGAATAGCGCCTTTCAGGTACCCTCAAAACTTTGCAATGCAAAGATGATTGTTCTTTCGGCTTGTCCCTCACCTTGAATCAGCACAGCTCCCAATCCCTTTGCATTGGTAATTAAGGTTGACCTTAGAATGGGACCAAAGATTCTCAGAATGGGAGCTGCAGCCAGTTCAGATTTTATTCCCTTGAATTATTGCTCACACCTCTCGTCCCACACAAATCACTTCCCTTTTTTTAACAATTATCACATCCTTTCACGCTTCCGTGCAAAATTAAATATTAACTTGCTGTAATATTCAGCTATTCCCAGGAACTTTAATAATCCTTCTTTGTACATGGGAGAGGTTAAACCCTTGATGGCATCAACCATGCATGCTTTTGGCTTAATTCCATCAGCTGAAATCTCATGTCCCAAATATACAATAGAAGACTGCTTGCATCTGCACTTCTAACACTTTAAGGTCAAATTCACATCCTCAGATCTCTTGAGCACTACTCTCACTCGCCTATCAAGTTGCTCCTCATCACACCCAGATATTAACATGCCATCCTGGGACACCTTGATTCCTTTCAACACTTGCTACATGCCTTTTTGGAATACTGAAGCTGCAGAGACCGAACCAAGTGGTATTCTTTTATTTCTGAATGTGCAAAAAGGCATGATGAATGTGGTAAGGTCCTTTGATGTCTCTTCTAGCACAATCTGATAATACGCAGATTTTAAATCAATGGACAAAAACATCCTTGCATCATTCAACGAAGACAGCATGTCTGCAATTTTGGGTATATGATACTTATCTACCACCCCGCAATGTTTCAATTGCCTCAAATCTAAGCACTGTCGCAATTCTGCATTTGCCGTCCTTCCCGCCACAAGAGGCGCCAACCATTCCATTTCTTCATCATCCTCTATGATACCCTCATATTGCAATTTTTCCAATTCTGCTTGCAATTCCTCTGTCACATTTGCACCTTCCAGCAGACCGGTTGCACATCCTTCCTTATCTTAAACCTGCATACGTACCCTTTCAAACATCCAAGATCTTGTCTGAACAGTGAGGGAAATTAATCGATCATTTCTGACTGAAACCTATCACTCACTGCATCATCCACAAACACCTGCACACTTTAATCCACTTCTTTCAAGATTATGAGAGGATCACTTTTGGGATCTAGGATCACACCCACATTCTTCTGATGGAATCAGCTCAGTATACTATCTCCCAGTGACAACATATATTTTTCCAGACACATAATGCTGGAAAAACAATGCTGGAAGAATAAAATGTTGTTGGTCCAATGACAACACTCCACAATGGCCGGTAAACTACCACGCAACGTGGTTTCAAAGGAAATAACTCTTATAGCCTGACACTGGTGCTCAGCGCTAGGACGCATACTAAGACGCTCTCTCTCCGATGTCAACGAGTAGAGCATGCAAGAATGCTCGAGCCGTCGATGTAGGATGCTTCGCGAGAGGTAAACTGAATAGGCCGATAGGCATGCATACAAACACCGAATACACAATCCCGATAGTGACCTCTCGCACTCTGGTCCTCGTGGAGTGCCCGCTAGCACCAGCAGTGTTGTATCCCCTCACACCAGTAGCGTTAACTCGCGTCCTCACTGGGCCTGTGCAGGGTCTCACAAAAACACCAACCCGACAAATTAAAATAAATCAAGTTACTTGTACTGGCAGGTACTTCCCAGTTACTTGTACTGGCAGGTACTTCCCAGTCCGAATCATGAAGCCCCCAAAGCTAAAAAATACATACCTGAAAACCACTCAGTAGTGCCAGTGAAGTTGGAGACAAGTTATTGTAAGCACATTTTGCAGCTGGCCTAGTAGGGCCTTGTAGATGTGATGTAGATATGATGTGGTTCTGCCATCAAGGACAGACATACATCATGACTGTTTCCATACTCCTGACTTCTCCTGCATGGTTACCTCCTAATATTCTTCTAAATTCTCACCCATACTGAAAATTAGAGAGAAGTTTATATCAAGAAGGATGCCGTTCTGAGGCTGCACCAGTGTTGCTTTTTTCTGCACAAATGCGTTATATTATACTCCTTAGTACGAGAACAAACTCTGCTTGACTTAAATTTGTCTTGGCTGCGTGATCATTTCAGCTATGGCTTTACCTGCCCCACTATGGCATTATTATGTCACAGTTTCGGGCGGGTCTGATCAGGACTCTGGTTGGGACACCCCTTGAGGTCACCGAATATCCTAAAGAGATAGTGTACTGGGGCAGAAGAGCAGCTAAAGGCATACACGGAAAGGACAGCTATAGACAAGCACAGGAAACAGGAAAGTAAAAGCAGAGCAACCCTTGTGTGAACTAATAGGAAACTGATTACTAATTGACAAACACGCTGGGGATGTACACAGAGTAGGGCGCAGAACTTCCCATAGTGACAGGGAATATCAATGCCTCTGTGCAGTTTTCTCTTACAGATAGTCACCCTGCCAGCCCCATAGAAAGGAGGCAGCAGAAGTGATTCTGTCCCTGGACCCTAGAGCACAAACAAGGATAGTACTTACATACACAAGACAAGCTCTTGTGGGTCCAGCTGGAAACACAGTGGCGATTCCTGGAACAACAGCAATAGCACATTGTCACTGTTAGGCACGAAAGACAACGTACAACACTAGACAAGGAGGGGGGCTGGAATTGCCTCCTGGAGACCAGGAGCCAACCCCAGTACAAAGGAGGACACTTAAACACTGGTGAAGACTGACAGAACACTTTCCAGGCACAAATACCCAAGAAGAAACGGAAACAGAAGGGAACAAACTAAGAGACAGAGGCAGGAACTGGGAACAGGCTCAGGCTGAAGCAAAGGCAGGACTAGGACTGGAAAACAGGGCGCAGCTTCTGGCTGGAACAAACAGAGACAGGACTGGGAAACAGAGAGCAGGCTCTGCCTGGAACAGGCAAGGACAGGGCTGGAATACAGGGAGTAGGAATAAGCAGTACACAGGGCTGGGAAACAGAGAGCAGGATCAGGCTGAAACAAGGCAGGAGCAGGACAGAGAAACAGGGAGCAGGCTCTGGAAGAAACGAACAGGTACAAGGCTGAGAGGTAGGGAGCAGACTGGAACAATCAGGAGCAGGGCAGAGAAACAGGAAACAGGTTCAAACTGGAACAGAACAGGAACCAGACGAACTCCATCCGATAAAGGGTCTGTAACACAAAGGAATCAAACTCCAATGCACGACGGGGATCTTGAGGAAATGGCTGCTTATAAGCAGTTCCAAGCTGGGCTGCACAGGAGAGGTCTCAGGTGTGTGTAGCTTCAGACACGTGCAAGTCCTGGAGGAGAGGATCCGGTGAAAAGGAGCAACTGGACTTCTCCCATAGAAAACAATGGGAAACAGAATCCAGGCTTTCCTGACTACCAGGCTGTGCATTATGGGATTTGCAGTCCCAGGAAGCAAATGTAGTACTACACAGGTATACCATGGCGAAAAGAGAAACAAACAGGAGTCAGCAAGGGACTCTAGTTAAGTGTTCAAGGTGATTCCCAGGCTACCGAGAGTCCCCTTACAGCGCCCCCTAGAAATGGGACGACAGAGTCGTAACAGTATACCCCCTCCCACCAGTCTGCTCAAGAAGAGAAGGGGATCCTTCGGCATAAAAAAGTTGAAGAGGAAAAGCCACAGCAAGAAAATCCAACACTAACCTTAGTTGATAAGTTTACAGTCCTGCCACAGATGAATCATCAAATGAGCAAAGCTTGTATTAATACCCATATGAGCTCTGATGTTTTTCCTCTTTATTGTTCGATTGATCTAGGAGGAGTACATGGAGTTGGTTTCTGGTGAAGTGGATTCAGGAGCAAGGAGATCTGGAATGGCATTATGGGCGGTATTCTTTATGACATTAGTTTCCTGTTCAATACTTTCTTCTTTGGAGGAGATAATTGGCGTATTAGTAACTGTCAGGTCTGTAACACCTTCTGACAAGCAGGATATGTCTGTTTCTGCATCAGTATTTGCCTTGGTTGTGGCCTGAGGCTTGCAAAGCATAAAGACTTGGGAGACATGGGTAACTGGTGTTCTCATGGTAAACATGAAAAAGTCCGAATTTTCTTTAGTTTTGGATGGATTCCGATTATCAAATTCAGGATCAACAAAAGTTTTTAAATCTTTAGAAACTGGATTAACATCTGAAAATGTAGAAGTTCCACAAGCTAATTCTTTAGGGAGATCTTCAGACAAGACTGAGATTTCATCATTGCATGTGATCTGTGGTGTATTCATGGTATCAGAAATGGTTTCTTTGCAAAGCGTTTCTACTTCAGGTAGTTGATCTTCAACTCTGTCAACACTGAAAGGTTGTTCTTTAGAAAGAAATAGAACTTGAGTCTCTTCAGAAATCGCCTTTACATTGTTATCTACATTTTCAGCTCATAACATATTATGGCCTCCAGTCAGGCTCCACACTCTGAGTGCACAGGACCCTATGCCCGGTATTACATGGCCGTCAATCATGCAAAGCATGTCAGAAAGAGCGACCTATGACAGCCTTGCCTCATGGTGTCTACCTGCCCAGAGCGGAAGGATCAATTTATAGGTCAATAAAGGGCTTAGTTCATCTTTGTGGCCTGCCCCAACTCTGCCTCTATTCAGGCTTGTGATGGGGACAATAAGTTTGGGTCTGCAACAGCTGGTCTGTCGATGTCTGCATTCAAAGACCACAGTCGAAGCCTCAAGACAGTCACATGGCATCTAGCCAGGGAGGATGTCAGGAGAGTCAGAGCCCACCACGGTTTGACCAAGCTGAGGTTGTAGTGACAATGCACTATGTATGAGCTGTGCAAATGTATACCCAGCCCAGCCAGGACTGGCGAAGATCCTGGAGTCAGGCCAAGAAAAGCAGCGATGTGAGGTCGTACTTACTTATGTTAATTAATGAATATGGTACTTTTAATTTGCACGATCACTCAAACAAGAGTATCCCGGTGCTAACTCAAACACCATTTCAAGTGCAAGAAAAGTAATACAGTAATACAACACATGCCACTTTAGCTATTGCTAATTTAAGTGAGGGCAACTAGGAATTAGGCCAAAAAAGCCTAAGAGCACTAATAAATAGCCAGAAGAGCACTAATCTTTGGGGAAAAAGGCACCGTGGTTTTTTTTTTTGTGGATTGATGCAGGTTTTCATTGATTTTTATTCTATTCATTTTCTTTTTATGTTTAACATCCTAGCTTTCTTAAAGATTGAAGCCCAGTGCCATGATAAATTGATGCTTCCTATGCATAATTGTAGTGAGCGATCTTGAGAAGGCTGAGAGGAGACACTCTTTCTTCCTGATGAACTTCTCCATTTGGATGTGATGCATAATGGTATGTTACCAGTGCTTGTTGCATTCTGTCCTGTAGTGGTTAAGAGAAGTTGCTCTATAGTAAGTGCATCCAATGCTTATGTTACATTGGGATAACAGTATACTTGGACCTACGTACTCCATCAGCAGATTTTCCCTCCTCTGATCAATTAACAATCTTGGGGAAATACTGCAAGGCTGGAAAAGTATTTCCACCATCATTGATTCAGTTATGGTCAGTTCTCCTTGCAGCAATTTTATTGATGCAGTGAGAGTGGCAATTTCTCCTATGAGAGACACCTAAATTGTCAGTATGAATGACAGCCAATTGTCAGCTCTCTGTAAACCGTACTGGGGCAGCGTAAATTTTGCTGCAACCCCTGTCATCATAAACTTGACCTATATGTACCCACGACATAGCATATATTGTGTGTTTTAATATTAAATTAATGGAAAGTGGTGTTAATAGAGTACATTCATTGTAGTGTTAGGAAAACTGTATACGGTGTGCCTTAACCTTATTAAATGAAACTGAATTACATTTCATAACTATCCTCATGTAATTCGAGTGAATTTGTACTAGAAACTACAGCAATTTATGTAAGTTGTGCACTAATGTTTTATAGTTTGATTTTGAAAATGTAGTTCCTAGCCATATTTAGACTCATGTACTTAAAAAGCCTGCATTTATTTTTAACTGTAACATGAAGTCTCATTTGAAGTTATGTAACTGACATTCATACAATGTAGAAATTAATATGTGCACAGTATAATGTGAAATTAAATGTGCGTTAGTGAATAATATTCTAACTTGCCATAACTAGGCCTAATTTTCTTTAATGTGATTTTCCATTTTTGCTAACATGTCATTTCATTGCAGGTGCATTCACACAAATTGTTAATTTGCAAATAGATGTGCTATTGTTTTTACTAATAGAGAACCTGAGAAAAGAATGTAAAGAAAAGAACATGAAGAAACCAAGTAGTTTACATTTCTTTAAGGGGTTTGGTTATCCTATGGTTATTTTGTATCTCTGCAGCATGTTTTTGAGATTTGCTTGAATTGAATTAAACCTTTATTTCGATTATAAAAATAATCATAAAAGTACACAAAGATCACAAACTTCAATAATCATATAATAAATAGCCATACGTGTTAAAAACCATTAAAAAAACGTTAAACATTAAGGGCCACATGTACAAAAATCAGGTTTTGAGACTCACAATTTGTGAGTCGCAAAACCTAATGTACAAGTGTCAATGACACTGTTTACGATTCCCAATGGAGTCACAAATGACCTACCCCATGAATATTCATGGGGTAGGTTGCGACCCCATCGGGAATGGCCACATTCACAGGGATGGTGGCCTGCTGGAGACAGCAGACCACCATGTCTCTGACTGCTTTTAAATAAAGATGTTTTTTTTTAAATGCAGTCTGTTTTCCCTAAAGGAAAACGAGATGCATTTCAAAATCAAAAATGAAAAGTTTGCTTTTAATTTTTTCAGAAAAGTATTTTCGCCACCATTCACAAAGGGGAAAGGGTCCCATGGGGACCTCTTCCCATTTGCGAATGAGTTAACACCAGTTTGAAACTGGTGCTAACTGTGATTGTTTTGCGACCGCATTTGCGGTCACAAAAAAATCATACATACCATCTGGATTCATTATTAGGAAGGGATGCCCTTGTCATGACCCTTCCTAATACTGAATCGCAAAACCCAAACTGCGATTCGGTAACAAGTTACTGAATTGTAGTTTGGGCTTTGTACATCCCAAATAGCATTTTTCAAGTCGCAAACGGGCCGATTCACCGTTTGCGACTTGAAAACTGCTTCATACATCTGGCCCTAAAAGTATTATCATATCAGAGCCATGAATTCTGAACAGATATACAATATATTGCTTAAAAGCCCTCAGAAAATGTAAGGCCCAAAATGTATGATTTTGTTCCAGCGTAATGCATTCTTTAAAAAATTAGAGACTGCCAATGCTGCAATGGGTTCATTCAACATTTGTAAATATATAAAAGCAAGTCAATATTGATAGAATCCTTTGGTTCTAAGAACAGGCAGGAGAAATCTTCTGAGTGGGTCGTAAAAATGACAAAACAGGACTAAATGTTCTAAAGTCTGGAGCGAAACATTATCACAAGGACAAATCTTAATCGCAGAGGACTCATAACGTCCAGGCGCGAAGCATAGGTTACATCGGACAGAAACTACAGGGAGTGCAGAATTATTAGGCAAATGAGTATTTTGACCACATCATCCTCTTTATGCATGTTGTCTGACTCCAAGCTGTATAGGCTCGAAAGCCTACTACCAATTAAGCATATTAGGTGATGTGCATCTCTGTAATGAGAAGGGGTGTGGTCTAATGACATCAACACCCTATATCAGGTGTGCATAATTATTAGGCAACTTCCTTTCCTTTGGCAAAATGGGTCAAAAGAAGGACTTGACAGGCTCAGAAAAGTCAAAAATAGTGAGATATCTTGCAGAGGGATGCAGCACTCTTAAAATTGCAAAGCTTCTGAAGCGTGATCATCGAACAATCAAGCGTTTCATTCAAAATAGTCAACAGGGTCGCAAGAAGCGTGTGAAAAACCAAGGCTCAAAATAACTGCCCATGAACTGAGAAAAGTCAAGCGTGCAGCTGCCACGATGCCACTTGCCACCAGTTTGGCCATATTTCAGAGCTGCAACATCACTGGAGTGCCCAAAAGCACAAGGTGTGCAATACTCAGAGACATGGCCAAGGTAAGAAAGGCTGAAAGACGACCACCACTGAACAAGACACACAAGCTGAAACGTCAAGACTGGGCCAAGAAATATCTCAAGACTGATTTTTCTAAGGTTTTATGGACTGATGAAATGAGAGTGAGTCTTGATGGGCCAGATGGATGGGCCCGTGGCTGGATTGGTAAAGGGCAGAGAGCTCCAGTCCGACTCAGACGCCAGCAAGGTGGAGGTGGAGTACTGGTTTGGGCTGGTATCATCGAAGATGAGCTTGTGGGGCCTTTTCGGGTTGATGATGGAGTCAAGCTCAACTCCCAGTCCTACTGCCAGTTCCTGGAAGACACCTTCTTCAAGCAGTGGTACAGGAAGAAGTCTGCATCCTTCAAGAAAAACATGATTTTCATGCAGGACAATGCTCCATCACACGCGTCCAAGTACTCCACAGCGTGGCTGGCAAGAAAGGGTATAAAAGAAGGAAATCTAATGACATGGCCTCCTTGTTCACCTGATCTGAACCCCATTGAGAACCTGTGGTCCATCATCAAATGTGAGATTTACAAGGAGGGAAAACAGTACACCTCTCTGAACAGTGTCTGGGAGGCTGTGGTTGCTGCTGCACGCAATGTTGATGGTGAACAGATCAAAACACTGACAGAATCCATAGATGGCAGGCTTTTGAGTGTCCTTGCAAAGAAAGGTGGCTATATTGGTCACTGATTTGTTTTTGTTTTGTTTTTGAATGTCAGAAATGTATATTTGTGAATGTTGAGATGTTATATTGGTTTCACGGGTAATAATAAATAATTGAAATGGGTATATATTTTTTTTTGTTAAGTTGCCTAATAATTATGCACAGTAATAGTCACCTGCATACACAGATATCCCCCTAACATAGCTAAAACTAAAAACAAACTAAAAACTACTTCCAAAAATATTCAGCTTTGATATTAATGAGTTTTTTGGGTTCATTGAGAACATGGTTGTTGTTCAATAATAAAATGAATCCTCAAAAATACAACTTGCCTAATAATTCTGCACTCCCTGTAATCTAAACCTAGTAAGAAGACTTTCCCATAGGTTTCTAACAAAGGAAAGATAAGGTTCCAGTCCAGGAGTGATATTTAAAACCATCAGAGCCCTGGCTGAGTGGCTACCCAGGGCCAAGTTTACTCTGCTTTCACCAAACTGCATAAGTAACAATTCCTTCGCAATCTTTCTATCTGTCCATTTTAGAGATTCTAGATTATAAAAAAACTCAGGGCGGCCCAATGACAGGGCTATAGATCTGATATAGTTAAGCTATGGGATTTTGTAGCCTAACTCACAACCTAGGCAATCCTCAATGACTTCCCTGTTAAAAGTAGTTGTTTTCCCACTCCAGACCGTTATCCACAACAACATGGGCGCAATTTTTGCATGATCTTCTGCGTAGTCCAAACCCAGCTCCGCTTGCATAAACAAACTCAGGCTAGCGGGCCCACCCCTAATAACTTTCCACAAAAGCGATTTTCTTCGTGTTGAATAGATTACAATTTGAGTACCCCTAAATTCCTGAGCCATATAGTAGTACAGGTAAACACTTCATCTTGTAGGTCTGCAGCAGCGGAAAGACAGGTTTACTCCCAGCTATTCCAGCAAATCTTAAGAGTGCCCCACATGACCGGTCAAAACGCAGACATCAGTTTGCGAG
This sequence comes from Pleurodeles waltl, assembly GCF_031143425.1. Taxonomy (NCBI): domain Eukaryota; kingdom Metazoa; phylum Chordata; class Amphibia; order Caudata; family Salamandridae; genus Pleurodeles; species Pleurodeles waltl. Next base: position 280,359,357 of record NC_090443.1, on the reverse strand, counting down.
GCATTGAGCCCACGTACAATGCTCATCAAATGTAACCCCCAGATAAGAGAAGGAGGTCATCCTAGATGTCACCTGACCCTTGATTGTAATCGGTCTAAGTTTCGGATTCCTCTTCCCACATGTCATAAAATGCGTTTCTGATGTATTTACATCCAGCTGCAAGTCACCCATAAAATCGACAAACAGACCCACCAGAGCTTTGAGACCATTCAGTGTGCGGGAAAGAATAAGTGTGTCATCCACATATAATAGTGAGGGGACCGGGGTGTTTTTGAATTTCAAAAAGTCTTCGCCATGAGAAACCAGGTGCGAGTTCATGCCATTAATATATAGTAAAATAAAAATTGGCGTCATGACACACCCCTGCCTAACACCCCTTGACAGTTTGAAGCCGTCAGAGCATTCCCCTGCCTTACCAAATCTTACTGAGGAATTAACATCTAAATGTGGGGCCCAGAGAAAGTTTACCAAGGGTTGGGGCACCCCAAGGCCTTCCAAAATTGGCCATAGCTTTGATCGGTTAACCCTATCAAAAGCACAGCTGAGGTCCATAAAAGGCAGATATACAGCTCTCTTCTTGGCCACAACATATTTGCCCATCAGTAAATTGAGGATAAGATACTGTTCCATTGTCCCTATGCCCTCTCTGAATCCAAACTGGGCCGTGCAGATAATATTATTTGCTTGAATCCATTCTTCAATACGAAGAAGAACAATACGCCTCACTACCTTGACAGTGGAATCCCGAAAAGAAATAGGGCGATAACAAGCTGGATCTTGCCTACAGCCTTTTTTTTATACCGGCACTATAACTGCTGGCTGCATAGCAGCATTAAGTGCATGATTCAGTAACAGGGCCCACATGGTGACATTTCCTTTGTATAGATCCATAGGAACACCGTCAGGGCCAGGGGCTTTATTAGAGGGGCGTCCCATAATGGCATACCTAACCTCTTCCAAATTAAAATTTAGACCCAAAGGAAAGGAAACTACTTTGTCCACCTCCACCGATTGTTCTGCACTGTCCAGAGAGTAAACCGTCCCAAAATGGGCAACCCATTTTTGGGCAGATATAGTAGCCCCTATATTGTCATGGGAAACTTAATAAGCAGGCCTGCCATTCACTATACTCAAAAAGGTCCCCAAGCTTACATGCACACAGTAACTCCTCCCACCTCTCTTTTGTGAGTCATTGCTTTCTTTTTTTAATTGCATCTTTATAAGCACCCTTAGCTGCACTGATAGATTGGGGGTCCCTGGGCTTGTCCTTGAGGGCTTTATGTAATCGCTTACTAGCACTTTGGCAGTTTTTATTAAACCACCCCTCTTTATGGTCCCCTACAGGTTCTTGCAAATCCAACATAATGGATCCAAGGGTACTATTCACAAGCTTGCCTGCCAAAATGACAAGTGGTGGGGGCTCATATAATACAAGGGAGCTAACGAGCATGTTCCTGCATCTCTTAACAACCTCTACCAATAAAGTGGGAATCAAAATTTTCTGCAAACTAAGCCTCCTACCCTGGTCCTTTGGGGTCAGCCCAGTCACACCTGGAGCCACATTCTTAATCCCTGAAGTGGGAATAACCATTCTAGCTTTGAAAGGTATTATGATCACCTTGCAATTGGCCATGAACCCACCCCTTAGTGAAAAAATCTGCAAAACTGCTGGAGATAAAAATGTAATAAATTATGGGCTCCTTTCCCCACCCTACAAATGTGAGTTTGTAGATCGCAGCTTGCCACTCTCTCCAACATGTTGCAAAGGCCAGCCAGCCTCGATTCAGCTTACCTCTAGGGTCAAGAGACGCCCAAAGCAATACCCCTTCTTCCATAAGAAGGGGATCTACATCTGTGGGAACCATACCTATATTAGCATTAAAGTCCCCCGCTAAAAAAAACATTAAAACAGCCCAACCTATCGGCAGCCCTTTCCTCCAGAATCGATAGATTTTGAAATAAAATCCTGATCGGACATCCCATGTGACATACTGGTTTATAAAATTTACAATAAAAAAATGAAATTCTACGGAAGCCACAACCCATAATATCTGTATAGCACTGTGCATAAGAGAAAACAGTACAACTTGCAGCTGTGCGGATACTCGGAATAATAAAGCCAAGCCTCCCCTAGCTCTTAAGCCTAGTGAGGGAGTTGCTGGAATTACATAGGTAATGAAACCCTTCACGGAGAACAACTCCTGTGCCTACGTTTCTTGGAGCAGTATAATATCATACAGGAAAATACACATAACTCACTGAGGGTCAGAGATTTTATTCCCAAGACCCGCACAATTCCACGAGAGGAAACTCGGTTCCCTAGTTGTGCTTGTGGTATTTCCCACCTCTGGGCCACGAGCATCAGAGTAAGCCCCAGCTGAGGCCCCCTTAGGCACAGTAATGATTTGTCAATCAATTTCACCCAGGTCGGACAGAGGGGAGAATCTATACCTAATATGAATGGTAGGGATGGGACCTGTACCTAGTCTGTGCTCCAGGTGATTAAAGCCCCTGGCGAACAACAGGGTCACGGGCTTATAGAAAAAATCTAGTGGCAAAATCTTAGTCCCCAGTCCAGTCTTAGGTGGTTGCCTAGCAGTAAAAAACAGTCTCCCTGCCATATCAGGTGTTCTGCAATTCATCACCACACAATCACCCTCCATGGACTTGTTCTTTGGACCAATCCAATCAACTCTTCGCACAAATAAAATATTCCTTGATTCCATAGGGTGAAAGTTTGCATTCTGGCTCAACCAGTGACAGACTTTATTCTGCAGGTTTTCAGTTGTCTCAACCTGAATTGCCTCAAGAGGGGGAACTCCTGCTAATACTGCCACTTAAGGACAGCATTCAGGTGGCAAATTCAGACAGGGTAATCTCTTAGCTGGAATATGTCGAACATCCTTGCCACCACTATTTCTAGAGACCCCCTCTATAGATTGCTCCTGGCCCACCATTTCCCGCCTATCAACAGGGAAGAGGGAACACCTGACATTGCCTATCAATGATCCAGAGACATGCGTTTGGGGGGATTGGGCATTGGGTAGAAAATTAGCCACAACTCTGTGGGTAGAATGACACTCCCACCCTAAGCTCAGGCTCATTTATGGCCTCCCCCCACGAGCAAATTTCCTCACACCTTCCCTCCTCCAAAGCAGAGGTCCCTTAACTGGTCACTAAGGGTTCTGGTCTGTTTAGGGTAAGAATCGACATCTCCATTTTGAGTAACCTTTCGAATACAGGAGCCAAACACTGATCAACAATTTGCTTAAATTTATCCAGGATATGTTTCCACTCCTAAGGGGACGATGCCTGTCCTTGGTTGCCACCCAGGGCCCCACCTTGCTACCCATGGAGCCTGTTGTCTCTGGTTGCTTAGTCTGATGCTTCCCCTTTGCTGCCCGGGCACTCACTTTGGTTGTCTGTGGGACCAGTACTAGTAAATCATCCAAATGATCCTCCTGTAGATGAATATCATGATGTCTCAAGGGCAAATTATCAGGGGCTCTATAAGGTGGAGGAGGGAATTTGGAATTGTAGAAGGGCCCTCAAGCGGATCACCACTTGGGCCCTCCCCGGATCCATTGATAGCCACCTCTCGGCCAAGTCAATTTCTTTTGCAATCACTCCCATGGCTCCAGTTAAAAAAGAGTTGATTATAGTCCCCTTTTGGGGCTTTGAGGATACTCCCTTACTATCATGCAGTTTGCGCTTTCCCATTTTAATTACCCCAAGGCTCTAAAGGCCCCAATATGGCTAAACAAAGTGAAGGGGGGAGAAATAAAAGGATGGGGCCCAGACCAGGCTCTTCTGGTCGATGAGGGGCGAAGATGGGCCTGCTCTTGGCCTGGTCTTCGCCCAGGCACACACCTGGGTGTGTCCCGCGTAGCAGGAAGTCACGCTTCCTTAAAGTGCATCCGGGTGCAAATGCCATGATGCCGAGGGGCTGATCTCCTGGCCGCTATGCTGCCTGGGATGTGTGAGCATCCCCGGGAGTCAGGCTCCTGCCATGAAAAAAGTTCTAAGCGCGTCCCGCGCTGTGGAAAGTCACACTTCCTTAAAGAGCTTCCATGCGTGAGTGGCGTGATACTGAGAGGCGGGCCTCTTGGCCGCTGTGCTGCCTGGGATGTTTGAGTGTCCCTGGGAGTCAGTCTCCCCCTGTGGAAAAAGTTCTCAGTGTGTCCCAGGCAGTGGGAAGACGCACTTCCTTAAAGCACCTCATAGCGCAAATGGAGTGATGCCGAGGGGCAGGCCTCCTGGCCGCTGTGCTGCCTGGGATGTGTGAGTGTACGCGGGAGTCAGGCTCCCGCCGTGGAAAAAGTTCTCAGCGCATCCCGCGCAGAGGGAAGTCGCGCTGCCTGAAAGTACTGCCGGATGCAAGTGGCGTGATGCCGAGGGGCGGGCCTCCTGGCTGCTGTGCTTCCTGGGATGTGTGAGCGATTGAGATTTGCTTATATGAACCTGAGTGTTAATTTGTAATAAAGCCCTTTAACTTTATTTCTGATTTGGGCTTTCATTGTGTCGTCAAATTGGTTACATTGTAATTTATTGATGACTGATTGTTACCTAATTTCCTAGTTAATCCCTTCAAGGGAACATAAGAACTGACAGCCTCAAGAAAAGATCATATAAATGCTTCATCAGTACCATATGGGTAACAGAGGTAATCATGGTTAAACATGAGCAATCAAAAGGTCCTTTTTCTTCCTTTTGATGTAGCGGAAGTACAGTTATATTTTCTTCTCAGAAGCGGTGTCCTCTTAAATTCTTGCATCAGTATGGAGGACCAGCGAGTCTTTGTTTGATAATGCAGGGCCTAGAGGTGAGGTATTTGAATAGTGGGAATGACCTGTAACAGGATAAATTAAGGGAGATTACAGGGTATCTGAGGAACTGACGTTAATGGAGGTGTCCCCAAATTTAATTCATTTGATTTGCTTGCTGGTTCTTATTGCTGATCATCTGGCGTTAGATCTTACAATAACAGTGTGATTATTCAGACTTTCATTTTCAGTATTAGAAGCTGTGTATATTGATATGCAATATGGAGGCTCTGACAGATTATGAACGTTATCGTTGTTGAATGCAGTTCCAATCGTCACTGTTGGATTAAAATAGTCCAGCTGTGAGTATTTTTAAAATTTGTTGTGTGCGATGGTTGTCTTTATGCTTCAGCAGCATTAGCCTGAGACAGAATTGCTCTAGAGACCCTCTTGGCTCTGAGTTCCTTTACAGAAGCAACTGCAAAGTTTGCTGGCTTCTAATTTTGATGCACAGGTGCCGTCAAAGCCTTGGCTGGCACCTGCACAGGAAGTAGAAATGACTGTTGTAAGCACTGCGCTCAAGAACGTCTCCACCAATTAGCACAGCCAGCTAGAAGGGAGATCTGGCTGGAGATGTTGTTGGGACAGTTGTGGTTAGGCAAGTGGAGCTTTAGAGAGAACATAGGATCAGCCTGCAAGTTTCATACCTCATGTCCCACCATCACCTCACCAGGCTCGGATCCCATTTCAAGTGCTACTTTTATTCTGGTTTATTCTGTATCTCCTTCATATCTGTTCCAAATGTTAACATCTATGCACACCCCACTGAATTATACAAAAAAATCTAAAGTACGTTACGCACATTAAACTGCCAGCCAAATAGAATGGCGATGTACATGCCAAGTACAATTAGGTCTGACATAAAGCTCGCACATTTATGTTTTACCTGTTTTAAATCTAAGCAAATATTTCACATGTATGGAGAGCTTTCTAAACTATCCCATAATGATTATTAAATAAGACGGGCAGAATTATGGTAAAAAAACAGAACCATTTTACACTGACAACTTTAGAAGAATATTTTTCTCCTCCTTTCAAAAGCTTGTGAGAAGTGACAGTTTTGCATGTTCTACAATGTCATTCATAATAATTTAAAAATATAGGCGGAGTGTTGGAAATGGCCCTATCTACAGGGTCACCCCCAATCATTTTGCCTTCCCCCTCTTACTTTTTGATGGATTTTGCTTGTTGGCCTTAGGACTCTGTGCACTTTACCACGACTAACCAGTACTAAAGTGCTTCTGATTTCTCCCTAAAACATGATTTGTTTGACCTACACTTGAGTGGAATATTTAATTTACATGTATGTTCCTTGTAGAGTGGTATATCATATATCTAGGTCCTGTAAATGAAATGCTACCTCTGAGCCCGCAGCACTTAATGGTGGTCATTACAACCCTGGCGGATGGTGTTAAACCGGCGGTAAGACCGCCAACAGGCCGGCGGTAAAATTTTTGCAATTACGACCGTGGTGGCAACCGCCAACAAAGACAGCCACTTTAACACTCAGACCGCCACGGCGGTACAAACAAACAGCGCGGCGGTCACCGCCAACAGACAGGCGGAAGACAATGTACCGCCCACACTATTATGACAGGCCATTCCGCCACCTTTTTCCGGGGCGGATTCACCGCAGATAAAAACACAGCGGAAACAGCCATTTCAATGGGAAAACGCTCACCTCTACACACTCCACGAGAAACGACGACACCATGGAGCCAGAACTCCATATTCTTCCTGCACTAGTCTTCCTGCTCCTGTACCAGGAGCACCAACGCCGGAGGCGAAGACCACGGTGAGTACTGCACCTACGACACAGGGGAGGCAAAAAACAGGGACACACACACGCAACACCCCCACCCTCACCCACTACAACACATACACCAATGCATATCCAAATATTACAGTAACACCCCCCAACCCCCCTGGAAGAATGCAAAGACAAAAGGAAATGAGTGGAACCATTGTAATATATCAAAATAGAGTAAGCAAATATCTACATATATACACTATTAACAAAATATACACCACGAATAGTAGTCCAGGTATTGCAATATTCATAGTCCGTGGACACTGGGCCCAAAATGCATGGGCGAGGCCCACACAAGATACCGGAACATGATGGAGAGAACACTGCAGGGGCATCAGATAGAAATACAACAGACACCTCAGGGGGAAGGGAAGGGGGGGCACCTCAGCCAGATGAGTGCACGACACCAGATCCACGAGGGGGCTCCATGCCCATTGATGTATCCTGGGGAGTCCAAAGCCACAGTCTCTCAAGTCTCTACAGTGAGTGCGTTGCCCACTGTACCATCCTGTGGAGTGCAAAGCCACAGTCTCTCAAGTCTCTAAAGTGGGTGGTTTGCCCACTGCTGCATTCTGGGGAGTGCAAAGCCACAGTCTCTCAAGTCTCTACAGTGGGTGGTTTGGCCACTGTACCATCGTGGGGAGTGCAAAGCCACAGTCTCTCAAGTCTCTACAGTGGGTGGTTTGCCCACTGATGCATCCTGGGGAGTGCAAAGCCACAGTCTCTCAAGTCTCTCCAGTGGGTGGGCTGCCCACTGTACCATCCTGGGGAGTGCAAAGCCACAGTCTCTCAAGTCTCTCCAGTGGGTGGTTTGCCCAATGTACCATCCTGGGGAGTGCAAAGCCACAGTCTCTCAAATCTCTCCAGTGGGTGGTTTGCCCACTGTACCATCCTGGGGAGTGCAAAGCCACAGTCTCTCAAGTCTCTCCAGTGGGTGGTTTGCCCACTGTTGCATCCTGGGGAGTGCAAAGCCAAAGACTCTCAATTCTCTCCAGTGGGTGGGTTGCCCACTGTACCATCCTGGGGAGTGCAAAGCCACAGTCTCTCAAGTGGATAACAGTCTCCACTGGTTCTGGAGGGGGACTGGTGCCCAGAGTGTTTCATCCTGCCAAGGACTGAGGTAGTGGATGCATGTCTCCACTGGTTCTGGAGGGGGACTGGTGCCCAGAGTGTTTCATCCTGCCAAGGACTGAGGTAGTGGATGCATGTCTCCACTGGTTCTGGAGGGGGACTGGTGCCCAGAATGCTTCATCCTGCCAAGGACTGAGGTAGTGGATGCATGTCTCCACTGGTTCTGGAGGGGGACTGGTGCCCAGAGTGCTTCATCCTGTGCAGGACAGACGGAGTGGATGCAGGTCTCCACTGGTTCTGGAGGGGGACTGGTGCCCAGAGTGCTTCATCCTGCCAAGGACTGAGGTAGTGGATGCATGTCTCCACTGGTTCTGGAGGGGGACTGGTGCCCAGTGTGCTGCATCCTGTGCAGGACAGACGGAGTGGATGCAGGTCTCCACTGGTTCTGAAGGGGGACTGGTGCCCAGAGTGCTTCACTCACCCCGTGACGTTCCCTGTTGCGTCACTGCCCCTGCCGCTAATGGGCTAGCAGTGCTTGAGTTGGAGGTCCTTGCCCTGTTCAGCGTTGCTGGCGGTCCTTGCCCTGTTCAGCGGTGCTTGCCGTGGCGGTCCTTGCCCTGTTCAGCGGTACTTGCCCTGTTCAGCGGTGCTTGCCTTGGCGGTCCTTGCCCTGTTCAGCGGTCCTTGCCCTGTTCAGCGGTGCTTGCCCTGTTCAGCGGTGCTTGCCTTGGCGGTCCCTGCCCTGTTCAGCGGTGCTTGCCCTGTTCAGCGGTGCTTGCATTGGCGGTCCTTCATTGCCCAGCGGAGCTGGGGCTGGTGGTCCTTCATTGCCCAGCGGGGCTGGGGCTGGCGGTCCTTCATTGCCCAGCTGGGCTGTGGCTGGCGGGGCCCTCCTGGTCAGCTGGGCAGTGGCTGGCGGGGCCCTCCTGGTCAGCTGGGCTGTGGCTGGTGGGGGCTGTGGCTGGCGGGGCCCTCCTGGGCAGCGTGGCTGTGGCTGGTGGGGCCATCCTGGGCAGCTGTGCTGTGGCTGGTGGGGCCCTCCTGGGCAGCTGGGCTGTGGCTGCCAGGGCTCTCCTGGGCAGCGACGATGGGGCTGCCAGGGCCCTCCTGGCCAGCGGGGATGATGGCGGTCTTCTCCGCCGCGCTGCTCCTCCCAGACTTTGAGGGTTTCTTCTGCCCCTTCCCCACCTTGGGAGGAGTCACAGCAGAGTCCACACTCCCCTTGGGACCCCTGTGATCGGCTTGAGTGGCTGGAGTCTTCCCCCTCTCCCGCCGGGCACTGGCCATCTTCTGGTTCTTCACAGGGGGGGACTGGCTGTGCTCTGGCTCCGTGATAGACTGGCTGGCCTGGTGGCCGGTGCACTCCACATACCTGTGACAACAGGCACCACTGGTCCCATAGATTTTGTGGCTGGGGTGCTAGTACGGGACCTATGAGTTGGACGGGGGTGGTAGGAAATAGGTTAAGGGTGGACAGGAAAAGTTGTTTGGAGACACTGGGAAGGGTAGCTGGAGGTCGTTTGGGAGTGGAGGAAGAGGAGGTGATTGTAGGAGGTGTAACTTTTGTGGCTTTGGGTGCAGGTGCATGCGCTGGATGCTGTCGTGAGGTGGGTGTATGTTGGGTGGGTGTGTGCTTGCGTTTGTGTATCTTGGGAGGGGGCGTCACAGACACACTGGGAGAGGACACAGGGGATGTGTGAATGGTAGTGGGGGTGGTGACTGCACATGAGCGGGGTGTGCTGCTGGGTGTGCTGGTGCGGGACGTAGTGGCTGTCGAGGTAGTGCATGCATGTGTGAGTGTAGACGAGACTCGGAGGGAGGAGGGAGACGACGAGGAGGGGGACACAGTGGAGGCAGTGGATGTTGGTGTGTCTGTATGTGTCTGATGCTTGCGTGAGTGCCTGTGGGATGTGTGGTGCTTATGATTGCCAGAGCTTCCCTTGTGTGTTGAGGTGTGTGCAAGCTGGTCTGATGGTGTGTTTTGGATAGGCAGAGGTACAGGGGATTGGGTCTGGGTGGAGGAAGTTGGAGGGGGGAGGCTTGACACAGGGACAATGGCTGCCATCAGTGCTGAGGCCAGAGTCTGAACGGTTCGACGAAGGGCAGCCTGACCAGAATGAATGCCCTCCAGGAATGCATTTGTGTGTTGCAACTCCCTTTCTACACCCTGGATGGCATTCAAAATGGTAGACTGCCCAACAGTGAGGGACCTGAGGAGGTCAATGGCCTCCTCACTGAGGGCAGCAGAGGTGCCAAGGGCAGGGGCTGAGGTGCCTGGGGCGACGGTGATGCCCACCCTCCTGGGTGAGCGGGCACGGGGAGAAGGCTGAGGGGCTGCTGGGAGGGCGGTGCTGGTGGGGGGGTGGCGGCTGTACCTGTTGAAGTGGGGGGCACAGATGTTGCCGCCACCACAAGGGAGCTCCCATCAGAGGACGAGTCCGTGTCGCTGGTTGCAGATCCTGTGACCGCCGTGGTGTTCCCCTCGCCCTCCATCCCACTGGTGTATTCTGAGTCCGTAGTGTGGGCCTCAATGCCCATGTGGGATGCAGCTCCCTCGTGCTCCGGTGTCACTGCACCTCCGCCTGATGCTGCTAATGCACACAAGAACAGGGAGAGCGCAAAAAAAAGGGGGGGAACAGAAGAAAGACATGTTGAGTGCATGGATTACCGCTTCCGTTGGCGGACAAGACAGACACAGCAGCACCCTGCACTACGTCGCGCTGTTGGGCTCTACACTGCACTTCCTGGGAAATGGCCTACAAGGCTATGTACGACATCTGCACACATAGATGACACAGGGGCATGAATACCTGTAGTTGGCACTCTACAGAGGTGGGGTGGGGGGCCACAGGGCCATGCCTTACGAAGGGGCCTAGCCTACGGAACTCGCCCTGGCCTAGGGAAACCCACAGCCCTCCTCCCCCACCCAGACACCTCCACTGTTCGCAATGTCAGCAGAATGAGAGTGTACTCACCCCCTTGTGTCTGCTGTGATGCCCTCAAGCGCCCATCCAACTCAGGTTAGGCCACCACCAGGATCCGGAACATCAGTGGGGTCATGGTTCGACAGGCACCCCTCCCACGTTGGGAGGCCATCCCCAGCTGAGCATCCGCCGTCTTCTTGCTCCAGCGGCGAATGTCCTCCCATCTCTTCCGGCAGGGGGTGCTCCATCTGTGGTGGACCCCCAGGGTCCGGACGTCCTTGGCGATGGCACGCCAAATATCCTTCTTCTGGTGGGCGCTGACCTACATGAAATGTACAGGGGAAGAAGAGAAGTCATTACCAACTGCGCCGTCAAAGTGAGTGGCCCCCATCCCTACTCTTGCCATGTGGCACATGCACCCACCGTCTTTCATGCACGCAGAACTCGGCCCCCTTCCTTCTTACAACCAGCCCTCTCCACACACACATAGCCCATACAGCATGCTCCCTGTGTACTTACCTGTTGGTCTGGAGGACCGTAGAGTAGCGTGTACTGGGGGAGGACCCCATCCACGAGCTTCTCAAACTCCTCCGCACTGAAGGCAGGGGCCCTTTCCCCAGACGCACAAGCCATTGTCTCTTCCAGATCGAGGTCACAGCAGCACTTGCAGTGTAGGTCCTCTCCTGTCGAAGATCAGGTATCGAGTGATTGAAGTGATAGAAAATGCCGGTCACGTCCGCGGCGGTCACATCCGCGGCAGTGCGTTCCATCACCGCCGGTGTACATCGTCATTGGCTCCTGGGACCCATAGGGTCCAATGTTAACCAATGCAGCATTGCGCCGCGGTCTTTGACCGCCTACCGCGACGGTGTACAATGCCAGCGCTGTTACCTCACATCCCATTGTCCCGCTTTAGAGGTCAGGCAGCCGCCATTTCAGGGGCCCACATGGCCTAATTACCAACTGCGTCACACATACCTAGGCCTACTCTCAACACACATACAGGCCTGAATTTGTGTATGAATCGTGTTCTGTATAGACTGTGGGTACATACCTCTAAGTTGTTTGACTCTGTGGTCGTTGTTGTCCTTCATAGGCACCGTCCGCTGGGCCATGTGAGGAGATGGCGGAATCCTCCTGTGTACCAACCGCTGGTGGACCTGTCGACAATGGAGGAAAGAAATTTGATCATCACCTACAGTTTTGACCGTTCTACAATTCAGGAACTGTGTACCCAGTTGGAGCCAGACCTGATGTCAGCAATCCGCCATCCCACAGGAATCCCCCCTCAAGTGCAGGTGCTGTCAGTGCTCCATTTCCTTGCAAGTGGGTCATTTCAAACAACTGTGGCCATGGCATCAGGGATGTCCCAGCCTATGTTTTCCAACGTGTTGTCCAGAGTGTTGTCTGCCATGCTGAAACACATGTGGAGCTACATCGTTTTCCCTCAGGTGGAGGACTTGCCTACAGTGAAAGGTGATTTCTATGCCCTTGGACATATCCCCAACATCATAGGTGCCATTGATGGGACCCATGTGGCTTTGGTCCCCCCCCCACAGGAGTGAACAGGTGTACAGGAAAGTACATCTCCCATGTGAATGCCATGTTCCCTGGCTCAGTGCATGACGCCTACATCATGCGGAATAGCAGCATCCCTTATGTGATGGGTCAACTACAGAGGCACCGGGTGTGGCTATTAGGTGACTCTGGTTACCCCAACCTGTCATGGCTACTGACACCCAGTGAGGAATCCCAGGACCAGGGCAGAGGAACGCTACAATGAGGCCCATGGGCGAACTAGGAGGGTGATCGAATGCACCTTTGGCCTCCTGAAGGCCAGGTTTAGGTGCCTCCATATGACAGGTGGATCCCTATTCCACTCACCAAAGAAGGTTTGCCAGATCATCATGGCCTGCTGTATGCTTCATAACTTGGCTTTGCGACGACAGGTGCCTTTTCTGCAGGAGGTGTTGTGGCAGCTGTGGAGCCTGTGGACAGTGATGAGGAGGAAGCAGAGGAAGAAGACATTGACAACAGGGACTCAGTCATCCAGCAATATTTCCAATGAGACACAGGTGAGAATACATTCCTGCCTACTACAAGTACTTTTATACTTCTATCTCTCTCCTGTTTGTCGATTTCACCCAGTGTATGGTCACTGAGTTGTCACTTTCCCTTACGGTTTCACAGGTGTGGGTCCCACTGTGCATCATCTGCTTAGATTCCTCATGGACTAGAGCTGTGTGACAACGGTATGTTGACATTACTATTTCCTGGAAATTTTGTCACTGTAATAGCAAATACACTATTTCGAAATCACAGACAGACTCCAGATCTTTTGGTGTTTTAGGTGTGTTTATTTACATAAAAATCATTGGAGGGGGAAGGTAAATGGTGAGGAGTGATGGCGGAGGAGTGTCCATGGCAGAGTCCAGTCTATTTGTCTTATAGGTGCATTGCCCATATGGGCATAGGAAGTGGAGCTGGGGCAGTTGAAATATGGACAGGGTGACAAAGTGGGACAGTGGGTTGACAATCAGGGTGGTCTCATTTCTTGGCGGGGGTCTTGGCATTGTGCTCTGTCTTGTTCCTGGATCACAGGGACCGCTTGCAGGGTGGTTCTCCATCTGCAGGGGGTGGGGTGCTGGTGTGGTGGTCCTGTGGCGGTGCCTCCTGTCCACTAGCGCCGGCGGAGGTGGTGGGCAGTTTATCGTCCATGCTAGTGTCAGGGGCCCCTTGGAGTGCCACAGTGTCCCTCCTGGTGTTGAGTATTTCCTTCAGCACCCCTACGATGGTGCCCAGGGCGGAGCTGATGGTTCTGAGTTCCTCCCTGAACCCCAAATACAGTTCCTCCTGCATGCGCTGGGTCTCCTGAAACTTGGCCAGGACCATTGCCATCGTCTCCTGGGAGTGGTGGTATGCTCCCATGATGGAGGAGAGGGCCTCATGGAGAGTTGGTTCCCTGGGCGTGCCCCCCCCGTCGCACAGCAGCCCTCCCAGTTCCCCTGTGTTCCTGGGCCTCCGTCCCCTGGACTGTGTGCCCACTACCACTGCCCCCAGGTCCCTGTTGTTGTTGGGGTGGTGGGTTATCCTGGGTTCCCTGTAGTGGTGGACACACAGCCGATTGACGTGTCCTGGTGACGGAGGTATGGGCCTGCTGGGTGGGTGCTGTGCTGGTATTACCAGAGGGTGGAAGGTCTGTGGTGGCCTGTGCCTGTTTGAGGGGAACCGACTGTCCCGAGGCCCACGATGGTCCGGGCTGGTCATCTAGATCCAGGTGGACAGAGCTGCTGTCATCACTGTGGGCCTCTTCTGTGGGTGGGGTGGAGATGTCTGGACCCTCCTGTCTGATGACGTTGGGTGGAAAAGCATGATTATTGCATCTGTGTGTGTCATGGTGTGCAATGGGTGGGTGACCGTGTACCTCAGTGCTGGCATTCCTGTGTGGGGGCTTGTGTGATGATGGTTTAAGGGGTTGTATGGGTATGTGCAGTGGGCATGCTTTAGTGATGTGTGTCCATGCTTTGTTTTTGTATGCAGGGCTTGGTGTTGGGATGGGTGGGTTGTGATAGTGGGACATTTGTGAGGAGTAGGAGTGCTGGGTGTGAGGGTGAGGGTGGGGGTAAGTGCTGGCATGCAGGTAGGGTGGGGGATGTAATAGTTAAGATTTTTCTTACCAGAGTCCATTCCTCCACCGACTCCTGCGAGGCCCTCAGGATGCAGAATCTCAAAGACCTGCTCCTCCCATGTTGTTAGTTGTGGGTGGGAGGAGGTGGGGCTCCGCCGCCAGTCCGCTGGACCGCCTGGTGGTGTCTTGAAACCACGGAACGCACCTTCCACCGTAGGTCGTTCCACCTCTTCCTGATGTCGTCCCAATTTCTTGGGTGTTGTCCCACTGCGTTCACCCTGTCGACTATTCTTCGCCATAGCTCCATCTTCCTTGCAATTGAGGTGTGCTGCACCTGTGCTCCCCATATCTGTGGCTCTACCCAGACGATTTCCTCCACCATGACCCTGAGCTCCTCCTCCGGGAACCTGGGGTGTCTTTGCCGTGCCATGGGGTGGTGTGGGTGATGTGTGGTGATAAGTGTGGTGATATGTAGTGGTGTGTGGTGTTTTGTGCGTGGAAGTTGTGTTGGTGATGGTGTTGTGTGCCTGTGGATGCTGTTCTTGCTGGTGCTCTCGCTCTGGCCTTCTTTCTGAATTTTTTGTTGTAGGGGTTTGTGGGTGATGTGGGTGTGTGTTTTATATTGTATTGGGTGTGTGGGAGTGGTGTGTGTATGTGTATCAGGTGTGTGTATTTCGAATTGTCCAATGTGGCGGTGTTTTGTAGAAGTGTGTGTATTTTGAGCGCAGCGGTGTGTACTGCCAATGGAATACTGCGGTTGAAAGACCGCCTCGTGGATTCGTGGGTCGTGATAGTATGGGAGTATTTCTGTTGGCGTGACGGTGGAGGTTTTGTTTTTGCCAGTTTATCACTGACCTTTGGTGTGACGGAGTTGTGTGGGTGTCTGAATTTTGTCGGATTTCGAGCTGTGGGTCATAATAGCAGTGGCGGAAATCCGCGTGCGCGGCGGTGTGTTGGCGGTCTTCTGCACGGCGATAAGCTGCTTTTACTGCCAATGTTGTAATGACCCCCATTGTCTCACCCACTTAACTAGCACCTTAAAACATGTCATCCCAGGCCTGCATAGGCACTTGAAGGCAGTGTGCCACTGCCATGTTGACTTGGCATTTAAAACCCTTTGCCAAGCCTTAAACTCCCCTTTTATTACATGTAAGTCACACCTAAGGTAGGCCCTAGGTACCCAAGAGACCAGGGTACTGTGTAATTAAAAGATAAGGCTTGTAGGTTTTAGTTTTAGATACTCTACTAGTGAAAAACTCACAAATCTGATTTTTCACTACTGTGAGGCCTACCTCTCCCATAGGATTACATTGGGGATTCCTTATTAGATTTAATAAGCAGTAATTTCTAAATCAGAGGTGGTAGATATGTCATGTTTGGTGTCTTTGAACTTGTAATTATAATCCCTATTTAATGGTAACGTCAATTTTATCATTACAAGTTTAAAAATGTCACTTTTAGAAAATTTGCATTTTCTTACCCTTAGCCTTCTGTGCCTACAGTCTGCCTTAGTTCACGTGACTGGGTATAACTGACAGTTGAGACATTGTGAATTCACTGCAGCTTGTCACACAATAGTAGGATTAGTAGAGCCTGAATGGGCCATTAACTGACTTGATGGGGGTGGCAAAGCTAAGCACAGCCCCACTTGCACCTGAATAGGTTGGGCTCTGCCACAAGACAATAGGCTTAACAACCCTGTATTGTCAGTGCAGCTAGCTAGAAGCTATGGCAGTAGCGGCAGGAAACTCCTAGAACTTTAAAAACCCCTTATGGAAACTTCTCTGACCTTCCAGGAGCAGGGTACCAGCGTATAAAAACAGGGTTCTCAGACCCACTCTTCAGTTCACTACTGAACCTGTGGAAGGACTCTCAGTGGACTGCCTGCCGCTGTGACCTGCTGTGCATTCCTCAAGACTGCTGCTGTACCTGGAAGAACTGCTTTGCTGCCTGGAGAAGGTCTTGAACCTTCTGAGGCTAGCTCTGCTGTGGAGCCCTGCATCTTCACCTGCGCCCAGGACTTCAAAGGTGAGTCCAAGTGCTAGTTTAACTGTCCTCTTATTTAGAGTCACAGGGAAATAACCGGCTCCCCCATCTTGAACCCACTCCTGGACCCAGCCTGAGTGAGTCTTGAACCCCCAAGGGGTCTCCATCCACTCCTGGACCCTTGGCTGTGAAGCTAAAAGGGCCCAGGTGGCCGTTTTCTAAAACTGAGGACTTGCTATTTTGAAACGTAAACTCTAAGAAAATAATAACTCTGGTTCTACTAATTGGATTTTGATGGTTTTGGTGTCAAATAATGTATTACAATTGTCTATATTCTTCTAAAATAGTTTGGGATTTTTCTTGTGTTGTGCCTTCACTTTATTACTGTTTGTGTGCTGCATACATATTCAACACATTGCTTCTAAGTTTAGCTGACTGCTTTTTTGTGCCAAGCTACCCAGGGTTAAGCACAGGTTAAATGTGTGACTCTTTGTGGTTCACCCTACAAGGGATTGTGGCTGTTGCTTGACCAGGGCTCACACCCTGGTCAACCAACAACCCAATTTCTCACATTTATCTTGAATTATTTGAGAGTTGTGTGTTTAGGATTTTTTTCAGCTACTACTGATCCTAGTTGGACCTAGTTTATGCGTATCATGTAGCATCTTCGATCTTGGGAGGTGATTCAAAAGCTGGCAACATTGGGCTTGACTTAAAATAGAGCACCCATCCACCCCCGATTTACAGATAGGAGATGGATCCAAACTGGTGAGGAGAAGCTGCTTCTTGTTCAAAGACTCTAAGTGGACCTTGGTACAATAACAGAGCTGCCAAGGAGTCTCCTGTCAGGGTTGGGAAAGCAGAGAAAAAGGCACAATTGAGCACCAGTCTACAAAATAATATTTTTTCAGCAAACAACATGGCACTAATGTGGATTTGATTGCATCTAAGGTGGATGTGTGGCACAAGTAAATGGCAGCACTTTCGAATGGAAATCAAGAGGCTTAGCGAGGGAATATGAATTTGCTTGCAAGTTAATCACCTGCAACCTCAGAAGAAAGGCTGTCATTCTTGGAGGTCCTACCACAACGTTTAATTGTAATTGGAAGGGATTTCAACCTAGTTTAAGAGGACATTTTAAGAACATTTTACTGGACCACATACTCACTGTGAGGATGATATTACCAAGACTTTGTGAATTTTTTCCATGCATTTATGAATCATTTTACAGTGATTTTTAGATGTTATATGGTGGTGATTTGGACTATATCATGCATAATTTTTAGAAATGTTCAGTTGAGCTTTCCTGGTGTTTGGTGTCAATTCAAGCACAAGTTAAGAGAAAATTCAAGATGATTTTGATGTAAATGTCATGATCACAATGGCAAGTGCAATGTTGGTGTTGGGATGAAAGTCATCTGTATGGCTGTTTCACTCTTCTATGTTTTCTGTCTAGTCCAAAGCATTTTTCCCCAGTAAGGTGATATAACTACAGTCCTCCCATGTGTGACACCTAACCTCTCCCTCTTCTGCTTGGGATTAGTATTTTCTTGTTCCTAGAGTTATAGTAAGGATGTAAATATGAAAGGATCTGAATGGAGGTTACCTATCAGTAATGGTTAAAAAAGGTTACTGGTACTGATTATAGGAAGAGGTAATAGCTTTAGAATGGCGCCCAATGAGTAGTGTTCAGCACCCCGTGGGTCAGTGCATCACCAGTGATAAAAGAAACACTTGGATTATAGACACATATGGTGTATGTTGAGGACATGGGGTTCTGCAAAACACATACCCCAGCAACCAGTGAGGCTGGAGCCGCTATGATACGTTGCCCAACCGCACCAGGAGGCATGTAAACTTCAGAAGGCAACCTGCTGCACAGGATGACTGTTGAGGAGCCGGCGGGCCGGAAACCACATCTCCCAGCAACCAGTGTTGCCCAACCATGCCAGGAGGCTTATAAACATCAGAGGGTGACCTGCTGCACGGGGTGACTGTTGAGGAGGCGATGGGCCGCAAACCACATTCCCCAGCAACCAGTGTGGCTGGAGCTGCTACGCTATGGTGCCCAACTGTGCCAGGCGGCGTATAAACTTCAGAGGGTGACCCACTATGCGGGGTGACTGTTGAGGGGCTGCAAACCACATCCCCTAGCAACCAGTGAGACTGGAGCTGCTATGTTACGTTGCTCAAGCACGCCAGGAGGCATATAAACTTCAGAGGGCAACCTGCTACACTTGGTGACTGTTGAGGAGCCGGAGAGCGGCAAAACACATCCCCCAGCACCAGTGTTGCTGGAGCTCATATGCTATGTTGCCCAACCTCGGCAGGAGGCATATAAACATCAAAGGGCGACCCGCTTCACAGGGTGACTGTTGAGGAGCCGGGGGCCACACACCAGATTTCCCCAGCAACCAGTGTGGCTGGAGCTGCTATGCTATGCTATGTTGCCCAACCGTGCCAGGCGGCATATAAACTTCAGAGAGTGACCCACTATGCGGGGTGACTGTTGAGGAACCGGGGGGTGGGTTGCAATCCACATTTCCCAGCATCCCAGTAACCAGTGTGGCTGGAGTCACTGTGCTAAGTTGCCCAACTGTGCCAGGAGGCGTATAAACTTCAGATGGCAACCCGCTTCGTGGGACGCCTGAGCCCTTCTGCGCCTGGATGAGGCTGGCTGGCCCACCCCTCTGAGCTGCGCTACATAGGTTCTGTCGTTATTGGTCTCAATTACCTTACCCTGAGGGACTTTAAGCTGGGCACAGTGCTGCATAATCATTTTGGGATCTTGGGGCTGAACTGGATGCTCTATACAGAACGTGAGCTGAGGAACTCCACTAGTAGGAGCCCTATTGGCCACGTGTGGTAGTGGCATTAGCTAGCATTGGCCTCGGTACCTGGCCATTCATTGAGAACTCTTAGATGGGAAGCACTCTTTGTTTTATTTAGATTGTTTTAAATAGTTGGATTCCTTCAGTGGGCAGTCCCGAAAGTGCTGCTCGAATAGCTCTGAGGGGGTGGGTAGGGCTGCACTGATTTGCATCAATTAATGTAATTTTGTATAGGAATGATGAAGCGCAAATTAACTGCCCCAGTTAAGCCAACCAAGCCCCCTGTGACCTCACTGGATGGTCTCATTAAACTAGCGATGGGGGTCTTAGATAAACAGGGGTGTGGAATTCCTATAGCCTGACGCAGAGGACGTATTGTTTGGGGTTAAGGACAACAAATTATTATGTTTATTTTGTCCTTGGGACAAGTAGCCCAACCCCCTACAGCACAAACCGTTTGGCTGCCAGTTTACAGGGAAGGAAACTGTCTGCAGGTGAGGTAATATTTGTGTCCATATGTTCATGCTGGTCTATTTTGTACTTATGGTTCACTAATGCAATGCCTTTATTATTAGGGTGAACGCTCTTAAGAAACATTGTAAAGTCACACTGTACTACTACAGTGGTCCCAGTGCAAAAATGTGTACACACACGTTTGAAAGTTTAACAATATGAGACTGTGTATAATGCTCCCCGAATGCTCTCTGATTAAAAGCAAATGCTTGCAGAAGCTTGTAAGCAAGATTGATGATTCTTTGATTTCAAAATAAAATGCTCAGAAAAAAAATGCAAGTAGAAAAAAAATGCTTTAATGCTTTGCTAAATTAGTGTGGAATTTCAGGTACTGTTTCTTTAAAGCATCCTTTAGTAATAAGATGTGTTGATGCATGCAGTATTTAAAAAAAAAATTCATAATGGAAAAATCGTTGTAGACAATTTCAACAAGATTATGGGAAACATGAAAATAAACAAGCACTGGCAAAGCCAACTGATCCGACATTGGTGGTCAGCCAGTCTGGTTTTGTCAATGCTTCTCTTGTTTTGATATGGCTTTTGTAATACGTTATTGTTGTGGGAGCTACCAGGCCCTCTTCATTGTAATAAACATGGGCAAAAAGCAAAAACAAAATTGGTCTCAAAAAGCATATATTGCCCCAGTGCTCCCGGGCACTAGACAAAACTACTTTGGGTGCCAATATTCTCATTGCGGAAGAGCAGAATGCTATCACTCACAGTAAAGCCAGCTGATAGATGGATAAAGAGAGAAACAGAGTTTTACTAAAACAAAATGTCTTGATTAACGCCAGACCTAATTAGGGGCCCAATTCTTGAAGAAAGACACAAAGTGCATCCATGGTATGTCTTTGCATTAGTGGCTTTCACGAATGCACAATAATTTACAGAAGTAGACCATGAATTCGTACTCCTAGAAAATATTTGTGAACTGTATTTTAGCACACGCAAATATAGATATGCATGTGCGAAAATCTATTGATAGTTTACAAGCTCACTTTTCCTCCAACCACTTTTTTCCCAACCTCTGACTTGATAGCTCCAGTGTATCGCAGGTTGGATTCTATACAGAATTTGTTAAACGATCTTAGTACAAGAGTGTCCCTCTATCGAGAAAGTGAGTCTTCTTGTTCTCAGCAAGGGAAGAGAAACTCCGCAACAATTACGAACTAAGATCCACTGACACTGATTTGGTTAACCCAAAGGATTGCAAGTCATGCCAACAGCACCAGCCCCCTCTTTTGTCTCAGTCTACACAACAGCAAAATTGTCAGCATACAATTACTCCTGGGTGGCTAGAAAATATGGACCCAACAATGGCAGGGGGGGACCAAAGCTGATGTAGTCCCCCGAATAGTAAACAACTTAATTTTAGGCCGGACGTATTATGTCTTGCTTTAACAGAGCAATGGGGACAAATGATACTAGCAGTGGTCTGTCAAATATATTTACATCTAGGAGGGCCCCTGTGCAAAACAAGGCCAGATGTCACTTCCGGTGATTGGCGCCCTAATAGGGACATAATGAATCATCTGCTTGCTTGCTGCCCATATGTGGTGGATATAGTAAATGTTCCCCAATTGTTAAAGTAGTTTAGGAGTCACTGATCCAGTAGAAACACAAAGTGTTGCATTGGCTCCAGTCTAGAACAGTCTAGAACATTACTTTCTTCCTCTGCAGCAGATCAAATTTTATTTGCACAAAGGGTGGGCTGGATTGGTCCTTCTAATAAGGGCCTCTGAAGTGATTGAGTCATAGTGAACTTTAAGCACCCAAGATATGCTGGGAAGATTTTGCACGAGGGCTCGGATGGGTGTTAACAGGCGGACAAGGTTACAATTGTTCCTTTAGGTTTTTTTAATAAGCATTTAGGGCATCAGCTGCCTGCCACCCCTCACAATTTTTTTACCTGCCCTCAGTGGGGAAGCAGAAAGATCAACTCACCCTTTCAAATAGGGTTGCCCCTCTGAATGAATTAAACAATGTAGACTGACTCACCTAATCTCTAGTAACCATAGGGATCATGAGTGTAAGCAATTTACCCCCAGATCACAACAGAACTCAGGGGTTAGTATTGTGGGTGATAATGTAAGCTCCAGCTTGTCCTCACATAGGTAAAATGGGACCTGTACCCTAGCCTCTTGGAATATTGGTGGAATGAAAAACAAATTAAGTGAACAGGAACAGGAGCGGTTAGACCTTATTCATACCTCACATATTATTTGTATATAAAAAACAAGGTAGGTGATTTTCATACACATTGGGGGTTTTCTTTCCTTGTTTATTTCTGCGACTCCTTCAGTGGCAGGTACAGCTAAGGATGGTCTACAGATTTTAATATCAAATTTACTACCAGTGGTAATTGGAAAATCTGTGGTGCCCTCCCCATATTATCAATTTGTGCAGTTGAAATTTATGAGGGGGTCTGATCTTGTTATCAATTACTACAGTAGTGTGTTTATTTCAACACAGGTTGAGATAGTAACTTCCTTGCACCAGGACCCTGCAAAGTTTCTTAAGCAGGGTAAATCTCCTTCTTTTAAAAAACAAAGATGTTGTTATTCCAGGGTAAGTGTGTGTGGAGTGACTGATGGGGGAGAAGTGGATTTGTTACACTTTGAACACAGTGATTACGGAAACGTCTTGAATATTATGCTCTATAAACACGACTTATTACTACTAGGTGAGGTAGAAGGTTCAAGTTCCCCACGGATACACACTTACGTGGGAGGGGCCAACCATCCTATGATTGATCATATTTTGATTGCCACTGCCTTGGAGCCTTACATCAGTGGTCCCAACCTGTGGTTCGGGGACCCCTGGGGGTCCACGAAGTCTCCTCATGGGGTCAGCGACTGCTTGGAAAATTAAATAATGTTAACAGATTAGGTCCCCATCTTTCAGTAGTGACTCGGTGGGGAGTCCCCGGATTCCAATAATGATTCAGTGGGGGTCCCCGGGTTCCAGTAATGATAAAATTGGGGTCCACAGATGTCAAAAGGTTGGGAGCCACTGCCTTACATCATTAGCTTCAACATTAGGCAAACGGCAGTGAGTGATCACAACCCTTTATTATTAAACATCTTACTGCAAGCTAAGGATGGTTAAATCCCAGAACAAAACACACAGATCGCCCTCATCAGACCCATCGTAGTCGTATTAAGTGGTCAGGTGTTGACCCTATAGCTATGTTCTGTGACCTCATGTCGCTAGCTGCAAATGAATTTGACATATGCTTGGCCTGGGAAGCGGCCAATGAGGTCCTGGTCCCAGTATTTGAACAAATTATGGTGTCCCTTAACTCTCTCTTGGCCCGACAAGTAAATACCAATTGTAGCAAAAAGCATGGCTGGTTCAACCATGACTGTACACAGGCTCTTAATCTCCTGAAGGCTGCTTTACAACAAGTATCAAAAGATAAGGCTTTAATTAAACCGCTTAGGACTCGCTATAAAGACTCTTTAGCAGCCAGGAAGAGGGAGTTGCAGGATGAGGCATGGGATAATTTAATCCAGGCGGCTAGCTCCAAGGATCTGACGTTGTTTTGGAAGTCAGTTAATACACTCTTTTTGAATGACGACTTAGGCCTCGCTTTAACTTCCCATGTGGCCCTACAGGCTTGGATTGACCAATTTAAGACAACCTTCACCCCAGAACACACTGATAACACCTGATGCCTCAAATTTAAATCAACTGGGAATAAAGAGTTACAGTTCCATGGCTACTACCTATCTGGTATTAAAATTAAAGGAAGTCCTAGACACTATAAGACTAAGGCCCTCATTACAACCCTGGCGGTCAGTGATAAAGTGGCAGTAATACCGCTGGTGGTAAAAAAAATTGAATTATGACCACGGCGGAAACCGCCCACACAGACAGCCACTTTAACCCACTGTCCGCCATGGCGGTAGCAACAAACACCGTGGGGGTAACCGCCAACAGCCAGGCGGAAGACAATGTACCGCCCACAGTATTACTACCAGCCTATCCGCCACCTTTTCTGGGGCGGTACCAATGACATCAAGAGCACGGCGGAAACAGTACACAGAAGACAAAGACACAAGGAACAACCACAACGCCATGGAGCCCGAGTTGCACATCTTCCCCATGATTATATACCTCTTCATGCATTACGAACAGCAACGCAGAGCAAAGACGACCACGGTGAGTACTGCCGCCTAGCACACTAGGGAGGGGGGAGGAAAAAGAGAGTGACACACACACACATGCAACAAGCAACACCCCCACCCCCAACACCATACACACAAACAGATGCAATAACATCACATATCTACCCCATGCCCCTCAGGAATAATGCAAGGACAAAAGGAATTGATTAAAGTGAGTGTAATAAGATAAAATAGTAGAAATTCGTGCTTCAAAATCAAAACAGTATATACATATATATAAATGGAAGGACGCTGCCCAGTCCTCAATGTCCGTGGGCCACAGAGCCGCATCACATAGGCCAAGGCCCCACTTGACTCCTGCAACAACACGGAGAAAACACTGCAGGGGCATCAGGTAGAAAATACACAGGCACCTCAGGGGGATGGGGAACGGGGGGCACCTCAGCCGGAAGATGGTACAACACCACTGGTCCCGGAGGGGGCAACATGCCCTGTGCGATGTCCTGGGGAGTGCAAGGCCACAGTCTCTCAAGTGGGTGGTTTGCCCACTGCTTGGTCCTGGGGAGTGCAAAGGCACAGTCTCTCAAGTGGGTGGTTTGCCCACTGCTTGGTCCTGGGGAGTGCAAAGCCACAGACTCTCAAGTGGGTGGTTTGCCCACTGCTTTGTCCTGGGGAGTACAAAGCCACAGTCTCTCAAGTGGGTGGTTTGCCCACTGGTTTTGGAGGGGGCCCTGGGCCCAGTGTGCTTCATCCTGGCAAGGAGTGGATGAGTGGATGACTTCTTCCACTGGTTCTGGAGGGGGTTTGTGCCCAGTGTGCTTCTTCCTGGCAAGGATGGGGTGAGTGGATGGCTTCTTCCACTGGTTCTGGAGGGGGGCTTGTGCCCAGTGTGCTTCATCCTGGTAAGGAGGGGGTGAGTGGATGGCTTCCTCCACTGGTTCTGGAGGGGGCCTTGTGCCTGGTGTGCTTCATCCTGGCAAGGATGGGGTGAGTGGATGACGTCTTCCACTGGTTCTGGAGGGGGCCTTGTGCCCAGTGTGCTTCATCCTGGCAAGGAGGGGATGAGTGGATGGCTTCTTCCACTGGTTCTGGAGCGGGCCTTGTGCCCAGTGTGCTTCATTCTTCCACTGGTTCTGGAGGGGGGCTTGTGCCCTGTGATGCAGCCCTTGGGGAGTGCAAGGTCACAGTCTCTCACCTGGGTGACACACCTACAGGATTTGCATGGTCCAGGACGCACTACAGCCCATGGAGGCAGGACTACACACTGTCTGCCAGCGGTGACAAATGCTCAGTAGCGGCAGTGGCAGTGCTGGTGTCGGGGATGCCTGTGGTGGGGGGAGGCTTCAGCCCTTCCCCTGCAGCCTCGGATGGCTGCCCACTGGGGATGCTGCTGCTGGCAGTGGTGCTGGCGGCGGTGCTGGTGTCGGGTATGCCAGTGGTGGGGGGAGGCTCCAGCCCTTCCCCTGCAGCCTTGGACGGCTGATCCGCCATGGTTGGTGGTGGGGGCTCAGAATCAGTCCCAGCACCTGGCCTCATGTCCTTCCTGCGTGCAGGTGCAGGCCCCTTGCCATTCCCTTTCGCAGCTGGTGGTGCCTCCTTGCCCTTCCCCTTGGCAGCTGGTGGTCCCTCCTTGCCCTTCCCTTTGGCAGCTGGTGCAGGCACACTGTCAGTGCTGATGGCTGGTTCCCTGGAGGCTCTCCCACCTGCAGTAGCTGCTGACACAACTGTGGCTGTGGACTGGGTGGCTGAGGTGCTCGGCTGGCTTCTGACCACCCTGGCCCGACGTGAAGGACGGAGGGGGGAGGGGTAGGGAAGAGGTCAACGGCGGAGAGGAAAAGCTCCTTAGGGACACTGGGGTGGGAAGATGGTGAAGGTTTGGGAGTGGAGGAAGAGGGAGTGGTTGTAGGAGGTGTCTGCTGTGTTTGGGTGCAGGCGCATGGGCTGGATGCTGCTGTGAGGTGGATGGCTCTTGGGTGTCTGAGTGTCTGCGTTTGTGTACTTTGGGAGGAGGGGGCACAGACACAGTGGGAGAGGACACAGGGGACGTGTGCATGGATGCAGGGGTGGTGACTGCCAGTGAGGGGCGTGTAGTGATAGTCGTGATGGTGATGGAGGCAGTGGGTGTGGATGTAGTGCATGCAGGTGTGAGTGGAGATGCTACTGGGAGGGAGGTGGACGAGGAGGAGGAGGGGGACACAGTGGTGGCACTGGACGTTGTTATGTCAGCATTTGGATGGTGTTTGTGTGAGTGCCTGTGGAATGATGTGGGGTGCTTGTGTTTGCCTGAGCCACTCCTGTGTGTTGTCTTGGGTGCATGCTGGTCTGAATGTGTGCTTGGGATAGGTTGGGGTTGAAGGGAATGGGACTGGGTAGAGGAAGTTGGAGGGTGGAGGCTAGAGACAGGGACAATGGCTGCCATCAGGGAGAAGGCCAGAGCCTGGATTGCTCTCTGTTGGGCCGCCATGCCCGAGTGATTGCCCTCCAGGAATGCATTTGTTTGTTGTACATGGGCTGCCAGCCGCTGGATGGCATTCACAATGGTTGACTGCCCACCAGAAATGGATCGCAGGAGGTCAATAGCTTCCTCACTCAGGGCAGCAGGGCTAACTTGGGCAGGGCCTGAGGTGCCTGGGGCAAAGGAGATTCCCACCCTCCTGGGTGAGCGGGCACGGGAAACTCGCTGAGGGGCTGCTGGGAGGGCGGTGCTGGTACGAGGGGTGGCGGCTGTACCTGTAGTTGGGGTGGGCACAGAGGTGTCCGCCACCAGCAGGGAGCTTCCATCAGAGGAGGTACCACTGTCTGAACTGTCCCCACCTGTCTCCGCCATGGTGCTCCCCTCACCCTTCGTCCCACTGGTGCCCTCACAGTCGGTGGATTCGGCCTCCTGGGCCCTTTGGGATGCAGATCCCTCCGTCGCGGATGCCTCTGCTCCTCCGCCATATGATGCTAATGCACATAAGGACAGGGTGACAAACCAAAAAAGGGAGGGGGTAGAGGCAAAGGATACACTTGCTCAATGGCAGCAACAACAACACCGTTGGTGTACACGACACACACACAGGAAACAGCCCGACGCACTAGGCAATGGACTAACAGTCACAATGCTAGTCACCAGCCCATGGACAGGAATACCTAATGCCAATAGCAGCATACCTGAGACCCACAGATCCCTGCCCAGTAGTGGAATCCTACTAGCTTGGTTGGAGGTATTTTACATCAGAACCCTGCCTAACATGGGACCTACCCTGCAATGTCCGGCCTGGCCTAGGGGCACCCACAGGCCCACATACACCAACCGATGACCACCCCACCAGGCGCAAATAGTATATTGGGAAACTGTACTCACACCCTTGTGGCTGCTGTGATGCCCTCAAGCGCTCATTTAGCTCTGGATAGTCCACTGCCAGTATGCAGGCAATCAGGAGGGTCAGGGTTCGACGGGCACCCCTTCCTCATTGGGAGGCCATCCCCAGCTGGGCCTCCGCCGTCTTCCCTTCCCAGCGTCTTAGGTCCTCCCACCGTTTGCAACATTGGGTGCTCCGCCTGCCGTAGACCACCAGGGTCCACACGTCCTTGGCGATGGCACGCCATATACCCTTTTTCTGATGGGAGCTTACCTGCAGAAGAAGAAACATAGAAAACAGTATCAGTCATACCGTCCAACCTGTTACACTCATGGCCCACCATAGCCCTCACATCCCCTTACGCACAGACATTGCCCACCGGACATGCATCACGCTGCCCAGAACCCTTCCACCAACCCCCCCACACGTGGCCCTCACACACAGCACTCCATGCATTCATGCCCCATGGATTGTGCTCACAGTGTACTCACCTGTTGGCCTGGAGGCCCATACAGCATTCGGTACTGGGGTGGGACCCCATCCACCAAGCTCTCCAACTCCACAGTGGGGAAGGCAGGGGCCCTTTCCCCAGTGACATGAGCCAAGGTCGGTTGCAGACACTGGACACAGCAGCACTTACAGTGTAGGTCCTCTCTTGTTGAAGATCAGGTAGCATGTGAGTGAACAGATAGAAAATGGCAGTCACGTCCGCGTCGGTGCGTACCGTCACCGCCAGCGAACATCACCATTGGCCACTGTAACCCGTAGGGCCCAATGACAACCAATGAGGAGTTGCACAGCGGTACTCGACCGCCTCCTGCAACGGCACACAACGTCAGCGGCATTACCTCATTTCCACATGTCAATCCACACAGGACAGGCAGACGCCATTTCAAGGGGGGTTGGCAGGCCATGGCACCTAACTGCATCACAGTACACATAGGTACCATTTGGGCCTATCCAACGACATACTGTTACAGTCACAACATGCAATGCAGTGTAGTGTTTGGAAATGTGGAATACTGACTAGCTGCTCACTGTTTTGCCCCCAAGATTACAACCGCTGCGGATGAATAGGAGATGGAGACATCCCCCCGTGTACAGACCCCTGGTGGACTTGGCAACAGTGGAGGACAGGCACATTATCCTCACCTATAGACTGGACAAGGCAACAATCACAGAGCTGTGTGCCCAATTGGAGCCTGAACTGATATCTGCTATCCGCCAGCCCACTGGGATCCCCCCTCTGGTGCAAGTCCTATCAGTGCTCCATTTCTTGGCAAGTGGCTCCTTCCAAGTAACAGTGGGCTTGGCAGCAGGAATGTCTCAGCCAATGTTCTCAATAGTGCTGACCAGAGGATTGCCCACAGTGAAAGCTGACTTCAATGCAATGGGACATATCCCCAACATTATTGGGGCTATTAATGGTACACATATTGCATTTGTCCCCCCCACCCCACCCCCGGAGAAATGAACAGGTGTTCAGAAATCGAAAGAGCTTTCTCTCGATGAATGTGCAGATAGTGTGCCTGGCGGCCCAGTACATCTCCCATGTCAATGCAAAGTATCCTGGGTCTGTGCATGATGCCTATATCCTGAGGAATAGCAGCATCCCATATGTGATGGCTCAACTCCAGAGGCACCGGGTGTGGCTAATAGGTGAGCCCATGGCTCCCACCCAGTATATGTTGGTGTATGGGAGTGGTGTTGGCCATAAGGGCAGTGTGTGTCTAACAGTTGTCCTTCAACATTTGCCGGTGACTCTGGTTACCCCAACCTCTCATGGCTGCTGATCCCTGTGAGGAATCCCAGGACAAGGGCAGAGGAATGTTACAATGAGGCACATGGGTGAATAAGAAGAATAATAGAGAGGACATTTGGCCTCCTGAAGGCCAGGTTTCGTTGCCTCCATCTAACAGGTGGATCCCTGTACTACTCACCCAAAAAGGTGTGCCAGATCATCGTGGCATGCTGCATGTTGCATAACCTTGCCTTGAGACGCCAGGTGCCTTTTCTGGAGGAGGATGAGGCTGGAGATGGGCGTGTGCTAGTAGTGGACCCTGTGGACAGTGAACATGAGGAGGCAGAGGATGAGGACAACAGAACAGTTATTACACGACAGTACTTCCAGTGACACACAGGTAAAACACTGTAACTTCACTTTGCATTGACAGTTTTGTGTTTGACATTGTACATGGCAGGCAGATTCTCCCAATTCTATGGCCACTTACTGTACCCTTTGGCATCTCTATTTTCAGATATCTATGCCCCACTCAAGCACCTGGTGTGTTGACTGCAGCATACTACAAGTCATTCCTATGTGTTTATTCCTGTACAGTTGTTTGCAGTGTTTAAAGCTAGTTAAACGAATACTTTGTTCAATAATTTGACGGATTCCATACTTGTATTTTTTAAATGGTGTTTATTTAAGTGCTAATAAGTAGAGGAATGGGCTGGGCTGATGGTGGAGGAACGTCCAGGACAGAGTCCAGTCTATTTGTATCA
This sequence comes from Pleurodeles waltl, assembly GCF_031143425.1. Classification (NCBI taxonomy): domain Eukaryota; kingdom Metazoa; phylum Chordata; class Amphibia; order Caudata; family Salamandridae; genus Pleurodeles; species Pleurodeles waltl. Next base: position 280,329,792 of record NC_090443.1, on the reverse strand, counting down.
CAGGTGCATTGTCCAAAGGGGCATAAGAAGTGGAGCAATGGCAGTTCAAGGTGGACAGGGTGACAGAGTGGGATATAAGGGTAACAATCAGGAGAGTCTTATTTCCTGGCGGGGGTCTTGCCAATGTTCTCTGGCTTCTGCCTGGATCGCAGGGACCGTCTGAGGGGTTGTTCTCCTTCTGCAGGGGGAGGGGTGCTGGTGGCCTGTTGGTCCTGTGGCAGGGCCTCCTGTCCACTAGCAGCAGCGGAGGTAGAGGGCTGTTCATCGGCGTGGTTAGTGTCAGGGGCCCAGTGGTGTGCCACTGCCTCCCTCATTGTCTTGGCCATGTCTGCCAGCACCCCTGCAATGGTGACCAGGGTGGTGTGGATGTCCTTCAGGTCCTCCCTGCTCCCCAGGTACTGTCCCTCCTGCAGCCGCTGGGTCTCTTGCAACTTGTCCAGTATCTGGCCCATCGTCTCCTGGGAATGGTGTTATGCTCCCAGGATGTTGGTGAGTGCCTCCTGGAGAGTCTGTTCCCTGGGCCAGTCCTCCCAGCTTCCCTGTTGTCCTGTGCCTCTGTCCCCTGAACCGTGTGCCCACTGCCACTGACCCCAGGTCTCTGATCGTCCTGTGTTTGTGGGGTTGCCTGGGGTCCCTGTAGTGGTGGACACACTGCTGATTGACCTGTCCTGGGGACAGAGGTATGGGCCCGCTGGGTGGGTACTGTGGTGGTGTTACCTGAGGGGGGAGGCTCCGTGGTGGTATGGGACTGTGCCTGGGTAACCAACTGTCCGGCGATCCCTGATGGGCCAGGTTGGTCATCCAGATCCAGGCGTCCAGAGCTGCTGTCATCACTGTGGGCCTCTTCTGTGGGGGGACTGGATGTTGCTGGCACCTCCTCTCCGGTGACGGTGTGTGGGGGACCTGTGGGGGTGTAAATGCAGTGTTATTGTTTCTGCGTTTGACATCTTGTGCATGGGTGTGTTGCCCTGTATGGTTGTGATTGCCTTGTCACCTTTGCCTTGTGTGAGTAGTGATTTTGTGGGCTAAGTTATTCTCTCTAATGTGCATGCTTTAGTGATGGGTGTCCATACAGGAATGTGAGTGATGTCCAAGCATTGGTGTGGCATGCAGGGCTTGGTATTGGGATGGGTGGGTTGTGATGGTGGGGTGTATGTGAGGTGGTGGGGTGATGTGGGTGAGGGTAAGGGTTGGGGTATGTGATGGCATGCAGGTACGGGGGTAGTAATAAAGATTTGACTTACCAGTGTCCAGTCCTCCTGCTACTACTGCCAGGCCCTAAGGATGCAGTATTGCCAAGACTTGCTCCTCCCATGTTGTAAGTTGTGGGGGAGGAGTTGGGGGTCCACCGCCAGTCCTCTGTACGGCTATCTGGTGTCTTGCAACCACGGAATGCACCTTCCCCCATAGGTCGTTCACCCTCTTCCTGATGTCATCCCTTGTTCTTGGGTGCCGTCCCACGGCGTTGACACTGTCCATGATTCTCTGCCATAGCTTCATCTTCCTAGCAATGGATGTCCGCTGCACCTGTGATCCGAATAGCTGTGGCTCTACCCGAATGATTTCCTCCAACATGACCCTTAGCTCCTCCTCTGAGAACCTGGGTTGTCTTTGTGGTACCATGGGTGTAGTGTGCGTGGTGTGTGTGAGGGTGTGTGGGGTGATGTATTGGGGTTTGTGCTGTAAGGTGCGTGGATGGTGTATGGGTGATGGTGTTCTGTGGCTCTGGTTCTTTGGGTGCTCTTGTTGTTTCTCTCTCTCTGTTGTCAATTTATTTGAGTCGTAAAGGGTTGTGAGTAGTTTGTGTGCGTGTTTGATAGTGGTGTGGGTGTGGTGTGTGTGTATGTGTGTCAGGTGTGTGTAGTTTGAATTGTCCAATGTAGTGTTGTTTGGTTAGTGTATGTACTGCCAATGGTTTACCACGGTTGAATGTCCGCCGCGATGATTCGTGGGTCATAATGTTGTGGGCGTAGTTCTGTTGGCATAACGCCAGTTTATCACCAACCATTGGGATGGCAGACTTGTGTGTGTGGCTGCATAGTGACGGATTGCTATGTGTGGGTCATAATATGGGAGCTTAATTGATGTAGGAGCCCTTAGGCCGAGGACCACCTTGCGCTCCTCACACCCTGGTAGATCGCCACTTCTCCGCTGAGCTAGCCAGAGAAAAACACTGCATAACCTGTGTCTACCACCACCACATTTCAAGCACCAGTGTTTAAATTTACAAGAATACCTGGAGCAAAACACCTTATTGAAATTCCAACAGGCTCCTGTACTGGGAATTGGGGAGCGCTGTGTAGGACCCACGTTCCCTTGGGTGGGACGGGATTGAAAAGGTTTAAATGTTACCAGCAATCCACTTGCCATGTGTGTAGATGCCGCAGAATGGGAAGAGCCATCCACTGCATCCATAGCTCCGAATCCACATCACCCCATGTTTTTTCCAGGTTTACGCTCACCTTTGCCCTGAACTCTTCGTCGGAGCTCAGCCACCCGAAACCCCCAAAATGCATCTGCACCTTATGAAAAATATCCATATACTTAAACATGGCAATAGCCCTGTCCGGGTATTCAAATTATAAAGGCAGATGTCCAATTTTCCTTAGTTGTTGGGACCCTCGGCCTACGTGCCGGTTCCCACTCTTCCTCCTTAGACCCTTCCTTCGCCTGTATGTCCCTGTGAAGAAGCTCAAATATGTCTACATATTTGTGCTTCCATATTCTAGCTTTTGTCTTTTCCGCCACATGAGAACGCAGTGGCATCGCCAGTCCCATATATGGGAGATGCTTCTTGTGTCCCCTTCCAACTTTTTCTTACCCATCTGTCTCTCCCTCCACCACCTTCTCCCCAGCCCCCTCAAAGCGAACAACGTTGTTGGTGGCTGTCTCACCCGTATTCTCAGCCTGCGCCGTTCCTGCACCAGCCAAATCATGTATAGAACCATTCCCAACCCCAATTGACTTACAATGAGGTGTACCAGAAATGCTCCAGGGGTTCCCCAAGCTGACCACCGTTCGCCATTACCTCTCAGCTCCCGTTCCTGTGTGTCCACCTTCCGAAACGGCTTCTTGCTGTGGTTATCCTTGCGTGTATCCTGTCATGCACCTGCACCCTTCTTCGCACCTTGTAAGACATCAAATGAAGAGGGGGTTCCACCGCTCTTGCGCACCTTCCCCCCACCCCTTTGGCCATGCTCACCTCCACTTCACGTAACTCCCCATCTTCCCACTCATCACTGTCATTCTCATAGTCGAGCTCCACCACATCATTCTCATCCATTGCATACCCTCCCGTCCACTCATTCGGCATCCACTCGTCAGGGCCCTCTATGACCTTGCCCAGGTCCACTGGGGCGACCTCGCTCTTCGCGGGTGTGAATGCACTGCGTCAACACCCCATGCTGCCTTTTTCTTTGGGCTTCTCTGTCGCCGGCGATTGGCACGTAGCAATTGCCATGCCGTGAGACACGGAGCTCCTGGTGTGCTCCAACCCCACCCAGGCCCGGTCTGAGACACCAGGCCTGAGCAGGTCTGACCCAGCTGGCTTCACCTAAAACGCGAAGCGGCGCGGACCACCTCCGCGTCATGGCTTGAAGCCATGTCGTGCACCAGACAGTAAAATACCCTCCTACGAAACTCCTACCTGCCTAATGGCCAACTTCCTGCAGCACAATCGGCTTTCGCTCGGAAGAGGCCGGACCCACCCCTAACTATCTGTATATATATATATATATATATATATATATATATATATATATATATATATATCTCCCTTAACTCCCTCCCATGCTTCCCACCCACCAATCTCGTTCCCGTGACACCTTCTGAGTCACAAACGATCCAGTGAAGAGACTAGACTGCGTCTCTGCTCTTCACAGGGCCCTTCATTGTAGATGAAGGAAGATGTAAATTAGTATCATTATCAACAAATGTAACATTTGAATTATGTTTCTATTGGTAAAAGCTGGTCTATATTTTTGACCAACAGTTTGTATATGAAGAGGTCACCATATGTCTTGGTGGATGATGCTTGTACCAAAAGATTTTCCAACATTGTAAAACATGAGTAATTTTATATCAAAATATATGTAGTGAATTACTAGATATACATATGACATCTGGATCACATTGGAGAGATAAATAAAAATATAAATTGTGAGTTATTTTACCTTGATATATGTATGAACAATTGTCATTTATATATAAGTACGTCTGATGTTATTGGTGGATATTAATTTGGACTGTGATTACGCTTGAAATTCAGGGGGATTAAAACAATGGGTATATCATGTCTCAAATGTCCTCCTGCAAATCTTGTACGTTAAGTATGTCATGTTAGGTGATTGTTTTATTGTAAATTTGATTATGTATTTTAGTCATTTGTTTATATGTGTTGATAGGCCCTGGTGAAGTCCTGAGGAAAGGACCAAACACGTTGTCTGGGTCATTTCGAATATATAAACCAAGAAATTCTGATGGAATTACAAGATGAATAAATACAGCAGTTGCCCAGCATTACTTTGTGATTATCTTCCCATTTGATGTACATAACTTGACACAGACCCCTGGGCATCACAATTAGCAATTGAAGTGAACTTGAGAGAACGATTTGACAAAGAATGATTTGTTTAGTGACTTTAAAATTGCCCTCCTATTGGTTGGTTTTGTTGAACTCTAGGAGTTATTGACAATACTTTATTACAGGGGTCTCGGCTATCATGGAGTGGTGTCCAGGCTATATCAAGTGCTTGTCACTGATCTGTTTTCAAAATCCAATCTTTATGTATCTCAGCTACACCGAATGGCAGACAGTTCTAAGACTCTAGAGGGCAGGTCTTCCCTGCTCAAGGGACATGATAGGGCAATTAGGAAATTCAGACTTCAATTCCCATACTTCATAATACTGAAGATCTTGTATTGGTCCTCTTAGAAGCCAAACAAGGCTGTCCCACTCGATCACTGTAAATGCTGAAGATGCAACCAAGAAAGGTGTCATTTGTTCCATGCCCTGTGGGAATGCACTGCTCTACGATCATATTGAGGGCAGAATGGACAACATTTTTTAAGCTTAGCCATGTGAACATTCCCTCCGTCAGACACCTGACCATCATGCAAGGCACAACTGACATCACTGGACTGACGATCCATAGCAACAGGTAGGGAGCAATATCTTTGGTCATGGCAAAGAATGAATGTTACAATGCTGGTGCCAAAGGTCTGTTCTCACCTCTGGCGAATAGCTAAAGCAGTTCTTGTAGGTCACTCATCAAAAACAAATTGTATACTTATTGAATGGCCAGTTGGATTTATTTACTTGCGCGCTGGCTAGGCCAGTGCGTCTTGAGTCCTAGTGCAAGAAAGGAAATGACCCCACATGGCTGCTGTTTGAATGATAACATACAGCAAACATTTGGGTTCAGTGGGCCCCTCAGGCTTCTGGGTCACGGTGCCACTGCACCTGCTGTACAAATCGAAGCTATGTCCCTGTATTCACATCTGGAACCTTTTCCAGCTGACTAAAATGACAACTGATGCCAAACGCCCAAAATCACCCTGACAGAGAGCAGCTGCTACCTTTGAAGTATAGCTGACTTAACGAGTACAGTCTGGTATGGACCTCCACCTCCGCTTGTGACCTACCCACAGTCAGAGACTTGATAGCTATCCCATTACGGACTCTGAATGTATTGTTGACCGTGGTTAGAGGAAGGGTATTGAGAGATCAGCCACATACATCTCATAGTACTAACTCGTGAACAAGCACTAAGGGGCAACAACCCCCTCCCTCTGGAGCAGATGTACTTGTGAGAGAATTGTGCTAGCTAGGAGAGGGTAGATCCACAACCCTTTACAAAGAATCAGCCCAACTATTCCATGGTATCGGTTTTTATATGTTGGCTGTGCTTTAATTGGATACTGGATCTCCAATTCATAACACTGACCTTGACCTTGGTTTCTATTCCTGAAATCGAGAGTGGCCTGTCATCTTCCCCTTTTTGTCTTCTGCCCACACAGTCAAAATTATGGCTCACGATAGCTTGATAGCAGGAATCCCATTATGTTTGGAGTCAAAACCAATGCTGCAGCAATATATTATACACAATATAAAAGAATTCTGATCGTACATATATGTGTCTTTTCAAAAGATATATACTGTTGTGCTAATATGTGCCAACCCTGTGATTCAGTAGCCATCCCTGCTTGATACCATATGTAATACTACGTTGGGTTCATAGGAAAATTCCACAAAGAAAAATTGCAAAGAGCACTGCAAATGGGAGACTCTCATTCAGAGAATAAATTAATGAAGCAACTGAGAGTAGATGAGGAAGTGGGGAAAACATAGAGCAATAGGCACTGAAGAACACCTGAAAAGGGGTCTGCTTTGGTTAAAAATCTGCACTTCAATTTATTTGGTATCATTTCGATTTTGTTGATGGTATTAGGAAGATGGGACCTGTCCTCAAAGAGTAACAAAACCCCTCTCCCATAAACCTTTAGGGGTTTGGCGTCCCTTACTTAATGTAACATTGGATTTGCAAACATTGACACATCCATCAATTTCGACAGATTACGAGTGCACACAAGCTCCCTGCTCCTGAGGGGTAAATATTTGGCTTGGCTTCGACCACTGCAGGCCATTAATAATTACCTCACCCTTGTCTGCAGCACATAAGAGGGAGTAGTGTCCTTTTCTTTCAGCTTTGTTGCCTGGAAATATTACAGAACTCTGTCCAGGGGGTGCCACCGAAAAGCTGTGTATTGGAGCAGTCCACCATCGTCAGCCATGCTGGCTTCAGTGCTGCTCCTCCTGTGCGTCGCTCATAACGCTGTGTCTGACTCGTACTACCACAGTGAGTGGGGAGTCATTAATACATTTGTTTTGCCTTATTGTATGAGTAAAGGGTTTGGCTTTGATTTTTGGCGGCCAGACTGACAAATATTTTAGTGCTGCAGAGACCTTTGCAAGGGTGGTTTGCATGTGCAGCGCAGTAGGATATAGTGTTGAAATCGATGGTGAATGGAGAAATCACATTCCATGTGAAGGTCTTTTGGGGCAGTAGTTGCACCATGGTCACATCGAGGAATGTACCAAACTGAAGGAATAGGTTTGCATCTCTGAGGACGGGTCTGGTGATCAAGCGATGGGCCTCAAGGAATGTATGTTGTTCATTTGCACTGTGTAGGAATGAAATTTACCATGCCAGATTGATCCTGAATGTAGAGGAATGAGTAAAGGCCTTTTTGTTGGGATCCCCAAATAAATGCTTCATCCCTATGGGACCAGTTGGGAAACTTGAGAATCTCCAGAAGAGAGGCTGTTGTCCATAAAGAAGAGCTCTTGTATGTTAAAAATACTGCAGGTTAATTCACTTCTCTGCCACCTTTATGATACATTTTACAATCTTCGCATTCCTCACCTGATACACAATTGTCTCAATATAGTTCCCTGATTTTGATAATCACACCTTTCCCTACAACCCCTGCCTTTGCTGATCAGTTATCGCCCTGCAGCCTACTGATGTCCAGAGCTCCCGTTCTCTCGACATCTGCCTGACTTCAATGATGAATTCACCTTTCAGTGATCACATCTGCCTACACCTCCATGCTACCTGATGAGCGACTTCCCTCTTCTCTATGGCTATCCAGTGCTTAATTTATTCCTCCATAAAGCTCCAGTATCTAAATGATCCATTCTTTCCTCTCTTAAGCAATTCTCTTCCTGATTATCAATTCTCTTCCCAGTTGATCTATTATATTTTCATCCTCAAGGTCAGACTGGCCTATAGGGCAATCAAGCAGTGCCCGGTGGGCTTGTCTGATGATCAGTTTGTGGACAGTTGTTTTGGCTGTGGTGAGTCTGTTTCAAGGCCCAGTGGGCCGGTTTTTACTGTTGATTTTCCTGATGTTAAAATGAAAACTGTAAACAGCGAGATCAAATCCATGCACTCTTACACACCTTGCAAAACACTCATGCATCATGTATTCACAAGTTCAAAACAGGCCTGATTTTCAAATGTGGGCCACCTTTTCAGTTATCTAGTTAGCTAATTGAGGTCACTTTTATTTTGGTGCCCATGACTATTTTTTTTCTTAGTCCGACCCTGTTCATCCCCAGAGGTTTCTGCCAATTCAAATGATTCATTCTGACTACTGCGGTTCTCCATCTTCCTGCTGATCAATTCCTGCTTACTACAGCTCCCGGCCTCTATGACCAACACCCCCTTACTATGGCACGAGCCTTCTTGATTTGATAAGTATTTGTTCCTATAGTTCTTCGTACACCTGTTGAACTCATTGTTCCAGCAGCTACATATATCCATCTGATTAATTTACCATCTTATAAAAACAACCTGCCACCCAGATGCCTACCAATCTCCAACCTACATCCCCAACCATGCTGACGATCTAATGTCCCCTCCCGTTTTGTGAAGGTCATTTACTCTTCTCCCTACAGCTTACTGTATTACGGACTATGAGGTCATCTGTTTTCCAGATGGTCATATTTCTTCAATCTGCAGCTTCCATCCTTCTTAACAAGTTCTCTCTTTAAAGTGCTCTTCTTTCTTCAGGCCTAATTCTCAATCCTCTCAACACTGCCAATTCCTCATCATGCATCCTCACACATACATTACAGGGTGGTGGAAAGTCTATCGCTCCAACACCCCGGGCATACTGTTTGAGGGGTAAAAGAAAATAGGTTTTCAAGTTTAATTTGTCCGCTGGACAAGTGACTCAATCTTCTGAAGCACAAGTATGTACCCATGCAACGACTGCCTGCCATTAAAGCAAGATTTGTATTTATCTGTGGAAATGGTGTTACATGTTTTATTAATGCAAAAATGCACCTACAGACATATGTCATTGCACGGGTGCAGATATACAACTTTCATGAATTCTCAATAGAATACAAAGTATACTCATTGCAGTCTTTTGTGAATTCCATTTTATTGTGAGCCAATACACATGGTCACTGGTTCTAAACCAGATCAGTTGACTCGGTCTCAAAAATTCTCCCAAGGTCAACAAAATTATTTCACCGCCAAGAGACCCAGTGAATGTGCAGATGTTATGTTTACTGATGCAAAAGTATGCTTAGCAATCGCAAATTCACTTTTTATTCCCCATCTGTTTGTTCATACCTTGGAATAAGTTATACTGCTGCCCTCGCAATGAGTAAATGTCCCGCTTATGGGAGTGCATAGACTCATGTGGTTTCAGAGCTCTGATATAATAAAAAAATAGCCTTAATTTGTCTACTCACTGCAGGGCACCAAAGGAACAAGTGTATTTTTCAAAAGGAGGGGTAGCTTTCTGAAGCATCGCTTCCCTCTGGTAAGTAGGTATGTTATAAAAGTTCACACCCCTCGTTTACCACATCTGCAAGATGATAGAGGGAGCGTAGCTTCAGGGAGGTTGTTTGGGGTGTTACACCCCCCCCAATTATGTGTATTTTCTGGTAAATAGTTGGGTACAGGTGCTTTCAGTCGGGCATGGGGAGTTGTCTGTCGAATTTCCCCAAAGGTTTTGACTTACCCACTGATACAAACGCACACACTCTCTCCCTTTCTCTATTTTGATAGTCTTCAAAAATGTTGGTAAGTTTACATAATACCGTGTTTTCTATCACTTGGTACCCTACCGATACCAGTCTTCATTCCTCGCCCTTTTCACTGCCACTTAAGCCCTTCCCATGCACCATGCCCCCATTTAATGTATTTTTTAGATTATATGCCAGCTTCATTGTTGGGAAAATCTAAAGCTCCCCCCCAATCTTAGTGACCAAGCTACGCCCCTGGTTGATAGTCCTAATCCCCCTTTTTTCAACTTTTTTGACCAACTACTGCCTCCATTTTGTCCCCTGCTTAAAAGATAATCAGTTTTCTTTACACAACCAGTGCCTATCTTCCGGACCAATACTCTGGGGGTGATTCTAACTTTGGCGGGCCAAAAGGCCGCCCGCCAGCCCAGGGCAAATCAACCTTCCCACGAGGACGCCGGCTCAGAATTGAGCCGGCGTAGTGGGAAGGTGCGACGGGTGCATAGCAGACACTGAAATACTTTGTGGGGCCCTCTTACGGGGGCCCCCCCGCAGTGCCCATGCCATTGGCGGCATTGGCGGGAGACCCGCCAGGAACAGGATGGCGGTAGGGGGTGTCAGAATCCCCATGGCGGCGGAGCGCGCTCCGCCGCCATGGAGGATTCTGCAGGGCAGCGGGAAACCGTCGGGAGACCGCCGGTTTCCCGCATCTGACCGCGGCTGAACCGCCGCGGTCAGAATGCCCTGCGGGGCACCGCCGGTCTGTCGGCGGTGCTCCCGCCGACCCTGGCCCCCGGCGGTCCCTACAGTTCACTGTCAATTCAACAGCTGTATCTTTTCATTCTAGGTTCAAAGCTTTGGGTGCAGTGGAGAGGGCGATCACGGTGTACTGCAGAGTTCTCAGGGTTTCAAGAAGGGACAAGCATTGACAAAGCCAATAGACCTCGCCTACAGAAGTGGTATTGGCTTTGTAATGTGTTTTTGCCATGTTGTACACCAGTGTTGCTGCTGTCCAGCATGGCTAAAAGTTAGTGGCATGGAGTGTCATAGAGTAGAGTTGGGAACTAGCGTTGTGGAGTGGATTTGTTATAGTATAGTGTTGTAGAGTTGAGTAGGGGAGTAGAGTGTCCTAGAGTTGGGTAGAGTTCACTGGTTCATTGGTAGAGAATGTAATAGAGTGCAGTGCCATAGAATGGAGTGGTGTAGAGTGAAGAGCAGTGGGGTGGAATAGGTTGGAGTGGATTGAGGTAGTGGGCTGGATTGGATTTGAGTAGAGTAGGGTGGATTGGATTGGGGTAGAATGGGGTAGATTGAATGGAGTAAGGTGGATTGGAATGGGGTGAGGTGAATTGGACTGAGGTGTATTGGACTGGCGTGGATTGGAGTGGGTGGATTAGATTGGGGTGGGTTCAATGAATAGGAGTGATAAAATTTAGGTGGGGTGGATTGGCCTGTGGTAGATTGGATTGATGTGGGGTGGTTTGGAGTGGGGTGAATTGGATTGGGGTGGGTGGAGTGTGGTGGGTTAGATTGAACTGCAGTGGGGTGAACTGGAGTGGGGTGGGTTGGATTTATTAGATTGGAGTGGGGTGGACTGGATTTATTGGAATTGGAGTGGACTGAAATGGGGTGGATTGAACTAGAGTGGTGTGGGCAGGATTGGAGTGAGTGGATTGGACAGGAGTAGGGTGGATTGGAGTGGGGTTGACTGAACTGGGGGTGGGGGTTGGATTGCGATAGAGTGTGGTGGATTGGAGTAGAAGAGACTGGAGTGGAGTGAGATAGATTGGAGTGGAATGGGGTGGATTGGAGTGGGTTGGTTTGGAGAGGGGTAGGGTGGATTGGAGTAGGATGGATTGAAATGGGGTGGGTGGACTGGGGTGGGATTAGATGGACTGGACTGGAGTGGGTGGATTTGACTGGAATAGGATGGGTGGATTAGAATGGAGTGGGTGGATTGGATTGGGGTGGGGTGGGGTGGATTGGAGTACAGTGGAGTGAACTGGATTGATTGGGGTGTATTAGAATAAGTGGATTGGAGTAGGGTGGACTGGACTGGGGTGGAACAACAGGGTGGATTGGATTGGAGTGTGGTGGATTGGAGCATGGAGGATTGAAGTGGGGTGAACTAGATTTGAGTGGACTGTTTTGGGTGGGGTGGATTGGACTGGAGTGGACTGGAGTAGAATGGAGTGGGGTGGATTGGATTGTACAGGGGTGGACCTTTTGGAGTGGGGTGTATTGGAGTAGGGAGAACTGGATTAGTGTGGGGTGGATTGGACTGGAGTGGGATGATTAAGGTAGTTTTTCATGGGGCGGATTGGATTGCAGTGTGGTGGATTAAAATAGATTGGACAGGCGTGGGGTTATTAGAGTCAATTGGACTGGAATGAGATGGGTAGATTGAAGTGGGTGGATTGAGTTGTGGTAGATTAGATTGGAGTAGGTTGGTTTGTTGGTTTGGATTGGAATGGGGTGGGGTGGAATGGATTTGAGTGGGTGGATTGAATTACACTGAAGTAGAGTGGGTTTGGTTGGAATGGGGTGGGTTGGATTGAAATTGGGCGGATTTGACTGGAGTGAGGTGGATTGGACTGGAGTGAGGTGGTTCGGATTGGTGTGGGGTGGGTTGGATTGTGGTGGACTGGGGTGGTGTGGAGTGGGGTAAATGTAATGGATTGGTGTGAGGTGGATTGGATTGGAGTGAGGTTGATTGGATTGGGCTAGATTGGGATGGGTTGGAGTGGTGTTAGGTGGATTAGATTGGAGTGAGGTGGATTTGAGTGGAGTGAATTGAGATGTAGTGGAGTGGATTAGATTTGAGTGAGGTGAATTAGATTTAAGTGGGGTAGATTGGAGTGGGGCAGATTGGAGTGAGGCGGATTAGTTTGGATTGAGGTGGGGCAGATTGGAGTGGGGCAGATTGTTTTGGATTGGAGTGGGCAGATTGGAATGAGGCAGATTGTTTTTGATTGGAGTGAGGCCAATTTTTTGGATTGCAGTGTGGTGGATTGTTTTGGAGTGGGCAGATTGTTTTGGAGTGGGGCAGATTGTTTTGAATTGGAGTGGGCAGATTGTTTTGGATTGGAATGGGGTTAGTTTGTATTGGATTGGAGTGAAGTGGAGTGGATTGGGGTGGAGTTGGGTGGAGGTGCGTGGATTGGATTGGGGCACATTAGAGTGGGGTGGATTGGAGTGAGGCAGATTGTTTTGGATTGGAGTGGGGCAGATTGTTTTGAATTGGAGTGGGGAGATTGTTGTGAACTGGAATAGGGTTAGGTTGTGGTGGATTGGGTTGGAGTGAAGAGTGGATTGGGGTGGAGTGGGTCAGTTTTGGGGCACATTAGAGGGGGCCAGATTGTTTTAGATTGGAGTAGGGCGGATTTGAGTGGGGCAGATTGTTTTGGATTGGACTGGACCAGTGTGGAGAAGGGACAGAGTGTTTTTGTGGGACAGATTGTTTTGGATTGTAGTGTGGTAAATTGCAGTGGGGAAGATTGTTTTGGATTAGAGTGGAGAAGATTGCTTTGGATTAGAGTGGTGCAGATTGTTTTTATCGGAGTGGGGCAGATTGTTTTACATTGGAGTGGGGCAAAGTGTATTGGTTAAGAGAGGGGCATATTGTTTTGGATTTGAGTGGGGCAGAATAGTATTGGGCAGATTGTTTTGGACTGGGGCAGATATTTGGGGTTTGGAGTGATGCAGATTGCTTTTATTGGAGATAGTCAAATTGTTTTGGATCAGAGTGGGGCAGACTGTTTTGAATTGGAGTTGGACAGATTGGAGTGGGGCAGATTGTTTTGGATCAGAGTGGGGCAGACTGAACTGGGACAGATTTCTTTAGAGTGGAATGCAGCAGATTATTTTGGAGTGGGGCAGATTGTTTGGATTGGAGTGGGGCAGATTGAGTGGGTTGGATTGGGCCAGTGTGGAGAGGAGACAGAGTGTTTTTGTGGGGCAGATTGCGGTGGGGAAGATTGTTTTGGAATAGAGTGGGGAAGATTGCTTTGGATTAGAGTGGTGCAGATTGTTTTTATCAGAGTGGGGCAGATTGTTTTAGATTTCAATGGGGCAGATTGTATTGTATTAGAGTGGGGCATATTGTTTTGGATGGAGTGGGGCAGAATAGTATGGGGCAGATTGTTTTGGACTGGGGCAGATATTTGGGGTTTGGAATGGTGCAGATTGCTTTTATTGGAGTTTGTCAGATTGTTTTGGATCCGAGTGGGGCAGACTGTTTTGAATTGGAGTGGGACAGATTGGAGTGGGGCAGATTGTTTTGGATCGGAGTGGGGCAGATTGAAGTGGGACAGATTATTTTGGATTGGAATGCAGCAGAATATTTTGGAGTGGGGCAGATTGTACTGGATTGGACTGGGCCAGTGTGGAGAGGGGAAAAAGTGTTTTTGTGGGGGCAGATTGCTTTGGATTGTAGTGTGGTAGATTGTGTTGGGGAAGATTGTTTTTGATTAGAGTGGGGAAGATTGCTTTGGATTAGAGTGGTGCAGATTGTTTTTATCGGAGTGGGGAAGATTGTTTTAGATTTGAGTGTGGCAGATTCTATTGGATTGGAGTGGGGCATATTGTTTTGGATTGGAGTAGGGCAGAATAGTATGGGGAAGATTGTTTTGGACTGGGGCAGATATTTGGGGTTTGGAGTGGTGCAGATAGCTTCTATTGGAGTGAGTCAGATTGTTTTGAATTGGAGTGGGACAGATTGGAGTTGGGGCAGATTGTTTTTGATCCGAGTGGGGCAGATTGAAGTGGGACAGATTATTTTGGATTAGAGTGGGGAAGATTGCTTTGGATTAGAGTGGTGCAGATTGTTTTTATCGGAGTGAGGCAGATTGTTTTAGATTGGAGTGGGCAGACTGTATTGGACAATAGAGGGCATATTGTTTTGGATTCAAGTGGGCCAGATTGGTATGTGGAAGACTGTTTTGGACTAGGGCAGATATTTGCGGTTAGGAGTGGTGCAGATTGCTTTTAGTGGAGTGAGTCAGATTGTTTTGGATTGGAGTGAGGCAGACTGTTTTGAATTGGAGTGGGACAGACTGGAGTGGGGCAGATTGTTTTGGATCGGAGTGGGGCAGACTGAAGTGGGACCGATTGTTTTGGATTGGAATGCAGTTGATTATTTTGGAGTGCGGCAGATTACTTTGGATTGGCATGGGGCAAACTGGAGTGAGGCAGATTGTTTTGGATTGGAGTGGAGCCGATTGTTTTGGTCTGGAGTGGGGAAGATTGTTTTGGATTACAGAGGGACAGATTGGAGTGAGGCAGATTAGAGTGCCCCAGATTGTTTTGGATTGGAGTGGGGCAGATTGTATTAGATGGTAGTAGTACAGATTGTTTTTTATTTGAGTGGGGCAGATTGTGTTGCATTGAAGTAGGGCAGGTTATTTTGGATTGAAGTAGCACTGATGGTTTTTATTGGAGTGGGGAGGATTGTTTTGGATTGGAGTGGGGAAGATTGGTTTGCATTGAAATCGGACAAACTGTAGTGGGGCAGATTGTTTTGGATTGGCGTGGGACAGATTGGAGCAATGGAGATTGTTTTGAATTGAAGTTGGACAGATTGCTTTGGACTGGAGTAATGGAGATTGGTTTTATTGGAATGGGGCAGATTGTTTTGGATTAAAACGAGGCAGATTGGTTTGGATTGGAGTTGGGCATACTGTTTTGGATTGGAGTATGACAGTTTGGGGTGGGGCAGACTGGATTAGGGCAGATTGTTTTTGATTGGGGGGGCAGGTTAGTTTAGATTAGACGGGGCAGATTGTTTTACATTAGAATAGGGCAGATTGTTTTGAATTGGCACAGGGCAGTTTGGATTGGGGCTGGTTGTTTTGGATTGGATTGGGGCAGGTTGTTTTGGATTGCAGTGGTGTAGATTGTTTCCATTGGAGTGGGCGGTTGTTTTGAATTGGAGTGGGGCAGATTGTTTTGGATTGGAGTGGGGCAGAATTTTTTGGACTGGAGTGGGATGAAGTGGAGAGGGAACAGATTGTTTTGGAATGAGAAGGTGCAGATTGGAGTGGGATAGACTGTGTTGGAGTGGGGCAGATTGCAGCGGAGCAGGTTGTTTTCAACTGAAGTGGAGCAGATTTGTTTGGATTGGCGTGGTGCAGAATGTTTTGAGTTGAAGTGGGCCAGATTGGAGTCTGATAGATTGTTTTGGATTAGAGTGGGGCAGATTGAAGTGGGGCAGATTGTTTTGTATTGGAGTGTGGCAGATTATTTTGGAGTGTGGCAGATTATTTTGGATTGGAGTGTGGCAAATTGTTTTGGAGTGTGGCAGATTGTTTTAGACTGGAGTCAAGCATACTGTTTTGGATTGGAGCGGGGCAGTTTGGGATGGGGCAGATTGAAGTGGGGAAAATTATTTTAGATTGGATTGGGGCAGATTGTTTTAGATTAGAGTAGGGCACATTGTTTTGGATTGGTGTGAGACAGTTTGGAGTAGGGCAGACTATTTTGAATTGAAGTGGAGCAGATTGTTTTGGATTGAGTGGGGCAGATTGGAGTGAGGCAAATTGGAGTGGAACAGATTGGACTGGGGCAGGTTGTTTTGGATTGGAGTGGGGCAGAATGTTTTGGATTGGAGCCGGGGTGATTGGTGTGGTGCAGAATGTTTTTAATTGGAGTGAGGTAGATTGGAGTGGGGCAGATTATTTTGAATTGGAGTGGGGCAGATTGTTTTGGATTGGAGTGGGGCAGATGGGGCACTTTGGAGTGGATTGGGGTGGACGGATTGGAGTGGGGTGGATGGATTGAAGTGGGTGGATGAATTGGTCTGGGGTGGATTGAATTGGTCTGTGGTGGATTAGATTAAGTGGGGTGGACTGGATTGAATGGGTTGGATTGGTGTTGGTGAGGTGGGGTGGGGTGGGGTGGGGTGGATTGGAGGGGGGTCGATTAGGGTGTATTGCAGGATTATGTGTTAAAACACAATTTTGGAAATCACACCTAAAAAAGAATGTCGCTTTGCAAAATTTAGAACAAGAAAATTGTCATCGTTTGAAAACAGTGCCCACGAGCAAAAACAAAGCATGAGCAGTGAGAAAAGAAGACTTGGCAAAATAAAAGAAACTAGTTTACTAAAGATAATAAAACTTTGTAATTTTGGTTGTCCTGCTGGGCACGTTATTGCCAGTCACACATCTTCTGTTTTCAGGGCCCTAGAAGTTATAAAGAAGTACCTCAATCACTTTGGAGCAGTGGACGGGCAGTGATTAAGCTGAATCAATCAGTGCTTGGTCCCTGCTCCCCAGTCAGGAATGGAAATTATGTTAGGTATGCAGTGACGAGGCTGTGAAGAAGAGTGCCACTCAAGCCAACACACGGTAAGCAACGGGCGGGCACTAATCCACTGTAAGATTACAATAGTCTTGAAGAGACAGCTCATGAGCTATGTAGCCAAGAACTAAAAAGGGGAACAGGAAGGGACAGGGGGTGCAGGAGATACACATACGAGTGTGGGTCACAGTGGATACCAGAGTGTACAGAGTTCCCTGATTCAGTGCCTTTAATACTATCAAAAAGGTTTTACAATGCAAGTCAAAAACATAACAATGCTTCTGTTGCACTTGTGTGACAATGTTATTGATTAAGCCACATTTGGAATGTTGTACTCAATTGTGGAGGCCAAGGGTAGGTTGTATTGTGCTACTTCTTGTGGCGTATTGTGGAACATTTCACCCTGTTCTGGGGGGCACATCTGGTGCTGCCTCCGGGATGGGAGGCCATATCTCCAGCAAAAAAAGGTCAAGTACAGTGCAATGAAGTGCGGTCTATAGGTGATCATGCCTGCTTCAGAACGTTTATGCTGACAGATGGAAAAGTCTGAATCCACATAATCGGAAAGGACTATGATGACATCTGAATGTATGTTTTGGGCCATGTTTTAGTCTTTAGCCCGAGGATTCACCAGTTCCTGACTCTCTGTCATTTCCTCCTTTTTTGCAGGACACTTCGACTATTATGATTCACGTGAGTATGTAATACACTAACACAGCACACCATTGTTGTAGCACTTTCATATGTAACAGTACGACACATATTTCTCATCCTTGCACCTTAGACTCCACATTATATAGCTTAGTGGTTCTGCAGTTTTAGGCCTTCAAAATAGCACCGCAGACAGCCATGGAGAGGTTGGGAGCCTTCACTTCTCTCTGCCAACCAGTACTCTCGCTGTTTCCCACAGCTGTTGGGGAGGAGGGCACTGAACAGACGCGTGTTAGAAGTGGGAGATATCTCAGGGAAACATACCGATTACAAATAAAGGGACGATCTCAGGAAGAGACACCCATATACAAATACAGCATGGACCTGAGGGAGACACGCATGTTTACAAACACAATTGAGACCTGAGAAAGAGAGACATATAAAAACACAGCGAGTACCTGAAGGAGAAGCACATGTACAAACACAGGAGAGACTTACAGACTTCAGGAAGACCGAAATAAAAAAACACACTACTTGGCAGTCACTTGTTACCTGGTTTCAGTTCCAATTGACCAACTTGTGAGTACAAACAAAATAGTTGCAGGCATGAAAAGCGACAATCAAATATGTCTTGTTTTATGCAAGTAATAACACCTTTTGTCTGGGCGGAAGTTGATCTGAAGTAAAGCTGTCCTTTGCCAGAGACGATGTTAACAATGGGTGACGGTCCTGCTCAGATGAGTGGTATAAGCGCAAACAGAAAGTTCTCCTGGGGACACTATTAGCCTTCTTAGGTTCGGGTATCTGGTCCAGGGGCGGCACAATAAATCCAGAGGTTACCATCTCTTCCCCTCTAGAATGTTTTCCCATTTTGAAAACAACATGCAGAAAGTGGAGGGACCCCCCCCAAAGGTATCATCCCAAAAGGGCATACAATGCAGGTTTCACACCTAGGATGGGACCAAGAGGCTGCTATTTTGGCCAAAAAAGCATGCCCGCAAGCTGGGACAAACCACCAGTTGTGCAAAATGGCCACCTACTGAGATAAAATGGCTGCCAGCAGTCACACAGCACACATAGGAGAACAAAGAGAGAAGCTCCTGCCTATGAAACCTGGATTTTAAAAGTCTGCAACAAGCACCCTCCATCACGTACCTAATCCTAAACATAGTTGAAATATCCCACTCACTAAAAAAAACAAGAGAACTGAAGGAACAAAAAAGGCAGGTCTGGTTTGGGAAACATCTAGAGCAGGTCAACAGTCCAGAAAGCTGTTCACTCATGCCCAAGAAATCACAACACCTTGACCTAGAAAAATGGGTATGTACCTGAGCAGGACCCACATCCATATGCTTCAAGGGCCATTGGCCTTTCTCCACCAGGACCCACAGTGTAATGATCGAATAGGGTGGTGACTGTACCTTTTTCAAAAGATAGGCAAAAGAAAGATTCCCAGTGCTGATATCACTGACTCCGGAGACTGTTTACTTCATCTTAAGGAGATGCTAGCAAAGAGACTAAGAATGTCATGTTCTCTATATAACAGAGACAACATTACATACTCAGTTGGTATGCTCATTTCCCAGCTCTTTGCCTTTATCTTTCATTCTCTTCCACTGTCTTGCCCTTCCTCCATCTGCACTCATCTTTCATTCTCTTCCAATCCGCCTTGATCGTGCCCAAACTTTGCAAGACCATCAACTGCTCTCTAGGTTCATCAACCTACCCCGAAGACTGGAAGCAAGCCGAGATCCCCCACTTCTGAAGAAACCCACAGCCGACCCAATAGACCTCAAAATGTACCACCCCATCTAGCTGCGGCCCTTCCCAGCTATGGTCGCCGAGAAAGCAATCAACACTCAGCTATGCCCACACATTGAGGACAACAACATCTTAGACATCTCCCAATCAGGATTCAGAACTAACTACAGTACCGAAACCGCCCTCCTCGCCTCCATAGATAACATCTGCTCCCTCCTCGACCTCGGACAAACAGCAGTCCTCATCCTACTTGATCTACCAACCGCCTTTGATGCAGTGTCTCACAACAGGCTATGCGCCAGACTCCACACAGCAGGCATACAGAGCAAGGCCCTTCGATGGATGCACTTCTTCCTGACAGGCAGAGCACAGAAAGCCAGACTCCCGCCACACATGTCAGAACCCACTGACATCAGCTGTGGAGTACCCCAAGGATCATTGCTGAGCCCCATGCTGTTCAACATCTACATGATCCTATTCGCCCCTATCGTCAGGAACTATGGTATGAATATCATCTCCTATGCTGATTAAACCCAGCTGATCATCTCCCTGATCGAGAACCCCTCAACAGCCAAGAACAACTTTAGGGATAGGACGGAAGCAGTCGCCATCTGGATGGGGGAGAGCTACCTTAAGCTGAACTCCGACAAGACCAAGATCCTCATCCTGGAACCATTCTCATCAGCCTGGGATGATTCCTGGTGGCCCTCAACACTCGGCAGGCCCCCACTGCTACGCATAAAACATCAGCGTCGTCCTCGACTCAGTGCTAACCATGACCAGACAGGTAAACTCTGTCACCTCCACCTGCTTCCACCCCCTCCAACTCCTATGGAAGATCTTCAGATGGATACCAACCGACTGCCAGAAAACTGCAAAACGTGCCCTAATCACGAGCAGACTTGACTATGGCAACGCTCTCTATGCCGGAGCCTTCAAGAAGAACCTGAACAAGCTGCAACAATTTCCGAATGCCGCCGCCAGTCTCGTCTTAAACATCCCCCGCTGAGAACTCATCACAGAACACCTGAAAAACCTCCACTGGCTCACCGTCAAGAAGAGGATCAACTTCAAACTCCTTGTACACGCCTACAGAGCCCTCCACGCCAGCTACCTCAACCACCGCATCACCTGGCTCACCAACGTACCCCGCATAAAGAAGTTCTCAGCTGGAGGAAGATCTTTCTCATACCTGGCAGCAAAAGTTTGGAGCACCTGACCTCCTTACCTCAGACAGTCGCCATTGCTGCCTCAGGTCCGGAAGGACCTCAAGACATAGCACTTCAATTGATCTCTGAGGACACACCCCTCAGCACCTTAAGACCTTATGGATGAGTAGTGCGCTCTAAAGTATATGATTGATTGACTGATTGATTACTCCATCTGCACAGTTCTTTCTCTTTTGATCGCTTCATTTAGACTTCAGTGATGACTATTGGATTGCTGATTCTATGTGATTTGTGGTGTCACATTCTGGCCCAGTCCATAACTCTCTCTCCTTTTCATTTTTCACAGCGCTTGATTATGTTTGGATTGATTCTTATGAGGAAGGTGAGTAGGGATGATAAGGTCATTTATGCATTCATCCTCTGATGGAATCATACTAGGTTGCACCAGCAGAAACAATTAAATCACACCCTAAAGAGACACACATCACAAAAATAAGCCACACTTCCAGCCAGCGCCACCGCATCCTCTGCACGCAGACAGCGTCAGACTTTTTTTTAAAGACATCAATGTTGATGCTTTTCTCTCCTCAAACATCATACTCCATTTAATGTGACTCAGCTCAAGCCGCCTCACTGTCCCAAGAAGATGGCAGAAGCCCACGAGACAGCACCCAGATGCAAAAAACACCCTGTGAGCAGGCCATAAATGCCACATGCTCACACATACTGCACTGCTTTTAACATATAACATGCCGAATATGTTCACACATCATGCCATAAACACACACATACACACACACACACACACACCAAAGAATCGCAATACTTCCTACATGCATGCGGTGCTTTGGACACCATGTGCACCACAGACTGCACAACCTACACACATACAGAGCACACCATATGCACACACATGATACCACACAATAAAGATACATGTATGTCTATAGAGGTATAGAGCAGAGAGAGAAAAAAAACACACAAAACACTTGCTCACACACCCCTCTATCGGTAAGCAAGATGATATCAGTGTGAGACAAGGATCTTACCTTACGGGCTGAGGTTTGGGCATGGGGTGGTGGTAGTGGCTGTGCGGGTGAACAAGAGTGTGGGAGGTGCCAACCTTGACAGTTAAGTGAACTTACATTTGAGGACACGTTGAGACTGGGGAGGTCACAGGATAGGCAGCATGTGCCACATGACCCATGTGGCTTTCGGTGGAGAGAGGGGTGCAACCCCTTTTTCTCCAACACCCAATAGTTTTACTAAACATGAAGCACTACGGTGCACCCAGCACTTTTATTTCTATTTGTGGCAGTCAGGAGTGGAAGGAGTGACCTGGGAGTGGAAGATTTAACAGTGCAACACAAGCTGAAACTATTTTTTTTTTCCAGAGGTGAGACACCTTCCAGAGCTTTCCACCACAGGTAACAATGGGGCATAAGCCTGTAAACTCTGAACAGAACGGGGAACACTCATGAGTTTGTGACATTTCTATCTAATTTTTATCTTAGATCCCAATGTGGCCCTTAATGGCACCACCAGACAGTCTAGCACCTATGACAAGTTTGGTGCCTCAGCCAATGCCATTGATGGCTCCTTGATCACCAACTACCTAAAAAGCACCTGCTCTCATACCGACCTGGATATCGAACCATGGTGGATGGTTGACCTTGGCCGTGTCTACCAGATATCTTTTGTGGTGATCCTCAATCGGGGTGATTGCTGCAGTGATCGCCTCAATGGAACAGAGGTGCGGATTGGGAACTCGGACAAAGATGGTGGCACAAGGAACCGCAGGTAAAGTGGGTATGATGTAGGGAAGGACGTTTATCTCTGGTGTACTGTGAAAAGACATCTGAGACAAATCTGCACCTTAGGGACCACTGGGCAAAGGTGTTGTGAGCCCTCACCCAAACAAGGAAATAGATCCTGGATGTCCCAATTTGAGTAGTAAAATAGAGCCATAATTGAGCTAAAATGGGTCTGCATGCCCCTTAACCACTGCACCACTTGCGTTACACCCTTCCCTTGGCGGTTGAATCCACCCTCTGGCATAACACAATGACAGGCTTCTGACAAAGATCTGCACACCAGGCACCCAAAGGTGGCAATTTGATCCCTGGTATGATTTATGTCAGATAATTGCATCGGGTATTCAAGGGAAGGAATCCACCCCCTAGTGTTATACCCTAGGGTAGGAAATCACCATATGGTAGTGCAACTAGACTTTCCAAGACAGAATGACTAATTAGGATCCTAGGTGAGACATCCATTCTCTGGCATAACCTGAGAGACTACTGGCACAGATGTGCACAGCCAGAACAGTTGGGCAGAACTCGAACTCTTAGAGCAACACTAGAGGCTTCAGGCACCCTGGGCCCAGAGAAGGAATTCATCCCCTAGCATACCACAACACTAAACTTCCAAAACAAATAGCGGCACTCTGCACCCTATGTGAGAACGTGCATCCTGCCCCAACACAAAGTGCTTCTTACAGAGATCAGGAGTCCACCTCCTGGCCTACCCCAGGCTGAAGCTTCTAACACAGATCAGGAGAATCGGAACCCTTAGTTAGGAATCCACCCTCTCGTCTTCCACAAGAGACTCCTGGCACAGATGAGCACACGGGTCCTCTCTTAGAGTTTCCCCCTAGGAGACAAGAATGCTGCATCTCTCCACCACCAACAGACTTCTCTCCTGTCCCTCAGGTGTGGTAAAATTACCTCCTTGGGCCTAGGGGAGACTGTGAATCTGAACTGCACTGGAATGAAGGGGCGCTACGTGACTGTCACCATCCCAGGACGTGTGGGCTACCTGACCCTCTGCGAAGTGCAAGTCCATGGAGTTCCAGCCCCGGCCAATGCTACTGGTGAGTGCCAGGGATCATCGCTTGGGGGAATAAGTTGAGGCACCAATAAGAACTGCACTTGGGCAGTAAGGGGGCACCAGTAACCTACACATCAGGAACACCAGGATATAGTCAGTGGCACCAAGACTCAATGCATCACGCCCATTAAAAGTAGATGTAGCACCAAGAAGAGATGTGTGGAGAAAGCAAGGGAAAGAGCTGGCACCAGGAACGTCTGCACTGTAACACTACTGGGTACCAGGGCCCACTGCACTGGGGCATAAAAGGGGTCCAAGGAACCTCTGGGCTAGGACACATAGAGAGTGCTGGAAACCACTGCATCAGGGACAACAGGGATTCAAACTGGTCACCAGGAAACACCGCATCAGTTTATGAAATAAAAGGAGCGTCCGGTGTTAATAAACCAGAGAACCAAAGTAGAAATAGAGGGCACATGCAGGAACAGAGGGCACACAGCAGCCCTAAGGGGCTACTCATTGTTCGAGAGCACAAAAGTGTATTCTTTGATAAATCCGCACAGAAGAAGGTTTTGCGGATTTTTCATTAGGAACCAGAGCATTTAAATGTGTGTGGGGCCCGTACAGCGCCCACATTGCTCTCAAGCTGTATAAGACTGCTAAGTATAGGGGGAGAGGCAGCAGGGGTAGTTTTGATTCTTTGTGCCGGGTTCCACCCAAGGTTCTTGCCACTGGAGTCTTTAGAGCCCCCTTGAGTTCGGGTGGTCTGGGTCCAGCTGACAGAGCAATGCATGGGAATTTGAGAGTGAGAACCCATCAGTGTGCAGGATCTGTCCCACGCCGACTTCAACGAGTTTTAGAGGGGCAGCAGCCAGAGCATGTATACCTTGTACATCTGTTCCGCTGGTAGGGAAGCGAAACTTGAGAGATGGGGGGGGAAGGGGATAGGGGCAAACCATGCAGGATGTCATTCAGATGAAATGCATTAAGGCCTGTTTATTTTGTGACTGACAGCCAGTGCGAGGATCTCCCTAGTTGCAAGGAATGTCATACACAAAAGTGTTTTACATGGGCTCTGCATTTATCAGAGTTTAAGCTTGCCCCAGAGTGGCCCAACAAGTGTCCATACTAGCTATCAGACCAGGGCACTGGTGGCAACTCCAGTCAAGTGAACGGGGCTGAATTATATGGCTTTACATGTCTTACGGTCAAAATAGAGTGATAATTCAAACTGTGGTTTGGGTGACAGTCTTTTTGCTGAAGCAACAGATCCTGGATTACCAAATGCTCGCCTAACAGATTTCCCCTTTCTCTTTCCCATCAGAGACTGGCGAGCCTGTGGAGGAGAGCGAGGAGAAAGAAACAAGTAAGTCTTAGAGAGCAGCAGGAAAGGAGAAGGTGCAAATCTTTATAACTCAAAGAATGCATCAAGCTTGCAAATCCACCCGTCTCAAGTGAAACCACAACAAAAAGCCTATAAATGCACACATCCCAGGATAGTTGTCTGCACCAACAGGCGAACGATGTCTGTATATAGAATTCGTAGGGTCTTCTCTGTCGACTCCCCTTTCTGTATTTTCACAAATCTCACACCGAGCTTTAAAAAACAAAAATAACATTAATAATAAAACGTTGTAAAGTAAACGTAAACACAAAAAATGCACATTTTACACATGAACCAAATGTATGATGCATTGAATATCTGAATCACTAAATGACTAAACAAAGCAAACACTGAACAGGATTGGCATTAACTAGAACATACATTTCAGATGCGTGCATCTAAAAACTGAAAATGGATACATTAAGTACTCAAATTCCCAAAACCCAGTGATATTCCATAAATCGAACACGCCAACACATAATGGAACTATATAACGCCGTACAGTTTATTTAAGGAATTAGACATTTCCATTAAATCGAACATGCGAATATTAGCAATTCAAACTGAGACTCCATCAACAACTGTGAATGAACCCACGCCATGGACACTCCAAAAAGGGTGGTATGAAGTGTGAATATACAAATCCGTTAATTCATGAGATGGCTGGATGTATCAAGCAAATGAATTCTTTCTGGAGTGCCTTCTTTCTCCTCTGAGAACAATATATGAGGCTCCATCCGAATTCAATAGCACAAGTCATCCGTACCTCATTTCATTTCACTTTAATAACTGTAATTCACGTTTCCACTATCGGGGGTGTAGCCAAGTTAGTAATCTTATAATAGGGCAAGTAAAAACTCAGAAATGAAGGCAGTAGATTTATCCACCAACCGCAACACGAGTGCTTTGGCCATTAGCACTAATGAGAGTCTTTGGATGGGATCTCCTACTACTGCATAGTAGACTACATGTGGCAGAGTTCAAAGCCCACATGAAACCAGTCGCTTTCACAAAAGGTGACAGAAAGGCTACAGCCACAATGATTGGCTATCCTCGTCCATCTTCCTCGTCCTAGTTCTACTCGTTCTAACGTCAGGGTTTACCTATCCCAGCTAATTCCAAATGTCCTACACTCAAATCCCTAATTCCTAGTTGAAGCCAGCTAAACCCCATCCTCCTTCACTAGGGGCTTCCCTGTTTCTGTTTCCGTCCAGAGGATGCCTTGCATGCTTTGCGGGGGAAAAAAAAAAACTTCTTACATTGGTTCTTATTTCTGTTAAGCAGCTGTGCTCTGGCCCTTGCTCCTCTATTTGAAATTTTATTTTCATTCTTATGCCAATAGGGCCCTACTAAAGCGATACCGACTTTCTGTGTTACCTAACTCACCTTCAAAGTTGGACAGCACAGTAATTTCCACTTTGATCAGGGGGATAAGCGGTGTTGCTTTTACTGCTCATCTTCTCTTAGTGCCGAACCTTCATGCGGCATGGTCCTGTGAATAGACAGAGGCCTGGAAGTTCTGTTACTGTCGAAACTGACGAATACGGGAAACATCTGTCAGATTTCCGCAGGCAGCAGAGCAGTGTTTGCGAGAGACTCACCACAGTACAAAAATATGCCTGGAAACACAAACACGGGTTTGAATGGAACTATTATGGCCTGATTTATACTTTTTTTAGCAACGCAAACTTACATGTAATGTAATTGGATTTTGTAAGTTTACGCCACTTTTTGCATCAAAGAATGACGCAAAAGTGGCGCAAAAAAAGTATAAATCAGGCCCTTAGTCCGGAGAGGGGGATGGGTCAGCAGCAGCTCCTGAAGGGCTTCCTTCAGTGTTCCTCCTGCAACAGAAACAACCTCTTGGCAGTTTTTTAAAGAGCCCCAAAGCAACCCAGGTAGGAAGATCCTCAGGACCAAGAGATGACTAATCAGGAAGATCAGGAGGTCAGGGGGAGACACATACAAGGTACTAAGGGAGCCACAGCAAATTAAATGTATCTTGCCTCTCCGCCAACCCTAATCTTGAGGAACAATTACATCTTTCTTGCAATAGCAAAGAAAGGGGCAGGAAAGTTTGCTGCTACACAATGCACTACAAAGCAGGGAGTGGAGAGATATGGATGGATCCATTTTCCAACATTCCTGACCAAACAATGTCGCCCAGAAAGGCTCAATGACTAATTTTCCTCTGGGATAATAGTGGATTCCCTGATGACAGTTTTTGTCATATGGTTTCATAATTTCTCAGGATGCTCTCTTCTTTATATGTTAGATAAGAAGGAGGCACAGATTGTAATGAAAATAGCATATGCAACAGCTAGCGTTTCTTTCAGTGCCAATACTATCTCAATTTGTATTGTACAATGTCTCCTTAGAGACTTTCAGGCAGTGGAAGAAGATATGCATCAAGGCAATAACTACGAAAATATGCCATCTATAATAGGGTAACAACGGAGGTTCCTGGCCGATATATCCTTTACTTGTGTATAGCAGTAGCAGCATCCGGTTCTTCAGTAGCCACCCACTTGTTATATGTAGATGCAGACAAGGAAATCTGATACTTTTCAGAAATCCCTACTAGCATTTGAACTTCAGTGGGTTGAAATAGTTTGGGTCTAAGTTGGGGGAGCTGGTTAAGAAGTCGGCAGCTGATGATCCCCAGGGGGCCGGAAGGAAGAGGTCTGTTTTTGTTTGGTCAGTTACAGCTGCCAGAGGCAGAATCTGGGCTTGCAAGGAAGAGAGTGTGGCCGGGGCCTCTCTCACTGAAAATTCCCAGTTTGTGCCCTCCTACAACTCTACGACGAAGGCATGACTATCAGTCCAGTCAACAGGGGCTAAAAGTCCAGAGGGGCCTATTCAAAGTTTTTATCATGTGTAGGGCTCTTTAATTACACTCATGAGGATGAAGGATACGGAAGGATGCAGGATTAATTACAGAGGCTTCCATTCCAGTTTCTTCATGACGTTATGAAAGTGCCATGTCTCCTTTGAGGCCAAGTCAAGATTTTGGCGAAATCGGCAATAAAGCCAGTTTCCTCCCAGGAGGAAGGTCGGGATGGCACCCCTTTCTGTTTTTAGTACAAAAACAGTCGGGAGAGTTCCAATCAGTCCTTGACATATAGGAGACAAATCTCTCTATATCACACATCTTGTTCAAAATGGTAACCTCTAGTAAATTCTTCCTCTGAAAGGACTTTGTGGCATTGTTAGAGCTCAGAGCTGCTTATTTACACAATCCAGTTCATCCACAGTACCAAAGGTTCCTGCATTTTCTTGCCCTACCAATCATAATCAGTTTTGGGTGCACCGATTTGGCGTCACATGTTCGCCAAGGCAACTGATAAATGTGCTGGTGCCTCTGATGGGTATGTTTTACACTTTAGGAGTTTATCTTTTCCCTTACTTAGATGATTGGCTAATTTTTGTATTTTTCCAAGGCTTGCCAGCATATCCAACAGGTGTCAAGTCTTTCAGCTGCACAGACTTCCTATCAAATTGGAAAAAACACATCTCTCTCCTTCACAACGACTTTTGTTCATTGGAACCTTCTGCTTTATGGACCTAGACAAGATCTTCCTATCTCTTAGCAGGAAAAGGAAACTATTAGGTTACCCACCAATCCAACTACAAAAGTCATAAGCAAAAGCCAGAAACTGTTGTGGCGTCAGGGCACATGGCTGCTTTTCTATGGATGGTCTCATGTTCCGTGTCATCAGTATCTCCTGGTTCATTATTTGTTATCTTATTGGGACCCTGCTTCCAAGAATTAAGAGACATTTGTAGCTGTAATCCCTCAGATTCACCAGTACCTACAGTGGTGGTAAAGGGTGGAGAATTTTGACAAAGGGATTTCTCTGGCTCCTCCACCTCCTTGATTCTTACAATGGATGACAGCAAAAAGGGGTGAGGTTCAGCTCTGGGTTTAGACAGCAACAGGTTCTTCCAAGTCAAAGGTGCTTACAGCTATTTATCTAGCCATAGTCCATTTCTCTCCATTTCTATAGGGTAGAGCAGTCAAAGTGAGATCAGATAACCGGCTAGCGAGGGCATATGTGAAATGACAAGAGGGCTCATGGATTCGGGATCTGGATGCTCTGGCCCAGAATATATGTCTGTGGGCAGATCCTAGCACACTCTCTGACAGCAGTTTTTCCACCAGGAGAGAGAACGAGTTCTGTCAGGGCGGGACTTTTCTGTCATCAATATCTCTGAGGCTTTTCGTTGCTCATTTTAGATGTATGGAGATTTATTTTGAAAACTCAGCTCCTGGAGAAACCATAAGATGGAATTCAGATCTGTGGAAATCATTGGAAATAACTGAAAACCTCCTGCTCTTAACAATATTTTCGTGAATTTGTGGGCTATTAGGATTACCATAAAAAAAACACAGGACTGCCATCTTATTGATTCGTTTTTTGATGGGTGAATTACATGTTTAATGGTGCATATGAGAAAGAATAGAAAACCACCAAGGTTAGGGAGAGACTTTTCACCACTCTGAAAAATGAGAACAAAGAAAGTAGACAGGAGCCCTTTTGTCATTACAGACCTGAAGAAGCAGGGACTCCGGCAAAATAAGTGTTGGCTACAAACATCGAACTTCAAAGGCGGTGCTTTTGCGATACTCAATTTATAGAATATAAACTGGATGATGAAATGGCATATTTTTTAATGTTGAACTAGAATTACGAGACTGCGCACTTTCTGAAAAATACAGTTAAAAAAAAAATTGTTTTTTTGTAAAAAAAGAAGTGAATAAATTATCTTATATGTTCTGTAGGCTTTGGGCATGATCTATAATGTAAAGGTGTACATTTTGGTGTACTTTAAATTATGACCAGTGGGATTTTCTGGTCTTCTTTTCGTGTACAGGACAGGGCTGAAAGTCCCTGAACTGTTTGATATAACTCTGAATCTATGTCCTCTTGTTTTGAGACGATACCCGTAGGCTTGTCATCCTTGTCTGGACTTGTTCACAAGAAAGAATGCGCTTCTGGCACTATTCTGGTCCCAAGTTCCATCTCCAGATGGGTGGGGAATAGATGCAGTGGCTATCAGCTGGCTCAAGGGCTTAATGTATGTATTTACCACAATTCCTCTAACTGTGCAAGTTCTTAGGAATACTTAGGATGGCTGAGCTTGAGTCTTGTTAGCGGTCCTTTGTTGGCCTAGATCCTGGGCACTAATTCTGTTTTAATTAGCAATCAATCCTCCATGAATTTTACAACTTGTTGCATCCCAATGCAAGGTCCTTTTCTTTCACAGACACCCCTAGGGCATCACTGGTTGGGGATTTGGAGCTTGAGAAGAGATCTTAAGATTTAAGGTTGTCCTGAAATGGCTCAATGCATTTAACAATCTCAACACCCTGAAACCCAGAAGGTTTAATCCAGACACTGGGAACATATTTAATATTGGTGTTCTTCTGAAGGACTCCAGACTGCTCCTGTTAAATTAGTCATAATTCTAGATTTACTTATGGATGAATTGCCTTGGCGGACCTATCTATTAAAAGTCAATGGGCCTACTCATTCAGGAGGTACCTCCCTGCCTCTCAGGGTATTTCTTTCTCAGACATCCAGTAGTCCATGGTCTGGTCCTACCTTTGGATCTTCCATTGGTTTAGTATGCTCTTCGAATAGTTGACCTGACATGTATTTCAGTAAAAGTAATATTTTTGGTGACCATTTGCTCAGGTTGTGAAGTACGCAAGGCTATGTGGTGAGCCTTTTGTAAATTTCTTTCCAGACAACCTTTCCTTCTCCATCTTTTGTTCCCTAAAGACCATGTGTTTTTTTTTAGAGATGTTAAGACCTAGTACTGCTGCTACTTTTGATTCCCCTTCTCTCAAGCTGGAAGAGAAAGTTCATTCACTAGACCTTCACGGAAATGTGTCTATCTGGTTAACTAGGGTTGCTGATTTAATAGAGGTGGTACTTTTGGTCTCATAGGATGGACTAAGTATCCAACTTTGGCCACACTAAGTTGCTGGATATGACTAGCTATTACAACAACTTATCAGTGAGTGGGGTCTGTTGTGTAAAGGACCAGTGCAAGGGTGCTGTACCAGAGGTATATTTGTCATGAATAGCTTTGAAGAGTGCTTTACTAAAAGGCACCTGAAATACAGCCACACAGTGTTCCCTGTATATCTTTATGATATGTTAACAGTTACATGTTAGAGGGCAAAGGGTCTAGCAGCAGAGTTTGATTCTCATGTGAAGTTTTGTGGTTACATGAGTTTTTGGTTTGAATTGACGTTCTTCACAATGAAACTTTGAGTTTTTGACAATGTGTGTCGCAATTCTAATATGGTGTCTCTTTATCAAATGCTAATAATATATGTCCAGTTGTTACAAGTAAAGCTTGGGTAACTCGTTGCATGTTTAGGGCTGGGGCAGAGAAAATGGATGAGGCAGTAGCGATCCAGTTACCTACTGGTAATCTTCATTATTCCAAGTCCTAGTCTTCTTCGTCAGAGTCCTTAGTGCCAACCAGTCTCTCCTATATACAGCGTCCAATGGGTCTCAAAGAAGCTTGTTAGCAATAGAAAGTCCCTCCGATTGAAACTAGTCTTTGGGTTTTGGGAAGATGGGTGAATCTTAAGCGGCTCCATCTAGGAGTCAACTATATGACAATAAAAGTTGCCTGGGATAGGTAAACCCTGTCATCGGAATGAGGAGGACTTTGCATGTGTAGGATTGCAACAAGAAAGACGAGTAATGAAAATTATTGGTATGTAAAAGAGATCAATAATTTTGACAGCACTAAAAGGATAGAAAAACACTAGGCCTCTGTAGTTCACTGACATTTGGACACCATGCAAGTATCAGTGGGAAAACAGACTGACACTGATGCTAAAATACCCATTATATGTTACCTATAAGTTACTGTGTTCAAAAGGGCAGAAGATCTGTGAATATGAGCCACCTAACAGCCTTTACTACAGCAATAGGAGGTGGGGAGGCTTAATGGGTGCTCAAATCTGGCCAAAGAAGCAATCGTAGTAAGGTTTATTTTATGTAGTGCTGAATCTTTCATTGTGCAGCTGAGTGAATAAGTGAAGGAGTTAGTGGAATAAGTGGGCAGCTACGGTGTGGAACTTGGACAAAACCTGCAAACCTGGTAGACATGTCTGAAATGTAATTATGCAGAGTAAGTGAGTAAAGGAAGTTGAATTTGTGGTGTAGTGAGTGAGAAAACAAACTTATTACAAAGCCACTCTAATCATACCCTCTGAATTCCTGGCTGTTGCCTTGTCTGCCTGAACAGGTGGCTGTATGTCTTTGGTAGGCAGGTTTGAACCATGGCACCAATATGGTAACCAGCTATCTGCATTGCCCAGAGTGGCACCAGGACACCTTTGGGTAAACACAGTTTAAAAATATGTAAGAGTGCAAAGTTCATGTTTGTACGTTCCTTTTCTCTCTATCTCCCTTTCTCTCTTCACTCCCTCCATGAGAATACCACAAATCTCGACTATTTTTGCATCTCCCAGATATTTGCTGATACTTTCTTCATTTCTCCTGCTTTTTCACAGGCAGCATAGTGGAGGAGACAAAGAATCTCTTGAAACATTCCAACGCAGGTGAGGAGAGGCAACAGTATGGGGTGCTGGGAAATGTAGCAACCAGTTATATTTAACACTCTCTTACATTACTAATGCCTCAAAACGTTTCACTCTCTTGGGGATACATACTGTTTTGGGATTCCAGACACCCTATATTAGACTGATTGTTCTTTGATTTATTTTGGCAGTATGATGGTGTAGCATATTGATGGTATGCGCACTAGATGCTCTTGGTTCTGGGGCGGACCCTGAACAGAAACTACATGATATATGGGGAGGTGTTAAAGTGTGGTTATGGGAAGTATGATGCAATAAGCAGTGCGTGAGTGAATGCTGGAGAATAAAGTAGTGCCTAAACACGGCTCCTGTGTGGCATAATCTACTTGCATGCTCATGGGCTGGGGAAGACGCTACAACTGGCGACGACTAGGGGATCCGTGCCCAAAAAAAAAAAAACAAGACTGCTCTCCCTGGGGGTTTGCAACACTATGGCAAACTGCTCCTCCCACAGTCAAGGCAACAAAGTTTGCGACCAGCACATGTGGGAGGAAAGCCCTGCTCCAGCCCATGCACGGCCCAGAAGAAATTGAAGGCCCTGAAGAGAAGCATATTCAGATGTCTGCCAAAACCACAGGGGATGTGGTTGACAGAGTCTTTGCGCTACACCCCGAATACAGAGCAGTTAGTCAGATGAAGCAAGAAATAATGACATCAGCAAGGTACAGGAAACAGAGAACTTACCATCACATGCGATTGACTCATACTGCTACCCATGCTCAGGCACACAGCTGGTGCATGCAGCAGTTGTTAGAGCCAGCCTCCACTGTGCTCAACTGAACAGCTAGAGCCAACACAATGGCAGCAGAAGGGGGTGCAAAATATCATGAAGCTGTGTTCCAGAACCACCACCACCACCTTTCGACACTTCTAAGAAGCAGAACAGTGATGCCAGATAGGCCGCATGGTTCGAAACATTCAGTGACTACATAGATGTGCTAGAAGAAGAAAATGACAAGATGATCAAATATTTGAAAAACATTGCAGGTGAGGGAGTGGAAGAAGTGCTAAAGAAAGTTTCACAAACTGATGGAATATTGTACCGAAAAGTGTAAGAAGTGCTCAAAGCCAAGTTCAATCCAATTCCGGAGTTTGATTATGAAAAGTAAATCATCAACCAAGCATGACAACAGGTTAGTGAAACAAGGGATGAGTTTTTTGAAAGATTTGATGCACTCATTAAACATTGCAAGTTCTGTGACTTCACCGACGAAGAAGCCATGCACCTCAGTGTTATAAATGGCTGCCTTTCAGATTCTTTTAGAAGGCACATGTTGAGAGAAACGCACAGTCTAGAAAAAATGCTGATGACTGCAAGAGCAGAAGATTGATTGGACCAACAAGCTGCTGACATGAAAGCAGGAACAGCACACAATGAATCAGCATTGACCATGAAAAGCAAGCAGAAGCACATACAAGATACACATAAGTTGACATCTTCGACAAAATCAAAGCAATACATTCAAAGTGGGTTTTGGTTTCCTCATGAAGGTATATGTTCAGCCTTAGGACAAGTCTGCAAAGGCTGAGGAAAAGAGAACAATTTCATAACTGTGTGCCGAGCCAAGGAAAAGTCAAGTGTGTCATGACAGAGATAAAAAATGGACGCAAGAACATTCCTGAAGCACTTTCACCACGCCCACAAAACAAGAAAGCAACATCAGCTACGAGAAGTAGAAACCAAGCAAAATCAATTGTCCTCAAGTTCGTTGTGCAAAGGTTCTTCAAAGTCACTGTCTCAAACCAGTGAAAAAACTCGGTATGCACTGAGGATATCTACCAAAGGACAGTATGCAAATGTGGGGTTAACTGCCTGTAAAGAAGATCACAGTTTGAGGAAAACTCGCCAAACAAAGCAACAAACTTAATTTGGACACTGTCCCAAAATCACATCAAAAGTGAATGGTCACCCGATAACCTTCATCATCGGCAGTGGTGCGTCATTTAATATCATGCCAGTGGAAAAGTTTAACAGCCTATCTCCTGTGCCCTACCCCACTCCTTCAGGAATTAAGGTATATACTAGGGCAACCTCTAAACCATTATAAAGCCAGTGTCGTTCACAGTAACGATGCAACACAAAAAGACTTAAATGCAGGCCACCCTTCATGATCTACAAGAGACCTCGTCTAGTGCATGCTTGCTCAGTGTTGCCACCACTGTTGACATGGAATGGATATCCCTGAACTACAACCTTTGTGCTCAGTCTGAGATCTTGAGCCGATTCCTGTTGCTATTTCGTGGCCTGGGAAAACTCAAGAAAATGAAATTGCAGCTTCATATCAATGAAGACATTTGTCCTATTGCTTAGTGGCACAGTAGATTTGCTTTTCATCTACAAGAAATTGTAGCGAAAGAGTTGGAAACACCTTTAAAACATAACATCATTGAACACCCCATAGGTCCCATGCAATGGATTTTGGCCATAGTAGTTGTAATCAAAAAGGACAGTAGCAGTGCGGTGCAAATATGCGTGGACATGATCATGCAGTTGAACGGAGCCAAAGTCTTTTCCCATCTTGACCTGAATAAAAGATGTCATCAACTTGACCTGGAAGAAAACTGCAGGTACATTACTACGTTTTCCACTCATGTTGGTTTGTTCAGATATAAGAGACTGAGTTTTGGAGTATCTTCAGCTGCTGAAACATTTTCAGGATGTTATTCACAGAGTAAGTCATCCTGTTACAAATGCCTTCCATTACAGTGACAGCATACTGGTTTTTGGGAAAACACAGAAAGAACACAACAAAGACCTTACCAAGTTACTTGCTAATGCAGGCCTCACTCTGAATGCAGCAAAGTGTGAGTTTCACAAAACCACAGTTAAGGTTTTTGAGGAACTTGTTCTCCAATGGGTGAATGACTCCAGACCTCGACAAAGTACAAGCACTGTCATCAACTGCCCTCCTCACCCAGGATGTTACTAGGCATTCTAGGCATGGCCAGCTGTTGCTCAAGATACATTTGTAACTCTGCTACAGTGAGTGCCCCTTTAAGAGACTCGACAAAGAAAAGTGTCCTGTTTCAGTGGTCTCCTGAATGGGACCAGGGTTTCAAAGAAATAAAACATGCAATTTGGAATGCAACTGAAATGGCCTACTTAAGTGGCAAGTTACATACCAACATAACAGTTAATGCGCATCTGGTGGGGCTGGGGGTGATTCTTGCTCAAAACAACAGTCACCTGAATGCTCAGAGACACATTGTATTCCTCTATGGAAAACGATTCACTGTCCTCATGGACCACCACGTACTGCTCACTTTCTTTGGAAACCTAAAGGCTACGATGACCCCTAGTATTGAGAGGTGGGGGCTAAGACATGCAAGAGTATGACTATGAGATTGTACACAAACCTGGGAAGGATCATAACACAGCAGATTCAGGGGTGCTGCTACATCGTCACAGTTCGACACCTAGGACAGCCGAGAAATGTCTCAATGTCTCTAATTTATTGTGAGGTCCAGCCGGCGGTTCTGACTGTGGAACAAATCATTACTGCCACAGACAAAGACATGACCATCATCACTGCAGCACAATCATGGAGAAAAAGTACCTGGCCCCTTGCCAATGATTTTGGATTCCAAAAGTTTAAAAATGTAGTTAGTGGTTACCCAAAAAAGTGTAATATTAAGAGGCTCAAGAATCATCATACTTGAGAGCCTAAGGCAGTGGGTCATCAATCTGGCTCGTGAAAGACATTGTGGTATTGTAGCCACCAAAAGAGCCTTAAGAGATTGAGTGTGGTTCCCTTGACTAAATGAATGAGTCTAGGAAGAGCTGAAACCATGCTGCATTGGTAATTGTTTGTCCCCCAAGGTGACACTGTGCTCAGTGACAATGTCTGACCTCCCTGCCCATGCCTGGCAGTGTTGCCGTTGACTTCTTTGGGCCCTTAGGAAGTGGACACCACCATCTCATGGTAGTCAATGACGAATATTCGCGTTTTCCCTTGATGGAAACCCTGTCTTCGACAACCTATAACAAAGTCATAGAACAGCTTGATGACATCTTTGCAACCTGGAGTAGCCCTGAAATCCTTAAATCTGATAATGGCCTGCCCTTTAACAGCAAAGGGTTCAAAGAATTTATTGTCTGATTCAACATCAAACACCAAAAGATAACACCCCTCTGGCCTCAAGCCAACGGTGTAGTTGAACGATCCATGGGCACCCTCAAGAGGGTCATTCAACAATCATCCATGGAGGGAATCAGTCTGAACAAAGCCATGTGCCAGGCCCTCTGGGCCTATCGATCACCTCCTCACTCCACATCTGGTGAGAGTCCAGCCACCTTGGTATTTGGGGGAGCTATCAGAACAAAACTATCTCAACCGACCCCCAAATCGATCAGTGAACACTGACAATGTTCGAGACAACAACACAACTCTGAAAAGAAAAATGAAAAAGTATGCAGATCAGCTCTGCCATGCCCAGGAGACAGTCTTTGACAAAGGGTACTGGTCAAACAGAGACAAAAGCGGAAAACGGGCATGCCTTTTGCTCCTGACCCTCTACAAGTCATGGCATGCAAGAGACACCGTGTGCAGCACATCATCCTGGAAAATCCATAACTCAGGACACATCACACTTTAACCATCTACCTCAACACTTGTTGACTCCTGAAGCCACGACTGAGACAACCCCGCCTGCAGATCCAGCTTAGGCACCTAAGCCTGTGTCGCCGTTGTTCGATCAGGGTAGACCTCGATCACCTTGGATCACCCGAGCCAGCATACAAGTGCGAGCGTCTCGCCGACTAATCAACGAGATGTGATTGTAATTATGGCTGCCACTTTTATTTAACAAAGGGGGAGATGTAGCATATTGAGGTTATACACACTAGTACCCTTGTGGTTCTCAGGCAGACCCTGAACAGGAACCTTGTGATATGCGGGGAGGTGATAGGGTGTGGTTATGGAACATATGGTAAAATGAGCAGTATGTGAGTGAATGCTGGAGAATAAAGTCATGCTTAACTGCAGCCCCCACGTGGCATGATCTGTTTGGATACTCCCAGCTAGGGAAGATGCTACAGATGGGTCTGACATACAAGGCATACATTCTCAACCAAATTGGTATTCTACTAAACAAGGCCTGTTTTCCCACCAGGATATTATTAATAGTTAATAAATGGAATGTCAAGGGACCATTGTGTAAAATATGGTTGACAGGCTGCTAATGTTCAAAACTGGTGGAAACAGTTTAACGTTGGAAGAGAGACTCGACTGAGTGCAACAACTATTCCAAGCTTTCTGGGGAAGTGAGGGAGCTTACAAAGGTTGCATCGTAAATCACCCGGCAGAAGCTATGGAAGAAGGCAGTGCCCTGGCAGACAACAATAAAAAAATCCAACTGTGCACACCTTTGTTGAGTGCATTGTCTAGAACCAGAGGGCCAAACAAGGAACTGCAAACCTTCTTCCATGTGTAGATAGGTTCTGAAAGAGAAAATCAATCTGTACCTGAATGTCTAATTTGGGGCAAACAACAGAAATACTGCAACTCAGTCTTTTTCAGAGTCAAAACAAAGTACTTGTTCAACCCCAAACTGACAGCAAGTATGCTAGGCCATCAAGTAACTTCTGAATATGAAGGGAAAAGTTACTAATATATAACAATAGTTTTGAGGTTTGAGGCTGTTTTAGATTTATGAGCATTTCATCATCATATTGACTAGTGGCTGGATTCTGGAAACATTTTGCTTACTTGAACAAAGATCAACCTTAAGAGGAGTCAAGCTGACTTTTGTAGACATCTGCACAGCCCTGCCTAAAAAGTCATAACATCTTCATAATTTTCGATCTACCTTTTCTCTTCAAGAGAACTCTGTATAGCCACAATCCCTTTTGAATAGGTCATGAGTTAATTTAACTTGCCTTGAAAGTCACTCACCAATGAGGAAGACGCAAAGCGAGATGAGTCCTCACATTTCCTAATCAAAGACAACAATAGCCATTTTGAACATCTTCACCCCTCTGGAAAATACTGGATTTTGTGTGTCATGCTATGAAGTTTTATATTAGAATTGTAAGAAATGTAGTTATTACCTGAGGCGGTTAGGCTCCACCTTAGGTTTCAACCACTATTTTTGGCAGGGTGAACGACTAAAGTCACAAAATAAACCTGAGCTCAACCCCCAGAGCAGACAGGCTTAACCTAGAGGCAATGTGTAAAGTATTGAGGCAGCACTAGAACAGTAATGAAGTTGAGTAAAACAATAAAAAAATACAGAACAACTTAGAAACACAGAGTAAAATGATAGAAACAAAATGACGTAAATCAATAAGGGAAATAAGAGATATGATTTGTTTTAAAGTTGCAAGAAAAATTAGAACCAAATAGCACAAAGTGCCTATGATAGTCAAGTGTCTCTGTAGAACAGGACCTAGGTGCACTTTGATCTTTCCTATGGAACAGCCAACCCTGATACAGTTTAAATAGCTTTGAGGACATTTTCACTGTAGGGACATGTTTAACATTAAACGTTAAAATGAATTGTGTTTCCAGTGCACACGTATATTCTTGTATGTCCAATAGATGGCTGTGTTTTCTGTTTCAGCTTGTTGTGAAGGTATACCCCCTGATCTTGGGTATCAATACAAACGAGTATTTCCAGCAAATTCCCGATCTGAGACATTCAACTTTTACATTCCTTACTTAAAAATACCATCAACCCTGCCCTATGGGCAATATCGCCTTGCATACTTAGTGGTGACTTATAAAAGTTTAAAAGGAGAATTTTTAGGCCTGTCAAAAGGGGTTGTTTAGACAGTTCAAACTTGCAGTTTAAACCAAGGTAGCCAGCGATGGTAGGTCTGCAGTCATGGTCACCATATTCTAGTAGCTTAGAAGTAAGTTAAATATGCCAATTAGGGGTATGCCAATTTCATCATGTTGAAAGGAGGACCACAGGCAGTTTACCACTGGTTAACAGGGGTAAAGCACACAGAGTTTTATATCCAGCAGAAAATAGGGTTCAGCAAAAAGGAAAACAATTTGGAGTGACCCTGCAGAAAGGGTAAACTTTCAAGAGAAAAAGTGGCAAATATTTTACTTGATGTGCTGAGGTATTTTCTTCTTCATGTAAAATAAGATGTTGCTTTGAAATCGAAATTAATCTTATTTTCATAACTTTCAGGACCTTATTAAGATTTCTAAAGTTTTCAATTGTCTTAAATCATTGTCATAATATGTTGGTTAATAATGCTAGCCTTTAGAGCTCCCAAACTGTCTATATATATATGTATACGTGTGTATATATATATATATATATATATATATACAGTATATATCACTGTATATATACAGTACAATTTCTGTACATATACAGTAATTAAAGTAATTTAGGAGTTAGGTTAGAATACAAGATCATGTTTTCGAAAAAACATTCTGAAATTATTTTTAACTATTTCCAGAATCATACCCAAATTTTGTACCAGCCGTTAACAGCGTCCACAATTTAGGAATTTGAGGTAGGATTTTCACAGACAAGAGAATTTTGCATCATGAGAAAGGTTGTTCTGAAGCTTTTGCCTCTTCTCACCTTGGCAGCAAAAAATGTCCCCACAAAAAGTTAGGTGATTAAGGGCCTGATTTTGACCCTGGAGGACGGCGGAGGCCGTCCGCCAAGGTACCGCCGCTGAATGACCGCACCGCGGTCAAAAGACCGTGGCGGCCATTTAGACATTTCCTCTGGGCCGGCGGGCGCTCTCCAAAAGAGCGCCCGCCGGCCCAGAGGAAATGCCCCTGCAACGAGGACGCCGGCTCAGAATTGAGCCGGCGTAGTTGCAGGGGTGCGACGGGTGCAGTTTGCACCCGTCGCGTATTTCAGTGTCTGCTTAGCAGACACTGAAATACTTTGCGGGGCCCTCTTACGGGGGCCCCTGCCGTGCCCATGCCATTGGCATGGGCACGGCAGGGGCCCCCAGGGGCCCCGCGGCCCCCCCTACCGCCATCCTGTTCCTGGCGGGCGAACCGCCAGGAACAGGATGGCGGTAGGGGGTGTCAGAATCCCCCATGGCGGCGCAGCAAGCTGCGCCGCCATGGGGGATTCTAAGGGCAGCGGTAAACCGGCGGGAGACCACCGGTTTGCCTCTTCTGGTCAGAATGCCCTGCAGGGCACCGCCGGCCTGTCGGCGGTGCTCCCGCCGACCCTGGCCGCCGGGGTCAGAATGACCCCCTAAGTGTTAAGGAGATTTAGTGGGAGTTTTTCCAACCTCTGAGTCTGTGTTCATTTGATTTGTAAGATTTCTAAGCCATCATCACTAAGAAGACTTAAAAAACACTTGACTTCTCTAGCAGATCAGTCTGGCATAGGTTGAAAATTGTTACCTTTATCCTTTGCTGATTCTTGTCTCTGTTTCCCATTTCAGCCCCCAATGTAGCCCTGGCTGGGCAAGCCTACCAGTCCAGCATCCTAGGGAGGGCGACTCCTGACAAGGCTAATGATGGCTCATTGGCCAACAATAATGACAATGGCCGGTGCGCCCACACTCAGCAGGAGATTGAGCCTTGGTGGACTGTGGACCTAATGTCCACATACAAAGTCTTCTCTGTGGCGGTGACTGTCCCAGCAAACTGCAGCACAGAGCAACTGTCTGGAGCTCAGATCCGAGTAGGAAACTCAGCCAGTGGCCGAGGCAAGAACCCCAGGTATGATATTGCAGCACAGGATCTAATGGGTTTGGGGGGAGAAGTGAGGTGATGGCACATGATGGAAGCTACCAACTTTAATCAGAGGGTTAGCGCAATGGATGTTGGAACAGTTTTTACATGCCTTTGGCCTGCTACAAAACTACAAGTGCAGACACACAAAAATGCATTAAGAGATATACAACTTATCAAGCATACAAAAGCATATGTTCTTGTATAGGAACACACAGTCAAAGATATTACACAAATGCCTACCTTCATACATAAATGGAGATGCTATTATACCCCCCAAAAAACTCATGAATTCATGAAGGTTTGCCCAGAAACACGACTTCTATCACACAGAGCTTATCGCTCCCTCTTCTTCCCTTTCTAGTTTGGCAGCCTTCCCACTCCACTCCATTACACTCTTTGGCGTGGTTTCTGGGCACCCCCCCCCTTTCGCAGTATAAGTGAATTCCTGTGTCTATAAGATTGAACAGCAAATCTGAGTAGAAAAGCAATTTCACGCAGGTGTGAACCTGCTTCACCCAATTTTAGAGAGAATGGGAAGTTCAATTTACCTATGGAGAACTTAACTGTAGCTAAAAGAAAACACACAGAGTCTGGAAAAACTGAATTGGATTCGGGTAATCCAAACAACCAGGGTGCCTACCAGGGGCAACAATCTCCTGAGTAACATGAAAGTATAACACATTTAGAAAAGTTGGAATAAGAGGCTAAAAATTCAAAAATATGAGGCTCAAAAACAGGAATAAGAGGCTACAAAAAAGCAGATCGAAATGTAGAATTATCCCTGGAAATCGATTATGACTTTTAAAACATATTTTCAGACGGCAATGTTTTCTAATGTAGCGAGTTCTTTTAGGGAATCGCAGGTATTTGCACATTCAGTACCTCAATAATTTGAGAAGTCTTTCTAATGACAATGAAAGAGATTTGCTTAGTACAAGAGGGACACAGAAACTACGAAGCTGAACCAAGAGATTCTAGATCACAGTATTACACAGAGGAAGAACACAGGACAGACACTGGCAGGCCAACAAGGAATGTATTCAAACAACCAAAGACTTTCATGCATTTTTACTTATATTGGGGGGGCGTCCTATTTAAAAGATGTATTTAAATAATCTCAACACAACTAAAAGGATTCGTTGCTGCAGATTTATATTAAAAGAATGGGGTCCATGAATGCAATGCTACGTACAAAATGTACAAACTTCCCTTGGTGCCTGTTGATTTCTTCTGAAAAGTTAGGAACATTTGCATTTTCCTAATTTAGAAAATAGAGAAACTGCAAGTGATGGCCATGTTGTTTCCAGCAAATGGATTGCAATTGATGAGGAAATGCTGGCTTGCACTAGTGTTTTTTTTACTTGACACAGACAATGTAGGTGGAGTTAACCACAACAACAAAACAAACATTCTCTGCTGCCTCATCAGGGATATGAAATGATACACACATTCTACATAACAATTGTTAGAAATGGGGTTTCTGGTTGGCTAGGGTATGCACCTCAGCCAGGCAGAACTTACCCACTCTAGTCAGGGCAAGGGAGTTACACGTCCAAGATAACCCCTGCTCACCCCCTTGGTAGCTTGGCACGAGCAGTCAGGCTTAACCCGGAGGCAATGCGTAAAGCGTTTGCACAACACACACATACATGTGACGCAATATCCCCACCACAAAGGAAACACAACACCAGATTATATAAAAATACACTGTATTGTACACAACGTAATTATTAGACCAACATCACATAACAGTACTATCCTGCTACCTTAGCAGTTGTCAGAACGTTACACATTAGTTACTCTGCAAACTAGCAGTAGTCACACATAACACACAGGTTACTCAGTATTCTGCAACATAAGCAGTAGTCAGGAAACACGTTATCACATTAGCACACTTGTCATAAGAATATCATAAAACGCCCATAGTAGGAACATTAGAAAACCTATGGCAAGTTAGGAAAACATTTTAGCAAGTCATGCCCATAAAAGGAACATGTGCACCTATATGTAAAAGCATCATAGACAGGTAGGCAATTTAACCCAATTAACAAAGTCTATAGAAAGAACTTTGGAGTAGGAATATATTGGCCCTCTTAAGGAATACCTGGGAATGATGAAGCCGGCACCTTCCGTGCCTCGAAGACAAAGGAGAAAGGGGCCCCCAGCGCTCCTCTGCGCAAGGAGGGGGCCTCTTGTGACCATTGAGGTGGCGGGGGCAGCATGCACCCCGTCTGTACTACTTATGGCCCCTCCTGGGGTCCGCAGTTGTTGGGGGCCCCCCCGGCCTCCACTGGCCTTCACACGAGGGGGGCCAAGGTCACCAACACTTATGCGAAGGAGAGTGGGCGCCACGTACCCCTCTGCTTTAAAGACGGGCCCCTCCTGGGGCTCACAATCACCGGGGCCCCCCAGGACTCCACAGGCCTTCTCAAAGGGGAGGCCCTGAGGTCAGGGGCACCGGCCCACTAGGAGCCAGGAACGAGTCCCGTTTGCGGGGCGAAAGCTTAGAGCAAAGCGGGGACTGGTGCGGCCCCTCCTGGCATCCAGGGAGGCCACGTGCCACCTCATCGGTGCGGCAATCCTCAGCCCCTCAACACAGGGTCTCTCACACCGGGAGAGACCCGTCTTCCTCTGACTGTCGAGGAAACGGCCGAGGCACAGGTCTGCAGGTGCCCCGGGGGTACGCCTGAGCGCACACTCCCTCAGGAGCTTGGTTTCCTTGTGCCCCGGGGACGCTACACACAGCGTGCAGCTCACGGGTGCTTAAAGGAAGAACAGCTTGGGCTGCAGCGGTGATTTGGAGCGCTAAG
Source organism: Pleurodeles waltl (assembly GCF_031143425.1). NCBI lineage: Eukaryota > Metazoa > Chordata > Amphibia > Caudata > Salamandridae > Pleurodeles > Pleurodeles waltl. Next base: position 280,286,046 of record NC_090443.1, on the reverse strand, counting down.
AAAGCGCGTTCAGAGCGGAAGGTCGGTGTTCTGGGGTGGCATTAAGAACGCCGGTTCAGAGTGCCTTTTTGTCATCACTGACAAGCGCTCCTCGTTCCTTTTGCACTCGGGTCGCGGCGGTGATTCCTTTGTAGTAGAGACGTGCTCCAGGAAGCGCAAGGGCACAATTTAAAGCCCGGGCTCAGGCGGTGATTTCCTTTAGAAAAAGAAAAGCGCTTTCAAAGCGCTATGGCACATCAACAGCCCAGCAAATGAAGAGATGCCTGGTTCCTGGTTAGAGCACTCTGCGCCAAGGTTTAAAAGAGCGTTGCAGGGGTCAGGGGCCACAGCACCCTGCCCCTGGGAACAACTAAACAAGAAGGAGCACAGGGCTGGTGGCCCAGCTACAGACCAGCACAAGGGGTGCAGATGGTGGCAGTTCCTCCTAGTGACCATGCAGGTCACAGGTCAGCACAGCAGCAGCAGTCCAAGGCGGTTTCCTGGTGAGTCCATTCATCAGCGTTCTGTGTCCAGTTTCAAGTTCCAAGAATGTTCAAATTGTGGGGAAAATTCCCCTGTACTTATAGTCCATTTTTACAGTGTTTTACAATGCCAGGGAGAGGAGGTTCCAGCCAGTTACAACTGGTTCTGGGAGTGCCCCCTCTCTCCTTTCAGCACAGGCTCCAAACATCAGTGGGGGGTTAACGACCCAATTGTGTGAGGCCAGGGCACAGCCTTTACAAATGTAGGTGTGCCCCGCCTCTCCCTTCTCTCAGCCCAGGAAGACTATTCAGTATGCAGATGCACCTCGGTGACACCTCCACCCTTCCCGTGTACAGGCTGTCTGAAAAGTATGCACAAAGCCCCAACTGTCACTCTGCCCAGACGTGGATTGGAGTCAAGCTGCAAAACACCAGAATTATAAGCACAGATAAATGCGCACTTTCTAGAAGTGGCATTTCTGTGATAGTAATAAAAAATACACCCACACCAGTAAGCAGTATTTATTATCACCATCACAACCATACCAAACACGCCTACGCTACCCCTCATAAATCAGACAATACCCTTTACACATAAAGCAGGGCATTTCTAATGCAATCCTATGAGAAGGCAGCACTCACAGCAGTGAGACACCAAGTTAGGCTGTTTGTCACTACCAGGACAGGCCATGCAATATGGCACATGTCCTGCCTTTCTACATACATGGCACCCTGCCCATAGGGCTAGCTAGGGCGTACTTTAGGGGTGACTTACATGTAGTAAAAGGGGAGTTCTGGGCCTGGCAAGTAAATTTAGATGCCAGGTCCCTGTGGCAGAAAACTGCGCACACAGGCACTGCGCTAGCAGGCCTGAGACAGGTTTGAAAGTCTACTTCAGTGGGTGGCGCAAGCAGCGCTGCAGGCCCACTAGTAGTATTTAATTTACAGGCCCTGGGTATAGAGATACCACTTGTACAAGGGACTTATAGGTAAATTAAATATGCCAATTAGGTATAAGCCAATCATACCAATTTTAGATGGGAGAGCACCTGCACTTTAGCACTGGTCAGCAGGGATAAAGTGCTCAGAGTCCTAGAGCAAACAGCGAGAGGTCAGAAAAACCAGGAGGAAGGAGGCAAAAAGACTAAGGATGACCATGCGTATGGCCAAAAGTCCAACACAACCCCCTACCAGCCAAAATCCAGGGGAGAACAATCAATACCTTGATGTACTTTCCTGATTGGGGCGATAGAACAAGGACCCAGGCCCACAACAGCAGGGGCATGTTCCAGTTCTACGCCTTCCTGACTCCACTGGGATCTCTCTGTCAATGCGTCCCAGGCAGCCTAGACCAACCCACGGGGATTCTCTAGCTGCCAATGGCCAGAACCAGGCCCCAGGCCATCTAGGAGCCTCTGGTCTCTGAAACCATAATGAGTGGGGGGCGGTAGCCCCAGGTGCAAAGCAACCTGTCTCCACTCCATTTCTGATCAGTTCAGGGGCTCTACCCTGCCACTGATCCACCAACCTAGGGTCCGCACCCATAGGTTCTACAGGGGCTAGAGGCGAGGCTCTCCTCCCTCTACCCCTCCTTCTAGGATCCCGCCCTCCTCTCCTAGGAGGGGTATCACCAGAATCCACACTTGCCAGGGTGCTGGGTACAGCAGCCCTGCACAACTTTCTCACCAGCCCAGGATCACTACCTGGCGACTGACCACCCAACCTAGGGACGACACCCTTGGGTTGCACCGGGGTCCAGGGCGGGCTTCCCCCTCCCTGAACCCCACTTCCAGAGTCCTGCGTCTCCCCACCTCGGGAGAAGCCACCAGAAGTTTCACACGGGGAGGTGAGCACACTAACCGCCCCCCCAACCAGATCAGAGTTTACCCCCTGAACCTGTCTATCTAGTCCAGGGACGACACCCTTAGACTGGACCAGTGCCCAGCGAACCAGGACTTCCTTGGGAGCACACCTACCCCCTACCAGATCAGAGCTTACCCCCTGAATCTGGCAATCCAACCCAGAGTCACTACCCTGCGGTTGAACCACTGCCTGGCGCACCAGGACTTCCTTGGGAGCACACGTACTCCCCATCAGGTCAGAGTTTACCCCCTGAACCTGATCATCCAACCCAGAGTCACCACCCTGCGGTTGAATCATTGCCTGGCGCACCAGGACTTCCTGGGGGGCACACCTACCCCCCACCAGGGAAACACTTTCCCCAAGGGCCACACAAGAGTCTGGCTGGCGCAGGTCTCCTGACCTCTGCCCATCGGACAGAGTCTGGATTCCCCCCAGCCCAGAAATGGTCTCACCAAGGTCATTCCTGGGGGGCTCTGCTCTCAGAGCTGACCCCTGACCCTCCAGGTTCTCCACTGGGGCCCGCAGCCCCCTCTCAACCCTATGTCTGGATTTCCGCCTCCTCCGCTGTAGAGCGAGACTACCAGACACCAGGACCGGCGGAACGCTATCACCAGCCACCCGCCTAAGTCCTAATGACAAAATGGGATCCTTCTGAACAGCTGGCCCTACGGCACAGGTTAGGCTCACCTCCTGGCGTTCACTCACGGAACCTTCAGGGGCCTGGGGCGGTATCTTGGGCACCTTGGGCCTCAGCCCAGCCCCATTCCCTCTCCTCAGAGACGGGACATGGGGTCCCTCACCCATCCCAGTCCACTGGGACCTACCTGGGACACTCCATTCCTTTCCCACCACACCTTGTTGGGAAACACCTAGACCACTCTCATTAGGAACACCCCCTAATGTCACACCAGACCCTCTGGTACGCAACCAGAAGTCTGCCTCCTTTGCGAGCTCCCTGGGGTCAGAGAGCTCACACACTGACAAGTGTCGGCGTAACTCTGAAAAACAACAACGAAACAGGTGCTCTCTGAGAATCAGATTAAACAGCCCTTCAAAATTGTTTACTGTGCTACCCTTCACCCATCCATCTAGTGAAATGCAGCAATCCTCCACAAACTCCTCCCAAGACTGGTGGGACAGTTTCTTACCACCCCTAAACCTTTTTCTGTATTCCTCAGGGGAAAAACCATACTTCACAATCAGTGCGTTCTTCACAGCGGAGTACCCCTCCCTGTCACTCTCTTCTAGAGTCAGTAGGGCATCCCTCCCCTCCTCAGGAATAAAACTCCCTAGGCCAGTTCCCCAATCCTTCTCAGGGATCCTGCGCTCTACCAGAGCCCTCTCATATTCCTTTAACCACTGACGTATGTCACCCCCCTCTTGGAACCTAGGTACCAGATCTATGGTTATGTGAGGAACATCTTTGCTACAGCACTGTACATTGCTGCCACCACTGGACTCCACCTGCAGCGCTGGTGAGTCCAGAACCTTCAGACTGCGCTCTAGAGCGAGTCTTTCTCTGGCAAAGGCCCTCTCTGCCTCTGCCATTCTCTCCTGTACTAAGGCCTTCTCTACCTCAGCCCTTCTCTCCTCAACAGCTAGGCGCGCTAACTGCAACTTCAGGTCCCTCTCTTCCCGCCTATCTCTTAGCTCATCAGGCGTCAAGGAATGAGAGGTAGCCCTGCTTCTCACAGTGGACCCAGCAAGGGACTCCCTATCACTGGGGCCTTCCCTGTCAACTGGCGTCCCCAACCGGTCATTCTCACCCTCCTGATCAGTCTCTCTACCACTCTCTAGGGATGAGGTCTGGGAGCCCTCCCATTGGGAACCCTCGCTACACTCAGGATCCTCTGGGTACCCCCTACGCACACCCCCTCCCTGGGTAAATGTCACAAACCTTTCAAAGAAATTCAGAGATCTCCTGAGGTCCCCTTCTACAGGCAGCCCTCTCTCTCTACAGAACCCCTCTAATTCCCCCTGCGTGTAAAACGGCAGGTCCTCTAAATCAAAGGTAAGCCCCATCTTGAAAAGGTACAAATAACTCAACTGTGACAACCACAATACCCAAGCGTGAGAACTGAAAACAGGAAAAATGACCAAAGAGAGAAAGTTAAGAGAAGCCAAACATGTGATGGTCTAAACGCAATCCTTGTAGTGAAATAATGAGTCACAATGGTATTGTGCAAGCGCAAGTCCTATCCTCACCGCTGACTTCCAATGTTAGAAATGGGGTTTCTGGTTGGCTAGGGTATGCACCTCAGCCAGGCAGAACTTACCCACTCTAGTCAGGGCAAGGGAGTTACACGTCCAAGATAACCCCTGCTCACCCCCTTGGTAGCTTGGCACTGTTAGGGTTTGTACACAGCAAAGAGCATGTCCCCTCTCACTGCACTAGTGAGTTCTGTAATAGCTCCCTTTTAAACTTACTATTGAAAGCCTTTCTTGTTATCTCACCTTCCCCCCCCCTTGGCTTCTGTGTATGTTGTTTAATGTGCTGTTTTGTTTACACATTGGGCCTTGCTTTTACCAAGGCTTCTTTAAAACACTCCTCCCTAGGCCATGTGTTAATCCAACTCATTTGCATAATAACTGAAACTCTGCACACCTTTCAAGAACATGTGCAGCATGTGAGGACCACACCCAGCTCTTGAAACCACACCCAGCTCTGCACACCTTCCAAGAACATGTGCAGCATGTGAGGACCACACCCAGCCCTTCAAACCACACCCAGCCCTGTCTATAAAAGGCATCCCCCGAGCCTCACCCAGTGCTTGTGCTCGTCTACCTCCTGCTTACCTGAGAACAGATCCCTCGGCGCTGGCACTCCTGCTCTTTACAGACTTTCATTGACTTCAATGGGCGCAGCTTCTGGCTCTTCCTTCTTCCGGTTTCCGGTTCCTCCTTGCTTCAGCCTCTCTCCTATGAGTAACCTGCAAAAGAGAAAGAAGACAAGGTTAGACTGATCAGTATCTCTTGCCAGCAACAAGTAAGTGCAAAGCTTTTTACTACCTGAAAGAACTTTGACAACAATTTCTGGATTCGTGTATAGACAATTCGAAACGAAATACCTTCCACGAACATTGTGATTCAAACTCTTTGTTACAAGAATATTTTGCAGAACTTTGTGAAGCAAACATTGTTTTTTCTCATGGAACTTTTAAGAATCGAACAGTGGAAACCATTAACAGCAAGGCAAACAGTAAATCAAGGACTTGCACAAATTACATGCTGTATTTTGATGTAAAAGTACAGTATTTGTTTTATAAAAGATTCTGGAAATATGGGAAAAGTGAGTCTGCTATTGGGAATTTAGGCTTTAGTTATATGATGATGAATGTTTGATATTGGTAATTCTGATAACGGTATTTGTTTAATGTTTTAGAAGCTTTACAGTAATAGAAAACACATCCCAGAGCAGTAACACATTCCAAACCTGGAAACTAGAGACCAGGATCCAAGAGGTACTTTTAGAAGAGAATTTCTAATAAATAAAGGGATAGTCAGGAACCCATTTAGGAATAGGTTGCACTTATCTGTTCTTTGTTTATGTTTCATTAGGCACCAGTTTCTACAGAAGTCAGAAAGGGCCGCAGATTTGTGCAGCACTTCAACAGTGGAAACGCAAGAACGGTGTTGTCTCTCTTTTTTTATTTTATCCACTTCCCCCCTTCCCTTGAGCTTCTGTCTTAGTGCACTGTTTTAAAAACTAGTGTGCTGGAACAAGCAGTTTCAGGGTGGGGTCGGATTGTCTTCAACCTCCATCAGAACTGAACAAGAACTCAGGTGAGCTGGGCTTTGACAGAAGCACAAGCCTTAAAAAATTTCAGTTCTGGTGGACGATGAATACCGGGGAAGAAATAGAGGGCATTGACGTCACGGATATGGCGCAGGCCCTAAATGAGGACTTGGCTCATAATGAATCAGTGTCTGGCATCTTGCAACATATGCAAGAGGAAATAGAGAGATTACAGATGGAGAATACCTCTTTAAAACAGGATTTAAGCAGGTATAAATTTAGGGGATCTCAGTGGAACACAGCTTCTACGCCTTTGTTTAAAACCTCCTCAGAGACAGGGGCGCCATCAAAACATACAACTTTGCCTTCCCCAGTTGAGGTTACTGTTAATGTTCCTAATGTTGTGCCCTTAGCAGCACCTGAACGTTTTCAAGGAGATAGTAACAAATTCCATGTTTTTATCAATCAATGTCAATTACACTTCATTTGTAAGCCACAACAGTTCCCTACTGATGATACGAAAGTGGCATTCGTCTTGTCTTATTTGGGTGGCACAGCAGCCAATTGGTCAATTCCTTTCGTGGATAGAGATGATCCCATCCTCCATAATTGGAATCAATTTAAACGTACCATGACCAGCCTTTTTGCAAAACACACTTTTATTCAGGCAAGTGATAATGAGCTTTTAAATCTTAAACAAGGTAATAAGGATTTATTGACCTATCTCACTAGTTTTAATCGTTTACTCACCGAGACACAGTGGCCAGAAGAAAAGCGTGTCTCCCTTTTTTATAAAGGTTTGAGAGACGAGTTAAAAGACGCGCTGGCTCATATCGTTGATTTGCCAAAAGACTATTCGGACTTTGTAGATTTAGTTGTGAAATTAGAACATAGACTAGGAGAAAGAAAGGGAGATAAATACAAACTGGAATCACGGTTAACTTTTATTAGACACGAGAAGAAAGACACAGATAATAAACTCCCTGAACCAGAGCCTATGCAAATAGGGACACTCAGAGGTCCACTCACATCAGAGGAAAAAGAAAGAAGGAGAACATTTCAATTATGTTTATATTGTGGCAGGGCAGGTCACTTTGCCAGAGAATGTCCAGTAAAGCCTAAAACTCCACGAAAGGGTGCTGTTTCCTCCACCTCCTCAACTGAATCGGGAAACGATTAAGCTCGACAAGGGGAGAGGTTACTTGTTCGAGAAAACATCTTAATCAAACCTCTAATGCTGCAGCCTTCAGGGTACCGCACATACCTAGACATTTCATAATTCAGGTCGTTTTAATTGTTACTACCCAAGTGAGGCATTCTCTCCCTGTCCTACTGGACTCAGGCGCGACAGGAAATTTTGTGGATAATAAGTTAGCTGAAATCTTAGGACTTCCTATGTGCCTAAAGCCTTGTCCAGAAGCAGTATGTGCAGTGGATGGGTCAGAATTGACCTCTGGATTAATCACAAAACAAACAAGTCCACTTGTTATGGTCTGTCAGAACGGGCACACAGAGGTGATTAGCTTTGATCTGATAGATACTCCTAATTTTGGTTTGATTCTCGGGGTACCCTGGTTAACAACTCATAACCCAAAAATTGATTGGGTGAATAGAACTGTTACTTTGGATTCCTCTTTCTGTAGAACCAATTGCTATCAAGAAGCAGGTACAGAACAGAGCACAGTATTACACTGTGCTAGTGTTACACAAGATGAACCAAGTCTCCCTCCTGAATATTCTGACTTTAAAGACGTCTTTGATCCAGTAAAGGCTAGTGTGCTGCCCCCACATCGGTCTTATGACTGCCGTATAGATCTTATCCCAGGGGCCCAATTACCTAATAACAGAGTATATGCTTTGACTGACGAAGAAACCAAATACTTAAGAACCTACCTAGATGACCTACTACAGTCTGGGTTCATCCGTCATTCCACATCTCCGGTGTCATCTCCACTCTTTTTTATCCCAAAGCCGGATAAATCCCTGCGCGCGTGTATCGATTATAGAGGACTAAATAAGGCTACAATAAAGAATAAATATCCTCTTCCTCTAATACCTGTGTTGTTGGATCAATTAAGACATTCTACTGTATACACTAAACTAGATCTGCGGGGAGCTTACCACCTGGTCCGAGTAAAAGAGGGGGATGAGTGGAAGACAGCTTTCAAGACAAAGTTTGGTTTATTTGAGTACACAGTAATGCCCTTTGGGTTATGTAATGCCCCTGCGGCCTTTCAGTTCTTTATAAATGAGGTCCTACACGAATTCCTGGACGTTTGTGTCATAGTATACATAGACGACATCCTCATTTACTCTAAGAACTCAGAAGAACATACCCAACATGTTCGTGCAGTATTATCAAAGTTAAAAGAAAATCATCTTTTTGCTAAGTTAGAAAAGTGTACTTTTAATGTCAACAAGGTGGACTTTTTAGGATACTGCCTGTCACCTCAAGGAATAACTATGGATGTAAAGAAAATCAGTGCTATTGCTGATTGGCCAGAACCATCCTCTGTAAAAGATATTCAGAAATTTCTGGGTTTCGCCAATTTTTATAGGAGGTTTATTGCACATTTTGCAGACATTGCGGCCCCAATAACTACCTTGTTGCGGAAAGGGCAACGATTTCTTTGGACTGATGAGGCGGCACACGCCTTTCAACTCCTAAAACAAAAGTTCACTTCAGCCCCAATTCTGAAACATCCTGATCCTGACTTGCCCTTTTTTGTTGAAGCGGATGCTTCACAAGTAGCTTTAGGAGGAGTTCTCTCTCAACGAGATGCAGTAGATGGCCAGTTACATCCTATAGCCTTCTATTCCAAAAAGTTATTGCCAGCTGAACAAAATTACACTGTGGCTGAAAGGGAACTACTAGCTATCAAAGTAGCCTTTTCAGAATGGAGGCACCATTTAATGGGAGCCAAGTACCCAGTTACAATCTTTTCTGACCATAAGAACCTACAGTTTTTTGGATCACTTAAAGCACTAACACCACGTCAGATGCGCTGGTTAAATTTTTTTAGCACATTTGACTTTGTTATAACCTATAGACCAGGTGCACAACAAATTCAATCTGATGTGTTATCTAGATACGGACATACCTCAGACATGAAACAAGATAAAATAGGAGAACCCATTATTCCTCCCCAAAAGTTGTTGGCACCAGTACAACAGAAGGATTTCATCACAGATCTATATAATGCACACATGCAAATAGCACCTCAGGATTGGTTAAAGGATTCCCATAACACAATACAACGAGGTTTATTGTATCACGACAACATGCTGTTAGTGCCCACCTCTGAATTACAAACACAGGTGATAATTTGGCATCACGCCTCACCGTTGGCAGGTCATCCTGGTTGGGTAAAAACCCTGGAAAATGTGCAAAAACACTTTTGGTGGGACACTATAAGAAAGGACATTAAGCAATTTGTCACTACCTGTCCAATTTGTGCAAGACATAAATCTTCTCATAAGGCTCCTGACGGCTTGTTAATACCAATGCCAACACCCAAACAACCTTGGCACACTGTGAGCGTAGACTTTATTGTAGGTTTACCACCTGTAAAATCCTTCACAACAGTGTTGGTTATAGTGGATTTTTTATCTAAAATGGCACATTTTGTACCATTACGGAAATTTCCCACGGCGGCAGAATTTGCCGATATTTTTATAAGGGAAATTGTGCGTTTACATGGTTTGCCAAGCAAAGTGGTGTCAGACCGAGGGAGCCAGTTCAACTCCAGATTTTGGAAAAAATTATGTGAAAAACTGAAAATAGATGTGGCCTTATCCACTGCTTTCCACCCAGAGACAGATGGACAGACTGAACGACTGAACCAAACCTTACTTCAAACGCTACGTTGTTTATTGGCTGATTATTCTAGTGAATGGTTGGAAGCTCTCCCTGTAGCAGAGTTTGTTTATAATAATACTGAGCATTCAGCTCTACTTTGCTCACCATTCTATTTCTTGCAGGGGTATCATCCAAGAGCTATACCCATTTTGTTAGAAGATTCCCTGTTGCCTACAGTAACGGACAGACTAACGAGGTTAGGTGACATACAAGACAAAGCCAGGAAACATTTATTAAAGTACAAGGAAAGCATGAAAAGACAAGCAGACAAACACAGGTCTGAGGCCCCAATGTATAAAATTGGTGACAAGGTATGGCTCTCCACAAAGAACCTAAACATAGAGGGATCCCGAAAGCTGCAACCACGTTTCATTGGACCCTTTAGTATAACTGCCATAGTAAACCCGGTAACAGTAAAATTAGATTTACCAAAAGAATATCCAGTACATACTACATTCCATGTGTCCTTGCTTAAGCCGTACAACTCAAAAACCCGACCTGAACCACCACCTCCACCCATACCAATTAAGGGAAATCTGGAATATGAAGTGAAAAGCATAAAAGACTCAAAAAGAATTAGTGGACGTCTGTTTTATTTAGTAGAATGGAAAGGATATGATGAATCTGAGAATTCATGGGAACCAGCATCATATGTACATGCCCCACAGCTGATTAGACGGTTTTATTTAAAAAATCCAGGAAAACCCCATCCTGTAGGAGGGCCTTTGAGGGGGGCAACTGTTAGGGTTTGTACACAGCAAAGAGCATGTCCCCTCTCACTGCACTAGTGGGTTCTGTAATAGCTCCCATTTAAACTTACTATTGAAAGCCTTTCTTGTTATCTCACCTTCCCCCCCCCTTGGCTTCTGTGTATGTTGTTTAATGTGCTGTTTTGTTTACACATTGGGCCTTGCTTTTACCAAGGCTTCTTTAAAACACTCCTCCCTAGGCCATGTGTTAATCCAACTCATTTGCATAATAACTGAAACTCTGCACACCTTTCAAGAACATGTGCAGCATGTGAGGACCACACCCAGCTCTTGAAACCACACCCAGCTCTGCACACCTTCCAAGAACATGTGCAGCATGTGAGGACCACACCCAGCCCTTCAAACCACACCCAGCCCTGTCTATAAAAGGCATCCCCCGAGCCTCACCCAGTGCTTGTGCTCGTCTACCTCCTGCTTACCTGAGAACAGATCCCTCGGCGCTGGCACTCCTGCTCTTTACAGACTTTCATTGACTTCAATGGGCGCAGCTTCTGGCTCTTCCTTCTTCCGGTTTCCGGTTCCTCCTTGCTTCAGCCTCTCTCCTATGAGTAACCTGCAAAAGAGAAAGAAGACAAGGTTAGACTGATCAGTATCTCTTGCCAGCAACAAGTAAGTGCAAAGCTTTTTACTACCTGAAAGAACTTTGACAACAATTTCTGGATTCGTGTATAGACAATTCGAAACAAAATACCTTCCACGAACATTGTGATTCAAACTCTTTGTTACAAGAATATTTTGCAGAACTTTGTGAAGCAAACATTGTTTTTTCTCATGGAACTTTTAAGAATCGAACAGTGGAAACCATTAACAGCAAGGCAAACAGTAAATCAAGGACTTGCACAAATTACATGCTGTATTTTGATGTAAAAGTACAGTATTTGTTTTATAAAAGATTCTGGAAATATGGGAAAAGTGAGTCTGCTATTGGGAATTTAGGCTTTAGTTATATGATGATGAATGTTTGATATTGGTAATTCTGATAACAGTATTTGTTTAATGTTTTAGAAGCTTTACAGTAATAGAAAACACATCCCAGAGCAGTAACACATACCAAACCTGGAAACTAGAGACCAGGATCCAAGAGGTACTTTTAGAAGAGAATTTCTAATAAATAAAGGGATAGTCAGGAACCCATTTAGGAATAGGTTGCACTTATCTGTTCTTTGTTTATGTTTCATTAGGCACCAGTTTCTACAGAAGTCAGAAAGGGCCGCAGATTTGTGCAGCACTTCAACAGTGGAAACGCAAGAACGGTGTTGTCTCTCTTTTTTATTTTATCCACTTCCCCCCTTCCCTTGAGCTTCTGTTCTTAGTGCACTGTTTTAAAAACTAGTGTGCTGGAACAAGCAGTTTCAAGGTGGGGTCGGATTGTCTTCAACCTCCATCAGAACTGAACAAGAACTCAGGTGAGCTGGGCTTTGACAGGCACGAGCAGTCAGGCTTAACCCGGAGGCAATGCGTAAAGCGTTTGCACAACACACACATACATGTGACGCAATATCCCCACCACAAAGGAAACACAACACCAGATTATATAAAAATACACTGTATTGTACACAACGTAATTATTAGACCAACATCACATAACAGTACTATCCTGCTACCTTAGCAGTTGTCAGAACGTTACACATTAGTTACTCTGCAAACTAGCAGTAGTCACACATAACACACAGGTTACTCAGTATTCTGCAACATAAGCAGTAGTCAGGAAACACGTTATCACATTAGCACACTTGTCATAAGAATATCATAAAACGCCCATAGTAGGAACATTAGAAAACCTATGGCAAGTTAGGAAAACATTTTAGCAAGTCATGCCCATAAAAGGAACATGTGCACCTATATGTAAAAGCATCATAGACAGGTAGGCAATTTAACCCAATTAACAAAGTCTATAGAAAGAACTTTGGAGTAGGAATATATTGGCCCTCTTAAGGAATACCTGGGAATGATGAAGCCGGCACCTTCCGTGCCTCGAAGACAAAGGAGAAAGGGGCCCCCAGCGCTCCTCTGCGCAAGGAGGGGGCCTCTTGTGACCATTGAGGTGGCGGGGGCAGCATGCACCCCGTCTGTACTACTTATGGCCCCTCCTGGGGTCCGCAGTTGTTGGGGGCCCCCCCGGCCTCCACTGGCCTTCACACGAGGGGGGCCAAGGTCACCAACACTTATGCGAAGGAGAGTGGGCGTCACGTACCCCTCTGCTTTAAAGACGGGCCCCTCCTGGGGCTCACAATCACCGGGCCCCCCAGGACTCCACGGGCCTTCTCAAAGGGGAGGCGCTGAGGTCAGGGGCACCGGCCCACTAGGAGCCAGGAACGAGTCCCGTTTGCGGGGCGAAAGCTTAGAGCAAAGCGGGGGCTGGTGCGGCCCCTCCTGGCATCCAGGGAGGCCACGCGCCACCTCCTCGGTGCGGCAATCCTCAGCCCCTCAACACAGGGTCTCTCACACCGGGAGAGACCCGTCTTCCTCTGACTGTCGAGGAAACGGCCGAGGCACAGGTCTGCAGGTGCCCCGGGGGTACGCCTGAGCGCACACTCCCTCAGGGGCTTGGTTTCCTTGTGCCCCGGGGACGCTACACACAGCGTGCAGCTCACGGGTGCTTAAAGGAAGAACAGCTTGGGCTGCAGCGGTGATTTGGAGCGCTAAGAAAGCGCGTTCAGAGCGGAAGGTCGGTGTTCTGGGGTGGCATTAAGAACGCCGGTTCAGAGTGCCTTTTTGTTATCACTGACAAGCGCTCCTCGTTCCTTTTGCACTCGGGTCGCGGCGGTGATTCCTTTGTAGTAGAGACGTGCTCCAGGAAGCGCAAGGGCACAATTTAAAGCCCGGGCTGAGGCGGTGATTTCCTTTAGAAAAAGAAAAGCGCTTTCAAAGCGCTATGGCACATCAACAGCCAAGCAAATGAAGAGATGCCTGGTTCCTGGTTAGAGCACTCTGCGCCAAGGTTTAAAAGAGCGTTGCAGGGGTCAGGGGCCACAGCACCCTGCCCCTGGGAACAACTAAACAAGAAGGAGCACAGGGCTGGTGGCCCAGCTACAGACCAGCACAAGGGGTGCAGATGGTGGCAGTTCCTCCTAGTGACCATGCAGGTCACAGGTCAGCACAGCAGCAGCAGTCCAAGGCGGTTTCCTGGTGAGTCCATTCATCAGCGTTCTGTGTCCAGTTTCAAGTTCCAAGAATGTTCAAATTGTGGGGAAAATTCCCCTGTACTTATAGTCCATTTTTACAGTGTTTTACAATGCCAGGGAGAGGAGGTTCCAGCCAGTTACAACTGGTTCTGGGAGTGCCCCCTCTCTCCTTTCAGCACAGGCTCCAAACATCAGTGGGGGGTTAACGACCCTATTGTGTGAGGCCAGGGCACAGCCTTTACAAATGTAGGTGTGCCCCGCCTCTCCCTTCTCTCAGCCCAGGAAGACTATTCAGTATGCAGATGCACCTCGGTGACACCTCCACCCTTCCCGTGTACAGGCTGTCTGAAAAGTATGCACAAAGCCCCAACTGTCACTCTGCCCAGACGTGGATTGGAGTCAAGCTGCAAAACACCAGAATTATAAGCACAGATAAATGCGCACTTTCTAGAAGTGGCATTTCTGTGATAGTAATAAAAAATACACCCACACCAGTAAGCAGTATTTATTATCACCATCACAAACACGCCTACGCTACCCCTCATAAATCAGACAATACCCTTTACACATAAAGCAGGGCATTTCTAATGCAATCCTATGAGAAGGCAGCACTCACAGCAGTGAGACACCAAGTTAGGCTGTTTGTCACTACCAGGACAGGCCATGTAATATGGCACATGTCCTGCCTTTCTACATACATGGCACCCTGCCCATAGGGCTAGCTAGGGCGTACTTTAGGGGTGACTTACATGTAGTAAAAGGGGAGTTCTGGGCCTGGCAAGTAAATTTAGATGCCAGGTCCCTGTGGCAGAAAACTGCGCACACAGTCCCTGCGCTAGCAGGCCTGAGACAGGTTTGAAAGTCTTCTTCAGTGGGTGGCGCAAGCAGCGCTGCAGGCCCACTAGTAGTATTTAATTTACAGGCCCTGGGTATAGAGATACCAATTGTACAAGGGACTTATAGGTAAATTAAATATGCCAATTAGGTATAAGCCAATCATACCAACTTTAGATGGGAGAGCACCTGCACTTTAGCACTGGTCAGCAGGGATAAAGTGCTCAGAGTCCTAGAGCCAACAGCGAGAGGTCAGAAAAACCAGGAGGAAGGAGGCAAAAAGACTAGGGATGACCATGCGTATGGCCAAAAGTCCAACAACAATATAAATTTGTTTTTCCAAGATTTGGTAGGGGTGGCAGCTGTCCATTCCCAGAAACAAAGAGTGAGTAAACCTGACTCCCACCCCTCCTTTACAAACATAGAAAATATTCAGGTTTAATGCTCCTCTAGGAAAGATTTATATGCTGAGGATAGTTTGTTGTAGGAGAAGTTTCATAGATGATCTTGTTTTATGGCTAATTCGAGAGACTACGGATATATTGGGGTTTTGTTTCATAATATAGTCAGTTACCTCCTCTTTGGATCAAAGTTGGCAAAAGGTGAAACACATGTTTTTTCTGTCATTTCTAAGAAGTTTGTCAAATTCTTGAATTTTGCCCACAGAGCAACAATTAAAGATTATAATCACAAGTACATTACACTAGGTTGGGTGGAATTTTCTTAGTGGGGTTGGCCCGGTGGCTATGATTTGACTTTTAGCTGTGGATTTGGGAACTAGTCTACAAACGGGCATGCAGACTTCTGTATGCGACCTCCTAACTCTCACTTGGATCTCGTTCCTATTTGCAGCTGTGGATCAATCATCTCTGTGACTTGTGGAGACACCCTATCCTTTGACTGTGAAGAAATACTGGGGCGCTATGTGACAATCATCATTCCAGGGCAAGAGGCGGCCCTGGTTCTCTGCGAGGTGCAGGTGTTCGGTGTGCCGGAAAACGCTCCTAGTGAGTATAAGATACTCTCCCAGATGAGTGCTGATACTGTCCTGGCTGCTTCTCCCATTCTTGTGCTCTGTCCCTAACCTCTCTCCATCCAGAGTGTGATCTGGTATGAAACGCAAGTTTGTCGATAGGCCTGCTTCAGGGATATGTGCATAGTATTGGCGGCCTGTGTCCAATCAAGGTATGGCACTGGTTGAGATGTTTCAGGGAATAGACAATTGTGAAGAGGTGACACCTTTTGACTAGCCACACTATGGCACTGGCAGAGGTCGTGGAGGTGCAGATGCTGGTGCAGTGGTGATCCCTAATGTCCAGTTCCAGCATGGCATTGATTGTGGTCTTTTAAGGAGCCTGGAGTTTACCTTTTAGCCACAAAAGTCAGCTGCTGTTGGTTGTAGAAAGGAGCACGAAGGTTGAGACTTGAGGGGGAGAGATTGCCTGTCACATTGCAAGATCCAACATTGAAACTTTTTCCTGTGATGTTTACATAAAGCTATGTAGCTGGGCTCACTCAGTTTGGATTCCTCTAAAGAAATGTTGCCAAATTTCAAGATACATTTTAACTACATTAAAAAAAGAAAAAAAACTCCTCTAGTGATTGGTGATGCAAGAAGCCAAGGGATCTTTCCTAAACTGTTTATAAATTCTTGTTATTTTTTTATGCAGGTGGGGATGGAAACAGAAACCTGAGCCCAGAAAAGAAGCCACATGGAAGTAAATTGTTTCACTCTTTTGTGCATTTCAGAAATTAGCCTCTCATTTGGGTAAAGGCCTGGGTTCTACAGTCAGTGACACCTTTAACTGGGTCATCAAAATCAGTGCAAGCACACAACGCTTAGGGTGGTGTGTGATGCAGCGCTATGCAAACATTCTTCATCGCTCACAGTGGCTCATTTACATCTCTGTCATATGTGGTAGTTTTTTGGGCATGTTGAAACAAGTTGGCATATAAATGCTGCAGCTGGAAGATTGCTTTAGGTCCTGCCTACAAAGACCCATTGTGACTTTACAGTGGAGTTTCAGATCTCCAATTACTTATCATTGGTTGCACTTATAGTCACTCACATTTTCTTGCTTCTTATTCGATGGATTGCCTTCCCTCTTTTTGAATTTGTTCTTCTCCTGAAGCATAGCCACTTTGTCATCCATTTGACTGGCTTACTTGTACCCTTCCACTGCACACTTTTAAGAAACTACGGGCCTCATTTACAATGCCCCAGCGGCACACTGTGCCACTGGAGCATCATTTTTTTTACGCTCCGGTGGCGCAGTATCCAGCCCATATTTACAAGGTCACGCAAAGCTACCTTGCGGGGCTTTTCATGGCCTTGTAAATACGGCCCTTTTTCACTCATAACACTGCGTGAAATAGGCGTACCATGTGGGTTCTCACGCAACATCCATAGAACCTGAAGTAATCTGATGCATTCCCATATTTACAAGTCTGGGAATGCGTCAGATTCCTATGTCTCCTCAGGGGTGGCGTAAGAATGATGCAATGAGGAGAAATATCTTTATTTCTTCACGTTTTTTCCTCTTTCTACGTGTGCTGCATTCTGCAGCACACATAGAAAGAGAAAAACACCTCTTGTATTGCTTTTGTGCAGAAAGGGAGACCATTGTGCAAGGGTGCCTGGGTTGGCGCTAGGCAGCAATTTGTGGGCCAGCACAGGGGGAGAGGACATAAATGCACCTTATCTTGTAGATTGTACATTTCTGCCCTTTCCTGGTGGCACAGGGCGGAGCAGCAAGGCGCTTACTACGCTGCCCTGCGCCACAGGCCTCATAAATGAGGCCTTATTTGTTTCTTTTTGTTAAACACTCCATGAGAGTGCATGTGTTTTCCAGCTCTTCCTCATGTGCTTCTCCACTCACAAAATAGCTCCCACCTCATGTGCTGCTCTTCCTTGTGCATCCCCCTCCCCCAACTCCTGTACACCTAAGCTCAGCGTTGCTCTTTCCTTTGTGGCCTGGGACTGCTCGTTCTCTTTCATGTTCTTCTCTCCCAACCCCTGCACTTCATTATGTTATCTCCATTGTGTCCTCTTCCCTCCACCCCTATGCTCTTTCAAGTGTTCATTGCTTTTACCCTTCTCCTCCACTACTTCTCCATTGCCCCATCCCTGTGATAATGTTTTTTTTACCTATCCAAGTGGTGCCATACATCTTAGGTCATTAAAATAAAAGAATTGTGCATGTCTCGGCTGGAGAATGATGCAACCAATGTAAGTCGCTGCATGATTGCTTTTTCCCCGTTCATTTTTCCTGATGCTGCTCAGCTTTAACAAAAATCTTTTAACTTTGTACCTATGCTGTACATCACCAGGAAACTGCATTTGCAAAGCCTAAAGACAAGACCTATCAGCTTAACCAATGATTGCTAAGTTTTATAAGCAGCAGCAAGAGAAATTACAAGCTCGAGCAGTTCTGAAGCAGATGAAAGCACTTGGCAGGTGTATGACACTACCCTGATTGTTAATATTGCTGACGCGCCTGGTCCTTAGTAAGTAAACATACAAGGGGACGCGTATAGGTCGATGAACCTTTTGGATTGCATGGAATATCCTAGTCATGTAGTGATCACCGAAATCAATAATCAGCATAAACAACCATTAACTTTCAATTGACAGCATCTATAATCATCTATTCATGAATAACCACAACTCGGTAAAGAATTAAACAATTTTATTTCCCTATTGATTACAATACTAAATCATCCGTTAGGTCAACTTTATTTAATCAGCTCAATTATTAATTCATTAATGAAACATCAAATACATAACTCAAAGAAAACATATGCTTGAATGCTCCTACATAAGCCAAACGATTCCAGCATCAATAGCATAGTTCAGCAGATAGCTCTTCAGTCATTTGTCACTGTCAACGTCACTCTTAAAGCCTACCTTAGCATGTGGGACTTCATGCAAAACAATTTAGAGAAAACATGTATTTGGAAAACATCTTTCTAAGTGAGAATCTATAGTCAGTGCAGTTGGTACCTAGAAGAAAAGGCACAATTAGTCAGTCACATTTTCATAGCTACCTATCCTCAGAATGGATCAGCAACAAAGTCAGTCTCCGTCTTCAGGTCATCAAATGATCAGCTATGCATCAGGCTCTCAAGAGTATGAGCACAATGACAGAATCTCGAACAGCGTCTCCTGACGTCATCAATTCACCCCTAGGTCTGAAGTTTTCGCCCCTTGTCATGACTTTTTATTAGGGTCTCCCAGTCCATCCCTCTAATCCCTAATTGGTCAGTCAGTCAGCAGATATGACTTTGACCCATAGTATTTGTTTACCAAATCTACGAATTTTAATATTAGTCCTTTCACAAGATGCAGATTGGTCCGCTATACGATGTCCTCATCATCCGGCTCTTCAGGTATCGAAATTGTTGCATGTTCCTCTTCAGTCATTGCCTCCATTGTTGAAGTCCTGGGAAAGTACATTTAGCCTACTCTACATATAATTGAATCAAATTGTCTTCATCATCTCCTGTCTGCCGGCACATTGCAGAAAATTCTTGCTAAGCAACTTTAACCTCGGGTGGCTCAAGGACAGGTCATGCATCCAGCTTCTTGCAATGCGGTTATTATTTCAGCTCTCTGTGTTCGAGGCCTAGGAAGACTAGGCCATAATTTCAGCTAAATTAGCACTACAAGTTAAGGTAAAACATAGGTTATACATTTCAATATGACATATTACTAGATTATTCTTGTATATTTTTCATCATTTCATACAGTTTCTGTTATATTAGTACAGTCTCGTATAAATGGATGTCATGCCCCGAGGGCACATTTTCAAACTTGCACATTATTTTCTCTACGATTAATTTCTCTACAAACTTTTCATTATTCAAAACACATAAACATCATTAATAATTTTCTAATTACCATATTTGCTTCAGCAATATCGACCTACAAGAATATTTCGTCCAGTAAATCGACTTACCACTATTGTAAGTCAAGTACATGTTTGCTATTCTTAGCAATATTCATACTTACCTTGGGAGGTTAAGTTAAGTGGAATTAAAAATACTAAAGATACCTTATCCTATCGTTGTTGGTTGATGTAGTGGATGCAATCTTATTGTCAGGTGTAACATTGCATGCAAAATAGTGACCGCCCACAGCACAACTGCCATACATGTTATAACAGAGCGTTGACCTATAGACACAAGCAGCAATACAATGACAACCACATATTCATCAAAAAACATTACTAGAATAAGGTCTTGTTACATAAATTGAATGTTAAGTTATAGCAATCGTCCTATAAGACTTGGTTAGGTGGAGATGAGGGAATATATATTGCTGGTAATAAGTATCTAGTGTTCAAAACTTTTTGTTAAGTGTATCTATATACAAATTTGTAGATGAAGAAAAGGGAAGGACAGACCTCTTTACTGAGCAAAGTGTATGGAATAAAGGAGGAAAGTGAGATAGCATAAAGAAAAAACAAGGAAGGGACTACTAGAGACATATAAAGAGGAGGAAAGACAGCCAAATATTTGGTACTCAGGGCCACAAACAAGGTTACGTCTGATCCTTGTGACAAAAGATGTGTGCCTAGGGAGGTTCATGTTCCATCATTCTAGGTTATTTATAAAAGTGTCTAAGGTACCCCAAATGTGCATAGATGGAGCTGGGTTTCTAGTGTTATGTGACTTGACAGTGTGTGCTTCTAAGATATGTGATCCACGCAACTATTGACTGTAACGCAGTGCTTTGTGTCAGCTCACAAGTGGTGTGCAATCTCCCTGGAAACAGGATGCTAGCAGATAAAGGCAGCAAAGTCATTAAAGGCTTGAACCAGATACATTGCTCTGGCTCAGCTTGAGGTCCACTTGAACCCCTGACCCCACAAGGAGCTAAGCTTTAATATGGATTCTGCCTGCCATCTACACTGTGACCTCATACTTCAAGAATGAAAAACAAATAATTAACCTCTGAAGTAAAACAAGAAAGAGATACCTTCTTGTCCTTGAATTGCACAATATGAAACTAGGAAACCTGGGTTCAACCTTGACTTCCACGCTTGACCAAATGATGTCATCCTAGGCTTAGATTTTATTACACTGTGCCTGCGTTTTATTTGTTATTGCATAGGAGAGCATGTTCAAACATTTGCATTAAGGAAGTATGCTGATTAAAAACATCTTTTGTGTTTGATTTAAGACTATAACGTTGCTGCATTTATATTATGATTATAGGCTATAATGAGGGTGCACGTGACAAGTGACTTGCCTCTTAGTTCACTAATGGCAATTTGGTAGGTGAGGGGGCATGAATGTTTCTAAATTTATGTTTTAAATTTAAAACTATTCAATAAATGCCTCTCAATGCAGTGATATAACCTGGTGTGATTCCCCGGCTACTGAGGTTTACCGTGAAAGGTACAAACTGCGGTTCTTTAAGCTGCAGAAAGGACCAATACTGGGCTAACCACAAAGGAAAATAGTTTTTAAGCTCTCTGCTTAGCCTGCCCTGATGTACCCCTTCGATTCCTCTATTTGAGACAAGACTCAAATGGGTGGAGATGTAGCTATTTTGAAACCTCTCCTTTACTGGATCAGATTGCGGTCAACCCCTCATTTATTACACTACAGGTCTGCTCTAGCAGAAATCCTGAATTTGGGGAAACCAGCTTCTCGGTTCCACCATATTGTATAGTATTTTAATGATAAATGCTTGGGAAACAATTGGAACGATCCCTTATCAATTAATAAAAGCACAAACGCCATTTTGAAAGAAGCATTTTGGAATTTCAAGATTAATTCCTATGACAGTAGCTTCAGAATGGGTGGGCTTATGGCTGTGTTTTTGTCTAAAAAATATGTCCCTTCCGTGGAGCGGTACTTGGGCGTAATCACTCCTTGTCAGGCACGAACATTGGACATCAAATTCAGGCTGGGTACATTTGTGGTCAGTAAGTTTACTAGTAAGTGGAAGCCCAATACAATGAAATGCCCACACTGTATAGCTAGCAGCTTTACGACTGAGGATGTTGAACACTTAGGCCCATATTTATACTTTTTTTGCGCCGCGTTTGAGTCATTCTTTGACGCAAAAGCGGCGCTAACTTACAAACTACAATTGTGTTTTGTAAGTTAGCGCCGCTTTTGCGCCAAAAAGTGACACAAACGCGGCGCAAAAAAAGTATAAATATGGGCCTCATTATTTTTGTGGCCAGTATTCTCGCGGCCAAGGAGAGTGTGGATTAAGCCGCACTGCATAGCATTAGGTGGGAGATGCTATAAAGTTGCCTTTCAGATGCTTAAGTCGGCAACAAGCGTCCTACTAGTACATATATGCCCTCAGCTTTTATCTCTATTTATTCTGCCTTCAAGGAGGGAGGTTGGGCCTACTGTTATGATTTCGGAACTAACTGTTTTTATCTACCCCAAAAGTATTTTACTTTATTTGGCCTGACTAACCCTTATTTTATGAGCATTCTTGAGTTAAATGTTTATGATTGTTTTTATTACAGTTAACTTTTAGCCAAAACACTCACCTCATTATAATGATTCTTGAAGTAACAGTTTATACCCTCTAATTTTACTCTCTGACGTGTTCATGATTTTCGTCTACATATTTTTATGAAATGTATGACCACAGGTATATAGTGAATTGTTGCAGATACCTCCCATTGGACAAATGCATTTTATTTCTATGGCTGTTGTTTTAATGTGTGTATTGACTTTGGGTGAAATGCTTCATACTTTTTTATGAAGTTGTATGGGGCCAGGTCCAGGAAAAAAAACGTATTGAAACACCAATGTACTACAGTGAAAACCTATGCATTTTTAAGAAATACACTTTTTTGAATTTTAAAGAGACTTTGGTCCTCATTATGACCCTGGCGGTCTACTGATCGTCAGTACCACGGTGGCGGTATCACTGCCAAAAGGCTGGCGGTGAAGATCACCACATTATGAGTGTGGCGGATTGGCCTCTACCAACCCGCCACATCTCCGCTCATACCACCAGGGCGGTCAGACCCTCTGGGCCGGAGATGAGCATCTCTGACCTGGCGATCCACAGAAGACCGCCAGCGGTATTAGGAGCTGCCTTTCCACCAGGATTTCCACGGCAGTAGCACCGCCATGAAAAACCTAGACGCTACCAGTGACAGGGAATTTCTTTCTTGTACCCAGCAGATGCCCCCACCCCAGCAAGCACAATACCTCCCCAACTCCCCACCCCCCTCCATGTACATTGCCTCCTCCCCTCCCTCCTCCATGTACAGCGCCCCCTCCATGTACAGCGCCCCCTCCCCGCATACATGGACATGCACACAGACACCCACACGCACCCCGCATACACTCATTCACCAACACGGACCGACATGCATTCACTCACATGCATCCATACCGCATTCACTTCAACACTCATACTCGCAGTCACAACACTCATACTCGCATTCACCACAACACTCATACTCGCATTCACTCCAACATTCATACTTGCACTCACTCCAACATTCATATTCACACTCACTCCAACATTCATACACGCACTCACTTTTACATTCATACACACATTCAAAAATGCACACACACATACATGCACTCACGCAGACAACACACACACAACACCTCCTACCCCCCACTCCTGTCGGGCGATCGACTTACCTGGTCCAGGGAGGAGGTAGTCCGTCAGGGAATGGGCACTTCCACCGCCAGCAGCGTCCTGCCATCAGGACACCGCCAGTCTGTATTACAGCTCGTAATACGGCCGGCGGAGTCCTTTTGGCGGGGTGGGGCCGGTGGTGGTACCGCCCCATGCCTACTCCTGCCAGCAGTCCTACCCAAAATGTGGCGGAAATCCAGCAGTACTCGTAAAAGTGCTGGCAGTCTTCCGGCGCTCGTGGCTTTGGTAGTCTTACACAAAGACCGACAAAGTCATAATGAGGGCCTTTATCATACTTTTATATAATATTTCTTGCAGAAATTACAAGTCCAACAATTTCATGGTGTGGTTCGTGCATGGGATCTTAGAGCCAAGCCACAGTCCTGGCTCGTCCACCTCTATTAGCAGAGAAACTGCTCAATGTATTGAAATCAATATCAGGTTGACCAAGATGGAAGGTTGGGGGAAGCATTCAGAATACTCGAACTTATGCTCTACATGTTAATACCACTCTTCGTTCCTAGCCTCTAGAAACTTCTTACACATTTAGGGGCATATTTAAGAAAAGTGGTGCTGCATCCAGTGCAGCACCACTTTTCTTGCGGCCCTTAGCGCCCCCCTACCGCCACTATGTGTGCACCATGGCACAGGGTAGGGGGGCTATAGGGGGCAACGCTATTGATGTACATAGGGGCCCACTGAAAATAATGAAGTCCCCCCTTTTAATGCCTGCTTTGAGCAGGCGTTAAAAGTACTGAAAAAAAATGATGCAAGGAAATCTCTTTTTTTGGCCCCCCTAATGGGGGGAACCCCCCCTTCACATACATTATGCCTAGCACAGGCATAACGTAGCGCAAAGGGTTACAAAGTGGAGTAATGCATGCATTGGGCCACTTTGTAAATATGGCGCCGTGTTTTTGGCCTTCTAAAGCCACAATAGTGTCACAAAATGACACTAGGGCCCCTTAGTAGTGTGCAGAATAAGACATCAAGCTGTAGGGAGCTATTCCCAAACTACACTTTGCAGTTTGTTTGTGGGGAGCTAATAAAGGACGCCAAGGCAGCATACCATTCTGGAAGGCTGGTCAGAGCCCGTTTTTCTGCCTCAGTGATTCTCGTGGTATAACATGGAGCTTGTGGTTATCTGGCAGTGACAAATCTGTCTTGTGATATGTCGTCTCGTGAGTCGATCAGTCTCATTGAGTCCTCTGATCTTCATGGCACTAAAGAGTGACCAAACTCTGCACGGCAATCGGACAGTTCTAAACACTAACTTACATTATTAATTACTCAGGAAAAATATTTCAAATAGCAAGGAGAGCCATACAGAGCTTATAACAGATACTGTGAATCACACTAATTTAAATAAAGGCAGAATTATAACATTATCAGGGACAAACATAAATGTAAAATGCAGACCGGAAAGTAACTTTCAAAGGTGGCTTGCTAAAACACATTGGGGCAGATTTACAAGTAACTGGCACATCAGCACTGATGCACCAGTTTTCTTGCGTCGCCCCTGCCCCACCTAACGACACCATGGGTGCACCATATTTACAATATGGCGCACCATGGCAGTCGTTAGGACAATAGCATCAAAAATGTTGACACTAGTGCTGCAAAGTGCAGGGAAGCCTATTGATTTCAATGGGTGCTCTTAGCAGGCGATACAAAATGACAGAAAAAATGGTGCAGAGAATCTTATAGATTTCACTGCGCCATTTATTTGGGCCTCCTTGCACCAGTACGCCCTCTTGGCATACATTATGCCTGGTGCAGGCATAATGTGGTGCAAGGGGGGGGGGGTGCAAAGTGGCACAATGCATGCATTGCACCACTTTCTAAATTTAGCGCAAAACTGCCTTCCTAACGCCACACTAGCGTAAAAAACAAAATGACGCTAATGTGGTGCAAGGAGGCCCTAGGGGCTTGTAAATATGCCCCATTGTTGGCAGAGACCAGCCAGGCTCCCAAGGCAGGGGGGTTTGGGCATATGGCTTTTCTTTCACAATCGAGTTCCCCAGGATGGTACCTGGAATATTCATCTAGGCCTCCAGCTTAATTGGCATAACCCATATTATTTTCCCCCTTACGCTTTCTATAAACCATCCAGGGAGCCCTCGGTCTACCAGATAAATTTTCATTGTAATTGTCCTGCGTTCTTTCAGTGGCCGTACTCAAACCAGACGTAGCAGCGAGCCGGCATTGGCTCCATTACTTCGACCACTCACAACACTGGTGGCAACTATCTCTTATACATCTAAAAAATAGGAATCCCCTTTGAGGCTGTGGTTGGGGGGCTGTCTTCCAACTACTGGCCACTGATGTAATCATTGAGGCACAAAGAAAATAATCACCTTGAAAGCATAGTTCAGAGAGGAGAGAATGGTGACATCATACTGCTCTCATTATTCTCATCAGTACATCTTGTTTTTTTCTCGACAAAAGGACCTAGTTCACAGATCATTTTTGGTGACTTCTGCTTCTCGATGTCTGAAAGTGATTAGTATGTGGCCGGTGCACTTATGAGAGGTGTTCTACATTCCCATCCAGTGCCATTTCCATTGATGTCAGTATTGCTTGCCGTACATCTTTGTTAAGGGCGAGCATGCCAGGAATGTTTCTAATTGTTGTAGCTTCTCTTTTTTATGCTCCAGTCATTGCAGCAGCACTTCATTTTAGGCCTATTCTACTGTGAAACGTCTCAAGTCTTGTAAGTGACATGCCACGTGGTAATTCTTCACGTTTCATGAATATAAATATTATTTCAGTGGGGTTTATTTTGATTTGGTTGTGATTCTATTTCCCATTGATGGCAAAGACACAGGGAGGCAGTGGTGCCCAATCTGAAAATGTACACAATCCACGCCTTCCATTATAGGTAGATGAGCCCATCTACTGTATAATGACCTCGCCTTCTGTTTCCTCTTTAGCTTCAAACCTGGCCATAAGGGGCGAAGCCTCCCAGTCAAGCAACTTAAAGGTTTTCGACGAGTCATATAAGGCAATTGATGGGTCGCTGTCCAACAACTACATGACTGGGTCCTGCTCCCACACCGACCTGGAATTCGAGCCCTGGTTAATGGTAGACCTGAAGGCGCCAGCCAGCATCCAATGTGTTGCCATCACCAATCGAGGGGACTGCTGCCGCGAGAGGATCAACGGTGCTGAGGTCCGCATCGGGAACTCCAAGAAGGATGGTGGCCGGCACAATCCAAGGTATGAAAAAGGAGCTCTGAGATCTTGGTTATTAATATCTTTATATCCTCCACTGTATTACCATAGGACTGTGAGACATCTTTGCCACCTCTTTGCAGTTCCCACACGTCCGCTGTACTTCATTAAAGCTCCAGACTTCCCTTCCTCCACCAACCTGGGGAGGACATTTTTCAGCTTCCCAGGAGTTTGCAGAATGCCAAAGAACAGCCATTGAGATATAAGACTTCCCTCTCATCTCTTCGATTGCTCACCAACTTGCTTCTCTAAATACGAACACGCTACATTTAAAAATAATTTCTACCCCACATTATGTCCACGTTTCCACTTCTGCACAGCTATGCTGGTACTCGCTTGGATCTGCAGTTGGTTTGCCACTTACTACTGGCCCATACTTCGGTTAGCAGGCGTGCTGCCTGCAGTGACTGGTAATTTCATAGATCGGTAATTGTTTTGTCTCTTATTGCTGGTACTCCTGCGGCTGGATGCAGGTGCTGTATTGCAATGCTAGTAGTCCTAGGGAGAGGAGGATTGCATTTGGTCTTAAAATCTATAATTGATGAACCTGCTGTCTTGCCATCTAATCCAGTTTCAGCAATTTGAGGAACAGTACCCTGCCCTTCCTGGGCTTTTCTTTGAGTTACAACTTCTGTCCCGGTTGGGGACCCCTCCACCCCAGTGGTTCACTTACTGTCTCCAAGGATAGACAGAAGGCTGTCAAGGGGCCATCCTGCCTCATCGTCTGCACTAGAGTCTTTGATATGATGCTCCATTCTTAACTTCATCTCTGGCCTCTTTCTAGTGGGTCTGCACGCTTCACTGCCCTGACTGAGGTTCAGCCACTGGTACTGATTAAGCAATGAACCACCAGCTTAAGATTGACAAAGTTTTATAGAAGAGCGGACCTATCATCCAACTTGTTTGCAGGACTGACTTTATTGCTCTAGGCAAAAGACATGGTGGCAGTGAAGTACAAGTTACTCACCTTTCGGTAACACATTTTCTGGTGGATACTATGGGGGTCATTTTAACCCTGGCGGTCCAAGACCGCCAGGGCTAAAATGACGGGGGCACCGCCAACAGGCTGGCGGTGCCCCGCTGGGCATTCTGACCGCGGCGGTTTGACCACGGTCAGAAGTGGAAAACCGGCGGTCTCCCGCCGGTTTTCCGCTGCCCACCGCCGCCATGGGGATTCTGACAGCCCATACCGCCATCCTGTTCCTGGCGGTTCGCCCGCCAGGAACAGGATGGCGGTATGGGTTGTCGTGGGGCCCCCGTAAGAGGGCCCCACAAAGAATTTCACTGTCTGCATTGCAGACAGTGAAATTCGCGACGGGTGCCACTGCACCCGTCGCACCTTCCCACTCCGCCGGCTCCATTCGGAGCCGGCGTCCTCGTGGGAAGGTAGTTTTGCACTGGGCTGGCGGGCGGCCTTTTGGCGGTTGCCCGCCAGCCCAGTGCAACACCCAAAATACCCTCAGCGGTCTTTTGACCGCGGAGCCGTATTTTGGAGGGGGAAGTCTGACTTAGAATCACCCCCTATATCTAATCACAGATTTCTCACCTTTACCATATCCCATGTGCTCCTGTGCACCAACAGGTGATGTCATGTTGCTCCCCACTGACTCTGTATTCCCCTGGAAGCAACAGAGCAGAGGCACAGATAAGTGCCATCCCAGCAAGCTGACACCAGTTTCTTGTCTATTTCCTTTTGTGTGCCCTCCGAAGCAGAGTGCAGAACAATTGCTGGCGACAGTGTGCCTATCTATAACTTTTTTAGATGCTAAAGGAATCACTCCATAGAATGGGGAGGTGCGAGGGCACTAACAAATCTGTGGTTAGATAAGAGTATCCACATGTAAGAGCATTATCCAAGTTAAGAAAGTTCCTGTTCTGATGAATAATTCTAACAGCAACATCCTCATCTTTAGAGTAGATACCAAAGCAGTACCTCCTTAAATGGTGTGGGGAGTGGATTAAAAACAAAAAGCCCTGCAGGACCAAACTAGTGAAGTAGTCTTCTCATTGGACCTGACTGTCACAACAATAGTGCTCCATGAACCTATGTACCATTGCCCACGTTGCAGCATGGCAGATATCTAAAAAATGGATCCCTCAATGCCAATGCCATGGTCGCAGTCTTGACCCAAGTGGAATGGGCTCTCACGTCCTCAGGGCTGCTTTTTTGCCAGTGTGTAGCAAGTCTGAATGCAGAGTACTGTACACCTTGACAAGGTCCTCTTTTTTACCACCCTTCCATTCTTGCGCGTTAGAAGACAACAAATAGATGATTGTCTACTCGATAATCATTCGCTTGATTTAAAAGTTTAATGCCATCTGAGTCAAGGTGATGGAGCCTTTTATCCTCTTTCGAGGGTGGGGGCGGGTAAAGAGAGCAGGCAAGGTGATGGATTGACCACCGTGGCAGGGTATCAGGACCTTAGGCAGAAAATCCTTCCTACTCCCCAACAACAACTTCTCCGGAAACATGGTGAGGTAGGGAAGTTGCACCGACAGCACCTGGAGCTCACTTATACAGCATGCTGATGTGATGGCAATATAGAAGACTGTTTACAGCATCAAGAGCCTTAGGCAGCAACTGTGCATAGGCTCAGATGGCGTGCGCATAAGGAATGTCAAGTCCAGGTTATGGTCTTTCTGGGAGTATCATAAGTAGTTTGGGAGGAAATGTGTCAAATCTCTAATGAAACACATCACGTCTGGTGACTTAAACAAGGATAGTTCAGGGTCCGACATGGGCCTCAACACCAGGTATTCCATTGGCAGCAGTGGAGTCAGTGTTGGCGTTGGTGTGATGGGAACCATCATGAATCTTGGAGATTCTGTGGAAGATTGTAGCAGAGTCCCACAAGCCCAGTAGCAGGTCCCACCAGGACAGATGGCATGGGGGAAGACCAACTGATGGTAATCTCTGTAGGGCCCAAAAGGTGTTCCAGTGGAGCGGTAATCACACCAAAAATGTGCTTCATGGCCTCCTTGAAGACTTCTACTGCTGCTTGGTGAGGATGGTCTGGGAAGCTCCTTGCACAATGGTATAATTCAACATCAGGGTGGCAACACCAACCAAGGGGCCCAATTATAAAAGAGAAGAAGACAAGAGAAGCAGGGCAAGGAGAGGATAGATCTGTTCCAAACATAAGAAGCCCGTGCACAAGTTAGGACGGCACTGGCATTATTAGAACCATTCTTAGGAACTAAGACTGGCATCAGAAATATCACAAATACCGCAATGCAAAGAGTCTGACACACATATATAAAAAGTCATTTAACCCCACTCAGACTACTTACAGAGACGATCAGGTAAACCCACAGTTGCAGATAGCAGGCGCAATCTGGAGTCTACACCTGGGCTCACCCCAACCACAGATAGAGAATATGGGGGTTATTCCAACTTTGGAGGAAGTGGTAATCCGTCCCAAAAGTGACGGTAAAGTGACGGATTTACCACCAGCCGTATTACGAGTCCATTATATCCTATGGAACTCGTAATACGGCTGGTGGTAAATCCGTCACATTTGGGACGGATTACCACCTCCTCCAAAGTTGGAATAACCCCCTATGTCTGTAGTGGTAGAAAGATTTGTGTGGGGGTGTGTTTGGGGGGTGTTAGGTGGAGGAGGCCTACTCAGATGCAGGTATGTCTATCATCTCAAAAGAGTTTCTTCTCATGCTGACAGGGTATATCAGTCTCTGCCTGGGCTAATGCTCTTCCAGAGACCTAGGCCCAAATTTAAGAAGGGCCTAGCGCCACCAGGCGCAATATTAGCGTAATTGTTTTTTTACGCTAGTGTGGCATTAGTTTGGCATCAACGCCATGCCAAATTTACAAAGTGGTGCAATGTACGCATTGTGCCACTTTGTAAACCCTTGCAGCACATTATGCCTGCGACATAAGATTCTACTGTGCCATTTCCCTCATCATTTTAACGCCTGCTCATTGCAGTCATTACATTGAGACACACCTTTGTTTATAATGGGCCTGTGTGTACTTTGCAGGATTAGCACCAACATTTTTAGTGCTAATCCTGTGAAGTACCACAATAGCGTTAGAAATTATTACACTATTGATCCTAACGTGCCATCTCAAGGGAGTGTCTTCTCCGACTGGCATGCTGTGTCCACCTTCTAGCAATCTTTAGTCAGAAATGTATGTCCCTTTATTTCTTTATACACTTGGTCATATACAAACTCTAAGATAGAAATACATAGTAGAAAATGTAGTCCATAAAAATAGCTGTGTAGGGTGCACACCTAATGGTCAAAGATTATCCTGCAGTGGGTAGTAATTCAATGGCCACTTTAGGGATGAAGGCGCACTCAGAATGTAGAGCAGACACCTAGACCTTGGGTGGCGAGTAAGGTTACTTAGGGCCTGATTACGACCTTGGTGGGTGGGATACTCCGTCACAAACGTGACAGATATCCCGTCCGCCGTATTACAAGTTCCATTATATCCTATGGAACTTGTAAAACGGCGGACGGGATAGCCATCACGTTTGTGACAGAGTATCCCATCTTTCAAGGTCGTAATCAGGCCCTTAGCATTTGCCTCTCGGTAGCATTGTGACCGTTGCACCACAGCTCACCTTCAAGCATTCTTGTTCATGACTTGTGTATGCTGGTTCCTTTCTCAAGTGTTTGAGAACCTATAGCCGTCTTTGAGGCTTGTGGCTATTCTGGCTCCTTCCAGGGCTCCCACCTCCTCTTTTTCATTACCTTGTGCTGTGATTTCTACCAGACACTTACCCCTACCTCCTGCTGAATACCATCACTGCAATACTGTGTGGGGAGGCATCACTCTCTCTTAGTAACTACTTTTAACTCTACACCTTGTTTCCCAAATAGGTGCGGAACCATCTTTAGGATGGGATACGGGGAGACACTCTCCTTCAGCTGTAATGGCATGGTGGGCAAGTACGTGAGCATCCTGATCACAGGCCGCAAAGAATATCTGTCCGTGTGTGAGATGCAAGTCTTTGGTGTGTTCACATCTTCACCTACAGCGACTGAGCCAATGCCGACACCAGTTGAGTTCGCCATTACACAAGGTGAGCCCATGCTTACTAAGCTAATCCCTACAGAAGATGAACCCTTGCTTAGTGTGCTGGCCCCTACACAAGGGGAACTCACGCCTCTTTGGCCACAGAGGCCCACATTAGGTGAGACAAAACACTGAGCTCATAGCTACACCAGCTGAGCCTAAGCTTGCTAAGTTTTCTCCCACAACACAGTACCACCACCTACATAGATAGCCCCTACTACTGTTGAGGTCCCGAGGCCCTCCCCTTAAGAGCCTTGACAATTGTTGATGAAGTTCCTTTTTACACCCCAAGAGGTAAGGCATACCCCTGATGAGGCCCTAACAACACCTGATAAGCTAGGCCCAGACCCAGAGAATCCACACCAAAAAGCCTACGTCTGCATCAGGTGATCTACACTGCGTTGCTTCCCTTTGCTACTTTTTACTCCGTTGTACAAACTTCATTCTGCGTTTAGATGCACTGCAAATGTGTGGTTTCTTGCCTTTGATGTAAGATAATCTAAACACTAAAACCGGGTCTCTTACATTCACTTGAAACTGCAGACATTCACCAAGTGCCTTGTAAGGAAATGTTTACACTGAGATATCACTGTGGACGCATCAAAGTACTTGGGAGGGTTTCTGGTTGGGTCGAGGAAGTGTGCTATACCACCCAAGGTACAACATAGAAATGGTGCAGAATGCAGTAGAATACAGGCATTGTCGTCATCCCGTACATTGATTCCTCTAGAGCAGTGGTTTTTAACCTGTGGCCCGGGGACCTCTGAGGGCCAGTGACACCTATTCAGGGGGTCCATGATTGCTTACAAAATAACAGAGGAGAACGTAAAAAATTATATAGAAGCACTGCTGTTGTGTAATTTGATACAACACTCACTGTGTGGTGGAATTAGTGCTATTGCTGCGTTTTGTTGCATTGCTTAATGTTAACAGATTATGTAAGTATATACGAAGAAAAAATGCAAACTGAAAATTTTAAAACAATCTGTATATATAAAGGGATTTAAAATATGAGGCAAAACATTAATTTAGTATTCTCAGATTGATTCGTGGGAGCACTGCATCAAACAGAATATAGTATGGACAATGGTAGGCCTCAACTGAATAACCAATAAAATTGTGATTCTTTTTTTTTTTTTTTAGAATTACATTAAATTAAAATCCTAATTTCTGTATGTGTATGATGAATGCTTGTTTCTGTACTTTTGTAAGGGAAAGGTCAGACCAGAAAATCCTGCTGTATGGAAGCAGCAAAATAGCCATACCTTCACACCTTGAAACCAAAGCAGTAAGGTTTTATGAATGTGT
Source organism: Pleurodeles waltl (assembly GCF_031143425.1). Lineage (NCBI taxonomy): Eukaryota > Metazoa > Chordata > Amphibia > Caudata > Salamandridae > Pleurodeles > Pleurodeles waltl. The sequence continues at coordinate 280,253,174 of NC_090443.1, read as the reverse complement.
GACGGAAAGCCCATGTCTCGATACTAGAAATGTCCACCACAGATTCGTCCCTGACCAGTGGTGATGCCAATGCTTTAGCTCTGGTGAAGTGAGCCTGGATTTGCTCTGAAAGTTCCTTTTTAGCGAGGGCATAAGAAATCTTATTGCAGAGGATGATCCACCATGACTGAGTCTTCTTGTGGACTACCTTGCCTTTCTTGTTGTCCACATATCCTAAGAGCTGATCATCAGATAGGAACTCCTTGTTCTGCTGACTGCCCTATGAATGTCCAGCCAATGTCACATCTCCTCTTCAATGGTAGCACGAGCAGGAGGGAAAATGTGAAACCTTTAATGGACAGCCTCATATGAAATGGGGTGGTCACCTTAGGCGCTTAAGTGCTGAGAATCAGCTTGTTGAGGTAAAAGTAGGCAAAGGTGGGGATAGACACATTGCACTTGCAGTTCATTAGCGTGTCACTCTGTAGAAATGGCCACTAAAACACAGTTTTGAGGGTCAAAAGCTGCAGCTGGAAGTTGTGTAATGTTCAAATGGAGCTCTCTTTTAATTTTTTATTAACTTGTAAAGCATGAAACGTTCACCCGAAGGAATCATGTCATTGTAGGAATAGTTTATGGAATCTGAGTACTAATGCTAGAATACAAATGGACCAAGGCCTGACAGTCTGTCCAGCAGTGTCACCAAGTTAACTTAGTAAAAAGCTATGTTTTCAGGAATTTCCTAAATTAAATTCAAGTAGGGAAGATTGGTAAAGTTGATGGTAAAGTATTCTAGTGTTTTGGCACTTTGACCAGGGCTACTGCTGATCATAATGCCCGCTTGGAGAAATAATGCATACATCTCCTAGATAGAATATTCTGTTTTGATATACATTTTGATATCTCCTACTTATGAGGTTCATCACAGAAATGTCAGAACAAAAGTAAAGTCCCATTTGGGAATAATAAAAGGAGAAGAGGCTGACGTGTATTTCAGCCCCTTCAGTAATCTCAAGCCTAGAGCGAACTTGGAGAGATAGTTGATCTGGTTTACAAATCAATACTACTTAGGCAGCAATATAACTTTCAACTGGGCTCACTCCACAATGCTGCTGAGCCAAAAACGTAAAACATCAGAAAGGTGTGCCTTCCAGGGATCCACAAACTCATTCAGACACCATGCAACAAAAAGGTTCCACCATCTTGTGTAAACCTACTTTGTGGACTGCCAACAAACTTAAAGGATAATGTAAGTCACCTCTCACAGTAGGTGAAAGGAACTCAGTTGTTCCCTTTCAATCTTCAGGTATGAAAATGGAGGCTCTGGAGGTTGGGGTGCAGAACCTGTCCTCTCGACTACAAGAGGAGGTCTGCTCTGAAAGGCAGGTCAAGAGGGTGACACAGGAAAGGAAGAGGTTTAGGAGGTCTGCATACCAGACCTTTTTTGGCCAAGCCAATCTAGAGTGATCAACTTAGACCCAGTCCTGGCATAGCTACCTCAACACTAAGAATTAAGGTCAAGGGGGGAAATGCAGAGTGTAGCGTAAAATTGCACAACCGAAGCACATCCCCCAAGGCTCCCTGAAAATGTGGAAGGCAGAGAACTGTAGGTATCATGCATTTTCACAAGTGGCAAAAAGGTCTACCTGGAGAGTGCCCACAGGGCAAAAATGTCCTGAACAACCTCCAAACTGAGCCACCACTCTTGGTTGCCAAGATGATGCTGAGCCTGTCTATTTTCTCGTTTTCAGAAAACATGCCAGATGGTTGGCAACCAGCCAGATTCCATGCATATTCACCCACATCCAGAGACTCAGAGTTTCCCTAGAGAAAAGACAAGATTCTTGTCCTCCCTGCTTGTTAACACACCACAACCAATTGTGTTGTCTGTAAATGTTTGGACCAATTGGCTGGAAAGGTTGGCAAGAAAGCCTTAGATACCAGGTGAATCGCCCTCTGCTTGAGCAAACTGATATACAGTTTTTTCTTGCTCAGAGACACGAGGCCTTTGATCTTTAGTTCCTCCTGATGCACACCACACTCTAAGCTGGAGGCATTTGTCACTACTGTGGCCACTGTTGGCAATGGGCAAAATAACCTCCCCTGTGTCAGGCTCTCCTCTACTGACCAAAGGAAAAAACATAATGCAGTGTCTGGGGAAATCCAGATTATGTCTGACAAATAAAACAGTAATAGACCTATTACAGACAGAGGTACTATGGGAAAGACCACATATGCTAGCGTACATAAAAGACCAGTATGATGTAAGAAGCCAGCAGACATAGCAGGCAAGAACAATCATGACTTCAGAAAACGTCCTGGACTTGTGGAAGATTAGGCAAGGACTAGACCTTCAGTATGTGTTCTAAAAGGAGTGCTGTAGGATTAGACCTGTTCCCTTTTGTACCCAGGATAAAGAAGTGGACTCCAAGTGTCATAAGGTTGACCTCTTGTTAAAACTACAGGGATGCAACAAGCTACTAGATTCCTTTCCCTGGAAGTAACCAGCTAACCAGTGGCAGCTGGATCTGGACTGGACCCTGTTGTTGGCCTCTGCCTGACACCCTATGAGTCTCTAAGTACCTCCCATGAGGTCTGGGGGGGATTGTTAGAAGTGCACTCCTGAGGTGAAATGGGGCTTAGAGGACTATGTCAGAATGTAAAATCTTTGACCCTGTTGATCCTAGTTGGGGTATCTGACCAGTGCTCATTTGCAATCAGCCTCAAATTGCACCTAGGTTTGGGTCCACCACAGACATTGATTATAGTGGTGTTTTGTCCTTTATGGTGCTATTTCTATTTAAAACGTTATCAATTCCTACCTCTGGTGTCCTTTATTGGATTTTTGTCATTTTGGTGCTATTTAGTTCATTAAATGTTACCCTAGCTTTCTTATTCGATTTTGTTTTTTTCTAGTTTTGTGTTTTGACTTTATTACTGTTTTGATACTGCATAAATACAAATTGCCTTAAGTTCACCCTGCCTACTCTACCCATCGCTACCAGGGGGTTGGGTTTAGGTTAATTTAGTGACTTTGAAGGCTCACTCTAACAAGGGTTGAGATTATTTAAGGCAGGCAGTCCCCCACCCCAAATAATAATACAGTTTCTTACATAATAGAAGGAGGAAAGGCACACAAGACTATATCGCAAATTCAAGGTACTAAATAGAACACTGGCGTGGCAAAGGAGCAGAAACAAGTATACTCCATTTTCTCACAGAAGAAAACCATCAGCACCAACCCCTTTCCTAAAATACCCTCTAATAATAAACCAACCCAGCCTCAATAGTCCTTCCAACAAATATCCCAAGGTGAATTTATGGATTTGGTCAAAGCAAGCAGACCTTCCGGTTGCCCTTCAGACCCTTGCCCACCACAAATCTTCAAGAACATTCTTCTATCTACTTCTGCTGCCACACCTGTAAGAAGAATCATCCACAACTCTTTAACTACAGGAAATTTTCCTGTAGACCTGAAAAAGGCATACATACGACCGTTATTAAAGAAAACAAACCTAGACCTGCAAGATCCCAACAACTTCAGACCAATCACAAATGGACCTTTCCTGGGCAAATTGATAGAAAGAGCAGCATTCGCCCAGGTGTCACAATTCATTGAAGACAATTTTATATTTTCAGACTTCTAAACTGGATTCCGCCCAGGAAGAGGCGCTGAGTCGGCACTCATAGCAATCTGGGATGATCTTAAAAACACAGTTGACCGCAATGGAGTTGCTGCACTACTTCTCTTAGACCTCTCAGCTGCCTTTGATACGGTTGACCATGACACATTAATTCAAAGACTCCACGAAGCCGGCATACAAGGGACTGCTCTCAACTGGATTACTTCCTATCTTCAAAAAAGATCTAATATCATCTACTCGCCCCCCTTCTCATCCAAACCCTACCTCATAAAAGCAGGGGTCCCCCAAGGATCAATCATCTCACCTTTGCTTTTCAACATCTACATGATATCATTACCAGAACTGATCAATGATTTCCATCTCACATGCTACAACTATGCAGATGACACACAAATACTACTTAAATTAGAATGCCCCAAAAACATTGAAAACTCAGAAATCTTCAGTTGCCTCAGAGCTGTTGATCAGTGGATGACCTGGAGCCATCTCAAACTAAATACCTCCAAAAAAGAAATACTCATTTGTGGTGACTGGAAAAGTTATGACCCTCTGTGCGTCTGGCCTGACGATCTCAGACCACCTCCTCAATTATCCAAGGAAGTTAAAAACCTTGGAATCACCATGGATTCCAAGTTAACTATGAATGCCCAAATGTACAAATTAGCACGAACAAGCTTCATCACCTTGAAGACTCTACGATGCATCTCCCCCCCACCTCGGATTTCCACAAAAGGTGCAAGCTACTATCTTGCTTGTACTATCCAAACTGGATTATGCCAATGGCCTCTACCATGGATCATCTCTATCTATTATGAAAAAACTACAACGTATTCAGAACTCCACAGCCAGGCTACTATTACAAGTAAAGCCGCAAGCCCACGTCTCCCCTGCCTTGAGAGCACTACACTGGTTACACGTTGCCAGAAGATGCACTTTCAAGCTGCTTTGTATCACCAACAAAGCTATACATGGAACAGGACCGCTTTTTATCAGAAACAAAATAACCAAATACATCCAACAAAGAAACCTCGGCTCAAGATTGGCACCCTGCCCTAGAACACCACCATACAAGAAAAAGACTATAGGTGGTACATCCTTCTCCGTTCAAGCAGCCAAACTATGGAATTCATTACCCCCAACTATAAGAGCCACAGATAACTTTCTTGTCTTCAGAAAACTACTCAAGAGTTGGCTCTTTCCTTCATAACCACCATATTCAAACAACTATGGACTGCATATGCCTATGTTGATAAATATTTTTTCTGATTATGTGTCTATTTCTAGTTATGTACAGTTCTTTAGAAAATATGAATTGCTACTATGTCATAACAATAAAATACACACACACTCTTTAAACCTGTTTCACTAAGTATATTTACTCATGGTTCTAATTATGTATTGTATGTACATATATGTGTGCATATGTGTGTGTATTCATGTGTGTATGTATGTGTGTGTGTGTGTATATGTATAAATATATATATTAATAAGTTATTTTGTTGTAGAGAAGCTTTTAACTATTTATTTAAACTGGATACGAATGAGAAATGCGAAGCAGTGATAAAATTCATCTTATATGCAATTGAGCAGAGGAAAAAGCTGTCTTATTTAGAAAAACTCCGATATGAGAATGAGTAATCGCATTGTCACAACAAAACTTTTATTCTTTTTATCAGTATGTATTTGGAAAAACTTTTATTGTATATTTCTATATTTTAAAGAGACTGTTCTTTTTCTCCTTCTTTTATGGAGTAAAATCCGAATAAAGATTGTTTTGAATTGAATTGAATTGTATAAATATATATATATGTATGTATGTGTTATATTGTTCTGTGCTTGGCATGTTCTTGGGTCATTGCATGGCTCCTGGGTGGGTTGTTATACTAGATATCTATGAATCCCTGCTCTCATCTTATCACGCTTATCTACCCATCATCATATGTCATGTCTCTATCAATCTATCCTCCATTCCCACTCTGACTCATCCCAAATCCATTCTACTACTTTCATCTCCTAAATAACTCTGCCTAAGCTCTTCCCTCCGCTTCCACATCTAACTCACCAAACCTCACTCTACTAACATGACCTCCCAAACAACCCTACTAAATTCTCCCTCATTTATCTCACCCTGATACTATGATCTCCCTAACCCTTCCACAGACTCTTCCCTCCTCCATCCCCCTTTACTTATCCCAAACATTTGGGATGAGTAAATGAGGGATATGCTCCCAATTAACACTTCTGGATTTCTTTCCTCCTCCACCCCTCCATTACTCCAGACAATCTAACTAATAAACTCTCATATCCGCGACTCAAATTAACTCATAATAATACAAAACTGTACTCACATTTCCCGATACTAATCCATCACTAATTCTTGTTGGGTTCTGGAGTAGTGTGCTACTCGCCGAAAAGCGCTTTGACGCCTCGTCAGGGGTAGTAAGCACTATATAAATACTATTACAATTACAATATACATACAGAGCTATTCCTTTCAGTTGCCATCAAGGTGCTTTTCCGCAGTGGGGAAGAGCAGACAGCAATGCAGCTTCTTTTATTCACAGAGCATGAGGCAGTAGATGTGGGAATGGGTATTTGAGAAGTACACTCTGCAGTCTTTGGCTACATGGACTTAAAGCATCTTTACATGGTAGACACAATTGTCAACATTTTGCGTTGCATTGCATGCAGCCAAATGATGCAGTGCTGTTGTCTATCTGCTCTCTGTGACTCGATACCCAGAGTACATACTCTTTGCTTAGTTGCTGCGCAGACAAATTGCTTCTTAATTTCAATAGAAGATATTGTTAACACTGAACCCATTTCTTGTTTACCTAGGTACAAAACCAGAAACTCACCAGATGCCTGGTAAGTAAAAGAATACAAAGGAGACACTTCTTCCCAACCACAACAACTCTGGTATTGCACTGAGAACAAACTGTGCTACACTGCAATACACTGCGGTTACTATGTAGCTATACTGCAGATTCACTGTCCTATACTGCATGAAAGTGTGTAGCGAGTAACTACAGAGGGGTTTACTCTAAGGTTCTTAAGGGTTCCTTGCACAATGCAAATGCACTCACTTCTGGAGATGCTGTCACACAGAATGGTCACTTGCACTCAAACGTGAACTCAGCATCTGTTAACAAAACTTTGGTTCCTAGGCCATGGCTTGCTTTTTATATGTATATTCATGACCATCTATACTCTACTGTCCAGTAATATGAAAGTAAATAAGGATATTTCCTAATTCTCAAAGCTTTCTGCATGACATAGAACACTAGCCAGACAGTGGCTAAATAGTTCTGTAATAAGCTGTCATTTGCTATGTGCTGCGTTATACCTCAGTGTTGGCAGGGGAGTGGATTTCCTAAAGTAAGCAGGTTCAGTGATTATGGTTGGATTTTTTGAAGCCCTGCAGGTCCTTTCTTAAATCTATAACTTTGAACAGGAAGTGGGCAGCAGAAATCAGAGAATCCACAGACCTCCTGGTCATTGAGTAAAAGGGGCAATAAGGAGCATCAGCATCACATGACCTCACATGAAATCTGTCATGTCAAACCCCTCTAGAGAAGTTGCCCATCTCAAGCGTGTGCTGGTGGTCTACTCTGCAGCTTAGCCTCTGCGTGGTTTGAGAGTCTGTTTTAACTGTGAAGTTAGTCTTCCAAAGTCCAAACAATAAATTGTTGATGATATATCAGGATTGTCTGGGTAAGTTTTCTAGAAATGAAATCTAGATATGTTTTCATGTTATTTTGTTCTTGGACAGGATGCTCACTAAGTGCCCATCAGATGCATATAGTTCATGGCAGAATGGTTTATGGGTTAAAGGTATAACAGTGTAGAACTGGAGGTCAACACACCTGCTTTGAATCAAGGCCTTGTGCTGCCAAAAACGTTTTCTTGCCCTGCTCACAAAGTCCAATAGTCTTTGGTTCACTGCTGATTATAATTCTATAGCATCAATCAAAGCAGTCTCCTACATCATCTGTCCAGAGCAGGAAGGGGGTGAGTGGAGGATTCATGGAGGACAGGATGTTCCTAGCAATAGTAATTGAGACATAATTGTTGCAAACCAGGGATGAAATCTTGAATCATTTATCTTTGTGCTTCTTCTTAGTCTTACAACTTTTCTTTCTCAAGCTGATTGAGAACCTCTCTACACATGGGAAACCAGTTTATCAGCTGAGAAGCTCATAGTCGAGGTTAACCTTTTACAGCAATTCCCTGCTACTCTAACTGGTTTAAAATGATACGAGAAACACCATCTTCACAAAACATTTAGCAACTGCCAGCTTTGTCTTAAACAGACTAAAGCCAGTCATTAAAATTGAAACCATTTCTCATAGTGTTAGTCTTTTTCCTCTCTTAATCCTCCTCAAACACCATCTTCCTCTACCACAGTCGTCACTCATAATATAATAGTATGTCCCTATGCTTCTCTAATACAGCAGTCATTCCAGTCATTAGGACTGCATCTCCAGTTGCCCAATTTCAAGCTAGATGTCTTGGGTGGCTGAGAGTACTTGCTCTGCACTTGAAGTTTCTGTTCTGTGGTCTGCGGCAGCTTTGGTCCCTTCTGACTCCAGATCTGGGTTTGTGTTCCCTCCTTAATAGGCTTGCCATGGAGGCAGTAGGGTACCCTTGTCTTGTGGGCATAGCCACTTTTCTCTGCCCCCCCCCCACCTTGTTGGTGTCCAAGGGTTCCCTTACTTATGACATGTGTGAATGCACAACTTGGTTAACAACAGAAGTAGGGCAGATGTTTGGTGATAAGTGTTTCAATCAAAGTTGCCTCTGCAAAGAAGCAGCAATTCCCTGCATCTCTGACTTCACTTTGGCAGAGCATTTTATGAACTCTGCTGTCCCTCTGCTAGTGCACTGTTTAGCAATGAACAAAACAGAGGTCCTTATTCAAATACCAACACACTGTGTGATGTGTAATGTAGGAAGTTGGCTCTGTATATACTATCGCAAAGTGAGAGATAGTGCAGAGTCCAAGGGTTCTCCTTAGAGGTTGATAGTGGCAAAATTAGATAATACTAATGCTCTATTTTGTGGTAGTGTGGTCGAGCAGTAGGCTTATCAGAGGGAAGTGATAAGCATTTGTTGTACACACACAGGCAATAAATAAGGGACACACACTCAAAGACTTAACTCCAGGTCAATAGGTTTCATATAGAAAAATATGTTTTCTTAATTTATTTTAGAACCACAAAATTCAAGATTTGAGGTAAGTACGTAAACTGTAAGGTACTTCATACAGGGAAGAATAGAACTTTGATTTAAAACAGTAGTACACACAGTGTTGGTTAAAGTGGCAATACGTTATTTTAAAAGTGGACACTGTGGACACTGTAAAAATCAACAGTTCCTGGGGAGGTAAGTTTGGTTATGTTTCTCAGGTAAGTAAAGCACTTACACAGTCAGTCTCCTGGGCACAGGCAGCCCACTGTTGGGGGTTTAAGGCAACCCCAAAGCCACAGCACCAGCAACACAGGGCCGGTCAAGTGCAGAGGTCAAAGGAGGGCCCAAAACACATAGGCGCCTATGAAGTACAGGGGTGCTACGGTCCTAGTCTGCTAAACAGGTAAGTACCTGCGTCCTCGGGGAGCAGACCAGGGCGTTTTTGTAGAGCACTGGAGGGGATACACACAAGCCCACAAAGCACACCCTCAGCGGCACAGGGGCGGCCGGGTGCGGTAGGTAATGTAGGCGTTGGGTTTGCAACAGAAAGCAATGGAGGGACCTGGGGGTCACTTAGGCGATGCCGGCAGGACACAGGGGGGCTTTTCGGGCCAGCCACCGACTGGGCTATGATGAGGGCTGCCAGCTGGTCACTCCTGAACCGGTAGGTGGTTCCTCTCGGTCCTGGGGGCTGCGGGTGCACTGCTTGGTCCAGGCATCGGGTTCCTTTGTTACCAGGCAGTGACGGTCAGGGGGAGCCTCTGGATCCTCTCGGCAGGCATCGCTGTGGGGGTGCAGGGAGGTCGACTTAGGGTGTCCACGTCGTTGGAGTCGCCTGGGAGTCCTCTCTGCGGTGTTGGTTTCTCCAAACTTGAGCCGAGGGTGTCGGATGCAGAGTGTGAAGACTCACGCTTCTGGCGGGAAGTGGAGTCTCTTTAAAAGTTGCAGTAAAGTTGCAAAGTTGTTGCAGTTTCTGAACAGTGCTGCTGTTCTCGGGAGGTTCTTGGTCCTTTAGGTGCAGGGCAGTCCTCTGAGTCCTCCTGGATGCGTCGCTGTGCAGGTTCTTTGAGTCTGGAGAGAGGCCGGTAGGGCTGGGGCCAAGTCAGTTGATGTCTCTGTCGTCTCTGCAGGGCTTTCAGGTCAGCAGTCTTCTTCTTTCTTCAGGTTGCAGGAATCTGATTTCCTGGGTTCATGGTCACCCAGAAAAACTAAATTTAGGGGTGTGTTTAGGTCTGGGGGCTGTAGCCAATGGCTACTGTCCTTGAGGGTGGCTACACCTCCTTGTGCCTCCTCCCTGATGGGAGGGGGGCACATCCCTATTCCTATTCAGGGAATCCTCCAAACTCAAGATGGAGGATTTCTAAAGGCAGGGGTCACCTCAGCTCAGGACACCTTAGGGGCTGTCCTGACTGGTAGGTGACTCCTCCTTGTTTTTCTCATTATCTCCTCCAGACTTGCCGCCAAAAGTGGGGGATGTGTCCGGAAGGGCGGGAATCCCCACTAGCTGGGATGTCCTGGGGTGCTGTAACAACAGGCAGGAGCCTTTGAGGCTCACCGCCAGGTGTTACAGTTCCTGCAGGGGGTGGTGAGAAGCACCTCCACCCAGTGCAGGCTTTGTTCCTGGCCAAAGAGTGACAAAGGCACTCACCCCATGTGGCCAGAAACTCGTCTGTTTGTGGCAGGCTGACAGACACTGGTCAGCCTAGCACTAGGAGTTGTACTGGTATTCAAGGGGCATCTCTAAGATGCATCTGGGTATATTTTGCAATAAATTCCACACTGGCATAAATGTGCATTTATTGTGCTGAGATTTTTGATACCAAACTTCCCAAATTTCAGTGTAGACATTATGGAACTGTGGAGTTCGTAACAGACAGACTTCCAGACCACATAGTCTTTATGGCTACCCTGCACTTACAATGTCTAAGGTTTTGCTTAGACACTGTAGGGGCATAGTGCTCATGCGACTATGCCCTCACCTGTGGTATAGTGCACCCTGCCTTAGGGCTGTAAGGCCTGCTAGAGGGGTGACTTACCTATGCCACAGGCAGTGGGTTAAGGGCATGGTACTCTAAGGGGAGTGCCATGTTGACTAAGTCATTTTGTCCCCACCAGCACAAACAAGCTATGAGACAGTGTGCATGTGCTGAGTGAGGGGTCCCCAGGGTGGCATAATACATACTGTAGCCCTTAGAGACCTGCCCTGGCCACAGGACCCTTGGTACCAGGGGTACCATTTACAAGAGATCTATCTGTGTGCCAGGGCTGTGCCAATTGTGGGAACAAAGGTACAGTTTAGGGAAAGAACACTGGTCCTGGGGCCTGGTTAGCAGGGTCCCAGCACACTGTCAATCATAACTGGTATCAATAAAAGGCAAAAGGTTAGGGGGTAACCATGCCAAGGAAGCCATTTCCTTACAGAGCCCCCACCAAACGAAAGAGGAAGAGAGTCTTCATTTTCTAAGTGGAAGAACCTGGAAAGGCCATCAGCATTGGCATGGGCAGTCCCAGGTCTGTGTTCCACTACAAAGTCCATTCCCTGTAGTGATATGGACCACCTCAACCGTTTAGGGTTTTCTCCTTTCATTTGCATCAGCCATCTGAGAGGTCTGTGGTCAGTTTGAACTGTGAAGTGAGTACCAAAAAAGGTATGGTCTCAACTTCTTCAGGGACCAACCACAGCAAATGCCTCCCTCTCAATGGCACTTCAACGCTGCTCCCTGGGGACTAACCTCCTGCTAATAAAAGCAACAGGCTGGTCAAGGCCATCATCATTTGTTTGGGACAGGACTGCTCCTATCCCATGCTCAGAGGCATCAGTCTGCACAATGAACTGCTGTGAATAATCTGTAGCTTTCAAAGCCAGTGATGTACATATAGCTTGCTTCAGGGTGTCAAAGGCCTTTTGACAGTCCAAGGTCCAGTTATCTTTCTTGGGCACTTTCTTAGAGGTCAGTTCTGTGAGGGGTGTCACTATGGATCCATATCCCTTCACAAACCTCCTACAGTACCCAGTCAAGCCAAGGAATGCCCTGACTTGAGTCTGGGTTTTTGGAGCTTCCCAGTCCAGAATAGTCTGGATCTTGGGTTGGAGTGGCTGAACTTGGCCTCCACCTACAAGGTGTCCCAAGTAAACCACAGTTTCCTGCCCTATCTCAAATTTAGATGCCTTGATAGAGAGGCCTACTGCATGCAGGGCCTGCAAAACCTTCCTCAGGTGGACCAGGTGATCCTGCCAGTTGGAGCTAAAGACAGCAATTTCACCTAGATATGCTGCACTAAAGGACTCCAAGCCAGCAATGACTTGATTCACCAACCTTTGGAAGGTGGCAGGGGCATTCTTTACGCCAAAGGGCATAACAGTAAACTGATAATGTCCATCAGGTGCAGAGAATGCTGTCTTTTCTTTTGCTCCAGGTGCCATTTTGATTTGCCAGTACCCTGCTCTCAAGTCAAAGGTACTTAAGAATTTGTCTGCACCTACTTTGTCTAGGAGCTCATCTGCCCTTGGGATGGGGTGAGCATTTGTCTTGGTAACAGAGTTGAGCCCTCTGTAGTCCACACAAAACCTCATCTCTTTCTTGCCATCTTTGGTGTGAGGTTTGGGGACCATGACCACTGGGCTAGCCCAGGGACTGTCAGAGTGCTCAATCACCCCCAACTGCAGCAACTTGTGGACTTCCACCTTGATGCTTTCTTTGACTTGGTCAGACTGTCTGAATATTTTATTCTTGACAGGCATACTGCCTCCTGTGTCCACATCATGGGTACACTGGTGCGTCTGACCAGGGGTCAAGGAAAAGAGCTCAGCAAACTGCTGGAGGACCTTCCTGCAGTCAGCTTGCTGTTGGCCAGAGAGGGTGTCTGAATGGATCACTCTGTATACTGAGCCATCCTTAGGCTCAGTAGAGAGGAGAAAAGGGAGAGGTTCACTCTCTGCTTCCTGGTCCTCATCTGTAACAATTAACATGTTTACATCTACCCTGTCATGATAGAGTTTAAGGCGGTTAACATGGATCACCCTCTTGGGGGTCCTGCTAGTACCCTGGTCCATCAGGTAGGTGACCTGACTCTTTTTCTCTAGCACTGGGTAAGGGCCTTGTCATCTGTCCTGGAGTGCCCTGGGAATCACAGGCTACCGAACTCAGACTTTCTGCCCTGGCTGACACTCAACCATAGCAGCCTTATGGCCATACCACAACTTCTGGAGTTGTTGGCTGGCCTCAAGGTTTTTTGCTTGCCTTTTCCATGTACTCTGCCATCCTTGAATGTAGGCCTAGTACATAGTCCACCACATCTTGTTTAGGCTCATGGAGAGGTCTCTCCCAGCCTTCTTTTACAAGTGCCAGTGGTCCCCTTACAGGATGGCCAAACAGAAGCTCAAAGGGGGAAAATCCTATTCCCTTCTGTGGCACCTCTTTGTAGGCGAAAAGCAGGCTTGGCAAGAGGACATCCCATCTCCTTTTGCGTTTTTCAGGGAGCCCAATGATCATGCCCTTCAATGTCTTGTTAAATCTCTCTACAAGATCATTGGTTTGTGGATGGTATGGTGAACTTGTAAGTCGCCCCACACTCATTCCACATATTTTTTAGGTAAACTGACATGAAGTTGGTACCTCTGTCAGAAACCACCTCCTTAGGAAATCCCACTCTGGTAAAAATACCTATGAGTGCTTTAGCTACTGCAGGAGCAGTAGTGGACCTACGGGGAATTGCCTCAGGGTACCTGGTAGCATGATCCACTACTACCAAGATATATTGGTTCCCTGATGCTGTGGGAGATTCAAGTGGACCCACTATGTCCACTCCCACTCTCTCAAAGGGGAGCCCCACCACTGGAAGTGGAATGAGGGGGGGCTTTGGATGGCCACCTGTCTTATCACTGGCTTGACTGGTGATACAGGAGGGCCAAAACTCCTTAAGCTTCTGGGACATATTGGGCCAATAGAAATGGTTGACTTGTCTCTCCCAAGTCTTGGTTTGTCCTAAATGCCCAGCAAGGGGAATGTCATGGGCTAAGGTCAGAATGAACTCCCCAAACTACTGAGGCACTGTCACTCTCCTAGTGGCACCAGGTTTGGGATCTCTTGCCTCAGTGTAAAGGAGTCCATCTTCCCAATAGACCCTGTGGGTTCCACTGACAGTTCCTTTTTCGTGCTCAGCTGCTTGCTGTCTTAGGCCTTCAAGAGAGGGACAACTCTTCTGTCCCTTACACAGTTGTTCCCTTGAGGGTCCCTGTCAGGGAGACCGGATCTTCTGGGTTTGCGCCTGTTCCCAATATGTCCACCTCTTGGCAGCTCCAAACTCTACTAGCTATTATAGCACAGAGTTAAAGAATGGCCAAGCGGGGGATGGGGTTTTAGGGTGAGAACAGCGGGGAAGGAGACCTGTGGGAGCAAGAGTTAAGAACACACTAGCAAGATTATTCACATTGATTTTCATAAACTTTGTTCCAAATATTTATATACTGATAACATGAGTGATCGAAGGCTTTTCTATAACATGACCTTATTAGCTCTGGGTAACTGGAAAATAAAGAAGGATTATGCAAACTTTCATATGAGCGTTTTTAGAATAACATCTTATGCTCTGAACATTGAACTTTCTCAAGTTAGTTCTTGAAGTAGCAACTACGTTATAACAAGAATCAACAAAAACATTAGTTTTCATGAATGAACTGCGATAGACTCATAAATGATACTGCAAGGTCACATTCTGTTCTGCATTTTAGAATTCAATTGTCTAGAAATTATTATGCACTTTAATACCAAACTATGCATCAAGATTTCAATGCCTAGAAATGATCGCCAACTCTGCCGATCTGAAACACAAGAGATAAGTGCCAAGAATGAATCACACACAGTGCTGCTGATTCAACATCAAGGTTTAAATGCCATTATACGATCGCGCACTCTGACAATCTGAGCTGCAAGAGTTATTTGCCAAGAATGAATCGCGCACACTGTTGACGATTCGTACATCAAGAGTCAAATGCCATGAAATGATTGGGCACTCTGCCGATCCGTACTGCAAGAGTTAAATGCCAAGAATGAATTGCGCACACTGTTGCCGATTCGTACATCAAGATTCAAAAGCCATGAAATGATTGCGCACTCTGCCGATCTGTACTGCAAGAGTTAAATGCCAAGAATGAATTGCGCACACTGTTGCCGATTCGTACATCAAGATTCAAATGCCATGAAATGATTGCGCACTCTGCCGATCTGTACTGCAAGAGTTAAATGCCAAGAAAGAATCGCACACACTGTTGCCGATTTGCACATCAAGATTCAAATGACATAAAATGATCGCGCACTCTGCCGATCAGGACTACAAGAGTTAAATGCCATGAAAACAATCGCACACGAGATTAACCAAAAGGCCCAAAACTCGAATATTTCTGAAAACGGAGTCGGAGGCCTAACCCGACCTCCGCCTTACCGCCCTGCTTGAGGATCACCAAGATAATGAGGACAGGGCCTGTAAAAGCCTAGGCAGGCCTCCGGAACAGGAGCTCAGGAAAATGCTGCTGCTCTGCACCGGGACCTCTGAATAGTGAGCACGTGGGGCTGGGCTGGGTCCCTTAAATAGACCTAGACCCCGCCCACGTGCCACACCCAGCCAGACTGCAGGAAAGGATTCTAGAAGGGCTCAGAATAGGGACCACACCCTAACCACTCCCTGTAATCCTGCAGCAAAGCATTGAAAATGAACAATACATTGCAAACAGCATTTATGATATTTCAAAATAAATCTCTGCAATGCAAAAGGTCAACATAATGCATCAACACACAATGCATGAATTATTACATTGCATCAGGATTGGCTTTTTGCATTACGTCGCCCGTAGAGCGTGCACTGTCCTGATGTTGACAGTCCCCTTAGGCACAGGAGCTTATCCTGATAAGGCTCCAGCTCCATGGACTCAGTTCCCTCAGGGGATAGGACATCTTCCTGGGACGAGAGGTTCTGTTTCTGTTGCTGTGTAGAATCTGGTTCCCCAGTCTTCTTTCCTTTTCTCTTGGAAGGTTGGGCCATTATTCCAGACTACAACACTTCTTTTTCACCCTGAGCCCTGCTCTGTGCCCTTGTCTTGACTCACACCAGTTCAGGGATACTCAGCATGGCTGCAAGGGGCTTGAGCTCTGCCTCAGCCCATGCTGAGGACTCCAGATCATTCCCTAGCATACATTCTACTGGAATTGCAGAGGAGACTACCACCTGTTTCAGGCCAGTGACCCCTCTCCATTCTAAAGTTACCATCCCATGGGATGGACTTTGCTTTGATTATCAGAAATGGTGACTGGATATGTCTGTCCAGCCAAGTACTGTCCTGGGTAAACCAGTTTGTCTGTCACCATTGTGACACTGGCACCTGTATCCCTCAGGGCTTCTACTCTAGTCCCAATGATTAAGAGCTGCTGCCTGTATTTTTGCATGTTAGGCGGCTAGGCAGCAAGTGTGGCTAAATCCACCCCACCCTCAGAGACTAATGTAGCTTTAGTGTGGACCCTTATTTGCTCTAGGCAGACTGTTAATCCCACAATGAGTCTGGCTATTCCAGTACTAACTGGAGTAGTATTTGTTGTGGGACTTTTATTTGGACAGGCCTTGTCTCCAGTTTGGTGTCCATGCTGTCTACAGTTTTGACAACAGGCCTTTTTGGGATCAATGTTTTTACCCTTATACTCATTGTGGACTGTGAAGAAGCTCAGGGCCCACCCTCCTGAGCAGGTTATTGGGGCCCTGTACAAGACTCTTTACTTTTGCCCTTGGATGTCTCACCACCCTTCCTCTGGGGATGCTTTGTGACCCTTTTCTTTTGGTCACCCTCTGTGTAAGTTTCTGTCACCTTAGCCTTGACCCAGTGGTCTGCCTTCTTTCCCAATTCTTGGGGAGAAATTGGACCATAGGCCTACCAGATGTTGATGCAGTTTGTCATTGAAGCAATTACTTAACAGACGTTCTTTCATAAACAAGTTATACAGCCCATCATAATCACTTACACCACTGCCAGTTATCTATCCATCTAATGTTTTTACTGAGAAGTCAACAAAATCAACCCAGGTCTGGCTCGAGGATTTTTGAGCCCCCCTGAACCTAATCCTGTACTCCTCAGTTGAGAATCCAAATCCCTCAATCAGTGTAGCCTTCGTGAGGTCATAAGATTCTGCATCTTTACCAGAGAGTGTGAGGAGTCTATCCCTACACTTTCCAGTGAACATTTCCCAAAGGAGAGCTCTCCAGTGAGATCTGCTTACTTGTCTTGTTGCACAAGCCCTCTCAAAAGTTGTGAACCACTTACTGATGTCATCACCATCTTCATATTTAGTTACAATCCTGTTGGGGATTTTTAGGATGTCAGTATTCTCTCTGACCCTATTTATGTTGCTGCCATCATTGATGGGAGTTAAACCCATCTCTTGTCTTTCCCTTTCTACGGCTAGGAGCTGCTTCTCCAAGGCCAATCTTTTGGCCCTCCTGGCTAACAGGATGTCCTCTTCATTGAGGCTGCACTCAGTGCTTACAGAGGTACTGGTCTCACCTGTGGAAGAACCAGGCTCTCTGACTATGATTTGTGGAGTCAGGGTTCTGGGAACCCAGTTATCCCTAATTAGGACAGGAGGGGTGAGTTTTTCCTCCTGTTCACTAATTTCCCCATCTGAAGGAGCATCCTCCACATCAGAGGGGTGGCCCCTTGTAAACTCTGTCAAGAGCTTCTAGAGCTTTGCCTTGGTAGGGTTGGTCCCAGTCTTTATCTTTTTTATTTTACAGAGAGACCTTAACTCTGACACCCCTAGATGCAGGTAAGGTGTGAGGTTGATTTCCATCACCATCTCGTCTGTCTGACTCATTATGACTCCAAACGTTGGGATTACTTTTTAAGAATCTAAAAACTTTTAAACTCAAAAAGACATGCTAACAGGGGCTTACACAAGGCCCTAGCAGGACTTTTAAAAATTTTGAAAAATAGTAAACAATTAAAAAATCAACTTCTAATGACAATTTTTTGAATTTTGCTGTGTGATCAGGTATTGGCTGAGTAGTCCAGCAAATGCAAAGTCTTAGACCCCACTGTTGATCCACCAATGTAGGAATTTGGCTCTGTATATACTATCTCAAAGTGAGAGATAGTGTGCACAGATCCAAGGGTTCCCCTTAGAGGTTGATATTGGCAAAATTAGATAATACTAATGCTCTATTTTGTGGTAGTGTGGTTGAGCAGTATGCTTATCGGAGGGTAGTGTTAAGCATTTGCTGTACACACACAGGCAATAAATAAGAAACACACACTCAAAGACTTAACTCCAGGCCAATAGGTTTTATATAGAAAAATATATTTTCTTAATTTATTTTAGAACCACAAGATTCAAGATTTGAGGAAGTGCACTCCTGAAGTGAAATGGGACTTAGAGGGCTATGTCAGAATGTAAAATCTCTGACCCTGTTGATCTTAGTTGGGGTATCTGACCAGTGCTTCTTTGCAATCAGCCTCAAATTGCACCTAGGTTTGGTTCCGCCACAGCCACTGATTATAGTGGTGTTTTGTCCTTTGTGGTGCTATTTCTATTTAAAACATTATCAATTCCTACCTCTGGTTTCCTTTATTGGATTGTTGTCATTTTGGTGCCGTTTAGTTTATTAAATGTTACCCTATCTTTCTAATTCGATTTTGTTTTTTTCTAGTTTTGTGTTTTGGCTTTATTACTGTTTTGATACTGCATAAATAGTTTACAAATTGCCTTAGGTTCACCCTACCTACTCTACCCATCGCTACCAGGGGGTTGAGTTTAGGTTAATTTAGTGACTTTGAAGCTTCACTCTAACAAGCTTTGAGATTATTTAAGGCGGGCAGTCGCCCACCCCAAATAATAATACAGTTTCTTACATAATAGAAGGAGGAAAGACACACAAGACTATATCGCAAAGTCAAGGTACTAAATAGAACACTGGTGTGGCAAAGGAGCAGAAAAAAGTATACTCCATTTTCACATATACATACAGAACTATTCCTTTCAGTTGCCATCAAGGTGCTTTTCCGCAGTGGGGAAGAGCAGACAGCAATGCAGCTTCTTTTATTCACAGAGCACAAGGGCGTAGATGTGGGAATGTGTATTTGAGAAGTACACTCTGCAGTCTTTGGCTACATTGACTTAAAACGTCTTTACATGGTAGACATCATTGTCAACATTTTGCATTGCATGCAGCCAAATGATGTCTAAAGTGCTGTTGTCTATCTGCTCTCTGTGACTTGTACCCAGAGTACATACTCTTTGCTTAGTTGCAGCGCAGACAAATTGCTTCTTTATTTCAATAGAAGATATTGTTAACACTGAACCCATTTCTTCTTTACCTAGGTACAACACCAGAAACTCACCAGATGCCCGGTAAGTAAAAGAATACGAAGGAAACACTTCTTCCCAACCACAACCACTCTGGTATTGTACTGAGAACAAACTGTGCAACACTACAATACATTGCGGTTACTATGTAGCTATACTGCAGATTTACAGTCCTATACTGCATGAGAATGTGTAGCGAGTAACTACAGAGGGGTTTTACTTTAAGGTTCTTAAGGGTTCCTTGCACAATGCAAATGTACTCACTTCTGGAGATGCTGTCACACAGAATTGTCACTTGCACTCAAACGTGAACTCAGCATCTGTTAACAAAACTTGGGTTCCTAGGCCATGGTTTGCTTTTTATATGTATATTCATGACCATCTATGCACTACTGTCCAGTAATATGAAAGTAATAAGGATATTTCCTAATTCTCAAAGCTTTTTGCGTGACATAGAACACTAGCCAGACAGTGGCTAATTAGTTCTGTAATAAGCTGTCATTTGCTATGTGCTACTGTTATACCTCAATGTTGACAGGGGGGTGGATTTCCTGAAGTAAGCAGGTTCAGTGATTATGGTTGTTTTTTTTAAGCCGTGCGGGTCCTTTCTTTAATCTATAACTTTGAACAGGAAGTGGGCAGCAGAAATCAGAGAATCCACAGACCTCTTGGTCCTTGAGTAAAAGGGGCAGTAAGGAGCATCAGCATCACATGACCTCACATGAAATCTGTCATGTCAAACCCCTCTAGAGAAATTGCCCATCTCAAGCGTGTGCTGGTGGTCTACTCTGCAGATTAACCTCTGCGTGGTATGAGAGTCTGTTTTAACCGTGAAGTTAGTTTCCAAAGTCCAAACAATAAATTGTTGATGATATATCAGGATTCTCTGGGTAAGTTTTCTAGAAATAAAATCTAGATATGTTTTCATGTTATTTTGTTCTTGGATAGGATACCCGCTAAGTGCCCAGCAGATGCATATAGTTCATGGCAGAATGGTTTATGGGTTAAAGGTATACCAGTATAGAACTGGAGGTCAACACAACTGCTTTGAATCAAGGCCTGGTGCTGCCAAAACCGTTTTCTTGCCCTGCTCACAAAGTCCAATAGTCTTTGGTTCACTGCTGATTATAAATTCTATAGCATCAATCAAAGCAGTCTCCTACATCATCTGTCCAGAGCAGGAAGGGGGTGAGTGGAGGATTCATGGAGGACAGGATGTTCCTAGCAATTGTAATTCAGACATAATTGTTGCAAATCAGGGATGAAATCTTGAATCATTTATCTTTGTGCTTTTTCTCAGTCTTACAACTTTTCTTTCTCAAGCTGATTGAGAACCTCTCTAAGTACATGGGAAACCAGTTTATCAGCTGAGAAGCTCATAGTCGAGGATAACCTTTTACAGCAATTCCTTGCTACTCTAACCAGTTTAAAATGATAAGAGAATCACCATCTTCACAAAACATTTAGCAACTGCCAGCTGTGTCTTAAACAGACTAAAGCCAGTCATTAAAATTGAAACCATTTCTCATAGTGTTAGCCTCTTTCCTCTCTTAATCCTCCTCAAACACCATCTTCCTCTACCACAGTTGTCACTCGTAATATAATAGTATGTCCCTATGCTTCTCTAATACACAGTCATTCCAGTCATTAGGGCTGCATCTCCATTTGCCCGATTTCAAGCTTGATGTCTTGGTTGGCTGAGAGTACTTGCTCTGCACTTGAAGTTTCTGTTCTGTGGTCTGCAGCAGCTTTGGTCCCTTCTGACTTCAGATCTGGATTTGTGGTCCCTCCTTAACAGGCTTGTCATGGAGGCAGTAGGGTACCCCTGTCTTGTGGGCATCGACACTTTTCTCTGCCCCCCACCTTGTTGGTGTCCAAGGGTTCCCTGACTTATGACATGAGTGCACGCACAACTTGGTTAACAACAGAAGTAGGATAGATGTTTGGTGATAAGTATTTCAATCAAAGTTGCCTCTGCAAAGAAGCAGCAATTCCCTGCATCTCTGACTTCACTTTGGCAGAGCATTTTATGAACTCTGCTGTTCCTCTGCTAGTGTGCTGTTTAGCAATGAACAAAACAGAGGTCCTTATTCAAATAGAAATACACTGTATGAAGTGTAATGTAGGAAGTTGGCTCTGTATATACTATCTCAAAGTGAGAGATAGTGCACAGAGTCCAAGGGTTCCCCTTAGAGGTTGATAGTGGCAAAATTAGATAATACTAATGCTCTATTTTGTGGTAGTGTGGTCTAGCAGTAGGCTTATCAGAGGGAAGTGTTAAGCAGTTGTTGTACACACACAGGCAATAAATGAGGAACACACACTCAAAGACTTAACTCCAGGCCAATAGGTTTTATATAGAAAAATATATTTTCTTAATTTATTTTAGAACCACAAAATTCAATATTTGAGGTAAGTACATAAAATGCAAGGTCCTTCATACAGGTAAGTATGGAACTTTGATTTAAAACAGTAGTACATACAGTTGTGGTTAAAATGGCAATAAGTTATTTTAAAAGTGGAAACTGCAAAAATCAACAGTTCCTGGGGGAGGTAAGTTTGGTTAGGTTTCTCAGGGTAAGTAAAGTACTTACACAGTCAGTCTCCTGGGCATAGGCAGCCCACCATTGGGGGTTCAAGGCAACCCCAAAGATAAAGCACCAGCAACACAGGGCCAGTCAGGTGCAGAGGTCAAAGGAGGGCCCAAAACACTTAGGTGCTCCGGTCCTAGTCTGTTTACAGGTAAGTACCTGCGTCCGCAGGGAGCAGACCAGGGTTTTTTTGTAGAGCACTGGGGGGGGGGACACACAAGCCCACAAAACACACCCTCAGCGGCACAGGGGTGGCCGGGTGCAGTAGGCAAAGTAAGCGTCGGGTTTGCTACAGAAAGCAATGGAGAGACCCGGGGGTCACGTAGGTGATGCAGGCAGGGCACAGGGGGGCTTCTTGGGATAGCCACTGACTGGGCTAGGAAGAGGGCTGCCTGCTGGTCACTCCTGCACCGGTAGGTGGTTCCTCACGGTCCTGGGGGCTGCGGGTGCAGCGCTTGGTCCAGGCATCGGGTTTCTTTGTTACGAGGCAGTCGCGGTCAGGGGGAGCCTCTGGATCCTCTCTGCAGGCGTCGCTCAGGGGGTGCAGGGAGGTCGACTCAGGGTGTCCACATCGTTGGAGTCGCCTGGGAGTCCTCTCTGCGGTGTTGGTTTCTCCAAACTCGAGCCGGGGGCGTCGGGTGCAGAGTGTGAAGACTCACGCTTCTGGCTGGAATTGGAGTCTCATTAAAAGTTGCTTTAAGGTTGCAAAGTTGTTGCAGTTTCTGAACAGTGCTGCTGTTCTCAGGAGGTTCTTGGTCCTTTAGGTGCAGGGCAGTCCTCTGAGTCCTCAGAGGTCGCTGGATGCGTTGCTGTGCAGGTTCTTTGAGTCTGGAGACAGGCCGGTAGGGCTGGGACCAAGTCAGTTGATGTCTCTATCGTCTCTGCAGGGTTTTCAGGTCAGCAGTCCTTCATCTTTCTTCAGGTTGCAGGAATCTGATTTCCTGGGTTCATGGTCGCCCTGAAAAACTAAATTTAGGGGTGTGTTTAGGTTTGGGGGCTGTAGCCAATGGCTACTGTCCTTGAGGGTGGCTACACCCTCCTTGTGCCTCCTCCCTGAGGGGAGGGGGGCACACTCCTATTCCTATTGGGGGAATCCTCCAAACTCAAGATGGAGGATTTCTAAAGGCAGGGGTCACCTCAGCTCAGGGCACCTTAGGGGCTGTCCTGACTGGTAGGTGACTCCTCCTTGTTTTTCTCATTATCTCGTCCGGACTTGCTGCCAAAAGTGGGGGCTGTGTCCGGAGGGGCGGGCATCTCCACTAGCTGGGATGTCCTGGGGTGCTGTAACAACAGGCAGGAGCCTTTGAGGCTCACCACCAGGTGTTACAGTTCCTGCAGGGGGAGGTGAGAAGCACCTCCACCCAGTGCAGGCTTTGTTCCTGGCCAAAGAGTGACAAAGGCACTCACTCCATGTGGCCAGAAACTCGTCTGGTTGTGGCAGGCTGGCAGAAACTGGTCAGCCTAGCACTAGGAGTCGGACTGGTATTCAGGGGGCATCTCTAAGATGCCTCTGGATGTATTTTACAATAAATTCCACACTGGCATCATTGTGCATTTATTGTGCTGAGAAGCTTGATACCAAACTTCCCAAATTTCAGTGTAGCCATTATGGAACTGTGGAGTTTGTAACTGACAGACTCCCAGACCACATAGTCTTTATGGCTACCCTGCACTTAAAATGTCTAAGGTTTTGCCCTCACCTGTGGTATAGTGCACACTGCTATAGGGCTGTAAGGCCTGCTAGAGGGGTGACTTACCTATGCCACAGGCAGTGGGTTAAGGGCATGGTACTCTGAGGGGAGTGCCATGTTGAGTAAGTCATTTTGTCCCCACCAGCACACACAAGCTGTGAGGCAGTGTGCATGTGCTGAGTGAGGGGTCCCCAGGGTGGCATAATACATGCTGCAGCCCTTAGAAACCTTCCCTGGCCACAGGGCCCTTGGTACCAGGGGTACCAATTACAAGGGACTTATCTGTGTGCCAGGGCTGTGCCAATGTGGGAACAAAGGTACAGTTTAGGGAAAGAACACTGGTGCTGGGGACTGGTTAGCAGGGTCCCAGCACACTTTCAATCATAACTGGTATCAACAAAAGGCAAACCGTTAGAGGGTAACCATGCCAAGGAAGGCATTTCACTACATGTAACTAAAGAAGCAATACTCTTACCCTGAAGTTGCACTGTAGTATTGTGATCTACCACAGACACTACTCCAATTACACTACACTAACCCTGGACAAAATACTCAAACACGCTTCTAGTTACACTACAGTCACACCGTGCAAAACCGTCACCTACAATGGTTTTGTTCTATAATTTCAATCAATTTCTTTTTTCAGCCACACATCGCCATAAAAGCACATAAAATACAAGACCTCAATTCAATAAAAACATTAAAAAGATCACGTTAAAACTTAAATAACTAAAAACCAGAAAAATAACAATATATTTAAAGGTAAAATGATAGAAAGAAATAATACAGGGAGTGCAGAATTATTAGGCAAATTAGTATTTTGACCACATCATCCTCTTTATGCATGTTGTCTTACTCCAAGCTGTATAGGCTCGAAAGCCTACTACCAATTAAGCATATTAGGTGATGTGCATCTCTGTAATGAGAAGGGGTGTGGTCTAATGACATCAACACCCTATATCAGGTGTGCATAATTATTAGGCAACTTCCTTTCCTTTGGCAAAATGGGTCAAAAGAAGGACTTGACAGGCTCAGAAAAGTCAAAAATAGTGAGATATCATTGCAGAGGGATGCAGCACTCTTAAAATTGCAAAGCTTCTGAAGCGTGATCATCGAACAATCAAGCGTTTCATTCAAAATAGTCAACAGGGTCGCAAGAAGCGTGTGGAAAAACCAAGGCGCAAAATAACTGCCCATGAACTGAGAAAAGTCAAGCGTGCAGCTGCCACGATGCCACTTGCCACCAGTTTGGCCATATT
This sequence comes from Pleurodeles waltl, assembly GCF_031143425.1. Lineage (NCBI taxonomy): Eukaryota > Metazoa > Chordata > Amphibia > Caudata > Salamandridae > Pleurodeles > Pleurodeles waltl. The sequence continues at coordinate 280,228,477 of NC_090443.1, read as the reverse complement.
TCAGAGCTGCAACATCACTGGAGTGCCCAAAAGCACAAGGTGTGCAATACTCAGAGACATGGCCAAGGTAAGAAAGGCTGAAAGACGACCACCACTGAACAAGACACACAAGCTGAAACGTCAAGACTTGGCCAAGAAATATCTCAAGACTGATTTTTCTAAGGTTTTATGGACTGATGAAATGAGAGTGAGTCTTGATGGGCCAGATGGATGGGCCCGTGGCTGGATTGGTAAAGGGCAGAGAGCTCCAGTCCGACTCAGACGCCAGCAAGGTGGAGGTGGAGTACTGGTTTGGGCTGGTATCATCAAAGATGAGCTTGTGGGGCCTTTTCGGGTTGAGGATGGAGTCAAGCTCAACTCCCAGTCCTACTGCCAGTTCCTGGAAGACACCTTCTTCAAGCAGTGGTACAGGAAGAAGTCTGCATCCTTCAAGAAAAACATGATTTTCATGCAGGACAATGCTCCATCACACGCGTCCAAGTACTCCACAGCGTGGCTGGCAAAAAAGGGTATAAAAGAAGGAAATCTAATGACATGGCCTCCTTGTTCACCTGATCTGAACCCCATTGAGAACCTGTGGTCCATCATCAAATGTGAGATTTACAAGGAGGGAAAACAGTACACCTCTCTGAACAGTGTCTGGGAGGCTGTGGTTGCTGCTGCACGCAATGTTGATGGTGAACAGATCAAAACACTGACAGAATCCATGGATGGCAGGCTTTTGAGTGTCCTTGCAAAGAAAGGTGGCTATATTGATCACTGATTTGTTTTTGTTTTGTTTTTGAATGTCAGAAATGTATATTTGTGAATGTTGAGATGTTATATTGGTTTCACTGGTAATAATAAATAATTGAAATGGGTATATATATTTTTTTGTTAAGTTGCCTAATAATTATGCACAGTAATAGTCACCTGCACACACAGATATCCCCCTAACATAGCTAAAACTAAAAACAAACTAAAAACTACTTCCAAAAATATTCAGCTTTGATATTAATGAGTTTTTTGGGTTCATTGAGAACATGGTTGTTGTTCAATAATAAAATTAATCCTCAAAAATACAACTTGCCTAATAATTCTGCACTCCCTGTACATGACATTAGAGATCCAAAGTCACAGCAAAAGATAACATATGGTTCATTTAGTAACATCCGATTAAGTAGAAGAGAAATGGGCAATGTAGAAGTCCCTGCACCTAGCTTATAAAAAGATGAGCTGAACTTTTCTGTCTATATCTCCACATATATAGAAGAAAACGGGAAACAGCAAAAACAATTGGCTGTACTGTGTTGGATCTAAAAATCCTAGAGCCCGATCTATAATCCCTAACCCCCAGGTTACAACACAGCATCTTAATTAATTTCCTCCAACAAGCGCGATGCTGTGGGCAAAAAAAAGGGAACATGATCAATTATTACTTTTGTTAGGACTTAAGGATCAACTTACATCTAGTTTGGTGGGGGGGTGATGCTAATAAGCAGTGAATGAACATAGCGGCAAAGACCCAATCTGAAACCTACTATACAATGTTTTAGCAAACGGGGGCTCAATCGTATCCTCGTATTCTTCCAGGGAAAAAGCATCTTTGTACTCAAGAAAAGCTGAAGTCGAAGAGCCGGCCCTCCCAGACCTGTAGAGCCTTCCATCCACACAACTCCAATAGATAACCGTGAGCGCATTTTTTGAAACACTACTTGCAGATTCTGGATTCTCCCAGAGATTCTCACAACCAATCTCTGATAGGCCTCGTTTGATAAACCTCAGCCAAGTGATCCTGCCCGGCCCTGGGAGCTTTCGAATTTCATCTAAATTCATCCGATAGGACCCTAAGTCTGCAGAGGACCAGATCCTCCTCCAATACAGCAGGGGTTTGAGATGTATGACCTAGGTCTAATCAGAGGTGAGTAAGTGGGGTACTGGCAGGTAGGTTAGTAAGTAGTCGCAAAAAATGGTTCTCAACCAATTCCATGTCACTAGCATTATCGTGCCCCCTAAAGTTTACTGCCACATAATGCCCCCACCAGGGTTTGCAGATTATAGATTTGAAGGACAGGGGTTACCAGACAAAGGCCCTCGGAAGACCCTTGGAATACCTCCTGTGTAGTGTGCTAACCTAAGTTTGCACTTCTGTATCTGGGTCGACCAACCAAAATGCTCATTGAGGGCATACCCCAGGTATTTAAATGTACAGACTCTCTCCAGGGGAACACCATTGCAAACCGGGTGTGATCGAGTTGAGCAGCAGGGATTCAAGACCATGTATTTTTTTTTTTAGGGTTGATCACCAGCCCTCTCTACCTGCAGAGGATACCAAACTGGTCCAGTAAGTTTTGCATACCTATAGGCGATTTCGAGACCAATAGGGCATTGGCCTCCTCTTGAATTTTTCTCCCTTACCAGGTTTTCAATGTTACAGAAAAGCTTGTCTGGCTCGTCCAAGTAACCATTCAAGCGCGGATCATATAGTTTTTATTTTTTAAATATACCTAATCCAGGGGATGGCTTGCACGTTACATTGCGCAAGACAATCTTTAATGATATTACGAGTGAAGTGTAATTCTTCGGAGATTCAAATTTTAATCCACATCAAAACTGGAGCGAGACCAACCTTATCTTCCAGGAAATCCACCCCAAGTTCATAGGGGTACCTAGTAGTCTGTTTAAAAATGTATTTTCTGCATGTTGCAAGGATACAGGTATTATATAGCCCCATACTCCTGCACCGTATGTGCCTGCACTAACGGCTTTACTTTTATATAGTGTGATCATTTCAGCTACAGACTTACGTCCCAATTTCTAGCAAAACTAAAAATAGTCTCCCAGGAGGCCTCCATCCTTGTCTTCACTGGACAGCTAGTCTTTCCCACTGCATATTATTGCTGAACATAAAACCTATGTAATTAAAATCTCTCGTCTTTGAGATCTCTATGCCTCCAATAAAAAATTGTCTTGTCTGGGTATTCCTTGGGCCACAGGTCATAATATAACATTTCTGAAAATTTACCTTAAGTTTTCGGTTTTCCATAAAGTTATTGAACCCATTTAGAAGTAACTGTAGCCTGTTTGCTGTATATGTGATCAGCACAGCGTTGTCCGCATATAATAATAGTAGGACGGGGCAGGACCAATTATAGGAACATCATAGGTGAAGGATAATAAGAATGTCTCCAGGAATAGGAATAAAAAAGGAGCTAAAATACAACCCTGCTTTACAATGGCAATGAGTGGGTATAGTCTCCCTGTTGAGAATAAAGGATTTTAGTCTGCGTGTTTTGATGCAGGCTTCTAACAACATGTAGAAAAACGGGGCCTATCCCTGCCCCGGCTGTGATTTCCCATAAAATATCTCTGTCCACTGAGTCAAAGACACAGGAGCGATCCATAAAGGCAAAGGTCACGGCCCCTCTCCTGGCCTTGACGTATTTATCAAGTATCAGAGATAAACTTAGGGCTTGTTCTGCTGTACCTAAACCAGGATGGAACCCATATTGGGTTTCAGAAATGAAAAGCTTTCCTTTCACCTCAGCTTCCACTTCGGCCAAGATTACTCTACTAAAATCTTTTCCTGAGGCATCAAGCAGAGTACGAGGCCTATAGTTGGAGGGGATACTCCTTGCTCCTTTTTAAAAAATAGGCATTATTATTGATTCCCTCTGAGTCTCAATCGGATCCCAATTAACCACTGCTCTGAAATATTAGTGAGCACCTGAGCCCAAAAATCAAGGTTGTGTTTGATCAGCTCGGCTAGGACCCCATCTTGGCTCGGCCCTTCCTCTGTTGTGGAATTAACAATTGCCTTTTGCATAGTGGCTACCAAAATGAGCTCACTACTTTTTAATAACTTCACTGCTGAAAGAGGGTCAATGGTCTTAGATAAGGACTAGTTATCTCCACAAGATAAAATACCTGTGAAGTGACCCACCCAATCTTTTTCCAGAATGTGACATCCTACGCCTGTAGACTGTTTTCCTGAGGAAAAACAGGACGATTAATTACTTCCTAAAATGCCCGCCAGTTATCTTTCAAGAGTGCTGCTGCTTCCAAGTCTTTCCAAGCTCCCACTCTGATGTCGGCTTTCCTATTATCTATCAATTGCGTGTAGGGCCTTCTTGCCTGCCTAACTATATTGTGATCCATGGGAACTAGATTTGTTACCTTTTTTAAGGCTTTATAAGCTATTATGCAGTCTCGTTTGAACCACCATTGGACAGGATACTCTTTTCGGGACTTGTTTGAGGTTAAGGCTTCTACTATTGAGCAAATCTCAGAAAAGCTTCTACAGATATTCACTGGATCGCTGTATCCGATAGGCAACATTCAACCTATGTCCCTTTCTTTAGATTCAGGTCTCTAAAGACTACATCAGGGTTAATATATGACCATTTTCTCCATAACCCCCCATTCAAAGCATATACTAAGGGGGGATTTGGCTTAGTGGCTTGTGAGACTGGCTGTAGGAATGCAAAACTAATACATGGGGTATATGATGATCACTGAAGGGAGAGGGACACACCTCAAAATGTTCAAAATAGGGGAATAGGTCTGCAGGCAAAAGAACATGGTCAGTCACACTGCCTTTTTCTCTTCCCACTAAGGTTGGCACTTCACTACAACCTTCACTGGTTAATTCTGAGGCAAATTATTAGCTAAAGTTAAGCCAGTTAGCACTTTCCCATATGCTGACAGCTAAAGTGGCCCACATACTCCCCTTGTTCATTTCTGATTCCCCAAACCCGGGACCGACCATGGGGACACTTGACAATGTTAAAATCTCCCATCCAAATAATAGAGACCTATCCTGGCTCTTTATCTATTAAAGCTGTTACACTGTCTTCCACAGCCTCAATAATCCCCAAGGGCTGAGCACAGAAAAAGTTATGGTAAAAGTTGATTAAAATAATGTTACCTACTCTAGGTGAATATCATTTTAAAATTTGATAATGCGAAGTAGAGCTCAACATCTTAGCACTTAAAGAACTTAGGGCCAGATGTAACAAAGGGTTTTACCCATTCTGTGTCTATGGGAAAATGCTTCAGTACATATGGCCCCTAGTGAGGTGTAAACCAAAACCATCAAGTCCCCCTTTCCCCTGCCTGCAGCTGATGGAGTAGCGGGGGGAACCAAATTAGTGAAACCGATCCAGTGTCATCGGTTCACTACTGCATACCCAGGTCTCCTGGCAGCAAACAATATCAAATTTATTACTAAAGGATATCCACTCATTATTAAATTTAGAGTTCAGCCCCGCTATATTTTAAGCGAGGAGCTGTAACGTCTGATCAGGGTTGCCAGGTGAGTCTTTTGGCGTGGCTACTGCAGACTCCGCTTCCTTTGCCCAATTAATCGAGTTGACATCTGTCGCTGTACTCTTGTATGATATAATCCCCATTAGGCTAACAAGAACAGATGAGCCTTCAAGTGAGGGGCCTCTGGAATCATAGGTGGATGGCCGAGATGAGTTGGAATGGGGTGGATTAGTAATAGTGTGATCTCTCAAGTGGTACCCTCTCTTTCCCAGGGGGTTGGGGGACATATCGTTGGGAAGTGACACATGTTCCCTTATGACTAGGATCAGCAGGTTCCTCCTTAAAAGGGCTTTTATCTAGATGGCTTTGTCGCGGGTCCGAGAACTTCCCCCACAGATTTGTAGTACTATTGAGTCAAACGTTTAACTCCAGTCCTGAAAGTTGGAGAAATCTATTTGATGTCAAAAGCTAAGGAGCTTCCTGTGAGGTTACTCTTGTCCTGGGACCGTTACGTTTTACATTCCGCCAGTGTGCTTTAATTTGAGATGGGCGGTAAAAGTATCCTAATGGCAAAATGTGCATAGCTGCAAAGTGCTCTCAGTAGTAACACGTGTGCCAGATGTTATCAGACGGCTCTGGATATCTGCAATTAATTACTAAACAATCACCTCGTATTGATTTAGGGGAGGGGACAATCCATTTGACTCTTATCACCATGAGAGCATCGCCATATTCCCTGATAGCAAAGCTAGTATGTTGAGTCAGCCAGTGACAAACATTATTTTAAGATCTGTATACGTTTCTTCAGTTAAAACTGCCACATAGGGAGTACACTCCGAAGATAGATTTAAAACCTGGTGCGGTTTTATTGGATTTAGCTCGTCCGATGGTCTACTTGCACTCACAGGTTTAGGAGGCCACTTCCCCCGAGAGTTACCCAAAGTGTCACCTGAAATTGGGGATCCTTCTCCCCAGGGCCCACGTCGGCAGAGGCAGCCACGTTGGTGTCTGACGGTGTCTGAGATTCCTCTCCCCCCTGATATGCTGTGTACTGGCACACTGTTTCCATGTCTGGAAGGCATGGGAATACTTTGGGAAACACAATGACATGAGTTCTCAGGATTTACACTTGAAGTTGCAATGATAACCGCAATGTTAATTCTTACATAACCCCTTTTTAGAGTATTTCGCTTCTTCACAAGCAGGGTGATGGCTGAATTCACACTGTTAATCAATAGGGGCTGAAACTCTTCCCATGAGCAGTTCTGAATTTCTTTACCCGGGTCCGTAAGGGAAGAATACGCCACCACCTGTTGTGGTCCTACAATGGGCGCTCCGAAGACGTGTTTGGTAGGCTGCTTGTTTGATTTCCCTGGCACAGTCACGGGGTAGATCTTATCTTTCTTTTTTTCCTCACTACAGGTTCACCCTCATCGTTGATTTTGTCTCCGTCACTACGGCGGATTCCCCCGCTCCTAGCATTCATCTCAGCGACATTCTGCCCCTCACTGGCCTTATCCACACAGCGCACTGCACCAAGGCCCCCATCATCGGCATCTTTACCCCTTTTGTAGGGGAGGACAAACTTGTGCGTCTGTGAGTGATACTTAAAGCGTCGCCCCTATCAAGGGAAAGCCGGCGTTTCGCGAGCTCGATCTCTTTCAACGCCACAGTTACAGTTCGAGCTAAAAAAAACAGTTCAGAGTACTGCCAGGGTTGGGGTTAGCGGTATTGGTAGCAGAACTGTCTTTCCCCGCCACTAGTTTCCTTTTATGCACAAAATATTGTTTTACGCTGTAGATATTTAATGCAGCGCTCAGCTCATCACAGCATCAGGCGCTTTCCCAGATGAAAAGGCCCAGGGGAGTGGCTCAGTGCGGCCTCCTTTGGGATTGGATGGGCAAAGACGGGCCTGCATAGGCGCTTTTGAAGCATTGTCGTGTTGGCCCGCCCACCCGCAACAGGTTGCACTCTGGGGGATTAAGTCCCACCCCAGAGAGTTGCAGCACAAACACAGAGTTTAGGGCCACATTGATAAGCTGACCGATGTTTCCCGCGCTACGGCACTGTGTGAGTGCTTTTGAGCGATTTCGGGCTGGCACCGCCCTCCCACAACAGGTTGCACTCTGGGGGATTAAGTCCCACCCCAGAGAGTTGCAGCACAGCCACAGAGTTCAATGACCCTCTTTGGTAAGCTGTCCGATGTCTCCCCATGCCAGTAGTAATACAAGAGGTTAAAAAATGGAGGTTAAGCTCACCCACTACAATGCTGGAAAGGATGTCTGAAAGAGATTCGTGTCTGCAATAGACATTAAACAAACACAGTGAAACCGCAACAGGAAAATGCAATGTAACACATAATACATCTGGAGAGCCTAAATCAATTACTTTTGTAGTACAGCCCACGGTGGTTTTGATCCATATTGCAAGGCCCCCCGATGGCTGGTCTTTGACCAAAACTAGCAAACCCTGACCGAAATTGTGGGGTAATAGCTGTAGTCTTCTGGAACATACACATGTCAAATTGGTCAACAAAATTACCCCAGTCAGTGCAAGCCAATTTGTTCTTGATGCTAGCAAGTTTCAAGAAGGCAACTTTAAAAAGAGTTTCAACATTAGAAGGTAGTGGGTGCTAGTAGAAATGCTGGGGGCAACAACTACGGGGGGTGGTGCTGATCATAAACTGTGGTGAATAGTAACATATTGTTGGTGAGGTGGTTGGGGGCATCAAGGACTGGATGTGGGAGAGCACCTATTTCAATAGGCTGAAATACTTTGGGATTACTTCCTGCTACCATGCCTGCCAATATGCCAGACACCCTCTGTCGATCCAGGGGTTGAAGGAGTCAATCATGAGCATCCAATTCTGAGAGCGGCCAATACCTGTTACAGATAGGGGTGGTAAATGCACCTAGTGTGACCACTCAATGGTTTGGAATCCCTCTCCCTTCTGGCTGTCTAAAAGTGCCAGGAGGGCTAGGTCTGTAAAAATAACCCAAAGGGACAATACTTTCTGCTGCACTTACATTATCAAATATAGAACCAGTTCTGATCAGGCTTTGCGCCAATCCCAGGTACCTAAAGTTTACTACAACACAATCCCCTTCTAATGAATTGGCTGATTGGCCAATCCACCCAAATCTTCTAACCAGTAAAATGTCATCATTATACGAAATTACTAAGGCAGTGTTTCATGTAAGCCAATGACAAACGTTATTTTTGAGTTCCAAAAATGATTCCTCCCTATTGGATTGAAGAGGTGGTACGTTAGCAAAAACCACCACATACGGGCAACATTCATGAGGAAAATTCAAATGTGACTTAGTAAGTAAAGTATGAGACTGGCCAGATGATTCATTTGCACTATTCAACCCACCAGACCTTTTTTGCCCATGGCCTACTATATCAAGACTTACTTCAGGCGTAGGCCCTGCCAAGGTACTATATTAGACGTATTTCCAGTTGGAACAGCAATTTCCATGGGGGACAAGAGCCTCTAAACAACAACATTATGATTAGTGATGTTAATACCATCCCCACTACTGGGAGGTGCTTGGCCATGTAATTGAAAGGGGTACGTCAATGGCAGTAGGTTGTTCAATTCAGAGGCGAGTTCCCGGATATCCCCTTCCAAGGTGCATATCCAATCCACAAGGGGGGAAATTGCAGAAGTCACAATAGTTTTATTGTTATCCACAATGTTTTCCCATGATAATCTAGCCCCCCCATCATCCAGGACAGTATTAGTAGTTGATGGCAGATCCACCTGCGGAACACTTGGAGAGCAGATTTCCTTGTACGACTGGGGAAACAGATAGAAGGCCCCTGCTTCTTCGGTTGGGCAGGAATAGGACCTTGTTTAGTTTTCCTCTTCCTGCTGGCTGCTGGGTCGCAAAGACTAAAACTCACTGGCAAATCAGACACCTCAAGCATAACCAAAGGGGGCTCCCCATCCAAAGTCATCAGGTTAGCATGACTAGCAGCCTCAGGGGTGGGTGAGCTACAGCAGCTTACAGAGGATACTTCAGGGGTACCGGGCTGTAATAAGAACCTGCTCGATGACCGGTTCCCCATTTTAAGGGACAACCGCCTCTTTGCCAGGTCTATTTCCTTGGTGACCACGTTTGCTGCTTGAGCCAGGAAAGAGCCCATCGTACCAGTTTTGGAATTAATAGAGGCACTATCCTTCCCTCCAACCAATTTGCACTTGCCTATGGCTAATACCTAATAGCTGGCCCATCCCAAGGGATGTAAAAAAGGACTCACCAGGATGCTAATGATACGATGAGCAAGGAGTCAAGGACGGTGGCCCATCCCAATCTCTTCCAGGCGGTGACAGGCAAAGACGGGCTCAGACTAGGCCCAGGTGCATCCCGCGCTGAGAAAGCCAATATGCACTCTAAGCGCGTTGGAACCAACAGCCCAACCCCCTCCTTCCTTGTATCATCACCTCCGGGTACTAAGGATTCTAGCAGCTGTAGTCAGGGGTAGGGAAGTGCAGGCAAATGCACAAAAGGGGTCAGAGCCCCGCTCCTGTAATGCTGTATGGGTCCTGTGCTGCAGGAGGCCGGTATGAGCAATAAGGGTTTTAGAACCAACAGCTCCACGTACTCCTTTCTCAACTTTGCTTAACCTGGGGCAGGGAAGTGCGGGCAAATGCAGAAAAGGGGTCAGAGCCACAACTCCTGTGATGCTGTATGAGTCCCACCAATTTGAAAATAGTCATGCTGTTGTGTTATACGGTTCCTACAAATTAAGGACTGTTTATATTGGTCAACTGTAACATCAGCATATCGAGACGCAGTCTACCTATATCATCAGAAAAGGTTAAAGCAATTCCTAGCTAGCTCACAGTGTCCCATCTGTATCCCTCAACCTGACAGGGTACCAGATTGTGCTTGCAACCTCAAACATTACTCACTCTGATTCCCAAGAAAATCATGAAAACAGATCTACCCTTCTGTTGTTACTCTGCGTACCCAAGACAAGACACAAGGAAGATGCAGGAATGTTGATTAAAACATTTATTGCAACAATCTTATTCTTGCATAAAAAACGTGGGCTGTGCTAACTAGGCAAACTAGACCGAGCTTGGTAACCAGCATTACAACTATGGTGAAGAAAAATTAATAATTCAACCTTGATAATGTTGTTGTATTGGTGCACTCCTATCTCTACCTACCTAGGCTATCAGGAGCATAGTGTGAGCACCCTCTGCCAGATCAATTGGGAAGACCCAACCGCCATACCTGGATAGATGTATTGGGAAGCCGATAAGGTGTAGTGCAAGCTATGGTCGTGCAAGGCAGGGGTCAGAATCAGCATCGGAATCAGCAGGGCTGTATCTTGGGCACAGCGAGACACGTTCCTGGACAATCCTAGTCTAAATTCTCCTCTGCCAAATATGATGCAGAGGCAGTTTAGAAAATACGCACACCATTTGTGTCAAAACGGTGTGAAAGGTGCAGGCTCAATGCTATAATATATCTATGGGTGAAGAGCTGTCTCTAGGGGAAATCTCAATACTTGGGGCGTCGTGTTCTGTGTGCTAAGCCTTTGACAAAGTGTATCGACAGGATGGCCGCAGAGGTTACTAGAAACAAGCTGCGTGCTTGACAATTTCTTAGTACATTACCTCAATAGTGAAAAGGCATTTAAAGGGTGACCATCATAAAGAAATGCTAAGTTTAAAAATATGCATTTAAACATGGAGAAACTAAGCAGGCCCTGACATTGCTTTACCACAGTAGTATATAAGCACTTGCACCAATGTTAGTTTGCATTTACAATGCAATCTTACCAGACAATTTACTTATCTACACCGGGGTTACTCATACAGTACAAAATAGTTACCTACGCTGCAGTTACTCTGTATTAACATTGCACTGTATACTCATTTATACATGGGTTACTCTTTAATTACACTTCAGTCACACTGTAAAAATATATACTAGCATACTCTTGGGTTACTCAGGAATTCATTGCTGTCTCACTGTACAGTATACTCATCACCCTCGATGTTATTCTGGAATTACAGGACATAACATACTTGCCTACTTTAGAGTTATTCAATAATTGCAATCACACTGCAGTTGATTGCTTGTGTTCTGGTTCGGGGAGTGCTTGGCCTGGAAGTTCGAACTGGACTGCTCCTAATGGAGAAGACTGATTTGCTTATGGCTCAGTACAAACTGAGGTGGCATGGTTGGCAAAAAAACACAAAGGGTTGGAATGCTACCCGAGTGCCTATCAGTTTCTAGACAAATTGAAAGCATTCCTCCCATCACCCTTTGAGCAATTGGTGATGTACAATACAATCAGCTACACTCTGATTTATTTTGGAATTACTCTGCAATCTTATAGCACAACATATCTACACCTACTTTACTTTGTACTCACCTACAATTAGATTACTTTGGAATTACACACTAGTTCCCTATGCCATAGAACCTTACTGTGGGTATTTTAGAATTACACCACAATCGCACGGCACAATAGACTCACCTACACTGAATCCAGATGCATTTCCAATGGTGCCTTCAACCAAAGGGTCAAAGAAACTAGAGGCCATGGTCAAAAAAGTATTTCTGAAATCTGCCTGGAGCACGAAGAGGTTTGGAGATCAAACTATCAGGTGAAGGATTTGTAGAGAGGAAGACAGACTCATCTAGTAATGTCCTAACTCAGCAGACAATAAGGGCCTGATATGGAGTTTGGCAGACAGGTTATTCCATCACAAACGTGATGGATATCCCGTCTGCTACATTACTATTTCCATAGGAAATAATGGAATCATAATATTACGGATGGGCTATCCGTCACATTTGTGACAGAGTAACCCGATCTGCCAAACTCTAAATCAGGCCCTAAGTCTTTTGACCGGAGGGTCAGATGTTGGTTTCGTCCATGCTGCTTTGATGGACTCAATTAGAGCTTCACTCAATGGGAAACACAGTTCTGAAGCCGCCAAAGCAGGCTGTAAGATCTTGATGAAGATGTTCAGTTTGGTCTCAAAGATAGGAAGACACGATTTTAGGACCTCCTATGCCTTCTTCAAAACAGCTGTAAATGCAGCAGCACTGGGGGTGCTGACTGCAAAGGGCACTCCATTTCCAGATTCTGGCTAGGTGTCCAGACTGCCAGCATTTTGTAGTGCTAAATAGTCCACTGTGTCTGAATCTGCAGTAGGGAATAAGTAGGCCATTTCACTGCTGTCACCATCCTAGAGGGGAATTGTTTGAGGCATCTGTATTTGGTGAGAGACTGACCTAAAAATGTCCCCCATTGTCTGCCAGTACTCTTAGCACAGGACAATTTTGGGTGCCTTTCTTGTAACTGGCCTCTGGCAAATGTTGTGTGCCTTGCTAGACCACATCAATATGGCTTTCAACTGCAAAGAAGGTCCATGAGGACATGTGGATCCCGTGATGATGTTGGCATCAATGTTGATGGTGCCAGTGCAGGCATCAGAGAAGAAATCATCGGCAGAGTACTGAATGCCAGTGTGGCTCCGAACGGCACTGGGAGTGTGCCCTGTGGTAGGTCCCTGGGGCAGATTGCCATCAGAGGCACACCTGCTGGTGAAGGAAAAGTCAGGGGCACAAATCGCTCCATTAGGTCTGCTGGCCCACAAGAGAGAACTGAATTATTTTTGCACTCGATCATGGCATGCAAGAATTGTGCTGGGTAGGCGCAGGGTGCTAAAAGTTCTGGATAGTCCAAAAAGGGCTTTGGCATTGGAGCAGGGACTGATGTCGGGGAAGGGTTCATCCCCCGGAGTGATGTCTACTAGCTCTGGCTCACAGGAGGACTCTGCTGGAGATGGAGATCATTGAGCACTTAGTGGGAGCGGCATCTGGATGAAGAGTTATTGTTTCTTCTCCTGTTCTTGTGTTTCCCTTTTCCTCATTTGAAGACTTTGAGGACAAAAGAAGAGTGTGACTTGGATCCTGATGTTGAGAGCAACCTACACCAACCTTGACACTCTGAACATGCACACCATTAAATGGTTTGCCTCTCACTCCTTTATCACCATTGTGTTTATGAGACCACTCTTGCTCCAAGGCTTGGATTTATGCTCCGGTCCCAAACACACCTCACATGGTCAAAAAGGCATATCTGTCCATGGTATTAACAGGAAGCTTTAAAGCCTAACTTTTTAGGGGAGACATCCTCAAGGCACTGCACAAAGAAATCATACATGTGGGAAATCTTCACAAGCATAGCTTCAGATCCACGCTGACAGGCGTAGAAAAAAGGGAACTGACCTAAGGACACTGGGATGGCCCTATTTGGCTCCACTGACTTAAGAAAAATCCAACACTACCTGTCAGCAAAGAAGAGCTATGGCAAACACTCCCACATCCGTTCTAGTGGCAGCGGGTGTTGAAAAGGAGAGGAATCTGCATGTACAAGTATCCATAAAAGAGGAGAGTGAGGATGCTTGTACTTCTCCACCCAAATATTTATACAAGTCTTTATAAACTGAGAAAAGGCACTGGCTTGCAAGCTCAGTGAAGAGGAAGCTTCAGAGAGGCTTGTGTGTTTCTTATTCAATTAGCAAGCAAAAATGACAGACATCTAAGGGTTGGATATAAAGATGTATGGGAAGGAAACTATATGATCTAAAGAGAAGGTGCTAAATTCTCTGTTTGAGGATTCACAGCCGCTGGAATTACCCATGCCATAATGATAGAACAGCAAAAGTGATTTAGTCATAGGATTCTCTACCAACAGCAAATCTGACAACAAAGGATTTACTAATTCCACCACGAATTGGAGCTTATTTTTACCATCCGACACTAATTCAGGCCTCAAGTTTGCTGAAGTGTCTGTTTGCTGGAGGCCCCTTTTGCAGGAGCATGCTCATTCTTAGGATCAAAAAGACAATGGATTCTCTAGCCTTGGAGTCTGACAGGCAGGAATCACATGGTGTCAATGTCCTCCAAGTAACCAAATACTCACTTCACACCTCCACCCTCACCCAACAATGCACTTAATTGTAAGATTTGCTCTACGAAAGGGCACTCCAAAAAAGGCCGTGGGCTGTTGTTCTCTGATGTTAGGCAAAAAGTCACAACCAGATCATGACTCTCGGTCCAAAGAAGGAGCCACTTCTCTTGGTGGATGAATGCTGCCACCATCTCGTTGCTCTGCTCCAAAGGAAGAATTGCACTAAAACTGAAAGAAGAAAACAGATGTTAGCCCAACAGAAGAGGGAGGACTTGTGACGTGCCCCAGGAGAAGGATGAGAACCTCTGAAGGAACTGCAACGATCACAGGGATGGATTTTGTGCCAATGCGTGCAATGTAATTACTGACAAACAGAAAGCAGAGCACCTCTCATGAGAATTACTGACTATCCGATTAAGGGTTTGGGACATATGTAGGAAATCCACCCTTTCAGTGTGATGACCCCGGATTTTTCACCTTTTGCTGGACCATATTTTTGAGCTAGCTGTAGAACTTTGTGCACTTTACCTCTGCTAACCAATAGGAAAGTGCCTGTGCTCTTCCCTTTTAAACATGGTTGAAAGGACATAACCCTAATTGGCATATTTAACTTACCTATAAGTCCCTACTGTATAGCACAAGGAGTACTCAAGTTTTAAAATGTAATTGTCACTAGTTGACTACACCTGTTGTGCTATCCACTATGGTGGCAGTACAACCATGGCTTTAGGCCTACCAATAAAGCCTAACTGTGGGCATCCTTTGTGACACTAAAGTTTCAGTCCTGCTTGAGTGCCAAATCCTGCTTGACAGGTCTGATGGGATCAGATATAACCCGCAAGGCACACTTGAAAGGGGAGAGAACAGGATGCCAAGCCAATTCTTGTGGATCCATTGTCTGGTTGCTGAAGGAGTCTGCTTTTCTTCTATCACACGTCTTTCTGGGTTTATTACTTTCACCATCTTACAAAATGCCCAAGGTGGGCAGGGTTGGCCCTGAAAACTTGTCCTCAGTGGTTAGTGCATGACCAGGAATCATTTCCACCCACTAGCTAGTGATAGGCATAAATGTGACACCTTCAGGCATTCACTTCACTAAAACGTCCTGGACCTGTGGAAGATCAGAAAAGGACTGGAACTTCTATGTTTGACCTAAAAGGAGTCCTGAAGGATTAGACCTGCTCCCTCTCTTGCCCAGGACAAAGAATTGGACTCCAAGTGTCACAAGGTTGACCATTTGTTCAAGCTACAGGGATACAGCAAGCTACGAGAGGCCTTTTACTGGAATTATCCAGCTGACCAGTGACAACTGGCTCTGGATTGGATCCTGCTGTTGGCCTCTGCCTGACACCCTGTGAGTCTTTAACTACCTCCCATGAGGTACTGAGGGCATTAGAAGTGTGCTCCTGTGGTGGTATGGGACTTAAATGACATCAAAAGATAACATCTTTAACCAGTTCAATCCTAGTTGGTGTATCCGACCCGTGCTCTTTCACTATCAGCCTCAAATGGTATCTAGGTCTACCACAGACACTGACTATAATTGGTGTTTTGTGCTTTTTGGTGCTATTTCTACTAAAAAATTAACAAATTCGCATCTCTTCTTCACATTATTGGATTTTTATAATTTTGGTACCATTTGATTTATTAAATGTTTTTGTATTTTTCAATTCAATTTGGGTTTTTTATTGTTTTGCGTTTTGACTTTATTACTGTTTTGTAAAAAGTTGAAAATCTACAGATTTTAGAAGGCCAGGTGAGGTGGTCACTCTTTTTCTGTCGCAGCTGCTAAACTGTGGATTAATCTGCCCACCCACATTGCGAGTTTAACTGCTCATGCAGACTTTCGTAAACAACTTAGAACCTGGCTTTTCTCCCTCCTGTGAGGTCAGTGTTTTAGGCTTTTTTTTCCATTTTATTTGTTTCTTACCAGTGGTAGCTCTTTGATACCTTTGGGTATAATGTGCTGTATAAATAACAAAAATACAAATTTTGATACTGCATAAATAACTTTGCACATTGCCTTAAGTTCACCTCGTCTACTCTATCCATAGCTACCTGAGGTTTGAGTTCAGGTTAATGCGACTTTGAAGGTTCACTCTGACAAGGGTTGAGACTATTCCTAAAGTGGGCTGTCACTCATTCCAACTAATAATCTGATTAGTTACACATTGGAAGAAGGAAAAACCATCAAGACTACATGGCAAAGTCAAGGTACTGAATAGAACAATGGTGTGCCAAACAAGCAGAAACAAATATAATCCATTTTCTCATCGTGAGAAATTGGGTTGTTGGTTGACTGCAGGGTGAGCCCTGGTCAACCAACAGCCACAATCCCTTGCAGGGTGAACCACAAAAAGTCACTAAGTTAACTTGTGCTTAACCCTTGGCAGCTTGGCACAAAAAACAATCCGGCTAAACCTATAGACAATGTGTTAAGTATTTATGCAGTACTCAAACAGCAACACAGTGAAAACACAGCACAATAGAAATCCCAAACCAATTTAGAACAATAGAGAACATGTAAAGAAATTATTTGACACCAAAACCTTCAAAATCTAATTAGTAGGACCAGAGTTATGAATTTGTAAATTTTTAAGTGTAAAATACTGCTTAAAAGTAAAAAGGGTCGGTCACAGCAGCCTGCAGTCCTCTGAAAGTCCTTCCTTCAGTCCAGTAGTGAACTAAGGAGTAGGTCTGAGAGCCCCTTTTTATAACCTGATGTCTTGCTCCTAGACGTTTCCAGAAGTGTTTTCTGAAGTTCCAGGAACATCCTGCCTCCCCCGCCCTGGCTCCTAGCTGGCTGTTGATAATACAGGGTCGTTAAGCCTATTGTATTGCAGCGGAGCTCAGCCCATTCAGATGTGAGTGGGGCTCTGCCCAGGTCTGCCTCTCCATCCTGCCAGTGGAAAGGCCTTTTAGGCCTAATCCCAGTATTGTGTGACTGTCTGGGGTGGATCCACAAAGTCTCAACTGTCAGTTACACCCAGTCTTTTGACAAAGGCAGGCTCAAGGCACGGAGGACTAAGGGCAGCAAAATGCCAACTTTCTAAAAGTGGCATTTTCAAACTTGTAATGATAAATCTAAGCTTACCATTAAAGAGGGTTTATCATTACAAGTTCATAGATACCAAACATAATATATCTACCGCCTCTGGTTTAGGAATTACAACTTCTTAAATTTAACAAAGTATCCCCAATGTTAACCTGAGGAAGGGGTAGATGTCAAAGTAATGAGAACACACATTTGGGAGTTTTTCACTACTAGGACATGTAAAACTAAAGAGCACATGTCCTAACTTTTAATTACGCAGCACCTTACCATATGGGCTACATAGGGCCGACTTTGGGGTGAACTATATGTAATAAAATGGGAGTTTAGGACTAGGCAAAGGGTTTTAAAAGCAAGTCAAAATGGCAGTGGGACACTGCCTTCAGGCCGCAAAGGCAGGCCTGTGACAAGTTTTAAGGTGCTACTTAAGTAGGTGACACAATAAGTGCTGCAGGCCCACTGGTAGCATTTTTACGGGCCCTGGTTAAATGGTATACCAACCTACAAGGGACTTACAAGTAAATTAAACATGCCAATCAGGTGTATGCCAGTCCAACCATGTTTAGGGTAGTGAGCACGTGCACTTTAGCACTGGTTAGCAGTGGTAAAGTGTACATAGTCCTAAGGCCAACTGAGCAAAAATCCAGACAAGATGGAGGCAAGCGGGCATAATGTTTGGGGGAAGACCACACTAAGGCTGACAAGTCTATCACTCATATACATGTAGAGCTATTCCTTATTGGGGAAGAGCAGACAGCAATGCAGTTTCTTTTACTCACAGAGCAAGAGGCAATAGGTCTGGGAACGGTATTTGAGAAGTACACTCTGCAGCCTTTGGCTATGTGAACTTACAACGTCTTTATACAACAGACACTATTGTCAATATGTTGCAATGTATGCAATCAAATGATGTCTACACTGGTGTTGTCTACCTGCTCTCTGTTACTCGGTACTCAGAGTACATACTCTTTGCCTAGTTGCAGGTATTGTTTCTTCATTTTGATCGAAGATATTGTTAACAATGAACCCATTTTTTGTTTTTCTAAGTACGACACCAGAAACTCACCAGATGCCTGGTAAGTAAAGGAGTATATAGGAGATACTTTTTTCTGATCCACAACCACTCTGGATTCACACTGAGAACAAACTGTGCAACATTGCAATACACTGCGGTTACTTGGTAGTTATATTGCAGATTCACTGTGATGTACCACACCACACGAGAATGTGTAGCGTGGAACTACACAGGTGTTACTCTGTGGTTCCAAAGGGTCCCTTATTGCAATGCAGATGTACTCTCTTCTAGAGATGCTGCCATGCAGAATTTTCATTCACGCGCGAAAGAGAACTCAGCATCTGTTCACAAAACGTGGGTTCCTAGGCCATGGCTTTTTTAATATATATATATATATTGATGACCATCTGTACTTTACTGCCAAGTGATATAAAAGTAAATTAGGATATTTCCTAATTCTCAAAACTTTCTGCAGGCCATAGAAAACTAGCCAGACACTGGCAAAATAGTTATGTAATGGGCTGTCATTTGCCATGTGCTACTGTTATCCCTCAATATTAACAGGGTAGTGGATTTCCTGAAGTAAACGAGTTCAGTGATTATAGTTTGTTTTTGGAAGCCCTGCAGGTAGTTTCTTAAACTATAACTTTGGACAGGAAGAGGCAGCAGAAATCAGAGAATTCCCCAGGCCTCCTGGCCCTTGAATAAAAGAGGCAAAAGGGAGCATCAGCATCACATGACCTCCCATGAAATCTGTCAAGGCACAATCTTTTAGAGAAGCTGCCCATCTCAAGTGTCTGCTGGTGGTCTCTTCGGCAGCTTAGCCACTATGTGGTTTGAGTGTCTGTTTTAACTATGACGTTAGTTCTCCGGACTTATAGAAACAATTCCCAAAAGTCCAAACAATACATTGTTACAACAGGATTCTCTGGGTAACAATTTCCTAGCAACAAAAGATAGATATGCTGTCATGTTACTTTCTGCTTGGATACGATACCCGCTAAGTGCCCAGCAAATGCATTTTCTTCATGGCAGAATGGTTTATGGAGCTGAGAAGCTCACAGATCAGGTGTACCTTTTACAATAATACACTGCTTTTCTAACTAGTTTAAAATGATATGCCAATCACCATCTCGATAAAACATTTAGCAACTGCCAGCTTTGCCTTATGCAGCCCAAAACCAGACATTAAAATTGGACCCAATTCTCAGTGTTAGTCTCTTTCCTCTGTTTATCCTCCTTAAACTCTGTCTTTTTCTACCACAGTTGTTACTGATAATGTAATAGTGTGTCCCTATGTTCTGTAAGACAGCAACCTTTCCAATCATAGGAGTGTATCTCCATTGCCCGATTTCAAGCTTGTATGTCTTGGGTGAATAGAAGTACGTAGTCTACTCTTGAAGTTGCTGTTCTATGGTCGGAGACAGCTTTGTTCCCTTCTGACTCCAGATCTCGGTGCATGGTCCCCCCGTGACAGGCCTGTCATGGAGGCAGTAGGCTACCTTCGTCCTGTGGGCCTCACCACTTCCCACTGCCCCCAGCTGGTGTCTGTGAGTTGCCTACCTTATGACATGAGTGCATATATGACGGTTAATTACAGAAGTAGGGCAGATGTTTGGTGACAAGATTCTCAATCAAAGGTGCTTGACACTTTCAACCTCTCCATACAAAAAGCAGTTCCCTCACCTCTGACCTCACTTTGGCAGAGGATTTTACACTCTCTGATGTCCCTTTGCTGGTGCAGTGTTTAGCAATGAACAACACAGAGGCCACTATGCAAATGCCAACACACTATGTGATGTGGAACTAAAGCAGCAATGCTCTGACACTGAAGATGCACTGCAACATTGTGGTCTGCTGCATACACTATTCTGAACAGGATTTACTCTAATTACACTGCACTAGCCTGTACAAACTACCCAGCCATACTTGTAATTACATTACCATCTGCAAAACATTCACCTACAATGGATTTATCTTTTAATTTCAAAATAGTCATGTCATAGTCTTACACCGTTCCTACGAATTAAGTAGCACTGTCTATGTTGGTCAACATAAACGTCAGCATATAGAGACTCAGACTACCTATATCATCTGGAAAGGTTGACAACATTCCTAGCTAGCTCACAATGCACCATCTGAACCCCTAACCTGACAGGGTAACAGATGGTGTCTGCAACCTCGAACATGACTTATTTGGATTCCTAAGGAAATTGTGGAAACAGATCTACCCTTCTGTTGACACTCTGCATAAAGAAGATGAGACATAAAGAAATGCAAGAATGTTGATTAAAACATTGATTGCAACAATCTTATTCTTGCGTAAAAAACATGGGCTGCGATAATTAGGCAAACTAGCCCGAGCATGCCAGATCAGTTGGGAAGACACAACCCCCATGCCTGGATAGATGTATTGGGAAGCTGATGAGGTGTAGTACAAGCTATGGTCTGTGTAAGGCAGCGGTCAGAATCAGCATTGGAAACAGTAGGACTGCATTACTGGCACAGCGGGCCACGTTCCAGGACAATCCTAGCCGAAGTTCTCCTCTACCAAATATGAAGCAGAGGTAGTTTATATAATTCAAGCAACATTTGTGTCACAAATGTGTCAGAGGTGCAGACTCAATGCTATAATATGTCTGCTGATGAAGAGCTGTCTTCTAGGACATTCTCAATGCTCAGGGCATCTTGTTCTATGTGCTTGGCCTAGGAGAAAGCGTACAGACAGGATGGCTGCAGCACTTACTAGAAACAAGCTGTATGCTTGATGATTTCTTAGAACATTATCACAAGAGTGAAAAGCCATGTAAAGGATCCCTATCAAAAAGAAATGCTAAATTTAAAAATGGAGAAATTTGGCAGGCCCTAATGTGGCTTGGCCGTGAGTGACTATGCTCAAGCTAGACTAAAAGATAAACTAGTGTAAAAATGTGTAAACTATATAAAAGAACAAATGCCATTCAATAAAAAGAGCGAATGAAAGGCATTAAATTATGCCAATTAAAAGCTGATAAAACTAATAAAAAATAATTTGCTAAACAGATAGGGGCTGAATAATAAGTTTAGGAGGCTCTTGACACACTATCATGTCCAAAGTCCATAGGATCCAAGAAGGAGCCTGCAACCGCAGACAACAGATACACAGTGGCCGAAGATTTAAGATCCAATGAACAGACATGGTCAAACCCAGCCAAACCAGCCAAAGCGGAAGGCAAGACAGCCAAAGGTGTGGCTGCAACATTATAGACAAATTCCAGGAATCCAAGGGCCAAAGTATCCTTATCAACTGCCGGGAATGGCTCATAGTACGCACCCAGCAGCAATGGCATTCTCATAGGACAACAACGGAAGTGGACTTTCAACAAACTCACATACAGCTCCATAGCCATAGATCATACCAAATGCAAAGCCAGACACAAGACTAGTGCACTCTTGAGAGGGCACAGCAGACAGTGGAACCCTGGCTGCACACAGTGTAACCACACTGGTCTGAACGACAAAGACCAATCAGTTTTCAATTCCTGGAGCACTGACACTCCAAACAGCTGTATCATACATTCACAACATAGCAGGATGTGTGGCAGATGCATAACTGTTTGGCTTCGTAGTAGGATATCAATTGCGGAGCAAAAGAAAGAAAACTGAAATAGCTATGACCAGGTACAGTATAACCAGAATGCCTCCAAAAACACTGGAAACAAATGAGTGCAGAATGGACAGTATTACACCAAACATGGTCTGAAATATGCTTACAAAGTCAGACCCAATTGCTTAAAAAAAGTGTATCACTCCTGCAGTATTTGAAGCATTAAATATCTGGAGAACAAGTTCACCAAAATGCTGAGGCAGGTTGGTACTCAATAGCGTTTGTACTTCAGCCGAAGACCTTGCAACTTGGAGATCATAAGTCTCTCTAGCAGATGTTAAAGAAATGTCCTTCTGAAACAATAAGGCTTTCGTTATACTCAGCTCATCGAAGTTCACATTCAAAATTGGAATGGAAGGCCAAATGGTAGCTTACCTAACCATATGTGTGGGTGGTAGTAACACATTGCTACAGCAGGCCACGACCCTAGAGACCGTTACCACATATGGGTCACCTGGTTGCATCCTACAGCAGCTTTAATCATTCAGAACCAAATAACTCCCATTCAAGAGCAATCTGAACACTAAACAAATCAAGGAAAGAGGTGGCCTTTCAGGTAACACGCTAAATTAGTCATCAACGCATTACATGCACTGTGAAGTGTCACTTCTTTACAAAGTAATGAGTGGCTGAACAAAGTTTCACATTCGTTTCCACTAAGGAAGACTTCAGTTTCCCCACACATGCGTTTGTAATCACAAGGCTGCACCCAGGACTCGAAAACAAAACTATCCCCCAAAGCCTCATATCTGCGTACTTGATAATGTTTCAAACAGGATGAAATTTGAAACGTAGAGATTGGTAAGGATATAAATCCATGAATTAACCACACCACAGAGGGTGTTTCAGCTACAGAAAAGGGTAGCTTCTCTAAAAGTTTGATCTTCAGTGTAGTGAAAGTTGCATCTTTCTTTGCCATTATTTTCTGTATGAGTGTTAAGTTATACAGCAAAAATAATTATGTTGTGTTCAAGTATCGCCATGGTACACGGTTTGATTTTAAAACTGCAGTGTCCAACTCAATTGAATCATCGATCTGAACTTGTTCTGCCTGTGTTGTAATAAGGACATTTCATTCTGTATGCTATTGAATGCAGATGACATGTTATTTAAAGAATAAATATGAGTTTACAGTGTAGTCATACCATTGTCCACAGCAGCCAATGCTTTTTCTAAATTTTTCCTGTCAGTCTTTCTCAACGTTGAGCAACCTCTCGCTGATTAAATATCCAAATCTCATTATATATAGTATATGCAAAGCTTTTCTTACCTGGTGATCTAGGACTTAAGGTGGAATGTTGGAGACAGTATTGGCACAATTTGTCCAAAGGTGATAACTACCCCTGAATATAGTGACTGCAAATACCAGGGGTCTCTTCTGCTGGCTTTAAAACCCATGGTGGAGTTAACAAACTGTGCATGACAGCCATCAGTGTCTACTGGCAACACTCTCTGTCTGGACCTGAAATTAAAGAATAATATGTGCCATTCTGTATCATGTTATTTAATTGCTGTTCTGTAAAGTTTGCGAATTTTTGTCAATTCTCAAAGCGGGTAATGGAGGGAATACTGGGTGTATTCATGCCTTTCATTTTGGCCAACCCCATGCAAGTTGTTTGCTGCATTGTCTTGTTCAGGAAAACCATTGCCTTGATATAAGACATGCTCTAAACAGGGAACCAGTACCCTTTATTTGCCATTGACGAGGCCCCCCAATTGATTTCAGATCAATGTTATTTTTCCAATATGCATAACCCTGCACAACCAATTTTGTTATGAATAATTCTGAATAGCTCGGTATAATTTGTGTCAGCATGTTTTTCTTTTCTGGTACAGGGCTAAGCCTGTAATAATAGGAACTTGGGTCCAAACAATTGTGTCCTGTAAAATATGTAAACTTTCTCATGTAGTTTTAGAGCTACCCACTGGTAATATCGGGCAATGTTCCCATTGTGTGTAATTAAAAACTGCATGTGGAGAACTAGCTCTGTGTAAATAATGATGAGCATTATGATAAAAAAACATTTCACCATAATTTGCAGAAATTAGGTACAAATCCTCCATTTCAAATACAGAGTAGCTTTCCAATTCGCAGACCATACTTCTCACTGTAGTCGTATCCCATTCATCAGAGATATCACTTGCAACAATGTCACCCACTGAAATTTTAAAAACATGTGGAATTTGTAATGTTTCTGTCTGACCACAAATATAAAATGGGACCTTATCCCATACATTTCCATCAGATACCCTAACTCCAGAAACTAGTCGGGAGGAATAGGTCTCTTCTTTTGAAATCTATTTATTTGTGTTAACAAATATACAACAAAAACAGCTAGGACTGGAGGCTAGGTATGCAAGAGAAAAGCTGGTATGGCAGTACTGCCATATAGGCACATCAGCTCCAGAAAAAGGCAAGAAGACATTGCTGAGCTATAATTAGGAAAGAGAAATGGGTGGCAAAACGGTGCATTTCATAAGTTCAACAATTTCACCAGATTGTATAATGTTATTTCGGGGAAGAAAGGAAGGGCAGGGGGAAATGAGATTAGAAACAAGAAAAGGAAGATAAATAAAAAAATTCAGGTCTTAGCAGAAAGTGCTCTGTGTGAGAATGGTAGGATGGAGAGAGTAGCCCACTACAGATTTGATATGGCTCAGAAACTTTTTCCAAAAGGTGTGTATAGGGGGACGGGACCACCAAATATGCACAAAGTCGCCCACCTCAAGCTTACATCTCCAGCATAGCGCTGATGTACCAGGGTAGATAGTGGACAAGCAAGATGGCGTAAAGTACCATTGGTACATAAGTTTATAGGTTTTTTCCCTCGATGACAGACTGCAATAAGTTTTAGGTATATCCTGCAGGAGAGTGACCCACTATTTAGGCATGATCTCCATTGCTGTTTCCTTATTCCAAAGTATTTCATAAGGTAAGTAACTGGGTAAGTGGCTTGTGGGAGAGTTCGGTATGTGTTATATATTAGTCTTTTGGAGCCATCGTATGTCCATACTAAGGTTTTGAATGGGGTGTAGGGCCAGATGGCTGCAGGGTAGACCTCAGGGTGGAGCCCCCAGTGTCGCAACTGAAGATATTGCATTTGGGCTGTCTCTGGTAAGTAAAATTCTGCCCTACTTTGCTCAAAGGACTTTACCATGGGTCCTTGGAAGAGGTCATGCAGAGTCCTACAGCCCTGGTCTGTCCAGGCCAGGAAGGCATGTGGAGATTTGGCGGGAGTGAAGTCAGGGTTATATGTGATTGGTGTGTTTGGGGAGGGAAAGGAGGTCAGACCTCTTGATGTGCGAGCTTGTCCCATATATCTAATACCGTTCTAGTTGGGGTGGCTGCATATATGCCTCGGGTTGAGCGTTCTTGGGAAACCAAGCCAGATCCCATAAGGGTCTACATGCCACCACCCTGTCCATGTGGAACCAGTGGTCTTCGCTTTCGCGTGTCACCCAAGCCGAGATGTAACGCAGATGGGCTGCCCAGTAATATTCCAAGTGGTTGGGGCATGGCAATCCCCCCGTCACAAGGTTTCATCAATAGGGCTGTAGAGACTCGCGTTTTTCTCCCTCCCCAGAGCAATGCACGCAGTTCCCGTAGTAGCCGAAGGATGTCACCCTGAGGCACTGGTGTGGGGAGGGTCTGGAACAGATACAGGGCATGGGGAAGGATATTTATTTTAATCACGTTAATTCTCCCCAGCCATGAAATATAGAGTTATTTTCTACGCTATTGTGCGACGCAATGGCGGCCAGTTCACTGCCATCCAGGAATTAAGTGTAGATTTCAGATTAAGGCCTGGGTATTTCAGTGTGTCGGGGGATCAAGTAAAAGGTGCTAATTGCTGGAGTGCCGGTACGTCAGCAATAGGGATAGTCAGGCTCAATATGCTAGATTTACACATTTTGATTTTAAAGCCTGATACCATCGCAAAGTCATCGAGATAGGATATCATTGCCGAGAGTGATGCAGCAGGGCGCACCAGGGTAAGGAGCAGACTATCTGCATAGAGGTTAACCTCATGCATCTGTCCTCCAAAGGAGATGCCTTTGATCGCCCTGGTATTGCGAATCGTGATCACCAGGGGCTCAACCACAAATGCAAACAAGAGCGGTGATGGGGGAAACCCTGTCACGTACCCCTGTCTAATGTTATAGATTCTGTAATGCAACCAGTAATCCTGATTGTCATAGTCAGATCTGTGTAAAATGCCATTATCCTGGTAATCATGTTGGAGCCTAGTCCGATTTTCTTCAAGACAGAGTGCAGGAAAGTCCAGTCTATTCTATTAAACGCCTTTTCTGCGTTATTCTTTATAAGGCATGCTGGGATTTAGCGGCAGTGTACCTTTTCCATCAAGTGTGCAATCCACACACATTGTCAGAACCCTAGTGGTTACATATAAATCCCACCTGATCTGAGTTGACAAGACTTGGGAGAAAGCATTCCTCCCTTGTAGCTAGTATCTTGGTGTAAATTTTTGTGTTGGTATTGAGAAGGGCAATGTCGATATGAAGAGTAGAGTGTGGGGTCTTTGCCCGGTTTAGGGATAAGGGAGATTTCTGCTACTACCATGGTGAGTGGGAGACCCATGTCATTGGTGAAAGAGTTGTATAGGTGTGTCAGCTGTTCCCCGAGGTCGAAAAAGAAAAGCCTATAAAAGCAGACCGGAAGGCCATCCGGGGCCCATTGACTTGCCCAGCGGGAGTGCCCAAAGAGCAAGGTGGACGCCTCCAGTGTGATTGGAGCATCTAGCTCTTTCTCACATCCAGTATGGAGTGGAGACCAGTTGCATGCTGCTAAGTAGGAGTCAATGAGAGTTTGGGGGGGTCACTTCCCCTCATAGAGAGCTTGATAGTAGGTTTGGAATTAATGCGGGTTGTTACATTCCGTAACTACCCAGCCCCATCAGCCCTCCGGAGTTTCACTGTGTGTGCCTTGGCCTGTTGTGGACACACACTGCAGGCAAACAGTGAACCCACCTTGTTTCACCTTTTGCAGTAAAGCTGCTTGAGTGCCAATAAGGACCATCCAGCCCTGTTTGTTCTGTGGGGACGCAGTTGGCCCCGCAGAATGGCAAGTTGTTGTTAGTTCTGCTGTGTATGATTGGCTTTCTCAGTTTCTTCTAAGCATTTCTGTCGAAGGTTAAATTAGCTTCTACTAGTCGGGCTTCCTGCAACGAGCAAATGCCATGGAAATATTATTCTTCAGATATGGGCTTTAAACCCATCCCAAAGTGTGTGAAGGGAGAAATTGTGCTGGGTGTTATGTGTCCCGGTACAGATCTCCACCATGTCAGCAGGGTCCCAGAGGAGCCGTGGCGGCAGCTGCCAGCACAGTGGTCTCATCAAAGTGGAAGACACCCTGGACCACTGCACTTCAAAGTCAGCATGTCTGATAAAGAGATATCTGAGATTTCTGCAGCATCTAAGGTGTGAAGTAAGGTATGGGAAACAAAGATAATCAATGCGGGAGTAGGTGGCATGGTGTAATGTAAGGTAGCGCCCCTCCTTATTTCTTGTGACATTGGTGATGTGAGGTCCCAGGGCCGCCTTGCAAAGTACTCCCACCCCAAGTGTTTTAGAGTCAGCATAAGCCCAGTGACGTATAGGATATTTCAGGTGCGACGTTCTATGTAGATCAACCCCCCTCAGATGGGTCTCCTGCAGGAAAACCACATCGGGTTGCACTGTAAGTACCCCCATACTTGGTTATGTTTGTTCAGGAAGTTAAGACTGCGTATATTAAGGGAAAGAATTTTAAGACCACTAGTGAGGGACGTCATGATGAGTGGGAGTCACACAGCAGTACAGTTAGGAGGTAAGAGCCCCTCCAGCAGGGCATCATGAGGGTAATCAATCAATCAATCAATCACTTATAAAGCGCAACTTATTGTAGGAGGGGTATCAAGGCACTGTAGCAGGCGTGCTGCTTACTCAAAAAGCCAGGTCTTGCGATTCTTCCTGAACTGCTTCAGTGGTAGGGGGCAAGGGTGAGCTACTGTGGACACCAAAAACTCCCGGCGCAACATACTATATAGTATTGCCTACACACCTGAAAAGGAAGAACATAAAATGTAATACAACAACGACTGGTGTCCACAAAGACCGGCACAACAGTGGCCGTATCTCATCAGAGGTGTCACCTTCTTGTAAGCCGGATCACTTGGGAGGAGCCATCAGGGAAGGTTTAAGATGACATCAAAAAAGTTGCAATGGGGGCTCTCCAGGTCCCCCACCCTATTGCCAACATGAGAGAAGGGCAGCAGCCAGTTATGGAGATGCAGTTTAAAAGGCAGAAGACCAGCACATCGGCCCTGCTGCCTATATCAAAGAGAGCCTGCAGCAGATGGGATTGACAAGGGAGATGCATCCAACATGTGGAGCTTGTAGATGATGTCACGTTTCGCTTCCTGAGTAACAGGTTCACTGTGACAACTGTCAGAACGCAGAGGACGAACCATAGACCAGACTGCCCTGGGGTGAGGTTTTAGTGAAGTAGTGGTCGAAGGAGACTGTCCTTCCACTAACAGAAGGGTTATGTTCAGCAGTTTTTCCGCCTCCCAGAGAGAGAGAAATGATTGACTTTTTTCCTCCAACTCAAAGAGCACTGCAAATTGGTGACCCCGCTGATATTTGATGTTCATACCTGTTAGTTTATCAGTTACTGGATTAAAGTCTCTCCTGTGGCGCAGCCTTGTGGGTGATAAATCCTGATATAATTGCAGCGAGTGTCCTCAATACACCAGGTCAGGTTTCTGCCATGCTGTTCAAAATATGGCTTCTTTTTCTGTAAAATATTGAACTCTAGTTAGAATATCAGGTGCTGCAGTGGGGCGACCTGACACACCAGCGACCAAGCATGGGCAAAGGGGCATATGTGTTTCTCTTTATTGATTGAAGAAGGGCCGCTGTGAATGCCATGAGGTCCGTTCCTTTGGCTCCTCGCTGTATTCTTCATATACAAATGTTATTTTGCCGTCCCCTATTTTCAAAATCCTCCTGTTTGGATTGGAGTTCAATGTGCTGTTCCTCAAGGGTTACTATTCGGTGCCACAACACCGCATGGTCTTCTGACCTGGCATCAGGAGTGTGTTCCAAGTCTTCCACTCGCTCACCTATTTCAGTGACATCCCTTCTGATGTCTTTGATGCAGGTTTTCAGATCTGTTTTAAGTGAGCCAATCTCTGTGCAGATTTCCTTGCAAAATTGCATCAAGTTGTCTTTAGTAATCAGGGCACCAGGTGGAGGAGCTTCGAATCCCTCCTGTGTGGAATATGTCTTCTCTGCCATAGCAGTTTTGGTCCAGAGTGATGGTAGTGGGACCTCCTTGGTTGACTAGTTGCGGGCTATTGCCGAGGAAGGAAAGGAGACACCTGCCCAGTCAAGTGTCAGCCCCTATCGCTGATCTGAGTGGGTTGCAGCTGTGACTCTGCTATTAGAGTCTTATCCAAGTCTTAAGGAGTGGGGGGGGACATGGGCCAAGTCGCAGTCGCGGTCACCAGACGATCAGTTAGCAGGGCACATGGGCCACCCGTCCTCGGAGTTCATTCCTGTGAAGACTTGAGACTAATCCCCAGACTCTCAGTCTGTTGCAACCAGAGGGGCAAACACAGGACATTGATTTCCCAGGGGTGAGTTGTGTGGCAGAGGAGGCCGGCTGTGGTGCGTATTCTCCAGTAAGGCTGTTGAGCAATTTCAAAAGGGCACTGTTGGTTGGCAGTGGGGTGGTGTCCAGTATGGTGCGTTGCAGCACTTGATAGGAATGTGTCTTATTCCCCCTCCCGCTGGGGCCCAGGCATCCCAACAGGTGTGTGTATCACTCTCCGATCAATGAGGTATCTCCGCCCATCCCCAACAATCAACCAGGCATGAATCAACGCAGGGCAGGTGGGCAGAGGGTTAGTGTTTGTCGACTCCAAATTCCAGCCAGTGCTGGGCATGCAGATGGCAACAAGAGGAGGTGGGGAGCAATGTCTTTCCAGAGGCCCCACAGGGAGTGGTCTAAGCCACCCCAAGAGGAAGTGGGGTCCAGTAGTTGGGCACAGGTCCCCTGATATATTGTCAACCATTGCTCTTCCCCTTATTGTACAGGCATCCAATATCCCTGGTAGATAGTGTAGGGCAAAGCCCTTGCATGCCCTCAGTTATAGCCTCCCAGTCAAAATGCACAAGTGTCACATGCATCAACACTTCATGGATAATTGTGAAGTAAGGAGGAGGCCCCAATCGGCGCTGGACGCAACAGGTTGGGGGGTAGTGGAGTCCTCACCTCCAGATTACAAGGTATCTATCATCACAACTGCTCCTCCGATCAGGCCCTATAGTGCCACTCTGGCGCCGCTGGTCCGGTTGTCGTGACAGGTAAACGAGCACCCTTTCAGGTTCGTGTAAGACAGTGAAACATTCATTGATGTCAAAATATCTTTCTGCTGGTGCTGTGCCAGGATTAACCAGACATCTGGAACGTACTTCTGGATCCCAAAGAAGACCTAGGGGGTCTGGCTTTCCAAAGATCTTCTGGGCAGATTATTTAAAGCTCTCTCAACCCTACACAAGTGATGAATCCAACTACGACCTGAACCCAGTACTCTAGCTGTTAAGGATTGCTTTAAGTCACAATTCTTCCTTTCCACTATCAAGTTTCCATCAGGATGATAGGAACAGGAGTAATGCACAGCAACACTCAGGGTTTCCATGGTATCCCTGTAAGTCTTGGAGGCAAACACAGATCCCTGGTCCAAATGGAATGTCTCTTCTACATATGTCCCCACAAAGACTTGCAGATCTTCAATAACAGTTTGAGCGCCAGCTGATCATTGTGACCACACCCACAAGAATCTAGAACAAGAATACATGGATAGTAGAAAATATGTGAACATGCCATCTGTGGCCTACAATGGTACAAATACCCACATTGGAGAGCTTTGTTTGAAACTAAGAGAGGTGTCTTTGGCGGGTGAGCACTGGTGGAGCTCTTAATTTGTTTTCAGACATCACAACTAAGGACATCCTGTTTCGTCTGTTTGTACAGACCATGCCACCAGAGGCATTTCTGGAGTAAGGAAACTGTAGCCACCACACCAGCATGTGCAGATACCAAACCCTAATGTGCTGCTATTAATTCAAAACTGCCGTCCTGGTTAGGTATCACTTGATCACCCACCCTAGGAATGTGGGCACAAGGATTATTTTAGGCACTCAAAAGATAGGAATATTTTGATGGATATTTTTAGGTAAAGGAGTGCCACTGCATGAAGCATTGACCACA
The DNA here is from genome assembly GCF_031143425.1 of Pleurodeles waltl. NCBI lineage: Eukaryota > Metazoa > Chordata > Amphibia > Caudata > Salamandridae > Pleurodeles > Pleurodeles waltl. Next base: position 280,197,288 of record NC_090443.1, on the reverse strand, counting down.
GCCATGATGTTATAGTCTACCCTCGTGCAAGAACAGGTTATTGCAGCTACTGCAGCAGTCTGAACTGCAGCAGTCTGAACTGAACTGAGGCCAAAAACTCCCTGGACATCTCCCAGTCCGGCTTCCGCAACAATCACTGCATGGAGACAGCACTCCTGACAGCCACCAATGACATCTAATTACTCCTAGACCGCGGCCACACCGCAGCACTCATGCTCCTCGACGTCTCAGCAGCTATTGACACAGTCTCCCACAGCACCCTGCGCACCAGACTCCATGACATAGGAATCTGCGGAAGAGCCCTGGAATGGATCCACTCCTTCCTCTCCGGGAGGACTCAGAGGGTCAGACTCCCGCCCTACACCTTCAGACCCACAGGAGTCAACTGCGGAGTCCCCCAAGGATCCTCACTGAGTCCCACACTTCAACGTATACATGGCCCCTCTTGCTGCCATCGTCAGAAACCACGGTATGAACATTGTGTCATATGTCAATGACACACAACTCATCATTTCCCTCACCGAAGACCCAGACATGGCCAAAAGGAACTCTCATGCAGGAATGGAAGCCGTCACCTCCTGGATGAGAGAAAGCTGCCTCATGCTCAACTCCGTCAAGACTGAGCTCATCATCTTCGGAAAAGCCACCTCAGCTTGGGACGACACATGGTGGCCCACATCCCTCAGTGCCCACCCCCGTGCCGACCGAGCATGCCCGCAACTTAGGAATCATCCTCGACTCCTCCCTATCCATGACCCACCAGATAAACTCTGTCACCTCCTCCTGCTGGCACACACTGCGCAAACTCCGGAAGATCGTCAGATAGATCCCAGCAGACTGTCGCAGGACAGTCACCCATGCTTTAGTCACAAGCAAGCTCAACTATGGCAATGCCCTCTATGCCGGCACCTCAACTAGGAACATCTAAAAACTTAAACTCATCCAGAATGCCGCTGCCAGACTCATTCTGGACCTCCCTCGCCGAGAACATATCTCCCAACACCTGAGGACCCTCCATTGGCTACCGGTCGATAAGCAAATCACCTTCATGCTCTCACCCACAAGACCATACACAAAGCTGGACCAACCTACCTGAACCACCGTGTCTCCTTCCACACCCCCACGAGATCCCTCCGCTCCGCCCAGATGGCCCTGGCCACCATCCCTCGCATCCGCAAAACCACAGCCGGAGGACGATCTTTTACCTACACCGCAGCGAGGAGCTGGAACAACCTCCCCCTGCACCTCAGAGAAGACCTGTCGCTCACCATCTAAAGGAAGAACCTCAAGACGTGGCTGTTCAGATGAGGCCAGCGCCTTGAGCCCCTCATGGGTGATTAGCCGCACTATACAAATACTGATTGATTGATTGATTGATTGAACTTTCGTGGCTTAATCAGCCAGTGAATTTCCAGCAGCATGTATTCCAACACATTGATGCTTCAATGTATGAATTACATGAGCCCATGCATGGCAAGAAAACTTTAAGATGTGCCACTTTGCCCCAAAGCATCTTGTGCTTGATAGTATTCCCTTTACAGTCTTTGAATCCATTCAGGTACCAATAATGCAAATTTTCATAACTAGACCGGACACAGTAACACGAATTGCACACTATAAGTGTAGGGAATTCAGGAACCGTATTTTCCAGCAGCAGAATTAATGCTTTTAATGTAACCAGTTGGACTGTGCGATCCCCTAGGGATTGCGTGAAAGTTTTTAGTGGCGGGAACTCACCATTTTTCATGACATCTCAAACTGCAGCGCGCACAGCAGAATATTGATGTTTGGTGCCAATAGCAGGGTGAGCTGAGCCAGCAGTATAGGTTACAAAATCATACTGATAAAGAGGCATAATGTCACTTGGCGGAGGGTATTCTTGTTCGTATTGAACAAGCCTGCAAAGTTGGGTCAAAAACATAGTCCACGTCAGTAGGTGTCAGGGAATTGTCCCACTTTATCCATTGTGGATGCAAGGTTTTTGTGTTAGAAACGTGCACCTTGGTAATAGCCTCTAAGACTGGAACGGGGGTTACAAGAATGATGCATTTCCCCTGAGCCAATGGTCTCTCCCAGGGCTAGACTGGCAGTAGCGGGCATCAGGCATTTTCCCGGTGGGCTGGAAGGGTGGGGCCTGTTTTGCAGCAGTGGGGGTTGGTTTTGTGGCTGGGGGCCAGATTAGCAGAGGTGCTGCAATATCGGCCCCCAGTAATAAAAGCAGAAGCAAGCTCGCACTTGCACACCCCCTAACCCCACTCCCCAGGGGGTGGAGGGGGCCTGGTCAGACAAAATTACCAGGGCTGCTCTGGGTTCCCAGTCCGACCCTGGTGTCTCCTTAATGACAGCCATCTGAACTGCAGTCAACATTTTCTCAGTGGATGCAAAACGCATTTCAGCATTGGTATATAAATTTTAATTGTATTTATATAGCGCTTACTACGCCTGGTGACGCATAAAAGTGCTTTTCGGTGAGTATCACTCTACTCCAGAACCAAAAGGATTAATGGTGGAGTAGTATAGGGAAATATTAGTTAATTTGAGTGGTGGACATGCAAGTCTGTTAGCTGGAATGAAATAGGATAATGGAGGGATAGAAGAGGGAAGAGTCTAGAAAGTGTTATGTGGGAGATCATAGTAGTAAGATGAGATTTGGGATGAATGAAATGAGAGATGGAGGAGGGGAGAGTCTCTAGTAATAAATTAGGGAGATTATAGTAGTAAAATGAGGTTTGGGATAAGTCAAAGGAAGGATAAATGAGGGACGAATTTAGAAAGGGTTGTTTGGGAGATCACAGTAGCAAAATGAGGCTTGGGCAATCCAAGGAAGAATAGAGGAGGGAAGGGTCTAAAAAGGGTTGTTTTGGAGATCATAGTAGTAGAATGAGGTTTGGGATGAGTCAGAGAGTGGGGGTAGATGATATACTGAGAGAGGTATAGGGTGAGACATAGAGTAGTGCATTAGAGAGAGTCAAAGGTTTTTTTCTTTTTTTTTACACAGAGTAAAGCAATAAATACATAGATACGTAAGTACTTAGAGAGGGTATACTTGTATAAGGAAGATAATATATCGAGATTTAAAGCTGTATTTTATAAACACAGACCTTCATGTGTTGATGTACTTTAAGTTAATTTACTTGTGTATTATATACTATTTTTCATTTGTTTATTTTTTTATTTTCCTCAATATTTCAATAGTGAAGCACTTGTAGATAAAACAGTTATGATAACATTTACATATTGTGATGCTTAAAACAGAGACCCATAAGCATCTAATCAAAAACTTACATGAAAATTATGCAGTGACCTATATATATGTTAAGCATAAAAAAATAAATATATATATATATACATATATATGTATATATATAAATATATACTTTAGCTAAGCAGACATAAAGAATGTTACACTAACCTCATCAAAGGGTGTTATGAAAAAAACATTCAGTGGAGAAAAACAACAAACCGGACTACTAGTTTTATTGAGAGCGGTTGTTAAGCAAAACAACACAGAGGTGGGGCCATGCTATGGAAGGAAAGAATACTTTAACAAAAAAAAAAAAAGTCTTAGTGGTGTCATTGAAGCTGGCTGATGAATTACTTCCATGGGATCTCATCGTTAAGTCCCATTTTATGTATCTCAATTTATCAACCCATCATTGTTCTCTCTTAAGTAATGTTTTGCTCATATTTTGGCTCAACATTAGTTTTTAGGGTCGAGCGCAAAGCGCTCCGTCCCTCTTCTAATCTCTCTTTAGGGGGATTTTAACCATGCCCATGTTACGTCAGTCACTTTCACTGGTTCGTGGGCTTGCCTTTTAAAATCCGCTTGTTTTCATTCATGAAAGGCATGCATACGTAATGCCTTTTCTGGTGTTTAGCCCTCCTCGAGAGCACCGGTAAACTACTGGAAACGAGGCTCCATGTTTACCGTATGGTTTCTGGACTACTTTTTCTCTTTATTTCACAGCGAGATGTGATAGCGCTCCTTTTTTTTTTTTTCATTTAATGTGGCAAGAAAAATCCGGTTACAACGTTAATAGTTCTAACTTGATATAATGCGAGACCCGTTGCATTGCAAAATTTTGCTTCTATAATCTTCCATTTTAGGTCTTTGTCACTGTAATTCATCTAGAGAAAATGAGCTGTCTTTCGGGTAATACTTCTTTGACACTGGATACATCAATGTTCAGTGATTCTTATTTTTGTCTTTCCAGAAGGCATCCATATGTGCTTTCATTTACAGGAGCACTCAAACACATAAATCGCTTTGGTGGAATTGTAGTTTGCATGGATTCTTTAAAGGGTTCTCAGTCCTAAATCTGGCTCCCTTCTATGTGAGGTAAAAGGACATACCTAGCTTTGTGCACAGAGGTAATGTCCAGTAATGTCCGGGAAGGCCCACAGTGTTCTTTAGTCCTTACTTATTTTACTACAGAAAGTCACATAACTAGACTGCACTAAATTCAGTAAGTCAAATATTCTATTAAATGTTAATAGACTTGTGGTCCACAAACGTGCTCAATGAGATATTACTGACCTAACCAAAGGCTCCTCTTAATGGATGGGACATGTGACAACTAAGAGGCTACCAAGCATGCCATTACCACGTATGAACTATGATGAAGACCATTACTATAGAGGTACGTTTGTGATATATTTACGTGAGTCACCGCAAAGCACAGTGACTTTGCAAAGCAGGTAAGTGCACGCACGAGGTTTGTAGGATGCAATCTGTGAGACAGTAAACTGTTTTTTTCTTGTACCAGTTTTGCTTTAGTGTGGCAACTAACTGGAATTTGATCCTTGCATTGTAATAATGCCAATGTGTGTGTATTACTAACGTTTCTCTAGATTATGTACGGGGCAGCCTTTGCTTTCACTGTCATGCCTCAACATTAGTTTTCCCACAACACTGTTCACTTTTGTCAGTTACATTATCATACCAATTAGTCACCGGAAAGCAATCAGTTCACAGTACAAAACATCAGTTGCATAATATTCCCCACTCACAACTCATTTACTACTTCTACTTCAACTCACTTTTTTGGAAAGTAAATCTGCTGTTTCACTTACTCACACATGTGCCTCACTAACCACCCACTCAAAGCTCCTCAACTGTAATGCCAATCTATTTTTTTCAATATAACTCTCGTTCACCCCAAGCTGTTCACACCACACACTCACTCAGCCATCCACACAGTTATCCTCTTATAGCACCAACTGTATAACCCACATTAATCATTCACTCACGATATGGTTCACCCCATCTACAGTCACTCGCTCACCATACCACTTGGTCTCACACAACACCACTCAGCCACCTGCAACATTAGACACTTATCACCACTAACTGATGGCATGACCCACAACCATTGATTGTTTACACCACTAACTCGCCATCATTCAGATGCAACACTCTGTAACAATACCAAACACACAGAACATATGCAATAACACTCACCCACGTCATCACCCGTTAACTCGCTCCCACACATTCACCCGCATGTAAAACTGTATATCCTCTGAGCAAACACACACACATCACCACTTAAACCACCAATCAATCGACCTCAGTTTAACAGAACTTTTTTCAGTTGTAATAACTCACACCATCAAATAAACAAAATATATATTGCCCACACTACAACAGACTTCGTCAACCAACACATTACTTGGGCACTGACTGCACGTTTCTGGCGCTCATAATTTAGCCATTCACGGAACCATTTTCATCACACTTTCATCGACAGTAACCTGCAATGCCACTCATCTCGAGCACTTACCTACTCATTCTCTCACAGCTCTTACCACTCATCGGCTACATGTTGCAATGCCCACGTGCCATGTATTTACCAAAAGCTATTCCGTAACACCGGTCATCCACACCACACACAAACAACACTTAATAAAACCACATTCTTTAATCATGCAAATGATCACCTGCAAGTACTCATACTCAGTCCCACTCACCAACATAACCAGTCACTCGTAACATTCAGACATCTCACCCACAGCTAGACGCAACCCCTTAGGCTTGTACAGCATAACCCTGGTGCTCACTTCTCTTGTCGCTCAGAACACTTACCTCGGCTATATGCACTGTTCATGCACTACATCAGTTCTCACTCTAACTCATGCGCAGCAGTTTACAGTTCTAATCTACAGCATTAACACCTTTCCACCCCTGCAATGTTCTCCATGGCCAGGCGCAATACCCCTCAATCACTCTTTTCAAAATACTCTAAACACCCTCCTCTGTTTGGTAATACTTGTATTCCTGCCAAGTGCATTATGTACACATTACATACATCTTTCACCGACATTTGCAAAAAAACCTGTGAATTTTTCAGCTGCGCAAGTAGTTACTTCCGTCACCCACTCAAAACATAATCACCTCTAGAACCTTTTTATCTTCACTTGTATACTCCATGTACTCACCCTTAACCATTAACACCTGACACGATCATCCATTCACCACACACCGAACACTTCATGTAGTTGCACCCACCACTCATCAAAAATTACTCAAAAGCTCACTCGTGTCACGGTAACCACCCTTACAACCATATCTCTTAGTGATGTATGGTAACACCCTGACCCCACATTTCCAAAGCCACTCAAAATACCAATGTCACACACAGGGCCGGCTTTAGGACTGGTGGCGCCCTGTGCGACAGTTTATTGTGGCGCCCCCCACTCCATGACCTCCTCCTCGGTTTCAGTCACTACCACCCGCAAATGTGCCCATCATCTCTCCGTCGCTCCCCTTTTACATACATTTATGTGTTTTAAAGGACTTGTAAACACTGGCTTTACTAATCCACTCAGTTAGTCGCATAAAATATAGGGGCATATTTGAAAAGCCCCTAGCGCCATTCTAATGCTACATTAGCATCATATTTTTTTTAACGCTAATGTGGCGTTATAAGGCCAAAAGCGCTGTGCCATATTTACAAAGTGGCACAATGCATGCATTGCGCCGCTTTGGATCCCTTTGTGCTACAATATGCCTGCACCAGGAATAATGTATGCAAAGGGGACTAAAAATGGCGAAAAGAAATCTGACGGATTTCTTTGTTTGCGTCATTTTTTTCTGTCACTTTTAACGCCTGCTCGCAGCAGGCGTTAAAAGAAGGCATCTGTTGGTTACAATGAGCCTCTGGGTGCCTTGCAGGATTAGCGTCAACATTTTTTACGCTAATCCTGCAAAGCGCCGGACTAGCGTCAACAATTCTGAAACTAGTCCCCTAACTACCACCATGTTGCGCCATATTTTAAATACAGCGCACACATGGTGGCATTAGGGGAACGCTAAGGGGTGCAAGAAAAGTGGTGCAGCACTGTGTGCAGTGCCACTTTTTTCAAATATGCCCCATAGGGGCATATTTAAGAGCTCCTAGTGCCTTTCTAACACCACATTAGTGTAATTTTTTTTAAGCTAATGTGGCATTAGGAGGGCATAAGGCTGCACCATATTTACAAAGTGGCGCAATGCATGCGTGGCACCACTTTGTAACCCTTTGCGCCACATTATGCATGCACCAGGCATAATGTATGCAAAGGGGGCATCCCCACCATCAGAGGGTCCAAAAAAATGGCGCAAAGAAATCAGACAGATTTCTTTGCATCATTTTTTTCCAGCACTTTTAACGCCTGCTTAGAGCAGACATTAAAAGGAAGCTTCCACTGGTTACAATGGGCCTCTTGGTGCTTTGTAGGATTAGGGTCAACATTTTTTATGCTAATCTTGCAAAGCACCGGACTAGCATCTAAAATTCTGAAGCTAGTCCTCTAACTATCGCCATGGTGCGCCATATTTTAAATATGACGCACACATGGTGGTGTTGGGGGGGCATTAAGGGGCGCAAGAAAAGTGGCGCAACACTGTGTGCAGCACCACTTATTTCAAATATGCCCCATAGGGCAGAGCTTAATTTGTAAATAAAAAGGTGCCGGTGCCCTAAGCCCTCCTCTTAAACACACAGCTGCTGCAATTAAATGTGTGAACACGTAATACAGAGGCAGCGTAATCCTGAAGCCATCTCGGGCCTCTTCAATCCGTTTACAGGCACTCCCCGCCCCTTCAGCTCACTCTTACGGATTTCTGCTTTTTTCCCTATTGCGATGTTTTTTCGCATTTCTCTTCCTCCGTCTTTCCAGTATGTGTCTTTTTCTTGCAGTAAATGCTTGAGGCAGAAAAATAAGCGCAGGCCCTCAAAAATAAGTGCTGGTGCTTCGCACCGGAAACAACAAGCAAATTAAGCACTGCCATAGGGGCCTATCTAAGAGCCCGTAGTGCCATTCTAATGCCACATTATCGTCATTTGTTTACACTAATGTGGCATTAGAAGGCCAAAAACACTGTGCCATATTTACAAAGAGGCGCAATGCATGCATTGCACCACTTTGTAACCCTTCACGCTAACTTATGCCTGCGCCAGGCATAATGTATGCAAAGGGGGCATCCCCCCGTTAGGGGAGTCAAAAGAATGACGCAAAGAAATCTGTCAGATTTCTTTGCGTCATTTTTTGCCAGCAGTTTCAACGCCTGCTCAGAGCAGGTATTAAAAGGAGGCTTCCATTGGTTACAATGTGCCTCTGGGTGCTTTGCAAGATTAGCATGAAAATGTTTTATTCTAGTCCTGCAAAGCGCCGGACTAGCGTAAAATATTCTGAAGGTAGTCCCCTAACTACTGCCACGGTGCGCCGTATTTTAAATATTACGCACACATGGTGGCGTTAGGGGGTGGTAAGGGGTGCAAGAAAAGTCACGCTGCACTGTATGCAGCGCCACTGTTCTTAAGTATGCCCCATAGTTCTGTTTTTTGCAGCAGGCATATTAACCCTCTGCTACTTTATGTTGAGTCAAAGCTGCCACTAGTCAAAACTCGGATCTCTCTCTTTAGCAGGAACATTAATCACAAGAGGTATCTTGACATTTTAATTGTTTCTTGAAGATAAACGTACAAGGAACTTTTCAGCAGGTGCTTTTAAATTGTTTGCTTTTAAAGTTTCGTAATTGCTAAACACACCGCCCCCCTAAGGTCAGTGCCCGGTGCGGTCGCACCGCTCGCACCGCCCAAAAGCCGGCCCTGGCCACACAAATCAGTTCTGTCTACAGTTACAAAATGCATAGCCACTCAAACCAGCATTTGATCAAGCCACTTTCCATCAGCTACTCATAACTACTCCTCACCACAACACAGCCACAACCTTTTACAGTATCCCTCAATCCCACCACCATTCAACTGCAGTATCGTTTTTGGCCACTCACAATATGGCAGATGCTCAATCATGGCCTCAAACACAGTTCATCACAATATGCCTTGACTTCCCTCAACACAAATCCTCAACACAAATCCTGAGCTGTTCTCATCAACTCCTACGATCTCTCATTTACACCTGCCTCCCTACTACTAATAAGCAGGAGTCAAAGACCAAAATTTGAAAGTAGATGATAGGCAGAATTAAAAGGATTGAAGTAGTGGCATTGCAGGGTTGGTAGTTCTCCTTGCTGTATATTAGGATAGTGCTGGAGTTGGAGGGCAGGGTCTTCTCGCAGGAGTCTGTAGCCATTCAAGTAGGAGGCAGGTATGCATTAGCTAAGTATGAAATGAAACTTTATTGCATGATTAATTAAAATCGTTGCACCGAGTACAATAAAAAAAGCTAAACATCCATAATACAAAAAATATTATCCAGCACAAACATCCACATAAAAACTTATAGAAGTAAACAAGTCATATGTTATCCTAAAAAGAGATACACATAAAATATGTATCAAAAGATTCCAATTATGTAGCAGCCTAAAATTCTACAATTGCAGATTATAAACCTCCGTTGCCCCTCAATGCACTAGTGCTTTCTGTTGGTTAGTTCATTTGTTCCATGTGCATCGATGTTATTAATAAGCACCAATCTCTTGTGAATAAAAGTGCAGAGTGCGAATTTCCATGTGCAGCACTAATTGACCAATCTCTTGGGAATAAAGTGCAAAATTATACATTCCATGTACCCCTCTAATTGGCTACAAAACCTTATCTGTCTCAATATCATGGGCTCACTCGGGGTTCACATAAAACTAGGGGAAAGAACTACCCCACCAAAGAAAACTGCCATAGGCTGCTTAATTCTCAGCTCTTTAAACCTTAAATGTGCAAGTGCTAACTCCTGTATACTCCTTGTATTTATCCACATAGTGAAAGGGAGCCGTCCCCACATGGGCAATTTGAATCTCAGCTCTTTCGGTACATAATGAACCTTAAAAGTACAAATGAAAACATCCATGTGCCCCTTCTCTTTAGCCACAGTGTCGAGGGATAACTCCTTACATCACATCACTGCAGTGCCTAAAGCCATGGGGCAGAGACTGCTCCATCTAAAGTCAATTAGGAGGTAGGAGCCATTTTGTTAACACTTTTTCTTTATAGGCCTCACCCCTCCTGTGGGTTCCCGCACTTATTTGGCCCAATGCATGGTATAATGCCTGTCTTACTCTAAGAAAACATTTCCCAAAGCAGGCCAGTGCATGGGCACCACTGCAGTAAATATGTATCTTATGGCTTCTTTGCATGTTCTCAACCCATGTTTCAAGAACAGGGGTTTTAAGAGTTGACGTCTGTCTGAGGCCAGACATGGGCAGCAACAAGGGGCCAGATGTACTAAACTTTTTTGCACATCGCAAACAGCGAATTTTGCTGTTTCTGACATGCAAAAAGCACATTGCGATGCCCAAACCCCGTTTTGCGATTCGGTAACCTGGTTACCGAATCGCAAAACGGGATTGCGAGTCGCAATAAGGAAGGGGTGTTCTCTTCCTAATTGTGAGTCTCAGTGCGATGTTGTATTGTTTTGTGACCGCGAACGCGGTCGCAAAACAATCGCAGTTAGTGGGTGCTAACCCATTCGCCTTTGTGAATGGCATTAGGACCACTGCCTGCTCTGAAAAAATGAAACGAAAATGTTTCATTTTTTTAGTTTTGTAATGCATCTCGTTTTCCTTTAACCTCTTCTGTGCCTTGGACGAGATGATCTCGTCCAAGGCTACAGTTCCCCTGTGCCTTGGACGAGATCATCTCGTCCATGGCACAGGGGAACTTGGGGGGCGCGCTAGCGCGCCCCCCGTGCACCCCCCTTCCCCCCCCAAGTCGGGGATGGAAGGGGAAGACCTTCCCCTTCCACCCCCGACCCCCCCCCACCCCCCCCTGTGACGTCAGCGCGCGCGCGCGCGCTGATGTGTCACAGGGGCCTCCCTCGTCGCGCTGGAAGCTCTGCTTCCAGCGCGATTGAAAAAGAAATGCAAAAGCATTTCTTTTTCAATCACTTGGGAGGCCCGGAGGGGCTTCAAAGGGAAGGAAAAGTATTTCCTTCCCTTTGAAGTCCCTCCGAGGGTTTCAAAAGCCGGATTGCTTGCAATCCGGCTTTTGAAACCCCACTAGACACCAGGGATTTTTTTTTTTTTCATTGAAATTGACAAAAGGGAGCGACCCCTTGGGCAAGGGTCGCTCCCAGGGGAGCATATTTTCGGGAAGGCCTTTTCTGCCCCCCCTGGGGGCAGATCGGCCTACTATTAGGCCGATCTGCCCCCAGGGGGGGCAGAAACCTCTAGGCACCAGGGACCATTTTTTTTTTTTTTTTTCATTTTTTTTTTTTTGGTGGGGAGCGACCCCTTAGGCAAGGGTCACTCCCCTTGGGGGAAAATTATATTTTGCCCATTTCTGCCCCCCTTGGGGGTAGATTGGCCTATTTTGATGAGGCCAATCTGCCCCCAAGGGGGGGTAGAAACCACTAGACACCAGGGAGTTTTTTCTTTGCGTGAATTTCACGCAAAGGGAGCGACCACTTAGGCAAGGGTCGCTCCCTGGGGGGGAGGGCAATTTATTTTAGGCCATTTCTGCCCCCCCTGGGGGCAGATCGGCCTATTATTAGGCCGATCTGCCCCCAGGGGGGGAAGAAACCTCTAGGCGCCAGGGCAAATTTTTTTTTTGTGTTTTTTTTTTTTTGTTCTTTCTTTTTTTTAGAGATGGGGAGCGACCCATCAGGCAAGGGTCGCTCCCCTGGGGGGCAAATTGTATTTAGACCATTTCTGCCCCCCTGGGGGCAGATTGGCCGATTTTAGGTCAATCTGCCCCCAAGGGGGCAGAAACCACTAGGCACCGGGGATTTGTTTTTTGGCGCCAATGTCACGCAGGGGGAGCGACCCCGTAGGCAAGGGTCGCTCCCGGGGGAGGGGGGGGGGGGGTGGGGGTTGGGGGGGGCAAATTTATTTTAGGCCATTTCTGCCCCCCCGGGGGACAGATCGGCCTATTATTAGGCCGAACTGCCCCCGGGGGGGGGGGGGGCAGAACACTCTAGGCGCCAGGGCAATTTTTTTTTGTGTTTTTTTTTTTTGTTGTTTCTTTTTTTAGAGATGGGGAGCGACCCATCAGGCAAGGGTTGCTCCCCTGGGGGGGCAAATTGTATTTAGGACCATTTCTGCCCCCCTGGGGGCAGATTGGCCAATTTTAGGTCAATCTGCCCCCAAGGGGGCAGAAACCACTAGGCACCGGGGATTTGTTTTTTGGCGCCAATGTCGCGCAGGGGGAGCGACCCCGTAGGCAAGGGTCGCTCCCGGGGGGGGGGTGGGGGTTGGGGGGGCAAATTTATTTTAGGCCATTTCTGCTAATAATAGGCCGATCTGTCCCCCGGGGGGTGGGCAGAACTCTCTAGGCGCCAGGGTAATTTTTTTTTTGTGTTTTTTTTTTTTGTTGTTTCTTTTTTTAGAGATGGGGAGCGACCCATCAGGCAAGGGTCGCTCCCCTGGGGGGGCAAATTGTATTTAGACCATTTCTGCCCCCCTGGGGGCAGATTGGCCAATTTTAGGTCAATCTGCCCCCAAGGGGGCAGAAACCACCAGGCACCGGGGATTTGTTTTTTGGCGCCAAAGTCACGCAGGGGGAGCGACCCCGTAGGCAAGGGTCGCTCCCGGGGGGGGGGGGTGGGGGTTGGGGGGGCAAATTTATTTTAGGCCATATCTGCTAATAATAGGCCGATCTGTCCCCCGGGGGGTGGGCAGAACACTCTAGGCGCCAGGGCAATTTTTTTTTTTGTGTTTTTTTTTTTTGTTGTTTCCCCGGGGGGTGGGGGTTGGGGGGGGTAAATTTATTTTAGGCCATTTCTGCCCCCCCGGGGGACAGATCGGCCTATTATTAGGCCGAACTGCCCCCGGGGGGGGCAGAACACTCTAGGCGCCAGGGCAATTTTTTTTTTGTGTTTTTTTTTTGTTGTTGTTTCTTTTTTTAGAGATGGGGAGCGACCCATCAGGCAAGGGTCGCTCCCCTGGGGGGGCAAATTGTATTTAGACCATTTCTGCCCCCCTGGGGGCAGATTGGCCAATTTTAGGTCAATCTGCCCCCAAGGGGGCAGAAACCACTAGGCACCGGGGATTTGTTTTTTGGCGCCAATGTCACGCAGGGGGAGCGACCCCGTAGGCAAGGGTCGCTCCCGGGGGGGGGGGGGTTGGGGGGGCAAATTTATTTTAGGCCATTTCTGCCTCCCCGGGGGACAGATCGGCCTATTATTAGGCCGAACTGCCCCCGGGGGGGGGGGGGGCAGAACACTCTAGGCGCCAGGGCAATTTATTTTTTGTGTTTTTTTTTTTTGTTGTTTCTTTTTTTAGAGATGGGGAGCGACCCATCAGGCAAGGGTCGCTCCCCTGGGGGGGCAAATTGTATTTAGACCATTTCTGCCCCCCTGGGGGCAGATTGGCCAATTTTAGGTCAATCTGCCCCCAAGGGGCAGAAACCACCAGGCACCGGGGATTTGTTTTTTGGCGCCAATGTCACGCAGGGGGAGCGACCCCGTAGGCAAGGGTCGCTCCCGGGGGGGGGGAGGGGGGGTTGGGGGGGCAAATTTATTTTAGGCCATTTCTGCCCCCCCGGGGAACAGATCGGCCTATTATTAGGCCGAACTGCCCCCGGGGGGGGGGCAGAACACTCTAGGCGCCAGGGCAATTTTTTTTTTGTGTTTTTTTTTTTTGTTGTTTCTTTTTTTAGAGATGGGGAGCGACCCATCAGGCAAGGGTCGCTCCCCTGGGGGGGCAAATTATATTTAGACCATTTCTGCCCCCCTGGGGGCAGATTGGCCAATTTTAGGTCAATCTGCCCCCAAGGGGGCAGAAACCACTAGGCACCGGGGATTTGTTTTTTGGCGCCAATGTCACGCAGGGGGAGCGACCCCGTAGGCAAGGGTCGCTCCCGGGGGGGGGGGTGGGTGTTGGGGGGGCACATTTATTTTAGGCCATTTCTGCCCCCCCGGGGAACAGATCGGCCTATTATTAGGCCGAACTGCCCCCGGGGGGGGGCAGAACACTCTAGGCGCCAGGGCAATTTTTTTTTTGTGTTTTTTTTTTTTGTTGTTTCTTTTTTTAGAGATGGGGAGCGACCCATCAGGCAAGGGTCGCTCCCCTGGGGGGGCAAATTGTATTTAGACCATTTCTGCCCCCCTGGGGGCAGATTGGCCAATTTTAGGTCAATCTGCCCCCAAGGGGGCAGAAACCACTAGGCACCGGGGATTTGTTTTTTGGCGCCAATGTCACGCAGGGGGAGCGACCCCGTAGGCAAGGGTCGCTCCCGGGGGGGGGTGGGTGTTGGGGGGGCACATTTATTTTAGGCCATTTCTGCCCCCCCCCTGGGGCCGGCTGAGCTACAGGCCAAACACCACAGGTAGGCACCTTGCAAAAAACACCTCTGTTTTCTGTGAAAAAATATGTTGTGTCCACGTTGTGTTTTGGGCCATTTCCTTTTGTGGGCGCTAGGCCTACCCACAGAAGTGATGTACCATTTTTATCGAGAGACTTAGGGGAACGCTGGGTGGAAGGAAATTTGTGGCTCCTCTCAGATTCCAGAACTTTCTGTCACCGAAATGAGAGGAAAAAGTGTTTTTTGGGCCAAATTTTGATGTTTGCAAAGGATTCTGGGTAACATAACCTGGTCAGAGCCCCGCAAGTCACCCCATCTTGGATTCCCCTGGGTTTCTAGTTTTCAAAAATGCACTGGTTTGCTAGGTTTCCTCAGGTGTCGGCTGAGCTACAGGCCAAAATCCACAGGTAGGCACTGCTTTTTATAAAAAAATGTGATGTGTCCACGTTGTGTTTTGGGCCCTTTCCTTTCGTGGGCGCTAGTCCTACCCACACAAGTGAGGTATCATTTTTATCGGGAGACTTGGGGGAACGCTGGGTAGAAGGAAATTTGTGGCTCCTCTCAGATTCCAGAACTTTCTGCCACAGAAATGTGAGTAACATGTGTATTTTTAGCCAAATTTTGAGGTTTGCAAAGGATTCTGGGTAACAGAACCTGGTCCGAGCCCCGCAAGTCACCCCTCCTTGGATTCCCCTAGGTCTCTAGTTTTCAGAAATGCACAGGTTTGGTAGGTCTCCCTAGGTGCCGGCTGAGCTAGAGGCCAAAATCTACAGGTAGGCACTTCGCAAAAAACACCTCTGTTTTTTTCCAAAATTTAGGATGTGTCCACGTTGCGCTTTGGGGTGTTTCCTGTCGCCGGCGCTAGGCCTACCCACGCAAGTGAGGTATCATTTTTATCGGGAGTCTTGGGGGAACGCTGGGTGGAAGGAAATTTGTAGCTCCTCTCAGATTCCAGAACTTTCTGCCACAGAAATGTGAGGGACATGTGTTTTTTTAGCCAAATGTTGAGGTTTGCAAAGGATTCTGGGTAACAGAACCTGGTCCGAGCCCCGCAAGTCACCCCTCCTTGGATTCCCCTAGGTCTCTAGTTTTCAGAAATGCACAGGTTTGGTAGGTTTCCCTAGGTGGCGGCTGAGCTAGAGGCCAAAATCTACAGGTAGTCACTTTGCTAAAAACAGCTCTGTTTTCTGTGATATGTCCACGTTGTATTTTGGGGCATATCCTGTCGCGGGCGCTAGGCCTACCCACACAAGTGAGGTATCATTTTTATCGGGAGACGTGGGGGAACGCTGGGTGGAAGGAAATTTGTGTCTCCTCTCAGATTCCAGAACTTTCTGCCACAGAAATGTGAGGAACATGTGTTTTTTAGCAAAATTTTGAGGTTTGCAAAGGATTCTGGGTAACAGAACCTGGTCCGAGCCACACAAGTCACCCCTCCTTGGATTCCCCTAGGTCTCTAGTTTTCAGAAATGCACAGGTTTGGTAGGTTTCCCTAGGTGGCGGCTGAGCTAGAGGCCAAAATCTACAGGTAGTCACTTTGCTAAAAACAGCTCTGTTTTCTGTGATATGTCCACGTTGTGTTTTGGGGCATATCCTGTCGCGGGCGCTAGGCCTACCCACACAAGTGAGGTATCATTTTTATCGGGAGACGTGGGGGAACGCTGGGTGGAAGGAAATTTGTGGCTCCTCTCAGATTCCAGAACTTTCTGCCACAGAAATGTGAGGAACATGTGTTTTTTTAGCCAAATTTTGAGGTTTGCAAAGGATTCTGGGTAACAGAACCTGGTCCGAGCCACACAAGTCACCCCTCCTTGGATTCCCCTAGGTCTCTAGTTTTCAGAAATGCATAGGTTTGGTAGGTTTCCCTAGGTGGCGGCTGAGCTAGAGGCCAAAATCTACAGGTAGTCACTTTGCTAAAAACAGCTCTGTTTTCTGTGATATGTCCACGTTGTGTTTTGGGGCATATCCTGTCGCGGGCGCTAGGCCTACCCACACAAGTGAGGTATCATTTTTATCGGGAGACGTGGGGGAACGCTGGGTGGAAGGAAATTTGTGGCTCCTCTCAGATTCCAGAACTTTCTGCCACAGAAATGTGAGGAACATGTGTTTTTTTAGCCAAATTTTGAGGTTTGCAAAGGATTCTGGGTAACAGAACCTGGTCCGAGCCACACAAGTCACCCCTCCTTGGATTCCCCTAGGTCTCTAGTTTTCAGAAATGCATAGGTTTGGTAGGTTTCCCTAGGTGGCGGCTGAGCTAGAGGCCAAAATCTACAGGTAGTCACTTTGCTAAAAACAGCTCTGTTTTCTGTGATATGTCCACGTTGTGTTTGGGGGCATATCCTGTCGCGGGCGCTAGGCCTACCCACACAAGTGAGGTATCATTTTTATCGGGAGACGTGGGGGGAACGCTGGGTGGAAGGAAATTTGTGGCTCCTCTCAGATTCCAGAACTTTCTGCCACAGAAATGTGAGGAACATGTGTTTTTTTAGCCAAATTTTGAGGTTTGCAAAGGATTCTGGGTAACAGAACCTGGTCCGAGCCACACAAGTCACCCCTCCTTGGATTCCCCTAGGTCTCTAGTTTTCAGAAATGCATAGGTTTGGTAGGTTTCCCTAGGTGGCAGCTGAGCTAGAGGCCAAAATCTACAGGTAGTCACTTTGCTAAAAACAGCTCTGTTTTCTGTGATATGTCCACGTTGTGTTTTGGGGCATATCCTGTCGCGGGCGCTAGGCCTACCCACACAAGTGAGGTATCATTTTTATCGGGAGACGTGGGGGAACGCTGGGTGGAAGGAAATTTGTGGCTCCTCTCAGATTCCAGAACTTTCTGCCACAGAAATGTGAGGAACATGTGTTTTTTTAGCCAAATTTTGAGGTTTGCAAAGGATTCTGGGTAACAGAACCTGGTCCGAGCCCCGCAAGTCACCCCTCCTTGGATTCCCCTAGGTCTCTAGTTTTCAGAAATGCACAGGTTTGGTAGGTTTCCCTAGGTGGCGGCTGAGCTAGAGGCCAAAATCTACAGGTAGGCACTTCGCAAAAAACACCTCTGTTTTTTTCCAAAATTTAGGATGTGTCCACGTTGCGCTTTGGGGTGTTTCCTGTCGCCGGCGCTAGGCCTACCCACGCAAGTGAGGTATCATTTTTATCGGGAGTCTTGGGGGAACGCTGGGTGGAAGGAAATTTGTAGCTCCTCTCAGATTCCAGAACTTTCTGCCACAGAAATGTGAGGGACATGTGTTTTTTTAG
The DNA here is from genome assembly GCF_031143425.1 of Pleurodeles waltl. NCBI lineage: Eukaryota > Metazoa > Chordata > Amphibia > Caudata > Salamandridae > Pleurodeles > Pleurodeles waltl. Next base: position 280,179,365 of record NC_090443.1, on the reverse strand, counting down.
CCAAATGTTGAGGTTTGCAAAGGATTCTGGGTAACAGAACCTGGTCCGAGCCCCGCAAGTCACCCCTCCTTGGATTCCCCTAGGTCTCTAGTTTTCAGAAATGCACAGGTTTGGTAGGTTTCCCTAGGTGGCGGCTGAGCTAGAGGCCAAAATCTACAGGTAGTCACTTTGCTAAAAACAGCTCTGTTTTCTGTGATATGTCCACGTTGTGTTTTGGGGCATATCCTGTCGCGGGCGCTAGGCCTACCCACACAAGTGAGGTATCATTTTTATCGGGAGACGTGGGGGAACGCTGGGTGGAAGGAAATTTGTGTCTCCTCTCAGATTCCAGAACTTTCTGCCACAGAAATGTGAGGAACATGTGTTTTTTAGCAAAATTTTGAGGTTTGCAAAGGATTCTGGGTAACAGAACCTGGTCCGAGCCACACAAGTCACCCCTCCTTGGATTCCCCTAGGTCTCTAGTTTTCAGAAATGCACAGGTTTGGTAGGTTTCCCTAGGTGGCGGCTGAGCTAGAGGCCAAAATCTACAGGTAGTCACTTTGCTAAAAACAGCTCTGTTTTCTGTGATATGTCCACGTTGTGTTTTGGGGCATATCCTGTCGCGGGCGCTAGGCCTACCCACACAAGTGAGGTATCATTTTTATCGGGAGACGTGGGGGAACGCTGGGTGGAAGGAAATTTGTGGCTCCTCTCAGATTCCAGAACTTTCTGCCACAGAAATGTGAGGAACATGTGTTTTTTTAGCCAAATTTTGAGGTTTGCAAAGGATTCTGGGTAACAGAACCTGGTCCGAGCCACACAAGTCACCCCTCCTTGGATTCCCCTAGGTCTCTAGTTTTCAGAAATGCATAGGTTTGGTAGGTTTCCCTAGGTGGCGGCTGAGCTAGAGGCCAAAATCTACAGGTAGTCACTTTGCTAAAAACAGCTCTGTTTTCTGTGATATGTCCACGTTGTGTTTTGGGGCATATCCTGTCGCGGGCGCTAGGCCTACCCACACAAGTGAGGTATCATTTTTATCGGGAGACGTGGGGGAACGCTGGGTGGAAGGAAATTTGTGGCTCCTCTCAGATTCCAGAACATTCTGCCACAGAAATGTGAGGAACATGTGTTTTTTTAGCCAAATTTTGAGGTTTGCAAAGGATTCTGGGTAACAGAACCTGGTCCGAGCCACACAAGTCACCCCTCCTTGGATTCCCCTAGGTCTCTAGTTTTCAGAAATGCATAGGTTTGGTAGGTTTCCCTAGGTGGCGGCTGAGCTAGAGGCCAAAATCTACAGGTAGTCACTTTGCTAAAAACAGCTCTGTTTTCTGTGATATGTCCACGTTGTGTTTGGGGGCATATCCTGTCGCGGGCGCTAGGCCTACCCACACAAGTGAGGTATCATTTTTATCGGGAGACGTGGGGGGAACGCTGGGTGGAAGGAAATTTGTGGCTCCTCTCAGATTCCAGAACTTTCTGCCACAGAAATGTGAGGAACATGTGTTTTTTTAGCCAAATTTTGAGGTTTGCAAAGGATTCTGGGTAACAGAACCTGGTCCGAGCCACACAAGTCACCCCTCCTTGGATTCCCCTAGGTCTCTAGTTTTCAGAAATGCATAGGTTTGGTAGGTTTCCCTAGGTGGCAGCTGAGCTAGAGGCCAAAATCTACAGGTAGTCACTTTGCTAAAAACAGCTCTGTTTTCTGTGATATGTCCACGTTGTGTTTTGGGGCATATCCTGTCGCGGGCGCTAGGCCTACCCACACAAGTGAGGTATCATTTTTATCGGGAGACGTGGGGGAACGCTGGGTGGAAGGAAATTTGTGGCTCCTCTCAGATTCCAGAACTTTCTGCCACAGAAATGTGAGGAACATGTGTTTTTTTAGCCAAATTTTGAGGTTTGCAAAGGATTCTGGGTAACAGAACCTGGTCCGAGCCCCGCAAGTCACCCCTCCTTGGATTCCCCTAGGTCTCTAGTTTTCAGAAATGCACAGGTTTGGTAGGTTTCCCTAGGTGGCGGCTGAGCTAGAGGCCAAAATCTACAGGTAGTCACTTTGCTAAAAACAGCTCTGTTTTCTGTGATATGTCCACGTTGTTTTTTGGGGCATATCCTGTCGCGGGCGCTAGGCCTACCCACACAAGTGAGGTCTCATTTTTATCGGGAGACATGGGGGAACGCTGGGTGGAAGGAAATTTGTGGCTCCTCTCAGATTCCAGAACTTTCTGCCACAGAAATGTGAGGAACATGTGTTTTTTTAGCCAAATTTTGAGGTTTGCAAAGGATTCTGGGTAACCGAACCTGGTCCGAGCCACACAAGTCACCCCTCCTTGGATTCCCCTAGGTCTCTAGTTTTCAGAAATGCACAGGTTTGGTAGGTTTCCCTAGGAGGCGGCTGAGCTAGAGGCCAAAATCTACAGGTAGTCACTTTGCTAAAAACAGCTCTGTTTTCTGTGATGTGTCCACGTTGTGTTTTGGGGCATATCCTGTCGCGGGCGCTAGGCCTACCCACACAAGTGAGGTATCATTTTTATCGGGAGACGTGGGGAAATGCTGGGTGGAAGGAAATTTGTGGCTCCTCTCAGATTCCAGAACTTTCTGCCACAGAAATGTGAGGAACATGTGTTTTTTTAGCCAAATTTTGAGGTTTGCAAAGGATTCTGGGTAACAGAACCTGGTCCGAGCCACACAAGTCACCCCTCCTTGGATTCCCCTAGGTCTCTAGTTTTCAGAAATGCACAGGTTTGGTAGGTTTCCCTAGGTGGCGGCTGAGCTAGAGGCCAAAATCTACAGGTAGTCACTTTGCTAAAAACAGCTCTGTTTTCTGTGATGTGTCCACGTTGTGTTTTGGGGCATATCCTGTCGCGGGCGCTAGGCCTACCCACACAAGTGAGGTATCATTTTTATCGGGAGACTTGGGGGAACATAGAATAGCAAAACAAGTGTTATTGCCCCTTGTCTTTCTCTACATTTATTCCTTCCAAATATAGGGGTGTGTGTAAAAAAGACATCTATTTGAGAAATTCCATGTAATTCACGTGCTACTATGGTCACCCCGGAATTCAGAGATGTGCAAATAACCACTGCTCCTCAACACCTTATCTTGTGCCCTTTTTGGAAATGCAAAGGTTTTCTTGATAGCTATTTTTTACTCCTTATATTTCAGCAAATGAATGACTGTATACCCGGTATAGAATGAAAACGCACTGCAGGGTGCAGCTCATTTATTGGCTCTGGGTTCCTCGGGTTCTTGATGAACCTACAAACCCTATATATCCCCGCAACCAGAGGAGTCCAGCAGACGTAACGGTATATTGCTTTCGATAATCTGACATTGCAGGGAAAAGTTACAGAGTAAAAAGTAGAGAAAAATTGATGTTTTTTTCACCTCAATTTCAATATTTTTCTTTTTCAGCTGTTATTTTCTGTAGGAAACCCTTGTAGGATCTACACAAATGACCCCTTGCTGGATTCAGAATGTTGTCTCCTTTTCAGAAATGTTTAGGTTTCTGGGATCCAGCATTGGTTTCATGACCATTCCTGTCACTGACTGGAAGGAGGCTGAAAGCACAAAAAATTGCACAAATGGGGTATGCCCCAGTAAAATGCCAAAATTGTGTTGAAAAATTGGGTTTTCTGATTCAAGTCTGCCTGTTCCTGAAAGCTGGGAAGCTGCTGAGTTTAGCACCGCAAACCCTTTGTTGATGCCATTTTCAGGGGAAAAACCACAAGCCTTCTTCTGCAGCCCCTTTTTCCAATTTTTTTGAAAAAAACGAAATTTTCACTGTATTTTGCCCAATTTCTTGGCCTCCTTCAGGGGAACCCACAAAGTCTGGGTACCTTTAGAATCCCTAGGATGTTGGAAAAAAAGGACGCAAATTTGGCTTGGTTAGCTTATGTGGACAAAAAGTTATGAGGGCCTAAGCGCGAACTGCCCCAAATAGGCAAAAAAAGGCCTGGCACAGGAGGGGGAAAAGGCCTGGCAGCGAAGGGGTTAAGGAAAACGGGCTGCATTACAAAAAAAAAAACTGCTTTATTTAAAAGCAGTCACAGACATGGTGGTCTGCTGTCTCCAGCAGGCCACCGTCCCTGTGAGTGCCGCGAGTCTCATGGGGGTCGCAAATTGCGACCCATCTCATGAATATACATGAGGTGGGCCTTTGCGACCCCCTTGCGTGTTGCCTACATTCCGATTTGCGACTCGCAAATTGCGAGTCGCTCTGACTCGCAATTTGCAAGTCGCAAATTGGAACCTCCCTACATCTGGCCCAAGATGTGTTATGGATTTAGTGTGATATTTACACAGAATGCATTCCTGCAAATGTCCCTGCGACAACTTTCATTTACGTCTATAGTCCCAGACAGGAAGAGACGCATTTGCAAGATGCTCTGGAACGCTCAACCTCCTAAAGGTGCTTTCATGTAAAGCTGGCCTTTAGTGGTTGCATAGAATTCAAGTAAACCATCGGCTCCACTGATATTCCTGATTGTAAAGATGTATTTTTCCCTAGAGGCTTGCACGCCTATCTCTTTCAATTTTTTCTTCAGCAGCATCTTCATAATAGAGGGATCTAATATATAGGAGGGAGTCCGATTAAACTGTTCCTCTGCCTGTGTTAGATAGATGGCCCATCTGCTGGATTTGTCTTTAAAGTTTGCTTTCAGAGTCCCTCTCAGGCTATCGGTATTAGCCTTGCAAACACTATGATAGAACTTTATCATGTCCATTTTGCACATTATTTCAATTTTTACTATGTCTAGTTCCAGACGTATCCCTGGATGCCTAGTTGGTCTGGGGATCTGGAATAACCTTTTGTAAGCTCTCATCTGTCAATTCTCTAATGGAGTTGTCAATCTGCCAGGAAACGCAATATGCCCATAGGAGATTGCAGGTAGTAATTTCGCCTTTAACACTCTCCTTATTGCCTCTGATGTTGGTGCCGTAAGCCAATGATGGAGTTTTGCTAATGCATAAGAGATTTTCTCTGCTTTGGCTGTCAGTGCCGCAACCTGATGTGATATTCTCCCTGTGTTTGATAACCAAACTCCCAGGTAATGATATTTGTCTTCCATCTCTATGCTTAGGGGTCTGACTTTCCAAGATCTTTTATGATTTTTTACATGGCGGCCAAACACCAGAACCTTGTTTTTTTGCAGCATTTGCTCTAACGCATTTCTCTCATTATAGCTGTGCAATATATCTAAACCCCTTTTTAGCCCTGTCCGGGTTTGGGCAAGCAGGACCAGATCATCCACATATTGGATTATGGGGAGCATAGTTTGTCCCTCGGAGGGATCGTATTACCTCTAAGCAACTCCGCACCCAGATCCGCTGTATACAGATTGAAAAGGGTAGGGGCAATAACACAGCCCTGCTTAAACCTTTGTTGGTGTGGATCGTCCTTGTTACATGTGTGTTTGTGATGTTTATAGTGCAATTATTGATGCAAGCAGTTTCCTTGGTATCCCCTAGGACGCCAAATTTCTTCCAAAGGTTATGGCGCACCACCCTATTGAAGGCCGCACTATAGTCAATAAAACATGCAAAGAGCAGCTTAGATGATGGTTTCAATTCTTTTTGACCTAGATATGAGAGTGTGATGACATTATCTAGGGTAGACGAACTAGGTCTGAAGCTGGTTTGGTATGTAGGTATGAAATCATTTTCTGATATCCAGCTTTCAAGCTCTTGAAGCAAGACCCTTGCGTAAGCTTTGCCATCTACATCTAGTAAGGCTATCAGCCTATAATTTTCAGGAAGGGTGATGCCCCCTTTTTTGTAAACAGGATGAAGTATTGATCCTTTCCAGGCCTCTGGGCCCACAGAGTAGTATAGGCAGTCATTAACTATAGCGGTCAGAGGCTCGTCCCAATAAGCTTGATCGTCTCTGAATGTGCTCCCTGGAAGACCATTGGGCCCGGGAGCCCCATTGCGCCTCATGTTGCCAAGCACCATTTGCACAGTTTTAATAATGACGGTTACTGCCGTATCATCTAGCCCATCTACTTCATGGTTCCACCCAGAGATTTCTTGGGCCTCTGCATACTTTGGGTCCACATAAAGATTTCCCTCGTACTTTTCCCAATCACTGGCGGAAATCACATTAACAGTGGTTACGGATGTATGTATCAGAGAGTTGATATAGTCCCAAAATGATCTGCTTTTATTGGGCGGCCGCAATGCAACCAAGCGTTTCCAACATTCTTTGGTCTCTTTTATCTTCAATGTCCATATTGCTCTTTTGTACTCTTTTTGTGCCTGCCTCTTATGGGCTTCCATTGCAGGAGTTTTGTTCCTCTTATAGCACCTTTCTGCTTGCCGACATCTCCTTTTGATTTGTATGAATTCCTTGGTTACTGGCAGTTTGTCCGCAGTTTGTCCGCACTTTGTCTTTTACACCCAGTGTGGTCATCCTGCGCTCTGCCACAGAGCTGGGCATGTAGATTCTAAAGCGCATATCCCCATTGGTCCATTGTCTGACCTGCCCCAGACTGAAGATTTATAGGTCCATTAGCCTGCTTCCATTCCTAATATCTTACTTGGCAGGCCACGCTCCATTTAATTTGTTTTGTTAATGGGCATAAGCCAGATGTAATGCATTTGCTAAGTACAGTGGCGTAACAAAACTTGAACCCCCCAAACTGCAATATTTAACAACACTTTAGTGCTGTTAAGTAGTAGTAGGAAAAGTGGCAATCATGGATTCTCTTGAATTAATCATTCAGTCATCTAGCAGTAACAAAAACATGTCCTACAATCCACATAGAAAGTTGGGGTGAATTTTGGATGGTAAGCAGGGAAACTCCCTTTTCCTGGATTCTCTTTCATTTACAAAGCTCAGAAAAAGTACATCCATGAAGTGCTGCAAGATTACTTGCCTGGCTATACAGTCATGGACAACCTGATGCGATGCTCAGACAGGGACAGAGGCTATTAATGGTTTCTTAGATGCGTAAATCAGCTCAGCAGACTGCTGTTTCCGCCCATCTTGTTGGCTGCCATCAACCAATCAGAACAGGCCTCTGTTGTTAGACCCTTCCAATTGGTTACAAAAAAACAACTGCGTAGCCCTGGCTTCCTGGACCGTTTTGTAGTAACCTGACTAATGCTTTTCTCATAAGTGGACAACAAACCAACCCTTCTTTCTAGTATACCTGCAAAGTTCTGGGTATTTTCTGTAGCTATGATCCACTCTTCAGGCAAATGTTGAAAGGTATGATTTATTCAAGATCGTCCTGAAGTAACAGTCTCATCTTTAGGTCAGTATCAGATCCTCCTGGAATAAAACAGACATATCCATGAGTTATCTGGAAAATTACATGTATATATCTGTATATATATGTGTGTGTGTGTGTGTGTGTGTGTGTGTGCGTGTGTCTGTATTCATATCACTACATATTTAGATGGATGGGTATCTCTGTGTACGATGTATATGTTAATTTCAACTGTTAAAAAAAATCCACTTCCTTCAACCTTTTTCCCATTCACCCTCTGTCGGACCCATCCAAAACCTTTTTGACATTGAACGGTTGAACATCATTTTCAAATGTCCCCCTCTTTTTATGCAATTCTCCCAACTAACATGACCACATGTCCACTACTTTCAATGTACAGCTTCCCTTTTCTAATCCATCCCCAAAATTCTATCCATACTCCAAGCACCACTACACACACAAGAACTGATGAGCACAAACTTACCAGAACTAATTCACAAGAAAACAAGAAAGTCTATATTAATAAGGTACTATTTATCTTTAACTCTAATCTTGGGTTCTAGAGTAGCACGCTACTCACTGCAAGGTAAGCACTATAAAACACAATTTACAATTACAAAAGCTACCTGGCTTCAAAGCTATGAAGAGAACATACAGGCTGATACGTAGAAAGCATGTTGAACCCCAAATTGGTCTATTGGCACTACACACAAAGAAAAAATGTGTTTATTGTTGCCCAGTTCAGTGGTACTCATTTTATCTACTTTGGAAGGATGAAACCCTCAATGAACTAGCCAGGAGATTAACATGCAACCATGGGGTCAAGCATAAATCTCTTGAGAAGATACATTATTTCACTGAACCAACAGACAGAGCTGAGATACTAATGAAATACAAGCAGACACTATCATCCAAAAAGATCACAGGCCCATAGGCATATACCGCAGGGATAGGAGGGAGCTCACCATTATTGACATACCAGATAATCGAAGTCATCAATACCAAAACGTTCCAGAAGATTACTGAATAACTGAGGGCAGTATGCCTTGAACTTAAAGTGACTAGGAAAGTTCTCCTGGTTAAAAAGATAATACAATTTAAATGCAATCAGCATAATATATCCTTCACTGAAGGTGACTCTATGTAAAACAAGTGGATCCTGCAGTGCCGAGTATTACTAAATTAGTAGTGTTGACACAAGTATGTAAGTATCTGGATGCAAGCAGGTCAGTTTGCAATATACTGAGTATTTGTGTGTGTTCTGATGTTCAGTGTTCACTTGAAAAATCAGGGCGTATTAAATCATACAACAGTTTAATCCACTGTCTGTAATCTGGTTTGAGTGTTCTACCAAAATTCAGGAAGCCTAGCAATGATTGTAGCTTCTTTCTCCAGGAAATGCGGGCAATGTGTTTGCCTTCATTTGAAAGTTTGTATCCCAGAAACAGGACACTAAGAAAAGCAAATTTTGTTTTCTGAAAATTAAATTTGCAGCTGTACTCGGCAAATCCCAACACTGTGCGATTTGTCAGATAAATATCATCACATAAAACAATGCTTTTGAGTCAGTTTCATGTGAAATTGATGTTACTCAGGCTGCAAACAGCCCAGGCTGTTCTTACACCCCTGGGTAAGTCCACAAAACCGTCTCTGTGAACCTAGGGCAGAGAACGCCATTAAGTCTCTGCTTTCAGGTGCTATAATTTGGCAGAGAACCCCATGAGAATTTTTTTTATGTACTATGTTGTTCATTAAGGCCGTACAGTGTGAGTTTTGAATTGCAAATGTGCGTGTGTGTTTAAGTGTCTGTAGTCTAAGACTATACAACAGGAATTATCTGGTTTTATTACAGGAAAAAGAGGATTATTCATAGGAGAGACACAGGGTTTGACTACTCCCTGGTACTCAGGTTGTGAGAGAATTATCCCGATCAGTGCTTTAGCTTTAAGTTTAATAGGATATTTTGGTTGTTCCTGTAGATTATAGCGTATAGGTATTATATGGTGGAGGGAATCTATATCCCAACCTACATGGTTGCAAAAGACCGCCGGATCTTGTGCAAGAGCCCAGTCTTCAGCAGAAACTTGTTTTACTGCTTCAGGAAAAAGAACAGAGAATGATGATATTATTACATTCTCACCTTGTGAATCTTTCTTTACAAACTCAGGCGGCCAACCATTTTCAGCCAGGAGAATGTTGTTAGTGTATGTTAGTTTATCCCAGTAAAGCACCTTGAAAGGGTGCAGTATATCGCACTCAATTTAATTGTCCAATTTGTAAAGTCTACTGGGAGGTCTCATCCTCTGGTCTGATGTTTCAGCTTTGTATGATTGTACTAGTTGCTCGCAAAATCAGAAACTCTTGAAGATTCCAGCGAACTATTGTAACCTCTGCCGCTCTGTTTAGCAGTGTCAGTGCCCATGCCTTGTTCAAAAGGAGTGTCCTCAAGATGTATGGCATATGAAGCAGAAATGCCTGCCAATTTCTTATTTTTGAACAGGGGTTTTTCTTGTGGAAGTTTATTTTTATTTTTATGCTCTTTTTGGTTTCACAATCTTGTCATGATTGCATTTGGAGTGCTTGTCAGATGACTCCTGATAGAAACAAGAAGAATGCATATCAGTATACTGATACCTCTCAGGCTACTTAAGTGTATCACGGTTGGGCAAATTTAAGCGATTTCAGTGGGCTCCGGTTGTGGAGATCAACCACTTGTTTTTGATTTATCTTTATTTTTAGGTTTATCCCCACATTTTTTAGAGGACGCTGGTTACCCGTTTGTAATGGTCTCGGTAAGCTTTTCTTTTAAGCTGTGGCTTATTAGGCCTGGCTCCCAAATATCTCGACCTATAGAAGAATAGGTTTCTGCAATACTTTTTGGCAGCTCGCGGTCTTGATCCTGTTTAAGAACCTGCGCAAGCCTTTGGCATAGTGCCAATGTTGCTGCCTACCCATTAGTAGTGCTTAAAATTATTGAGGATACAGTGGCGAAATTGCCTATTAATTTCATCCCCAAATATATGTCAGGGGACACCCCGTATTCATTCTAAATCTGTTTCAGCACCTCAGGCAAAACAGCTATTCTTGGAGTACCATGTGTTATGGTATACACAGCAGTAAAGATAGTGCCCCAAGAGATACAGGGCCAGATGTAGGAAACACTTTGCGAGTCGCAAACGGCAAAATCTGCCGTTTGCGACTCGCAAATGCGTGTTTCCTATGCAGAAATGCATTTTGCGAGTCGTTACCGACTCGCAAAATGCATTTCCGAATCGCAAATAGGAAGGGGTGTTCCCTTCCTATTTGCGAGTCGCAGTGGTATGCAACGCGGTCGCAAATGGAGTCGCAGTTACCATCCACTTCAAGTGGATGGTAACCCACTCGCAAATTGGAAGGGGTCCCCATGGGACCCCTTCCAGTTTGAGACTGGACCCCAAAACATTTTTTCAGGGCAGGGAGTGGTCCAAGGGACCACTCCCTGCCCTGAAAAAACCGAAACAAAAGGTTTTGGATTTTTTTGAAATGCAGCTCGTTTTCCCTTAGGGAAAACGGGCTACATTTAAAAAAAAAAAAACTGCTTTATTTAAAAGCAGGTCGCTAACATGGAGGTCTGCTGACGTCAGCAGGCCTCCATGTTAGCGAGTGCCTATACTCGCAATGGGGCCGCAATTTGCGACCCACCTCATGAATATTCATGAGGTGGGTCATTGCAACCCCATTGCGAGTTGCAGTCGGTGTCTGAGACACCGTACTGCATAGCAATTTGCGACTTGCAAATTGCGAGTCGCAGGGACTCGCAATTTGCAAGTCGCAAATTGCCGTTTTGCTACATCTGGCCCACAGTCTTTAATTTGGGGAACACTAACAAGTGGTAGGCGCATAGTAAGAATCCTATGTTTGTCTTGGGGTTCCATATAGGGAAACACTGCTTAAAGCAGATTTGTTTTTTGATGAATCCAGAATGGAATCTCCTCCCGTCTGGCGGGAACCTTACCCATAATTGTTGTTAGATCTGCCAGTATTTTGGCTTGGTTTCCCCTGTCTTTTTGGCTTCTGACCTCCTGGTTTGAGTCTGTGCTGAATTTAGTTTTTGCTGGTTTTAGGACTCTGGACTTTACAACTGCTGACAAATGTTGAAGTGCAAGTTCTCCCTGTATAAACTGTATTGGTAATTAGTTTCTCCATGGTTGGCATTTTTGATTTACTAGTAAGTCCCTAGTAAAGTGCACTATGTGTGCCAAGAGCCGGTTAATCAAATGCTACTAGTGGGCTCCAGCGCTGATTTTGCCACCCACATGAGTAGCCCTGTAAACATGTCCCAGACCTGCCACTGCAGTGATTGTGTATGCAGTTTTGAACTGCCAGTTCAACCTGGCAAGTGTACCCACTTGCGGGGCCAAAATCTTCCCTTTTACTCCATGTAGGTCACCCCTAAGTTAGACCCAAGACAGCCCCATGGGAAGGGTGCAGTGGGTTTAAAAGGTAGTGTAGGAAGCTGGCTCTGTATATACGAAATCAAAATGAGATATAGTGTGCACAGAGTTCAGGGGTTCCCCAGAGGCTTGACAGAGGCTGAAATAGATAATACTAATGCTCTATTTGTGGTAGTGTGGTCAAGCAGTTAGGCTTATCAGAGGGTAGTGTTAAGCATTTGTTGTACACACACAAGCAATAAAAGAAACATACACTCAATGACTTAACGTCAGACCAATAGGATTTTATATAGAAAACTGTGTTTTGTTAATTTATTTCTAGAACCACAAGATTCAGTTTGCAGGTAAGTACATAAATTAAAGGTACTTTTCATATACATAATCAGGACTTTGAATAGAATCGACAATGTATACAGTTTCCTTTCAAATGGCAAAAAGCTATTTTAAAAGTGGACACTGCAATTTTCAACAGTTCCAGGGGAAGAAAAAATAGTACAGTTTTACAGGTAAGTATTCAACTTACAGTTCCTTTCTCTGGGGTTTAGGTAGTCCGTTGTTGAGAGTTCAAGTTAACCCCAAACACCCTCCACCAGTAACACGGGGCTGGTCGGGTGCAGAGGTCAAAGAGGAACCAAATTAACGTGGGCTCCTATGGAGACAGGAGTTACTCGGAATCCGGTCAGCCAGTAGGTAAGTATCTGCGACTCGGAGGGCAGACCAGGGGGGTTCAAGAGAGCACTAGGGGGGCCTCACGTGGGCACCAAACATGCACCCTCAGCAGCACCAGGGCGGCCGGGTACAGGGTGCAAACAGGGTCTCGGGTTTTCAATGCAACTCTATGAGGGGACACCGGGGGTCACTCTTAGGCTGCAGATGAGGTCCAGGGGGGCTTCTTGTGCAAACCACCAGCTGAACAGGGAGGAGAACCGCCTGCTGGTCGATGCTGCACTGGGGGTCAGTTTCTCCAAGCCTGGGGGCTGTGGGTACAGTTTGTCCTATAGGCGTTGGATATCTTCGTCTGGAGCTCGTGGTCAGGGGGGTCCTATGGATTCCCTCTGCAGGCGTCGTCGTGGAGGTTTGGAGGGGTCAACCCAGGGTGGGCTCTTGCTCCCAATCGCCTGGGGACCCTTTCTTGTTGTCCACCTGGACACGGGCTGTGGGCATCGGATGCATAGGGGTCAGGACTCACGCATCTGGAGTGAGGTTAGAGTCCTTAGCTGTAGGTTTCTTTTAGGCAGAGCCGCTGTCCTCAGGAGTTCTTGGTCCTTTTTGGTGCAGGGCAGTCCTCTGGAGTTATCAGTGGTTGCTGGGCCCGCTGGACGCGTCGCTGGTCTTTTTGCAGGTTCTTTGAAGAAGGAGAAAGGCCAGTAGGGCTGGGACCAAAGCAGTTGTCATCTTCCTTCTTCTCTGCTGGGGTTTCAGCTTAGCTTCTTCTTGTAGGTCGCCAGGAATCTGGTGAGCTAGGTTCAGGAATTCCCTAAAATCCTAGATTTAAGGGCATGTTAGGGGTCAGAGGGCAGTAGCCAATGGCTACTGTCCCTGAGGGTGGCTACATCCTCCTTGTGTACAATCCCTTTGGGGAGGGAGGCACATTCCTATCCCTATTGGTCCCTGTCCTCCAAACCAAGATGGGGGATTCTGCAGGGAGGGGGTCACTTCAGCTCTGGACACCTCCTCCTTGTTTTCCTTAAGTTTCCCACCAAACTGGCTGCCAAATGTGGGGGCTTATCTGGGGGGCGGGCATCTCCACTAGCTGGAGTGCCCTGGGGCACTGTAACACGAGGCCTGAGCCTTTGAGACTCACTGCCAGATGTTACAGTTTCTGCACGGGGGAGGTGTGGAGCACCTCCACCCAGAGCAGGCTTTGTTTCTGGCCTCGAGGGCACTAATGCCCTCTTCCCATGGGGTCAGAAACTCTTCTGCTAGTGGTAGGCTGGCCTAGACAAGTCACCCCTACACTAGAGGATTGGGTAAAATACAGGGGGCATCACCAAGATGCCCTCTGTGTGCATTTTATTAATAAATCCCACACTGGCATCAGTGGGGGTTTATTGTCCTGAGACGTTTGATAGCATTTTGACAAACTCCTACGCCATATACTTAATATGGCCACACTGCACTTACAATGTCTAAGAATGGACTTAGACACTGTAGGGGCATATTGCGCATGCAGCTATGCCCTCACCTGTGGTATAGTGCATCCTGCCTTAGGGCTGTAAGGCCTGCCACAGGGGTGACTTACCAATGCCACAGGCAGTATTTTGTGGGCATGGCACCCTGGGGGGGGGATGCCATGTCGACTTTGCCATTTTCTCTTCATCAACACACACAATCTGCAATGGCAGTGTGCATGTGTTAGGTGAGGGTCCCTTAGGGTGGCACAACACAGCCTGCAGCTCTTACTGAGCCTCCCTGGTCACAGGGCCCTTGGTACCACTGGTACCTTTTACAAGGGACTTATCTGTGGGTCAGAGGTCAGCCAGTTGTGGAAACTGTGGTACATTTTTAGAAAAAGAACACTGGTGCTGGGGGCTCGTTAACAGGATCCCAGCACACTCTGTCAAGTCAGCATAAATATTAGGCAAAAAGTGCCAGTTTCCTACAGGTAGGACATATACTAGTGTTTTTTACATGTCCTGATAGTGAAATACTGCTAAATTAATTTTCCACTATTGCAAGACCTATATCTCCCATAGGTTAACATAGGGATTGCCTTGAAATATCTTCTAAGTGTAATTTACCATTGGGATCAGATTTAGATATGGAGTTAGGGGTCTCTGAACTCACAATCTAGAAATACATCTTTTAGTGAAGTTGATTTTTAAATTGTAAGCTTGAAAATGCCACTTTTAGAATGTGGGCATTTTCTTGCTTAACCATTGTGGGGGTTATTCTAACTTTGGAGGAGGTGTTAATCCGTCCCAAAAGTGACGGAAAAGTGACGGATTTACCACCAGCCGTATTACGAGTTCATTATATCCTATGGAACTCGTAATACGACTGGTGGTATATCCGTCACTTTACCGTCACTTTTGGGACGGATTAACACTCCTCCAAAGTTAGAATAACCCCCTCTGTGTCTATGCCTGTCTGTGGAATAGACGTCTGGGTCAGGATGACAGTTGGGATTTTAGTGAATTCACTCTAGACAGTAACACAAAGGGAGCGGATGTGTGCCCTGCATATCCTGATGGGTTTTCCTGTGCTAGAATGGTGGGAGGTGCTGACACTTGCACCTGAATAGGGTCGTGCCTGTCCTTACACAAAGCAGTCTCCAACCCCCTGAAGTATGTCTGGGGTCAGGGCAGGAAAGGAAGGGTCTTGTACACTACAAAGACTTTCTTTTGAAGTTTGCCAACTACAAAGGCAGAAATGAGTATAAGTATTGGGTCTCTGAGACCACAACTTCAGAACACTTCTGGACTGAGGACATTCTGCCAGGAAGAAGAGCTAGGTGCCCTGGGAGGAACTGCCACTCTGCCTGTTGGTTTACTGTGCTGGCCTGCTGCTTGGTGCTTCTGTCTTCGGAGTGAAAGGACTGGACTTTGTTTTCTACAACCTGCTTTCCAAGGTTCTACAAGTGCTTGTACTGAGATTGCCTCCTGTTAGAAGTCTCATAGACATCAAAAACCTCATCTGCCAGCATCTGGGCTCTTTTGCTGAGAGTCCTAACTCGCCAAATGGTGCCAAATCCAGTTCCTGGGCCCTTGGGAGTGAGTTCTGGTGTAACCAAGAAGAAACCATTTTAATTGACTCCAGAGAGACTTCAGAACCGCCCCCCCCTGGTCTGACTCCAGACCGCTGTCTGCACCAGGAGCCGTGGTCAGCGATGAGTGCAACGACCGCGACTGAAACTGCAGGCCTGACGCTGCTGCAGAGTCTCCGAAGTTTTGCCCCGGATTTAGTCCATCAAGACCTCATGATAGCCCTAATTAGAGATTTAGGGCCTGATTACAACTTTGGAGGAGGTGTTAATCCGTCCCAAAAGTGATGGTAACGTGACGGATATACCACCAGCCGTATTACGAGTCCATTATATCCTATGGAACTCGTAATACGGCTGGTGGTATATCCGTCACATTTGGGACGGATTAACACCTCCTCCAAAGTTGTAATCAGGCCCATAGTGTTTGTAAGCGCTATACTAAAGTTTAATCTTTGCAAATTTGTATGTTTGCTTGTGCATGTTGGATTTTGGTTATTTTGGTCTTGTTTTATTCATCTAACTATTGACTATTTTTCTAAATTGTTGTGGAGTACGTTTGTGGTGTTTTCACTGTATTACTCTGTGTGTGTGTGTGTGTGTGTATATATAAATAATTCACGCTTTGCGCTCTGATATAAGCCTGACTGCTAGAGCCAAGCTGCCAAGGGGGTGAGCAGGGGTTATCTTAGCTGTGTGGTTCTCTTAACCTCACTAGAGTGTAGGTCCCTACTTAGACAGGGTACAAACCACTCACAACTACAGACCACATTTCTAACAATGGCATTAATAGTAACCAAACTAATTGCAGGCACAACTAACTGTGGCTGGACAGCTAGAACAGCCAACTGTGGCTGGCCAATTTGAACAGTTCTTGCTAGACAAATTGCGTAAGACATCTATATAGTCTCACTAACCCCGTATGTAGGATACAGAGTACAGGAGCAATTAATGGTAACATAGACCCAGTCTTTTGTATTGCAATGCATGTGCAAAGGTGCCTTGAAACCAATTATGATATTCCTGATATGCTAAAGCTATTTCTAATTGTGTGTAAGGGTTGTATTGATTAGGTGCAGCCACCTCAATATATGTATGAAATAATCACCTCTGCTGCAAGAAAGCTGACCCATGAATAATATACTTTGTATTTATATGCTTTGTGAGCCTCTACCATGTGTGTAAATTCTCCACCCGTTAGGGAGAGTCCCTGTTGTACCAAATATGTTATGAAAATGTGTCTACAATTAACTGGAATGATAACTGGGATAGCCATTTCAAAGAATGGGAATCAGAGAGAGATAACTACAGTGAGTAATCCTTTTAAAGGGTGCAAGCCTGAATAACCTACAGACTGAAATAGGGACTTTCTATTCAGCTGAGGATTAGTCCCTAACACCAAGGACCTCTATGTATAAGGGTGAAAAAAGAGGGTCCTTGGGTATGTGACAACTACTCAGGAGACCCATTAAATAAGTACCTTAAACAATGGTGGCACCATGCTATATTGTTTCTACAAATTAAGTAGGACTGTGTATATTGGTCAACATAAATGTCAGCATATAGAGACTCAGTCTACCTATATCATCGGGAAACATTGACGCGATTCCTAACTAGCTCACAATGCCTGATCTGAACCTCTAAACTTGACAGGGTACCAGATGGTGTGTGCAACCTTGAACATAACGTACTCTGATTTCCAAGGAAATTGTGGAAACAGATCCACCCTCCTGTTGTCAATCTGCATACCCAAGACAAGACACAAGGAAGAGACAGGAATGTTGTATAAACTACTTATTGCAACAATCTTATTCTTGTGTAACAAAAAAAATAGGCAAACTAGCCCGAGCACAGTAACCAGCATTACAGATATGGTGAAGAAAAATGCATAATTCAACTATGATAATGTGATTGTATTGGTGCACTCCTATCTGTCACTTCCTAGGGTATCAAGAGCATGGTGGAAGCACCCTCTGCCAGTTCAATTGGGAAGACCCAACCCCCATACCTGGATAGATGTATCGGGAAGCCGATCAGGTGCAGTGCAAGTGATGGTCCGTGCAAAGCAGGGGTTAGAATCAGCCTCAGAATCAGCAGGGCTGCATCTCGGGCACAGCGTGCACACGTTCCAGGAAAATCCTAGCAGAAGTGCTCCTCTTCCAAATATGACGCAGAGGTAGTTTATATAATAAATCCACAGTTTGTGTCAAAACTGTGTTGACAGGTGCAGGCTTGATGCTATAATATGTCTGGATAGATGAGAAGTAGTGATGATGGATGAAAAGTAGGGATGAGAGATGAGAAACAGGGATGATGGAAGAAAAGCTGGGATGATGGATGGATTAATGATTGATGAGACGTAGGGATGATGTATGATGGGTGAGAAGCAGAGATGATGGATGAGAAGAGGGATGATGTATGAAAAGTATGGATGATGGATGAGAAGCAGGAATGAGATGCAAGGATGAGAAGTAGGGATGATGGAAGAGAAGTAGGGATGATAGATGAGAAGTAGGGATCATGTATGATGGATGAGAAATATGTATGATGGATGAGAAGCAGGGATGAGAAATGAGGAGTGAGGATGTCCTAAAATGGATGCTGTACAGCTGCACTACAGTCACACTACAGTAATGCTGCTAAATAAACTTGCTTACTACAAGATTGCTTTGTAATTATGCAGCAATCACATTACCCAGTAGTTACCCAGTAGTTTCAGCTAGACTGAGATTAAACAGAATACTTTTGTGGGCCGCAGGTTTCAAAGATTGCTGTACCATCTTGTCCCCACAGACAGAAGCAGGCCTTCAACTTTCCTCAATGGTCCAAGATCTCTCCTATTCTGCATTGAGCTTTCCATGCCTTTGCTCCTGTTGAGCCCTTATTTTTGACTAAACACTTTTTAAAATACTTTGGCCTTTTTCAGGGCTCTATGGTAAATCGCTATTCTTTCCAGAGGCAACCAACGACAGCTATGTTATCCTGAACCCGGAAAAGAAGATGCCGCTTTGGGCGTTCACGCTGTGCATGCGCATCTCCACACCACTGCAGCCCACGGGGCGGGAGATCACCCTGTTCGCCTACCGCACCATGTTCGATGCACTCAATCTCAGTCGGGAGAAGAATGGCCGCCTGGGCTTCTACCTGAGCAGCCCAGGTGTATACTTCCGGATCCCTAAGCTTGGACCCAAGTGGACACACCTCTGCCTGACATGGGAGTTTCGGCGTGGCCGTGTTCAAGCCTTCGTAAACGGCATGCCGACCAGGGCTCGTCGCTACGTAAGCGGCCACCAAATTTTACCTGGGGGTCTTTTCATGCTGGGGCAAGACCCAGATGCAGTCAGAGGCAATTTCTTTCCAAATTCAAGCTTCGTAGGGGAAATCAAGGACCTGTATATGTGGAATAGGAAGCTGCACAAAGGCTTGATCGCACGTGTGTTCTTTGGAGATCACATTCCGGAAAGCAGCCTCCTCGACTGGAGATCCCTGTCATACAAGATATATGGGAATGTGAAAGTTAAAGAGAGTTAAAATTTGGTGCGATTAGTGATTGTCAGCAGAAGAGGCTAGGAAGCACACAGGTGGACAGATTGATGGTGGATGATCTCTTTCTGTCAGTTATTTGAGAATAAAAGATGATCAAGAAACCAGAAATAAATGAATTAATCCTTAGAAGACTGCTTTTATTTTTTCACTCTAATTAGAGTGGATTTGATTGGCTTTTATTAGAGGATGCTGCAATGCACATGTTGATGCCACGCTTATAGTGTGAACACATAATCACTGTAGTCCCATGAAGACCTTGTGGACCACCCTCAGTGCTAAGATAAATCCACAGATGGCCCTCGAAGTCCTTGTGTTCAGTGCTAAGATATCCACACTCTTGTGCACTTCAAACCTGGTGTGCCACAGTCAGTGCTATAGATAGATTACTACCTGGCCCAGACTTGTGATGTCACACTGCGCTAGGATATACTCACTGCTGCCCCATACAGACCTGGGATGCTTCTTCAGAGCTAGGCTATAGCCACTGCTGTCTAGAGCAGACCTGGGGTGTGACGGTCCATGCTGGGACATGGCTACCACTGTCACAAGCTGACCTGGAATGTCTCCCTCGGGTATCAAAATCAGTTGTAAGACCCAGACTCTGCTGTCAGGGTGCACTTGTGGAGGACCACTGTTATGGTCCTAAGATATAAACTCTGTTGCCACAGTGCAGACAGGAGGTGCCCTCATTTTTAGGATATATATACTGCTGTCCTGTGCAGATCTTGGGTGCCCCCTTCCTCAATAATAGGACATAGCCAGGGCTGTTCAGTACAGAAGTGGGGGCCCACAGTTATGGTTCTAAGATGTACCCACTGCTGTACCACAGTGACCTATGGTTCCATTCACATTGTTAGGATATACACATGGTTTTGTTAGAGGAACATATATGATGTTAGGGTATTAGCACTGCTTACTTGGTGCCAAAATCCAGACACTGATGTCTAGTACAGACCTGTAGTGTCATTATTGGTGACAAGTTATAAGCCCTGTTACACACCGAGGGGGGGCACTTTTAGTGCAAGGCTTTACCTTCTGTTGTCACATGCAGACCTGGTATGCCAACCATGAGAGCTAGGCATGCTTGTCTGCATGTCCTTATACCACGATGATTAAAAAGTGATTTTAGCAAGCATTTTCTTTCTTGCACAAAGGCTGGGCACAGACATAAGAAGTGTATCAAATTCCTCTTCCCATTATTGTATAACCTACAACTCTTGTTTGAGCTCCCCCTCCCCCTTGTGTAATCTTTATAACCTGTCAACTTCCCTAATCGAAAATGCAAAAATTCTATTTTTAGGACAGGGGACCAGTCTACCTCAAAATAGAGCTGATGTTGAAGGAGCTTATAATAATTTAACACCCCGTGTATGTGATCCTTTCAACAATATTTCTTTATCTTTCAATAAAGAAAGCCTCTTCATTTTGCTATTTACTACTCTTTTAAAAGATGATACAGATAGCTTACTTTCCCAACTTTCATGCAACCCTAAATATTTATTGCAACATCCAAGTAGGGCCCAGCGGGATGTTCACTATTTCTTTGAAGTTCTTGCCACAAAACATGGTACAGATCATTCCTCTTGTTTGTTTTTATTCTGTACCAGGTTTTCGTGTAGACCCCTTTTCCAGCTATTGTCTGGTTTATTAGCCCGAACTCCAAGCCTATTTGTGCTGGCGATGGTTTGGTGGTAAACCAAATATCTGTCTATATGTTCTTATTATACTTGTGTTTAGATATACTGCATCGCGCCCACACAGTGCAACACTGCCATACGTTAAGCTAGGTGCCAATTTGGCTGATATCACTCTTAATATTGGTAAAATGCTAAGACCATTCAAGGTTCTTTTTAGAGTTGAAAGGGCTACGCGCAATGTTAAAGCTTTCCTTTTTAAGTCCTCCCTATGTTGGGTAAAGCCTCCCCGTTCATCAAACCGTACTCCCAGATAGCGATAGGATTGGACTAACTCCACCTGTTCTCCATTCATGAACCATCTATGCTTTTTATTTATCCTCTGACTACATTCCATTACCTTGGTCTATTCTAAATTTACTGTAAGACCATTTTTCTTTGAGTAATTTGATAACCTTCCCACTAATCTCTGTAGTCCGATCTGTGTTTGGCTTATAAGAACAACATCGTCTGCATAAAGCAGATTAGATATAGACATCGGCCTAGTCTTTGGTGTGTGTGAGTTTACTACTTTTAGTTTATGTGAAAGGTCTACTAGGAACAAGTTAAAAAGATAGGTTGCCAGGAAACAGCCTTGTTTTAGTCCTTGGAAGGTATCTATTTTCCTTGACAAGACAGACCCGTCCCCTATCCGTATCCTCACCCAAGTATCAGTGTACAGGAGCTGGATAGCCTTGAGAAGACCAGATGAAATACCCATTGCTGTAAGTTTCCTCCACAGTAAATTACGATTC
Organism: Pleurodeles waltl; assembly: GCF_031143425.1. Lineage (NCBI taxonomy): Eukaryota > Metazoa > Chordata > Amphibia > Caudata > Salamandridae > Pleurodeles > Pleurodeles waltl. The sequence goes on along the minus strand of NC_090443.1, from coordinate 280,158,063 downwards.
ACTGAGTCGAAAGCTGATTTAAAATCGACAAGGCAAAGGTACATTGGTAACTTCTTGATGGTTTGTTTGTCCATTAATAATGCTAATGCTTGTATATTAGCGTATCAGCGCCAAGACAGGCATTGCTGTTCTGGTGCACTTGTGGGAGCATATATATGATGCTGTGATATGAACACAGGTACAGTGTGGACTAGCCGTGCCACCACCAGTTATTGGATATTCTCACTGCAGTCCATTGCAGATCTATGGTAAGTGTTAATAGGGAACCATAGATTTACTATTAATAGTATATCGAAGTGTAAGCATACTCCTTTGAACGCAAGGTGGCTCTAGTAATGACAAACAATTGCAAAATCAATAGGCCTTGCTATAATGTACTAACGCACGACTCAGGGATCCTATAACTGATTCCAACCCACAGCTATTATTTGTGATAGAAACCTGCCTGAGTCACGACTCACCACCCATTCTCCATAAAGACATTCCTGTTGAATACAAGACACTCCATGCAACTCATCCAGCAAAAAAAGCCAGAGCCTGGCTACAGGAGTTATTTAATACTGCGGACATTTAGTGTGGGTCACTGTTCATTCAATGCCTGCTTTCCACAATCGCAAACTTGTACATTCCTCCTAAACTACAGATTCCCATACATAATCTTCTATTTGTGGAAGCAGCCCTAATCTTCATCACTGAGAATACGTTAAGACACAAACCGCTGCATACCTGAGAGTGTAAACACTTGGTTTGATAAGCCTAACTCATAGCAAGCAAATAGGACTATCAACTTGACAGAGTATTGGTAACTACAGCCTACACCCCTCACAAAACTGGAGTTACAGATGTTTTATTTTCTGTAAATACAGCGACTAAAAATGTACCCTCCATTTCACACGACCTGCTTTTCTCCTCTACACCACATATACCTCGGTCAGTGCATAAGCGTGACTTCTTCTGTTTGCTACAGGCCATACTGAACAAGCATTTGCAATTTAATAGGTCTCGCACTTGCTTGAGTTAGAGTTATTGGTGTTGTAAATTTATAAATGGTCTTTTCTTGCCACATAAATTGGTTAACCCTGCCTCATAATTTGGTCTTTTCCTGCCATATAATTCCAGTGGCCCTGCGTAAAGCACCTCCATTTACCTTCTTCTTCTATTTGCAGCCAAAGATGAAAATGTTGCCATTTAGCATCCTAATTTAAATTTGCCATGCTGATAATTCCAATAGAATACCACTTTCACCACCCCACCATATGCAATCAGAATGCACCTAGTGAGAACAAAAAGGATTCTATCACTTTGAGACGGTTTGATTAATTTGCATATTTTGCCCTGCCTGCATTAACCAACTGACCTTTCCTACCAAAGTAAAGTATCCCCACAGATTAGCTTTACTCCATTTTTTTTCATTTAGGGTGCGCACATTACATTTTATATGCTTTCCCTGTACGTGAAAGCCAAACAAAATAGTTACCAATTATTTGTTCTTTTTAGGTAAATATCTGACTGCCCCCAGTGAACACAAAATCACAGGTCTCATACCTTCTATAAACTTCGACCAATGTGAGATCAGTGATCGTGAAGGCGGGCGTCCACTGAAACGCATATACAGACTTAGCCACACCTTTGTGGATAGCATCACTCAGGAAGAAAATAAAAACATCGTTTATTTGATGTTTGCTGCAAGTAGAAGTTGAGATTTTAAATAAGCAATATTTTTTCTTGAGAAATACGTTTCCCGTGACAACTCAGGCGCCACTCTATGTCCTTCCTGCTGCTTCTTCTTCAGTGGTCACCATCACACAAACAACATATAAAGCTGGGGGCCCTGATAAAGGGCGGTTTTACTGTTGTTGGCATTTCTGTGTCCAAACACGCACTTTTGCGAATACAGCCTCTTATTTCGAATGGCTGAACTGAGCTTGAATATGTTTTTCCATAGATTGACAATACTTAGCAACGAATCATCATATTGATATGTGCAGGTGCATCTGAACATTTTTTTAAATGTTAATGTTTAATTGTAACACATATTTTGGCCTATATTAGTATCACACGTGTATAAATTAAAAATATAATACATTTGTTACCGTCTTTGTACTGTTAATTGTTCTAGCATCAACGTCAATCTTTGTTCAATGTTATGATAGCAATTAAGTAACACATATAAACCAATATACACATTTCCCTTTTAATCTTGTCCCCATGACATCACAATCGTCCGCTTATGATGTAGCATGGCGAATGCGAAGTCACATATATTGCCCAGCAGCACATGCAGAATTTAAGTATTGGCACTGTAGGGGTCTGAAACGAACTCCTGCTGTTTCAATGACTCCCAAACCAGACTTTTGAACATTTCAGCAACGCACCTGGATCTACATTGCAGTACAGTCGTCGGAAGGAAATGTACATAAGCAACAACAAGAAAGCCAGGAATGTCTATCCTTTTAACCACACTGTGCACGTGGCAGACAAAGTCACTGTTTCTAAAAGCAAAAGACAACTTTTCTAAACATGTCCACATTTTCTTTCGGTCCCAGCTGCATACTGGCTGTTAAGAACAATGTTGTGAACACTGTCGTGTTTTTGTTAAATCCATAAAAACTCACTTTCCTATAATGCCCTTTTAAGCTACAGCAGGGGATGTATTATTCTGTTTATTCGACGGACAATCTCAGAGAAGTGTGTTTTAAATTGTATTTACAGGGAGGCATGACCCCATTCAAAGTATTGCAATTGCTTATCTAGCACCTTGACACCCGATTTAGCTTATAAATCAGAAGCGTGAATTCTTATATGCTCTAATTATTATTAGTTCACGCTCAATGAACATATAGGCTATAAGAATGCAAACACAATAGGTAACGTATTTAAACTGTCTTTGGTTTGCCCCCGTAAGCATTCTATCCACCAACTTTTTTTCTAGTTTCACTACCTCGTGCTGTTTGCCCTATCCCATAGGTGAAAGGTTGAGAAGCCGAGTTTTGTTTACCGGAAAGTACAAACATTCAGTGGTTCAGTGGAAATGGCAGTCGTACACTCAACACACCCGCAGGACTGCAACAAGTTTCCAAACGCTGGGGAAATGCCCCCTCTAACCGAGTTCAGCTGGGCGACCTCAGCACGCGGGATTAAAGTCAAAACTGAAACCAGATGGAGGGAGGAGGGACCATTACATGCTGTAAGAGGAAGAAACCTGACATAGTGTGATGGTCAACAAAAATGTTCTATTAGTGAAAGCTCCTATGGTGGGCACTTAGCATGCAAAGGAGGGACATTTAGCAAAATGCACCAATAAAAATGAAGCATTTAAGACAGGCAAATTGTTGTAAATAATATCCAAACACTAATGAAGATCCTGCTAGTTATCTTTTAATCAACCTGCCAGCCAGCTTCACTGCAACTTAAGCGAGTTTAAACACAACATTCTAAAACTACCTAACTCCATTACATCATAAGTACAACACATCCTTCTCCCTTAATAACATAACAAAAAAACAAAATTACAAGAAGTGAAACTCTAAATATAAGCTTACCTATGTATACATGTTTTTTACATTACATGTATATTACAAATGTACAAAGAAAGGAAAGGACAGAAGAATTTACTAGAAACTTTGCGTAAACGGTGGAATAGTTGTAGAGAACAAAATTATAGAGAACACACCATATTACTTTTTTTTTTTAATCCCTTACACAATCTTGTAAATAAGCTAGAGGTCTCCTGTCTCTTTGCACTCTGTGTTTTGTTTTCCCAACTTCCTCTAACCTCAAGTTAATTAATCTTCACGTTGGGCTGGCACCTGTTCCAAGTCATCCATCACTTCACTCTCATTCATTTCAGGCATGTCTTCCAACTCCTCCAATGCTCTATTCACATTCACCAACCCGAATCCGCTACCTCCCTCGCTACTATCCACATCAACACTTCCTTCCTTTCCTTTTCTGTGAGATACAGCCTCTCTCCAGTTCTTCCACTTATGACCGTTTTCAAGTACCACATACCAATCAAAAACTTGTTTAACCTTGTACGGGCCTCTAAATTTGAATAAACCCATTTTCAAATGTCCATCTTTCACCTTTACCCAATCTCCTACTTCAGTATCTGTAGTCTGGTTATTTGAGGCAAGGTGCTCATCCCTGTTACTTCCTTTCAATCAGTTTGACACCAACTTTGAACGATGTTTCCGTCCTTTCATTAATTCAAAGGGTGATTTGCTAGTTCCTCTACCCTCAGTGGTGTCCACAACCTCTTCTCAACTGCCTCACACATTTCTAATCTGTTGTATCGTCCCCTTCACCATGCGATTCATGTGTTCAACCATCCCATTCGCTTGAGGATTGTAGAGAGAAGTGCGATGATGTTTTATGCCATACGCCTCCAAATATTCTATCATTTCTGTAGACATAAGCAGAGTGCCATTATCAGTTATAAATGTATGCAGAAAGCCTTCCTTCCTTGCAGCTCCCTCAATACCTTGATAGTGTTCCTCATAGACTCCACCCTCATGAACTTAACCTCTAACCATTTAGAATAAATGTCATCCAAAACCATAGCAAATCTTAATTCCTGTCGCTTCCAGTAAGGGGACCTATAAAATCCATACAAACACAGTGACACTGTTTATTGGGCCTCTAAATATGACTAAAATTAAACGGTGTGCCGACCTTCAATCTTTTCTTGCCTTCCTTGCAGTCTGCACATCTTTCCACCCAATGAGCTGTCTGCGTATCAAAACCGGGCCACCAGAGGTTTTCCTTCACTATCCTCTGGGTCATAGTTTGACCCAAATGACCCTCGTGTGCTAATTGTATGATCTATTCCTAATATTTTCAGGTGGAACAAATCTGCCCCCCCTCATCAAAACACATCCCTCACTTACTGAGAACTCATCCAAAATCTTCAAGTAAGGTCTCACTGCAGGAACTACCATTTCTCTTCTGCTCCCTTTGTTAATCATTTCACACACTTCCTTCAAGACATAATCACTCTTCATTTCCTGTACGCACTCCATTTAAGTGAAAGTTCCAACTATGTAATTTACTACATCTTTCCATGCCACTGTCCTTCTTTCTCCTTGTTCACAACACCTGCCTAGTCAGTTACATCCAAACTCACAGGCAACTGAGACAATGCGTCCGCTTGTATGTTCCACCATCATGAAATATATTCAACGACATACCGGAACTCCTGTAAACAGGCGGCCAATCTCGCAAGTCTCGCAAGTCTGGCTGACCCCCTGCCAGCATCCCCAGGGGTAAGCACCTTCAAAAGAGGTTTATGAACCATTCTCAATTTGAAACTCATACCCCACAAATACATCCTGAAATACTCAGTAGCCCATGCCTCTGCCAGCGCTTTGTGCTCTATAACTGAGTAATTCTTCTCTGATTCTGTCAAGGTACGAGATGCAAATGCTACAGTTCTCTCACCCCCCCTTCTTTATGGATTTGAGAAAGAACTGAACCAATCCCGATGACACTAGCATCAACAGTGAGAACAGTGTCCAAATTGACATCAAAAGGTACTAGATTGTCAGCTTTACACACTTCACATCTTATACCATCAAAACACCTTTGTTGCTCCTCACTCCATTTAAATATATGTCCCTTCCTCAACAACACTGTCAAGTCTTCAGTTTTTGAGGCAACATTTTCCACAAACTTGGATTAATAATCAAACCCATGAATGATCTCAATTGATCTCTATTACTTGGTTGGGGAGACAATTCTATGGCTTCCAATAAATTTCTCTCTGGTTTAACACCCCAGGAGAAGCAGTATGACCCAAATAAACAATCTCCTCATACAAAAATGCACATTTCTCTCTCTTAGAGTGGCAGACCTACATCCAATAACTTCCTAAGAACTTCTCTTAACACAGTGTTATGTTGTTCCACTGTGGCCCCATAAATGAGGCTATCATCTTGAAAAGAAACATAACATTTCTGAAGCCTTCAAATATTTGTGACATCAATCGTTGAAAAACACTAGTGGCTGATGACAACTCAAACAGCATTCTAGTAAAACAAAACGCTCCTTCCATGGTATTAAAAGCCGTCAGATCCTTGGATTCATTGTGCAACCAGATTTAATGGTAAGCACTTTTCAAATCTAGCTTTGAAAAGAACTTCCCGCCATTCAGCAACAGCAACAATTCGTTGATGTTGGGTAAAGGGTAATTATCTGTAACAATATTTTGGTTGATACGCCTCAAGACCACACAGAACCTTACCCGTCCGTCAGACTTCTTTGTTACCACCACCAGGGATGTCCATGCAGGGGCTTCAACTGGCTCAATTATCCCTTCTTTCACCATCCCTTTCAACATTTCTTTCACCTCTTCTCTAAATATAACAGAAACTTTTCTTACTTTATGTTTAACAGGTATTGCCCCACTCTTCAACCTAATCTTATGCACATACCCGTGCACTTCAACTAACCCTTCCCTGATTTACCTCGACCAAAATTTCATTCACATATTTGTCCTCAACAACCATTACTTGTTCCTGTGCTCTGGGATTCACTATGATGTTCAAATCATATTGGTGCATTCAGCCTAATATGGGAGGCCCTGCTTTCGCAACATATACTTTGCCCTGAGTTTTTCTTGATTTAAATTAAATTCCAGACACAAAGTAACCTAAAATATCAACCTCTTCACCGGGCAAATATCTTTAGGTAATAAGGTCACATGTGTCCATGTTTTGAAATAAATATCCTTAGGTATACCGTGAGCCAGTGTACACCATTAGCTCTGCATCTCTCCCAAAGATGTTGAACCATGCCTTAGGCCTACTTTCCCTCCTTTCTATTTCACCATCATCACCCACACTCAAGATACGATCTTGAATTAAACCTAGATTGCAGTCATACGAGTCAGCAACCACCGATACTTTAGACTTAGACCATTCTTTGCACATGCATGCATAATGACCTTTGCGCCTGCATTTCCTGCACTCTTTATTGATGGCAAAACAGAACTTACAATCACTCCCATGAAAATTACTACCACATCTATTACACACTTTTGTATCATTTTTGAGTGTGTGATTCCTTTGTGGTTACTTATTCTTTCCTACCGCTCCAACACTGTTGTTTACTTCTTTAGCCATGCCAACACTCCATTTATTCATTTCCCTCAAACACTACTCAGATTCCTCTATAACCTTTGCCATTCCAATTGCATCTCTTAAGGTTGTTTTTTTTGCTGCCCATAATCACTCTTGAATTTTACGACTCTTATACTGTACCATTAACTGATCAATCTGGATACAAATTCATATATACTCTTACCACTGCATTGTGGTTGAGTATAAAACTTATATCTTGCCATAATTACATGTGTTTCCTTTGCAAATCTGTTGCGTAATCTGAGTCTGGCTTCTCTGTAAACATCAGACATTCTAGAGCCATTGTCCAATACCTCAGGCAAGAATTTAAATATCCTTTGACCTTCATACCCTAATGCATTTTACAGAATTGCCTTCCTCCTTTCTGAGCAGAACTCTTTACTGTCCAAGGCTGTTAAATATTTATCAAACATGTCAATCCAATCTTCCCACTGGATTGTAGGTGACCCTTGATGCTGTAAAAAAAAACGGAGGCACTGAAATGGATGTTTTGTTTGGATAGTGAACTTGTAACAATAAATCACGACACTCTTTCTGGTTTTAAGGTGTGTGCAGCACCATGCTGTTCCTATTCTCAAAAATAAAAAAAACACACAAAAATAATAAAAAATAATGCAGTCCAATGGTGAGCGCGTCACTGTGCTGCTTCAACCAGCACAGTAACTAACTATCGAAAATTATTCCTGCTCGTTAGACCTGATGAAATCACTTTGCCTTTAAGAGCCGAGAACAGCGTCCACCTTTAAGCAAAAAGAAGGTGGGCACGTCACCGCGTGAAACGTGCTCCAAATAACAAAGAAGGTGTGCACGTCATCTCGTACACCGCTGCTAGGTAAAATTCGTCTTGCTGCCTGCCTCGTGAAAATGCCTCGCACTATCCCCAATGCGCCGTGAACTACTCAAGCTGCACCTTGCTTTGTCTGCGCTGTTGCCACACGCTGGAAGCATCCATGTGAATGCGCACTACAAACTTGACTGGCAGCGCTCACGCCGCATCTCGTGCTGCTTGCGCCACTGTACACTCTCCGAGCACACTGGCAAAACGCTAATTTTAATAAATCAAAGGCAGTACCTGGTGAGCGGCCAATCCCTCAAGGTATACTCCCCACTCTGGAATAACTTCCCAAAAGAAGATCCTTGAAAATCGCATCTCAGAAATCAATGCTATCTACACATGGTTTCACATCACTTGGCAGGTTGAAGTCAAAGTAGCTAGCAATAATGATCATTGCCAAAATTGTTGTAAATAATATCTGAACACCAATGAAGATCCTGCTAGTTATCACTTAATCAACCTGCCAATATGACTTCTCACTCGCCAGCTTCACTGCAACTGACACGAGTTTAAAGACATCATTCTAAAACGACCGAACTCCATTACATCATATGTGCAACACACATCAAAGAACGAATGGCAAGAGTGGGCGTGGCTAAAAGCCCGTATTGAATATAACACATCTTGCAAACAGCACCGTGCGCTGCCAAACTCAACCTAAAAAAAGATCTTTCCTTCAGTTACAATCAGAGAAGAACACAGGACCATAAGTAAGCAAATGGTCAAACGACGGGACGCTTTGCAAACTAAAATAACTCTTGAGTTACACTGCAGTTGCACTCGGCTACACTAGGTTGATAATGAAGATACATTGCAAACTTGTGGTACAGGAAAGTAGCTTTAACTAAGTACAGGTTGCTCACCTTAGCAACTTCCAAGTCCATCAGCCCAGCTTTCCTTTTTTTGTGGGGCCAATCTTTCCCACTGCTGGAAGACTTTAGAAACCTGCAACAACAGTACAATATAGGAGAGGCCCCAACATCTTTGCCCCACTCCGCCCTTGATTACCCCTTCATCCCACTTCTTCTTCAGTCCCTTTCCCACATTCTTACTTGTGGATCTGAAAAAGTAGGCTTGAGAAAGCAGGACCTTTGAGGGCCATGGCAAGTGGCATACAGGGGATATAAGGAATGAATTTGTCACTTATATCCTGTGTTATACAGTTCTTAACAAAAGTTGTCTACGTTTATCCTGGAAGGGGCCGCATTGTGACTTTTTGTTTGTCATACTGTACAGTTCACTGACACCTTCTTGGTAGAGTGGTTCTATATATAAAATTGAAATTATTAAGGAAATAAATACTCTTGTTATGCATAGTCTATAGTCTGGCTCTGAAACTTGTGTTGTAGGTAATGGCGGGGCAGGAATGTATATAACTTTTACGAAGAACTAAGCAAGAACACAAACAGAAATTATAACACAAGAAACACAATCAGTTTTATTTGGCATGTCTTTGTTAGAATTATAGACAAATCAATGCATAAAGAGGAGAGGTGGGATGCCTGTAATTCTCCATGCATATGTTTATACAGAGCTGGGTGGGCGAACAGATATTTAGAAATGGCACTGACTTCCTACAAAAGTGAGCAACAAGCCACTAAGAGGCTTGAGTGTTTCTGGGGCTGAAAATAACCAAAAAATGCTAGTAACGACATGATTTAAAGTTAGGTGGTAAGGGAATATTCTACGGTTTATAGACTCTTGCCACAGGGACAGAGCAGCAGAAGTGATTTTGTCAAAGGATTCTCCACCAGCAGTGAATCTTCCAACAAAGGATTTACCACGTTCATCACAAACTGGAGATTGTCCTGTTACTGTTTGACTCCAATCCAGGTACCAAGTTTGATGATGTGCCTCTTTCCTGGGGGTAAAGGTGGTCGTTTGCAGCATCAAGCCCACCCTGAGAGCCAAAAGCTGCTGGATACTCTTTCTTTGGAGTCTGACAGGCAGAAGGCATGTGTTACAATGTCCTTCCTGTGACCATATACGCCCTCCAGAACGCGACCCTCACAAACAGTGCACTTAATTCTAAGACTTGCAGTAGGAGAGAGTAGTGCACAAAAAGATGATGGGCCTTTGTTGTCTGATGTCGGGCGCAAGATGACAAGTAGGAGATGACTTTCTGTCCAAAGCAAGGAATCGCTTTGTGTGGAGGACGGATGCTGTCTGGCACTTTTGGCTCCATTCAAAAGCAAGTAGTGCACTGCAACTGGCAGGAGTAAGTGGGCAGTAGCGGAGAGAAGAGGGAGGACTTGTGGTTTACCTCAGTAGTAGGCAAAGAAGCACTGGACGTCACAGATCACAAAGTGACACCACCCTTAAAATCTCTGGGGAGAAACCACAACCCCCTTAATCTCTGGCTTCTTTTTGGAAGGAGATTTCCCCATTCTGCTGTTCCTATGCATGTGCACCCTGTACCAAAGAACTACTCAGGAGCCATTCTGCAAACACCGGCGTGCTGTGTCATCACACTGTAATACTGCGATCCGCTGCAGACACTACAGAACAGGAGTTACCCCCATTATATTACAGTAACACTGAGCAAAAAACCTGCACTGGAGCAGTGCTGTGATTACACTTCAGTCACACTGCACAATAAAATGCTTTCACTCTGTAATTTCACTGCAGTCACGCTGTGTAATATTAGCATCTGTGCTGGAATTAAGCTCTAATTTCAAGACAGTCATACTACATAAAATAATCACCTACACAGGAACAATCTGTATCTTCGATGCAGATGTACAGTACAATATACTCACATACACTACAGTTACTCTAATAGTACTGCACCGTACACATTTAAAGTTGGGTTACACCGTAAATACACCGGGATTAATCTGTAATAACAGTGCTATCACACTGTAATTATAGTCCCTGGAGATTACTGTAATTACACAACATTCATACTAGACAGTTTACATGTCTAAATTAGGGTTACCTCAAAATAACAACACGTTTATACGCCATGGTATACCCATCTACACTAGAGTTACTCTAATTACACTGCAGTCACACACTACTGAACACTCACATTCACTGCAGACACTTTTTTTAGTTGTTGAGCGCAAACCTATCATGTGAAGGTTTCTGGTGCTAATCAACAATGATGTATGTAAGGCAGCTGTGCAAAGACAAGAATGTGGAGGTTAAAAAAAAAAAAAAAAAAACTAAGAACTGGGATACAGAAAGGACTTAGGCAATTTCCATCACCATTTCAATGGTGTTCAAATCCACAGTGTGGCAAAAGCGACAGAAAAGCAGTGCTTAATTTGAGCTGGTGGTGTCTGGCGCTCAGCACCAGTCCTTATTTGTCAACACTGGTGCTTGTGACAGTCTACCACAAGGTGGCACTCTCTGTCTAATTTACAGATAAGCGCAACAACAGTTAATTATTAATTTAATACACATTAAAAACTACTATTACCTACTGCCAAAGCCACTCTTATAGTTTTGGGTGCCTGGAATAGTTGGTTAGTAGTTGTGTTCTTACTATTATTGGCAGCAGTGGCAGGGGCAATGTGTGATGCAAGCTGCAGTGGCTTCCTGACAAGAGCCCTGGCACCTACATTTTCACAAATGAAGCACTGCAGATAAGGCTACACCCTCCAGAGTAATACGCTGAAACTTCTGTACTCAATGTAGGAAGGCTGCCTCTGGTCCTTAGCTGCGATGGGGTTTGTAAAAAGACATTCTCTTGGGTATTTGGGCGATGATCAGTAAAGGTTTGTGAACCAGGCATAGAACCTTAAAGCATACTCGTTGGTTCACAGAGAGCCAATGCAGATTAGTCATAAGTGATGATATAGGCTCGTTCTTCTTCATTTCACAGAGTGGTGCAACAAAGGTCCCCGCAGCACTACGCGGTGCGAGAGTGAGGCCCGAGCTACAAGGCCCCCCCCTCAGCACAGCACCTGGCCTGAGTGAGTCCGGAGGGGTGGGGGCTCATATTCTTTGCAAGGGGGGGGCAGCTTTGTTACTCCACTGATTTCACAGACGAGTGTGGCTGCAGCATTCTGCACCAGCTAAAGCTTAATTATCGATCCGGCTGGGAGGTCATTGTTCAGGCATTGATGAAGTCTAACCTGGCCGATCTCGAAGTGTTAACCAGTGTTCTTTGTTATCCTGCAATTGCAATGTAGTCATACGTTAAAGAATAATATCCCATAATTACTATGCAGTCAGACTGTAAAGCCCACTGAAGTACACTGAGAACACTCTAATTACCCGTGATTAGACCTATCAGTGTATTCACCTTCACTGGATTAATCTGCAATTCCAAAGCCCCCACAGTGCACAATAAACCCACCCGCACAGAGGATACTACACTGCAGTTCCAATGTACGATATACTTACCTTCATTGTAATTATTCTCTAATTACACTGAAGTCGCTCTAAACAATATACTCATCTCCTATGGAGTTACCATAGAATAATTCTGCACAGAGGTTACTCTGCACTTACAATGCGGCCACAGTGTTAAGTATCCATCTACACTGTGCTTAGTCCATAAAAAAGCTGGCGACAAAGGGTACACTGTACTCACTGGGAGTTATCCCTAAATACACAACAGTTTGCCTGCACAATACCCTCACTTATAAGGTAGTTCATCTGTATAATGCACAAAACCTGCGCTGGGGTAACTCTGTAACTCTCCAGCAGCCATGCTGCACAACATTCTACCCTGCACTGGAGATACTCTGAAAGCACACTGCGGTCGCGCTATTCAGCATACTCATCTTCACTAGGTTTATTCTCGAATTACCCTGCGGTCACCCTGATCAATATACTCTCCTGCACTGGAGTTATTCTACAATCACAAGTGTAGTTACGCTCCACAGAGCCTGCACAGGGGTTATTCTATACTTAGATTTCAGTCACGGAGCAAAATACACTGACCTGTACTGCGAGGCACAGCGTTTTAACTTACACCAGGATACTTTGCTAAAACAAATACTGCAGTAACAATTCACAATAAACTCAACTACGATGCGCTTTCTCACCCCCATACATACAGTGAGATATGTCTGCACTCACCTATCCTGTGGTTCCACTGCAGTTACATGCAGTCACACTGTGCATTACACCGTAATCGCATAACACAAACATACCTACAATGGTGTCACTCTAATTACAATACAGTCATGTTGCAGAACATACTCACCCACACTGGGGTTACTGTAGACAAGAACTACACTGAAGTCACAGTTATCAGACATGCCTCTAAACTCTACAGGGAGACTGTACAGCGCACAGACCCACTGGACCTTTGCCCTCTCTGCACTGCACAACAAACCCAGCACCTACACCCTGCTTTCCTTTCTAATTACACAGCATTCATACTACACATTGTTTACTTGCACTGGGCTTGTTTTATAGTTGCCCTGCAGTCACACTGTACAGTCGTCTCCATCATGGTTGTCTCTCATTACATTAGACACACTCAGCATTCCATTCACATATGCATCAAACTAAGAGGAAAAAAAAAAAGATCAAGACTGTAAGACGAAATGAAATAAGTGTGCCTACCCCTTGCCATCAGGCGGCAGAGAGTAAGCTGTGGCACTGTGCTGCCAATTTATGGCTATTAGGAGTTCGGTCTCCATATAAACATTAAGCAAACCATATCATGTGAGTTGGAAGTTTTCAATACCTGGTGTACTCTCTTTCCCTTTGTCCCAGTGAACAGAAGCTGGTCTTTCCAACTTAGTGCTTTCCCCAAGCCCTCTCCTGGTCTGCTTGGAATCTCCATGTTTTGCTCATGTTGATACCCTGTTTTTGACCAAACATATCTTACAAATCTGGTGTCTTTTTCAGGTCTCTCTGGTAAATCGCTAGTCTTTCCAGTGGCAACTAAAAACAGCTACGTCATCCTGACCCCGGAAAAGAAGATGTCGCTTTGGGCGTTCACGCTGTGCATGCGCATCTCCACGCCACTGCTGCCCAAGGGGCGGGAGATAATTTTGTTCTCTTACCGCACTCTTTACTTTGATGCACTCAACCTGTGGCGGGAGAAGAATGGTCAATTGGGATTCTACATGAGCGGTAATGGTGTATACTTCCGGATCCCCAGGCTGGGACCGCAATGGACACACCTCTGCCTGGCCTGGGACTCAATACGTGGCCGTGCGCAGGCCTTTGTAAACGGTATACCGACCAGGCCTCGTCGCTACCGAGGTGGCCACCGCGTGACCCCTGAGGGTATTTTCATGCTTGGGCAGGACCCAGACTCATTCTGGGGCGATTTTGATGCTGATCAAAGCTTTGTTGGGGAAATCAAGGACCTGTACATGTGGAACAGGAAGCTGCACAAAGGCATGATCATGCGTGTGTTTCTTGGAGAACACATACCGGAAAGCAATGTCTTCGACTGGAGATCCCTGTCTTACAAGATCCAGGGAAACGTGCAAGTCAAAGAGAGCGAAGTGTGATTGGGTGAGATATGTGACTGCCACCAGAGGCTAGGGTGCAGGTGGGTGGTGTATCTCTCACTACTTTTCTCTTATCCCATCTAAAAAAAACTACAAAGCCAAAAATAAAGCATTTAATCCCTAGAAGTGTGCTTTTTGTTTTTCTTTCAGGTGAGGGACTCATTTTGGATGGTACACTCAAAGTGCAAACACATATACACTGCTCTTCCATGAAGACATTGTGGGCCACCTTCCCTCCTTATATTAGCCCGTCCCGTGGCTGTCCCTTGAAGCCCTTGTGTGCAATGCTCAGGGCTAAGATCCACACTTCAGTGCACTTCAGACCGGGTAACCCACCATGAGTGCACGGGTGTACTCCCTGCTACTCAAAGCAGACTTTTATTAATTGTATTTTTTTTTATTTATTGTCCTCATACACCCCTGATTGAATCAACTCTATATCGTTGAAGCGAGCAGACGGTCACACTCACATATAGAGATACGTAACGCCAGGGGGGCCCGAGTCTCTTTCACTTGGTCTCAATACCAGTCCGTTTGAGAGTTGAGTTGACCTAGCCTTTAATCATCGGACAGTATTTAGATTAATAATAATACTCTATCAAACAATGTTGTCCTATGCACCATTATCCCATATTTGTGACCATACCTCCACCATTCCTTCCCTATTTAAATCCTTAGATGTTACCTCCCACCTAGAGATCCCATTGAGTGCATCAAACCAATCCATATATGAAGGGGGGCAGAGCATATCCACTTAGAACATATTTCCCTCCCAGCCAAAATTATCGTATAACAAATTAATCTCTTCTTCACCCTCCCCTTAACTTCGCCTTCTTTCAGAACACTAAAAAGTACCAAGGGGGGACTCGGCAAAATCTGTTGCTTCACAACATTCGTGATGACCTTGCAAACCTTTACCCAAAAACTTTGTATTAATGGGCAGTCCCAAAACATGTGGATGTCTGAAGCTTTTGGTAAACCACATTTTGCACAATTAACTGGGTCCCCTCCTCTCATCTTTGAGAGCTTCGCTGGGGTAACAAAGACCCTATGCAAAATAAAGAAATGGTTCCTCATTAGAGATGCTAATTTGACTTCCTTATATACAATACGCATTGAATTTTCCCACCAACTTTGTATTTGATCCGCAGACATAACTTCCCCCCCAAAGGGAGTACGGCAAGTTGAAATCCCCATCCTGCGCCTCCACCAAGGTTCTATACCAACTAGAGACCTTCCTTACACTCGCCTGGTTATTTATTATATTGTCTACAAACTGGTTTTCGACCCCCAACCTAGCTGTAACCTTCTGGGACCAACTCCTCAGTTGTATGTACTTCAGCCTAGACACATTTCCACAAGTCTGTTCTATAAAGTTTTCCCAAGAAAGTAATGAACCACTGCCGACTCAATCCCCCCAGTATTGGATGCCCGCTCTCTTAAGAGGCAAAGCAAATACATCTGTAAGACTTCCAGGCGTCCCCAGGGACTCCCAGACCGGTGCCCAAAAACTATAATACTTGATTCTTGCCACTTGCCGTACCCTATACCACACTTTAGCTGCATCCTGCAATATCTTCAGTCTCACTTTCTTAAAAAACTTGGGATCCCCGAACTTATACAAAAAGTATGTAGCTGCACCTTTTACTGTTGCTACCATACAATTAAGCATTCCTCCAACCGCTTAGTGATCTGGATTGGAGAATAGCATTCTGACATTCCTAAGATGGAATGCCCATGCATAATATTGTTAATCGGGAAGTGTAAGGCCTCCTTTCTCCTTCCTTCTACGCAGTTTCTTCCATGCAATCCTAGAACCTTTTTGTTCCCAAATAAACAAATTGACCTTTTGTTGAAACCTACTCAGAAGCTTACTATCCATTAATAATGAAAGGGAATTGAAAAGGAAATTCAGCTTAGGCAAGATCATCATTTTAACAACATTTACCCTCCCAATCAATGTAAGGGTAGGTGTGCCCATCTTAAAATTAACTTACTACATTCTGTTACTACAGACCTAACATTAACTTCTGCAATTCGGTCCACCTCCTGATCTATTAATAAACCTAAGTACCTCATAGATTTTGTCATGCAGCAATTATCGACCTTCAAGTTCCATACCATTATTTCTGTTTTATCCGGATTACTATGGTAACCCGAAACCCTCCCGAAGCCTTCCGCCAAACTCACTAATGCTGGAAAAGAGTCAGATAAATTTGAAGTATAAACTAAAAGGTCATCAAAGAATAGAGCAACCTTCTTCACCCACCCTCTGCTACTAAAGGGGGAAATTTTTGGATCTTGCCTGATCCTCCTTGCAAAGGGCTCTATATACAGATCAAACAACAAGGGGGAAAGAGGTCAGCCCTGTCTAGTGCTTATATTAATCTCAAACGGATCTGTAAGCACCCCATTCACCAGAACACTCGCCTCTGGTGCCTGGTAAATCAAGCAAATTGCTTGACAAAATTTACTACCCAAATTATTCCGTTCCAGAACTAAATTTAAATAGTTCTAAGTAACCCTATCAAACGCTTTCATAGCATCCAATGCTATAACTGCCAATGGTTCTTAATATGTAGCAGCTAAATCAGTAGCACCAATTAGGTTAAATGTTTGCTCATGCATAAACCTATTCCGTATGAAACCTTTCTGATCCGGATGAATTAATTCACCGATTACCCCTCTCAACCTATTTGCTAAAACCTTAGCCTAAATTTTGTAGTCAGTATTCAACAAATATATTGGTCTATATGATTCACCCCTTACTGGAGATTTTCCTGGTTTAAAACTGGTGAATAAACACCCTCATCAAAAATCTCCGAAAACAGTTGGACCATCAGGGGACTTATAGAGTCACCTAAAATCTGATAGAATTCAACCGGAATACCATCTGGTCCTGCCGCCTTCCCCTTACTACTCTTTTTAAGAATTGTCCTTATTTCTCCCTCCGTAATAGGTCTACTTAAGTATGACTGCTTTTCCTGCGTAAGACGGGGGAGGACATCCATATCTAACCAGTTCTCAGCAGCCTTGTCCTCTACTTCCCCATCCTCCCTATATAAAGATACAAAAGACTTTAGAAAGGCCTCCCTTATATCATCTGGGGATAACAATCTGACCCCGAGCAACTATCCACAAGCTTGTCTATATTACCCCGAACCTGATCTTCCTTAACTTTCCATGCCAGTAACTTCCTCATATTATCTCAAATCTCAAACTGGGTCTGCTTGTTTGCCTCCCATCTCTTTTCTATTTTAGCTTGTAAAACCGACTCCAACTGCTGCCTCAAATTCCTTCTCTTGTTGTTCCAGTACTCCTCATCAGCCCCCTTCTCCAAATCAGTCACATAACCGTATTTGACTCTCAATACCCTCCAACCGGTCCCAACTGGTCTAAGGATTTTAAAGGTGCCGGAATGTGTGGAAGGAGACGACCTAACAAAATAAGTTGCTTCTCTTATAAAAAAAAATCAGTGCCTGTGGAGGAAAGTGAAGCTGAGATCATAAAAGATATTCAGAGGATCCATAGAGATCTGTTCAGGAAAGATCTTAATAAGAAGAAGCTGCGGAAGATTTTGGTTAACTTTTAGACCTATCAGTTGAAGGAGAAAACATTGGTGAAGGCATTGGGGCTGGGACCCTTGAAAGTTGAGGAGTTCTCATTCGAGATTAGATCTGACTTATCTAGTGTAACATTAAATAGGGAGTGGGAGCTGGGAAAACGATTGGAAGAATTTAAAAGTGTAGGTGCAGTGGCTCAACTTAAATTCCCAGCAACTTTGCGTGTAATGTGTAATAATAAAATGTACAATATTAGAGATTCAGCTTTTGCCGATAAAATACTAGTCGGTATAAAAAAGGGTTACACTGTGCAGGCTACGCCGGGGAGCTCAAAGGAGCTCTAAATGAGACCCAAGGGTCTGTTAATAGGATGGGGGTTCACCTGGGTTGGGAGGGCGGGGAGGGCAAGAGGGGGGTCACAGTGGGGGTTAGGGGTTGCACCGAAGGTGGGTTGTTTGAGAGGAAGCTATAAAACATCCTTATGCACCTTAGGTCATTTATGTATAAGTGTATAGGGTTATAGAGGGTCAGGGGGAGAGGGTGGGTTTAATTCAAATAATGTCCTGGAATGTTAATAGTTTAAGGGTGAAGGCTAGGGCAAGAACATTTTTGTTGTTGCTCAGGGAATGTCCAGCACATATAACAGTCTTGCAAGAGACGCATTTAACCAAAGAGGAAATGTCTAACTTGTTCTCCAGTCACAAATGGAACTGACACTATGTTTGTACAGATCACAATTTTAATACTAGGGGGGTAGCGGTTTTAGTTAAGCGAAAGGTGAATGTACTATTGATAGGAGCCAAAACGAATAAGTCTGGCAGATGGCTCATGGTTACTATCCAGTTGGAAGGAAGAAAATTTACATTGGTAGGGTTCTATGGTCCCAACTGCGATGATATAGAACACCTGCAGAAGGTTTTTGCGCATCATTTGTATTGCATGGATCTGGTTATTATGGTTGGGGATCTTAATGTGGTCCTAGACAACAAGTTGGACAGGTCAGCCAGCTCTAGGTCGGCAGGTACACCAAAATCTCAAAAAATATCTTAAATTAATGATGAAAGAGTTCCAATTATGTGACTTATGGAGATTAAGAGCAGGCGAGGACCGGGAATTCTCTTTTCATAATAGAAAGTACGGCCATGCATCACAAAGTGATTACTTTTTAGAAGATAAATCTGTTTAGTAAAGGATATAATTCATTCTCCCGCCCATTTGTCTGACCATGCTGCAGTGATTTTAAGAATGAATTGCCCTCAGGAGATGAGCAGGAGAAGGTGGACTCTTGATATGACTTTACTGTTAGAAGAAGATATCATAGGCTGGCTTCAGGAGGACATTGAGGAGTTCTTCAGAATTAACCATGGTTCAGCGCCTATTGGTATAGTGTGGGATACTTATAAGGCAGTAATGAGGGGGAGGATTATAAGTGTTGCCAGTTATAGAAGAAGGAAGTATAGGGACCAGCTAATCGAAACAGACTTGTGATTTAACCCTGTTCTGGGATATATTCACTGCTGAATCATACAGGTCTGTGGTGGAACCCTCAGGGCTAGGATATACCCCCTACTATCCTATGCATACCAGGGGTCTCATCCTTGGGTAACAACATCAGTGCTAATACACAGACTTTGCTATTCTGGTGCAGACCAAAGATTTGGTGCCATTATATAGACTGCACTCCCACTGTGTAGTCAAGGGGTGCCAACCCCAGTTTTAGGAAATATGAACTGCTCTCCAATGCATACTTTGTGTTCTCCTGTCACTCAGTGGTAGGATATACCCACAGCCCTTTCAGTGCGGATGTGTCAGGGTGTTCACATTCAACCTCTCAGTGTGGAGGATATACACACGTTTGTGTCAGAGCCACATTTAAAGATATAAACAGTGCTGCCTTATTTAGACCTAGGCTGCCACTGTAAGTATACCTGTCAGATACAGACCTGGTATGCCACTCCTGAGGGCTACATGTACGCACTGATGTTCGGTCTCAAGTTGGTGGTATTGCATCAATGCCCAGACAGACACTTTTTTCTGGTGTAGATGGTGGTGGTAGGGGAGGCATACTTATGATGCTAAGATATATAGAATGTCACAGTGCAAACTGACAGTGCCAGCTACAGATCTTGGATATGCTCACTACTGCCTGTTGCACATCTGTGGTAAATATATATAAGGAAGTATATATATTTTTTAGCTCCACATGTATTCCCCTTGAAGATGTGCATATATATATATATATATATATATATATATATAAAAAACATGCTTCTGCTATATATAAGCTGCAGTAGGCCACGGCAACAAAAGGAGGTTGTTTACGCGGCAATTGGTTATAGCGTGCTTATTTTTGGACAATCTGAAGTGTGGTACGGTTAACAGTAGCCCTACAGATGCAACACCGACACCGTGAGGTGTTTGACTGCATTGATACAATTATGCGAAAATATCTCTAGGTGTGTGTAAAATACAGGTTTAAACTGCTTTATTGAATGGGGGCGGGTGGTTTCAAAAGTGGTGTTTCACAGAAAAAGAGCTCTAGCCTTGGATTATTTCCCGTAAATCACTGTGCTGAGTTACTTTGCAGGATATTTAGCTTCCCTAAACAAATACAAAAGTTAAGCCCATCATTTTGTCTTTCCTTTAGTTCTGGCAAAATGCTTTCACAATGATAGTGCTGCCCTTAGACCATTAATCAGCACAACTTACAAGCTCACCCTTCCATTCTTATCCCTGATATAAGCATCTATCAATTAATCCTTCCCAGTGTGTAAAAATAAACATTGTAATGTGAAACATTGTCAGTAAAAAGCTGCTCCACATTGCACTTTATTTTCTTTCCCGATATATATCTTGGTAAACCTACTCTCTAGTGTCTGTGTACTATCAAAGAAAAGCACATTTTACAATGTATTTTTAAAAATGTTTTACACTGTACTTCACTTTTAAAAATTGATTAATAATAATTCACATTGTTACATAAAGTGCATTTTAAAGATGAGCACATAATCGAATGCAAGGCAAATACACGAAAACCAGCAAAGAAGCTAAAAGACGCTTAAGAGCAGTCAAGCTAAGATTCATCAATGGTCTTGTCAAAAAGCCCGGGAAGCAGCAAGCCATGGTAACTTGAAAAAACTCTACAACATAACAAGAAACTCTGCAGCAGATATAGCAAGCCAGAAAGATCTATTAAATACAAAGCTGGGAAGACAATCATGGGTAACAAAGGCCAACAACAAAAATGGATGGAGCACTTTGAAGAACTGCTGAACTAACCTGTGCCACAGTCTGCAGCAGACATACAACCAGCTGACAAGAACTTGCCAATCTACTGCAGCAGACCAACCAAGGCTGAAATACAACAAGCCATCAAACCTGCAAAATTGGAAAGCAGCCGTACCTGACAACATTCCTGCAGAGGCATTGAATGTAGACATTGAGACATCAGTTGGCATGCTCTGAAGGATCCGGCGAAGAGGAAAAGGTGCCATTAGCCTGGAAAGAGAGATATCTCATCAAGATCCCCAAGCAGCTGACCTGAGTAACTGCGCAAACTACAGAGAGATAAGTCTTCAATCAGTCCCAGGCAAAGTGTAAAAAAGAGTCATCCTGAACAGAAACAAGTCAATGTTCTGTTGCAAGACCAACAAGCTGGCTCCTGCAAAGACAGATCCGACACAGACCAGATTGAAAAAAACTGCACATCATTACTGAGCAGTCGATCAAAAGGAATCCCAACGCAACCCCCCATGTCAATTCCATCATCTATGAGAAGGCATTTGACAGCGTGGATAGAGAGACCCTTTGGAACTACTTAGCCATTACAGTGTGAAAGATAAACTCATTAAAATCATCATGGGCGGCTCCTCCATTAGGCCGCCCGCCAGCAGCAACAGCTGCACAACTTTTACTATCAAACGATAATAAACTTTGTATTATCGTTTAATAGTAAAGGGGTGGGGGCCTTGGGGCTGTAAGGGGGACAACGGGGAGTGCACAGCGCTCCTCAGTACGCATGTATGTTTATCCGGCTATCTCGGGCCGGCCAAACACATGTGCACTAGGCTCTCTCCAACCGATCAACGCAGGCACCTCGTTGCTGGGTTGGAGACAGCAGGCAGAGACTTTCAGTTTGGCTGGGCGCTCCGTCTAATCCTAACGCTGCTTTCATGCTGCTAGCAGAATTATGATTTGATGCAGGGCAGGGAGGGAGCCTGTCCCTGCAGTCCTGTCGAGGTGCAGATGGGAGTGGCGAGGTGAAGCGCGGCACAAAAAGGTAAGTTTAAAAAATAATTACATTATTTATTCCCCCCTGCCACGTGCGGCACCACGCCACCCCTTTACCGTCCCGTAAGCCTCTCCTGAGAATCATATGAAACTCTTTCCCGGGAATGACCTGCAAGACTGTCCATGGAAGACAGCTCCCTCAAGCCTTCCAAGTGAGGACTGGAGTCCGCCAGGGTTGTTTGCACTCTCCTTTTCTCTTCCTGCTGGCCACAGATGGATTCATTAAGATATCCACAGCAAAGAGAGGAAATGGGATCCAGTGGACACCTTGGACTCAGGTCGACGACATGAACTTTGTAGATGACCTGGTCATACTCCCCCATAACTATCCGCAGAAGCAAGAGAAGACTGACTGTGTGGCAGCCACATCATCACAACTTGGACTCAGGATCCACAGGGGAAAAAACAAGATCCCGATGGCTAACACGGCCAGCATAATTTCAGTCATGCTTGAAGTTGATGCACTCGAAGAGGATGAGCTCTTTATCTATCTGGGCAGTGTCATAGATAAGCATAACGGCACCAACACCGAAGACAAGGCAACAGTCGGCAAAGCAAGGGCCGCCTTCATTCAGCTAAAGAAGATCTGGAGCCCCAATGCTGCAAACCAAAATCAGGCTTTTTAACACCAACTTAAAATCATTCCTTTTCTATGGAGCAGAAACTTGGAGGACAACAGTGACCACCACCAACAAAGTCCAGACCTTCATCAACACCTTTCTGAGGAAAATCCTCCAAATCTGCTAGCCAAACACCTTCAGCAACAATAACCTATGGCAGCAGACTTTCCAACTCCCTACTCATGAAGAAATCATGAAAAGTACTGATGTTGGACAGGTCACACATTTTGCAAGCCGGCATCAAATCCCACCAGGCAGGCCCTGACCTAGAACCTTCAAGGGAAAAGGAAAATGGAAGGCCAAGAAACACCCGGTGCTGAGGCCTCGAGGCTGACTGCAAGTAGATGGGTTATACCTGGAGTCAGACTGAAAGAAAAGCTAGGACAAGGATAGCTAGAGTGTCCTGGTTGATGTCCTATCCCCCAGGAGGGATAGTAGGCATAAGTAAGTACATTATCCAACAGAAATAAACATTTCTCAAAGCACTGACATATGTTTACAGTTTCAAGCAAACAATGAGTAATAAATGGGTGACACTGAAAAGCTCTAAATCTTAACAAGGAGTACAAAAATCAATTAGTAAGCCATGTAATAGAAAAAACATACAAGGCAAACGGCTGTGTGAGTTTACACCACACTTGGCATGAAATAGAAATTTATTCAGAAAGTGTGCTTTCAGCAGTTTTTGAGTTATTTGCATTTTAAAAAGTAGTGGAGAGGGCTTTAAACGGTTTACATTTTTGCACTTCTCTGCTTTTAAAATGTTGACTTATGGCTCGTGAACCCTCTCAATCACATTTAATTTTCGAGAAATGTGATTGGCTATAGCTCTGAAATATGTATTTTCCCAACAGAACTGAACGCAATGCTGTGGATTACAAGGAAGTTTCATGATGTGCAAAACAAATGAAAAAAGTAAACCAACCAGTTTGAATTAACATAGAACCTATCTCAGTCTGGACAAAATTAAGTAGACATTCGGGGCAACCGATGTAGCGTGCCCCAGATGTGGGGATCAAGGAGTGGAAATGCTCCACAGGATGTGGGCATGCCCTGCGCGAGGTTTGGGAGGGAGTGGTGACATGCATAAATGAGATTACAGAAAGAGCAATCCCCAGTAATCCAGTGGCCTGCCTACAGGGGGCTTCCCGTGACCAGCCAAATACAAAGAGACCACTAATTTGTGGACTTAGATTTAATACTTGCAAAGTGCGTGATCACGATGAAATGGAAGGTCACCATTAGCCCCTAAGTTGTCAAGCAGAAAGAGACCCTGCTTTTATGGCTGGGTACAAAGGTGCAGTCCTCTTTAAGGAGATGCATAAAGGGCATAGCACAGTAGATAAAGCCAGAGCATGGGACGCTTTAGTGGAGTGCCTTAAGACACCTGTCACTGATTTCCCGGACAGTTCCATACTCTCTGACTGTAACCTAGGGGGAGCCTGAAGGTTGTTGGTTGTGCATGTAGAATGCCTGGGAATGCATACCTTGCTATGAAGACACAAGTGGTGGCCCCATTATGGCGCGGGGGCACTTCCATCTGTTAAGATGCTTTTGATAGTAGTGTGAGGCGGAGAGCAGGTGGGATGGGGTGGGGGTAGATTCATTTAGTGACTGTGTGGGGCTTAGACATGCTGAAATCTGATTTTTAAGATGTACACATGTCATTTTCATATCAAAACAATTAAAACAATAATGACTGCGCTTACGTGTACTGTTGTAAATTCACTGCTTCCTGGATGATGGAAATGTGATACCTGTCCTAGCCTACATAGACCTGTTATGTTATAAAACAATAAAAGCTTGTTTTTTAAACAAAAAACTGTTTGACCACAAGCAAAGGCCAATGTCTTGCACACAACCCCTCCTGCACATGCTCGAAATCTGTGCATGTATGGGTAGGCTACAAATGGGAGAGCGCATAGCCTCGCTGTGAACTACAGGTGTTAACGGATGATAGAGAGAAAGGAAACCCCACTGCACATGGCCAAAGGCCATGCGCAACGGGGATTGCCTTACTGCAGAAGGTAGGGAGCAAATATCACCATACTACAGTAACAAATGCCTTTTCTGCACCTAAGCTCACCAACAGATGAACCAGTTTATCTCTACAAATGTATAGCAAGTGTATAACCTACTTGACATTATTTATTCAAGTTCTAATTCTGCTAAAGACAGTCTCAGCTCTATGCACCAATCCTGTAATTACTAATCTATGCCTAAATGCCATTATTTTCAAATGCAGCTTTTCACAAAATGAGCCTGGGTCTGCCACAATCAAAAGCTTCTTTGTCTGATTTTGGAAGCAATGGAAATACATTGTTGGAAATACTAAAGCTAAAATCATTTGCTAATGTAATTTGGAGGTCCCTTTTAAAAATATTTTTGTGGCATTTCTGTTTTTTTAAGAACAACAGTAAAACTATACTTATGCCGATGTTAGCTGCTGTTGAATAATGCACAAACATTAACTTGATAAAATGATAGGAGTCATACAATGCAGGTGTTTCAGTTTAACAGGTTACGTGGGCACATGCCAATTCTCTCATATCAAAGTTCCAATCACAGTGTCTGTTTAAGCCTGCAAAGTTTATTGCGAGATGGAGGTTAACATTATTGCAATCTTCCTTTAATGCCACTACTTCAGCAGCCCCTAAAAGAACATGGAATAGCATTAAGTTCCAAACCTAATAAAACACTAGAACACCCAGCCCCTCACCTTCTTTTTATGCCGCTGCTTTATAGATAAGCATATCAGTAGCAGCTCTGTTTGTTTGATATTATTTTAGATTGGATGAATGTTGTGTATATGAATTTATTTGGACAAAGTGTTTTGAAAGGCCATGTGAAAGATTAAGTTTGTGGGTAATGTATTCCTATTACTGTATTCTTCACACTTTTAGGTAGAATCTAATATATATACATATATATATATATATATATATATATATATATATATATATATATATGTATATATTTATTCAAATTGAATTTTAAAGATAAGGATCTGTTTTAGGTTTGTTTTACGCATAGAATTTTTTTTAATTCAACCTTTTACGGGGGTCGGAAGAACAGTGCATCAATTCCATCATCTATGAGAAGGCATCAACCATAACGGGTTCGTTGGCACGAGTTATGGCGCACAGGAATTCTTGTATGCATGAGGCTTGCATATTCATAACACTCGGAGAATCAGGATATGCTCTGCTGCTCTCAAGTCTGAGACTCGCATCACTGTGAAACAGAGATTTTGGATTCAGCAGCCGACGTATAACGCTTGAGTCTCTGTGATGCAGATGCACAGACAATTGATTTTTCAATTCTATTAAGGACACTGAGGATTATGTTTCTCTTTCTATTCTTTATTATTTCAGCAGCCAATCAAAATAAAGTTTAACAATAACACTTCTCATGATACATATACATCACATGACCAACCTTAGAGCCTTACACAATATAAACCTCCTGAGACATATTGCCTCCTCTTTCTTTGCATAAGTCCAGCGAACAGGAAACAGTCTCAATAACCAACCCCCAATGGCAGTAGAACTGCAAACCATACAGGAACTCCAAGAGGAGCACCAAAGATCCAGGCTAGAGCGAAGGATCCATAGAGCTCAGACCAGAACCAGTGAGTCCTGAAGGCCGGGAGGCAGGAATGCCGGAGACATCCAGAAAGATCCAGGATCATTTATCTTCATTGCCTATGAAGAAAGAATAAATCTAGCTGTAAACACTGGACCGAATACTTCAACTCCTCAATATAACTTCTTTAGGGAGGGTAAGAAAAGGAACATGGAATTTAATCATTACAGATAATAAACATGTATGACATAATACACAAGATACCTTCCAAATGAGTAAAAGGTGGGATAATCTTCGCCTCTGTGCCCTTAATAGAATTGAAAAATTGTTGATGCAAAAGCTAGAAATCATTTTATTCTGTTTCTGGACCGGAGTCTCCGATTATGCTAGTTTAAAGCTGATCAATAACTACTGAGGCAATATCCAAAGTTGGTTTAAAGCAAAAAAGACTTAAAAGTATATTGAGTTGTCCAATCAGCCACCCTCAAAATGTCCTCAAGATGAAAACCTAAAGAAAAGGCCTTAGATGCCATAGCGCCTCTCGCAGAATGAGCCCCAAACTGAGGCGTATCAATACCCGCCTCACTCATCAGCCACCACATACCTCTGGCCAAAGTGGCTGAAGATACTGGGTGGAAAGGTTTCTGCAATGAAATCAGTAGCTGACCACTCATGTCAGAACGAAATTCGGCAGTACTTACCTCATATTCTTTTAAACACTGTACCACACGTAACTTGGGATTATCTGGAAAACTAGGATAAGAAACAGCCCTAGTATTACATTTGGTGCGGCGGGAAATAGTAAAGGATACGCCATCAGGAAAAAACCTCTACCTGACAGGTCCAAGACCCTTATGTCAGAAACCTGCTTACAGGATATCAAGCATAACAGCATATTAAGCTTGGCAGAAAGCTGCTTCCTGGAAGGATATCTATTGGCCGGCCAGGA
Source organism: Pleurodeles waltl (assembly GCF_031143425.1). Classification (NCBI taxonomy): domain Eukaryota; kingdom Metazoa; phylum Chordata; class Amphibia; order Caudata; family Salamandridae; genus Pleurodeles; species Pleurodeles waltl. Next base: position 280,130,654 of record NC_090443.1, on the reverse strand, counting down.
GTCTAAAAAACATAAGACAACATTGACACCCCATTTCGCTAACAGGCTTGCTATCAATAGGCAAATGACTTGTGGAGATGGCGGACCTGTAATAATTGACAGATTTATAAGCCATACCTGAAGCCAATAAATGAGGCAAAAAATTTAGAATCAAGGAACAGTCTGCTGAGTATGGATCAAAACTCCGTTCATCACACCAATTACACCAGCACTTCCAAGAGGATGAGTATCGCTTGTGTGTACTAGACGACCTGTCCTGTTCAATGAAGTCATTAGACTTATGCGAAAGTCCTGGGAGAGACCATCATTGCCTGAAAGTCTCTACGTCACCAGGGACAAGGATTGCGTTTGCAATAAAGGATAAGGAAGATCCCAACGGGTCTAGAAGCAGATTCAAGCGATGCAGGAGAAGAACTGGAGGGGAGCAACTCATCTCCAGAACTACAGGAAACCAGGCCTGAGCTTTCCAGATGGGGGTCACAAGGACCAACTCTGCTCTCTGATGACAAGCTTGAGCTAGAACCCTCCGGATCATCATGAACAGAGGGAAAGCATAAACAAAGGAATTGAGACCAGTCCTGCAAAAATGCATCGGTCGCCAGAGCCTCCGGATCCGGACGCCAGCTGAAAAACGGATTCAGCTGGCGGTTGAGATGAGACGCAAATAGGTCTATTGAGAGCGGGTCCCAAATGTACTGAATTGAATGAAATATTTTTGATTGGAGCCTCCAGTTGCTGAAGTCCTGAAGGTGTCGAGACTGCCAATCGGCCACTGCATTGTTCCAGCCTGCGAGGTATTCCGCCACTACCGAAATTCGATGTTGGAGACAAAAGTGGCAGAAGTCCTTGGCAATCTCGGTGAGAAGGCAAGACCTCGTCCCACCTAATCTGTTGACATACCGTACTGCGGAGATGTCCATCCGAAGAAGGATGCAACAATTTGACTTTTCCAGGGAGAGACTGCGGATCGCCAAAAGAACCTGCCAAGAATTACAAGCAGTTGATGAGGTTTAGTTCTGCTCTGGACCAATGCCCCCCATGGTTATCTGGCCGCATTGGGCTCCCCAGCCCCAGCAGCTGACATCGGATTCGATCATGACCTCTGGAGACAAGCCAAAGATTGCTCTGCCATTCCAGGCATCCATGTGGGAAAGCCACCAATGGATCTCGGTCCTGGCCTCTTCCGATAGGGGAATGAGGGCTGAGTAGCTGAGACCCTTCTGAAGATGGGGGATCTTCAGAATTTGAAGGGCCCGATAATGGAGATGGCCTGAGAAAAAATACCTTGGATCGAGGATGAAAGCAGGCATGCATCTCAAAGATGCATCTGTCTGGACAACAACTCCTTTATGTTGCGAATCTTGAGAGGGGGAAGAATCAACTTGGTTAGAATCGAGTCCACCTGAAAGCACAGAACGAACACCCTTGGCTTGAAGTGATTCCGCAATAGGACACATCACCTTTGTGAAGCCCCAAGGGGCCGAAGACAAGCCGAAAGTGAGAACCTTGTATTCATAACAGCAGCCTTGCCAAAGGAACTGAAGGGATCTCTGATGAGGAGGAAAAATAGGAATGGTCAAGTAAGCATCCTTTAGATCTATGCGGACCATCCAATCTTGTTGTTGTAGAATATCACTTTATAAGTGAATGCCCTCCATCTTGAAGTGGCGATAAATGATCCACCCAATGAAATCTTTTAGATTCAAGACCAATTGGGATCCACCACCCTTCTTACCTACTAGGAAGATGGGGCTGATGAAGCCGTGAGGATGAGGAGAAGACTCCACTATGGCCTCCTTGGCGAGCAGAACAAAGATTTCGGAGGAGATGAACTCCTGATTTTGTAGGGAAAAAGACATCTCTTGAGGGAATACACTCTACACAGGGGAATCATACAATTCCAGTTTGGAACCCTGAATCGCCTCTAGGACCCAGGAATCCTGAGTAATTGTTTTTGCCAATTGTGTATAAACAATGCTATCCTGCCCCCCCCAAATCACCTCTGAAATGGAAATAAGGCTCACCTGTAGCACTGGTGTCCTAATAGGAGGTGTAGGTGCCTTTAGATCACCCTCTCCAGAATCGGTTGCGACCCTCAAGGACCTGTGAGAAGTAGAAGGTGGAGGAGGAGTCTTGGTAACCCCCTAGGGGACGCTGATAAGAGCCTCGGGGAGGACCTTGGTAATAGTTGTGGCCAAAGGCTCGCCCTCTATAGCGTCTGGACCTGGTAATAAGGGGGCGAAGATCCTTCTTAATGGATCCCTGAACCGTATCCAGGTTCGCTTAAGTGGAGGCAAATTTGGATAGTTCCTTGAGAAAGGGCGTTCCAACAAGTAATCCTTGAGCCAAAGGCTCCGATTCTGAAGACGCCAAGTCTGTTAATTTGGGGTCCATTTTGATCAGAATGGAATGACGCCTCTCACTAGAGATGACAAAGTTGGCGTTCCCTAGGAAACATAAGGCTGGCTGAGTCCATCCCACTAAGACCTCTGGGTTAATTGGAGTACCATATTCTTTGGCCTGAAAGCCTAGCTCTAGGATTTTAGTAGAGAGCCTGAGATATCCAAGAGCTTGTCTTGGCAACCACTTCAGGCATGGTCGATGCCCTTGTTAGGATCCTTGGAGAACTTCTTGAAATAGGTCACCAGAGTCAGGTCTATCTCTGGAGTCTCAGTGACTTTTGAAGAAAACCCAGGTCTGGGGCATTCTGATCTCAGCCGAGATTGAACATGTTTGTCAAAGCTATGACAAATTTAGGCTTGTACATATTCCGCCACCGCCGAAGGAGGGGTCCAGGAGGAGGATCTAGGATGAATAATATCCTCCGGCTCAAAAGTGAGAACTTTCAGGGGGTGTGAGGCTGGTTGCGAGTGATGAGATTTTGCCTTCTGTTTATGGGGTAGAAAATCAGTGTCATATTTAGTACTTTGAGAGGAAGACAAGAGTCTGAGTCCCTTTTAGCTTCTTCCCTGGGAGGGACTGACTGGACAGATGAATAGTTGTGGTCCTTAGTCAAGGACAGAGCCAGCTGTTCAAAGTCAGCTAGATGCGGGTTTGCATTTGAACTTGTGCTGGAAGGATCAGGAGAAACAGGCAACTCTTTATAGCTGCTAGAATACGGGGTCCAGCCCTGCTGTTCAGCCAAACCCCATAAGTGATGCTTTATAGGCTGGATAGCCTGAGCCAAAGTCACATTAACTATTTGGCAAACCCCAGCATCAAGGGCATAGGCAAGGTCTTGCTCAAAGGACCCAACAGAGTCATCATAAAAGGTACCTTTCCCAGAATCCTCTTCATAACCAGCCATAATGGAGAGTACAATGGCAGCAAGAACAGTGATATTCAGAAAGCAGAAAATCTGCTAATGAATAACTTCACATTGAAGTGGGGAGGTAATGCTGACCAATTTGTTCAAAAGCAGGATTTTATAAGCACAGGAAATAATCCAAGATCATAAGAGTTCACAACCCACGGAAATATAAAACGTGGAGGGAGACCTGCCTTGAAATATCAAAAGCCACTATTTAGAATAGCAATTCTGTTAGGCAAAGCCTGACTGACGATTATTGCAGCCTAAAAGTTAAGGCAACTGGCTGATGGCAGAGAGCAGGTGAAAAGCGGGTCCTGAAACTGGAACACATGTCTCTACTGTGTTCCGATGTCCTCAGGACTTAATATGCCAACATAAGTCAGCAAGGCGCGCATGCGTGTGAGGCCCTGTACGTAAAACTAGAAAGAGGACCGTGCGTAGAGTGGAGGGCGTGTCCTTGCACTCCTCACTCCCACTCCACAAACAAGAAAGCGAGGTGACGGGCAACACTCACGGGGAGGATTAACACTCCCAGCACATCAACCGCGGAAGCGAGCGCTGAGCCGTTCCGTGTCGTGAGCGCTCCAATCGCAACGCCCCGTGCACACAATATAGTTATGCACCTAAACACTGTAATAAGATCAATAAGGAGACATAGACACTTAAGTGGTTGCTGAGCAGCAAAGAAAGAGGAAACGTTATGTCTCAGGAGGTTTATACACAGCTAGGGCTTTATGGTTGGTCGTGATGTGTACGTGCCATGAGAAGAGTTATTGTTAAACTTTATTTTAATTGGCTGCTGAAATATTAAAGTATAATCAGAACCTCCGGTCTTGAAATAGAATGTGAAGAGCATCTTTCCAAATAAAATATATTTATTTGATGCATGCATGTTGTTTAACAGAAGCAGAGTTTGAGTCCGTTTTCTTCAATTTATGTTGATCAGGCATAAACATAGAAAAAGGACTCGGACAAGAAGCTTGAGATACAATGGTACGTGGTGACATTATAGCCGCCATTTTAGAAAGTTGGAAAGCTTCTTATAAACATAAATACTTTTGGAGTTTGACAGTTTGGGAAAAGTTTTCTGTTTCAACCGTTGGAACCAGTACGATTAGCTTGTTTTGTGCTGTTAGCAGTGTTGGAATTTTTTTCCTACATAAGTAAGTTTCATTTTTTATTTCATCAGAGGGATTTTAAGGAAAAATAGTGGAAACTTGAGAAAAGTTTGGTTTTAACTCGATTTTAAAGATAGTTGGAAGATAGGTAAACCAAGCACTTTTGGGAGCTTGGAGTGTTCATTGGAGGAGAGAAAAATTAATATTTTATCTATATTCTCTTCAGATTTTGATAAGAAAATAGAAAATAAATTAGATGATTTAATAGAAGTCAAAGGTTTATATACTCAAGATGAGAGATATTGGTCGGTCGTAGAAGGGCTATTAGAGAAAAATAGAGGAAAAGTGAGCAGAACGAGAAATCACTTAATAGAGGATGAAGCTCAGTCCAAGAAATTTCAATCTGATAAAGCAGAACACAAGGTTTGTGAGCGCACAAAACATGAGGGTGTCTCGGACACACAAGGGGACCAAAGAAAGGGTACAGGTATGAGTTCAGGAGGATCTTTTGAGAACCATAGGCACTATGCAGTTTTCTGTGATGGGTCGTCTTGTTGTGTAGAGGTAGAGCTTATTTGCTCATCAGATTTTGATTCAGAAGGAGAAGATAAAGAAAATATGTTGAGAGCAGAACCTAATGTGGACATTTTAAGTGGAGAAACAGCATCCCTAATTGATCCATTGGGGGAATTCCATGTTTGATCTGTTGCTTTTGAAACACTCAATCTCTCCAGAGTGGACTCCAGCTGCTGAATATGTGGAAACATGGCTGAGAAAGCAAATACCTAGAGATGTCCTACTGCGTCTGAGGGTTGAATGTCCAATACCTAGTCTAGTTAACATGGTGACTCCTGAATTGGATACAAAGATTTTAGCTTTCTTTGGTAAAGGTGGTTAAAATCCCAGGAAGGGGCTTGATAATGGTTTAAAGATGTGCCAAGATAGGCTTTTGTATATGACGGGTCCACTTACTAAAATATTTGATATGGCCAATGAGGCATACATTTCACAAAAATATTTAAATATAAAGGGGATGAGGCAATGGATTAAGATGGCTGTGTGTTTGTTGGGAAATGCGAGTACAGCTATTTCTGTGGAAAAGAGGAAAAGTATATTATTTAAAATTGACACGATGTTGGTTGAACTGGCAAATAATGAGGAAAGGAAGACAGCAAATGGGTTGTTATAAGACAAAGGTATGAGGCCTGTGATAAATTTAAGAAGCCTGAACGACTTGGTAGAACACCATCATTTGAAAATGGAAGATACTCACCTGTTAAGAGATGTTCTGCAGACAGGAGATTGGGTGACAAGGTTAGATTTGAAAGACGATACCTGACAATTCCGATTTGGGAACAACATCAGAGGTTCTTGCACTTCAGATGGGAAGGAAAAGTGTGGAAGTTTGTGTGTCTGCCATTCGGCTTTCCTCCAGCCCCCTTGTGTTTCACAAAGGTCCTTCGACCTGTTGCAGCTTTTTTGAGGGAACGAGGCATCTGGCTGAATATTTATCTAGACAACATTTGTTAATGGATCAGAGCAAGGTGAAAATTGTGGAATACACATCAATGGCAGTGAAATTGTTGGAAGATTTGGGCTTTGTATTGAACAGACAGAAATCATGTCTTGTTCCAAGTCAGGAAACTCAATTCTTAAGTTTTGTGGTGAATACAGTGGAGGGTCAATTGAAATTGCCACAGGAGAAATTGAAGAGAATATGGAAGGAAATTTGGAAAGTGCTGTGTTCAGAAAAGATTTAACTGAGAGTGCTAGAGAGGGTTATAGATCAATTGTCTTCAATGATACAAGCTATTTTCCAGGGTCCATTACACTATTGGGCGCTTCAGAGATTGACAGTCAGACATTTGAGAAGTGGTCTGAAGTATTCAGCGAAAATTTTACTCTTGCAGGAAGCACAGGGAGAATTGGATTGGTGGTTAAGGAATGTGGATGCATGGAAAGGAAGGGCTATTCTGGGGGTATCCCAGAAATTGTAACATAGTCAGATACAAGTTTGACAGGATGGGGGGCGTGTTGCGGTACGTTAGCAAATGGGGGGATTCGGTCAGAGGAGGAACACAACCTTCACATACATTGTTAAGAGTTTTAAGCTGGATCTTTTACAATAAGGAATTTCACAAAGAACAAAGCAAGGTGTTCAGTGTTGTTGAGGGTGGACAATGTTTCGGCTGTGAGGTATGTGAACAAGTTAGGGGGTCCAAAACCAAAGAATCTGGCAGATCTAGCAAGAGGTTTTTGGGATTACTGTTTGAAACTAAATATTTTAGTACAGGCAGAACATATAGGAGGCCTGAGCAACGTGGAAGCAGATTGGTGTTCAAGGAACAACAGGGACTCCAGCAATTGGAAGTTCAATAAGCAGGTTTTCCAGAGGTTGATGGCTCTGTGGGGTCCATGTGTTGTAGATCTATTTGCAAACAGGTTGAATACTCAGATAGAGACATTTTTCAGCTGGCGACCATATCTGGAATCAGCAAGGATAGATGCTTTTCAACAGGATTGGAGAGGTCTTGACCTTATGCATCCCGTCCGTTTTCGATGATAACTTGGGTGACGAGTTGGATTCGCAAGTGGAAGGAGTCACTGGTGTTGGTGACACCGCTTTGGAAAACACAGGCTTGGTATCCTATACTCCTGGAAATGTCAGTCGCATATTCTTTTGGGTCCTCAAGGAGTTAAACACAAATTGGTGATGCCAGTTCAACTGAGATTGGTGGCCTGGAAAATTTCAGACGTGTATGGGAAGTGCCAGGACTTTTGCAAGAAGCTACGAATCTTATTAAGGAATCCTGGGCTCCAGGACCTAGAAACATGTATAGACTGGGAAGTGCCAGGACTTTTGCAAGAATCTACGAATCTTATTAAGGAATCCTGGGCTCCAGGACCTAGAAACATGTATAGACTGGCATGGCAGAAATAGATTTGCTAGTGCATGGAAATGGATTTTGATCCCATTTCAGTGGATGTAGTGGAAGTGGTCAATTATTTGACAACTTTGTTTGAAAAGGATTTGTCTTTTAGGACAATTAATATGCATAGGTATTGCTTCAGGCCATGTTTTGTGTAATGGCATTTCTGTGGGAAGGACACTCTGGTGCGAAGACTGTTGAGGACTATTAGGATTTCAAAACCATCTGGTGAAAGGTATAATTCCGTTTGGGATGTGTCAAAGATTTTGAGTTATTTAGATAGACTGGGATCAAATGAAGGATTGAGTTTGAAAATGTTATTCCAGAAATTGAGTATGTATTTTAATTTGAAGACAAGCACTAAGAAGAATTCAGTTTAAATTTTCTATCCATATTTTAATGATCATTAAAAATAATGTGTTGTACGTGGTGTGAAGGAGTATGAGAGAGGGACTGCATGTTTGATGGCTGATATAGAGAAGAGGTTCTAATATCTTTTAACAACCCACTTAAAGCAGTTTCTTCTCCTACACTGGTGCTTTGGGTGAAGGAGATTATGAAAAATTCAGGTGTACATGTGGGCATGTTTGGTGCTCATTCTCTGAGAGGGGCATCAGCATCGAAAGCTTACATGCTTGGGGGTGCATTGCAGGTTATCTTAAGGTGTGCAGCTTGGTCAAATGATAAAGTGTTCTAGAGGTTTTATTTTGAACCTGTTGAGACTGCAGCTAGTTGTTTGTTGGAAAAACTTTAAACTACCAATAATGTTAGCCTCTGGTCTTGCCATTAAATGTAGATTTGCCCCAGTATTGGTGGTCAGAAAATCTGGATTTTATTAAAGACACAGGCCTCCATTACGAGTTTGGCTCGTACCACCATCAGGCCGCCTGTGCGGCCTGAACACCGCCGGCACTATTAGGAGTTCACCGCAAGGCTGGTGGGCGGAAACAGCATTTCCTCCCGCTGGCCCTGTGGTGAACAGAGCCTTAACATTGACGCCGGCTTGTAATCAAGCCGGTGCCAGAGTGGCGGTGCGGCGGGTGCAGCAGCACCCATCGGCCTTTCCACTGCCTGTAACTCAGGCAATGGAAAGCGCAATGGGGCTGTCCATGGCGGGGGGCCTGCAATGCCCATGCCAAGTGCATGGGCAAAGCAGGGGCCCTCATTGAGCCCCCGCCACCCTCTTTCCACCATCCTTTGCATGGCAGGTATACCGCAAAGGCTTGCAGAAAGGGGACTCGTAATCCCCAGGGCAGCGCTACAAGCACCACTGCCCTGGTAGATTACAACCGCTGAGATCGCTGGGCTCTTGCCCGGCGGCAACCTGGCACCTCCAGCAGTCCAATCATGGTGCTTTCGCCACAGTCGTAATGTCGCAGCTGGACCACTACTTTTGCGGAACTACCACCGCAACTGTGACCATCATAATTAGGCCCGCACAGTCTAATATTATCCCTTCCTTAACCCAGCCTAATTTAATTGACGTTTTTCGTGTTTTAGTTTGAACACAGCAATAAGGAGGAGGAAGAACATCTGGAGACGACAAGTATTATGGGTGTTCAGCGCCTTGAGACCCTCACGGGTGAGTAGTGCGCTTTACAAATCCCCTGATTGAGTGATTGATTCTGGAGGCAGGGTGGGTTTCTTCTCTAGGGTTAAGGGGCAGCACCCCCCTGTAATTCCTACACATCAACATTAAAAAAATATTTAAAAGATCCAATTGTTTAGAGATACAGTTGTATCTCTAAACAAATCAATGTATTTAACTTTGGGCTGTCTGTCCCAGGCTGCCTAACCCACCTCTCTTTGAAGTAGGAGACAGAAGTCAGGCAGTAAATCAACTTCTCTGCACTGTCACGCACAACGCAGGGCTTAGCTTTTCTAAAGCCCTTCATTTCCATTGTGGTCTACGGTGGTATGCTCTATAGGCCACTGACGCCTTTAGCGTTCTGGTTTCGGGCATTTGAGTTTTCATCCCTGCATGAGGACAGGCATCTGTCATTCACAGGCATCAATCCAACCCTTTCCCATTTGTCAAGCAGTAGGAGTGAATTCAACCACGTCTGGTCTAATACCTTGTCCTCGGTAATGGTGTTATAATGCTAATTTTGGGTTATTTATGTTGTGCTGAGACCTCTTGTCACCTCAACCTCCCTCACTTTGACACCCCAGGCCCTGGTTGCAGATCAATGGCCTCTTCAGAAGTGGAGCTGCTGTATTTATTCCTGCGCTAAATTGTTCCAAAAGATGAGCAATGTTCTGATTTCCCTTGCAAGGTTTATCCACATATCCCAGTCAAGCTCAAAGCGAGAAATATGTGCCTACAGGAAAGGCAGTTTTCTGGTGTATGGGTTAAAACTGGCCCTATCTTCATGTGCTTTACATTAATGCCAAAAACATGGATTGATTTGCAAACAATGAATGTTAAAAATGTTAAGGTAATGTGTGCCAATGATTTGGTTCCCTTCTTTTTTCACGTTTTACTTAATGTTGCATTCGCCAACAGAGTTAGCTGTTTCATCATGCTCTGTTTCTGTATTTCTTTTTGTGCGTTTTAGTGCATAGTGCATACTTTGACTTGTGCCAGGTGTTTACGAGGGGCATTGGTTGAGAGCGCTGGTGCTGAGGCTGAAGGCAAAGCAAAGTGCACATCAGTGTGTGGGCACCTCTGCAGAGCACACAGAAGCATGTTTACGTATTCCAGCTACAATTGAAATTCATTGTAAATGTGTGCAAAGGTTGTGCAAATAGTGAGTGGTCAAAATATTTAGAAGGCAAAAGCAAAACGAAATAAAGTGCTCAAATGTGTACAAGTGCAGAGTATGTTTGAGATGATAAAATGAGGGAGATACAAGTAAGTGATTCAGGCGACAGTTAAAAGAGGGAGAGGAAGAGGAAAGAGAGGAGATTGCTAATGTGCAGTTGGATGAGATGTGCAGAGAAAAAGGTCATGCATATTTAACATAAAGCACACATAACTGATGGCCATACTCCTTCCACAGGTGTCAATAATATTTAATTCATAGTCTCACAATTTCAGAATTGAAACTTTTCCAATGTTAATTATTTATATGAGATCTTTGTTGTTACTCATTTATCTTAAACAGATAACAACCATTGACAAAGCCAATAGGACTGAAACATTTTATGTGTATGGCAGCTGTTGTGTTATATTTTTGGAAGCAATAACATCTCTGAGAGAAACCAACATATAGGTCGGGTGGCACACTAAGGGAATCACATAAATGTATTTTACATGTCCCTTTTAGAGAGACACCACTTTTTTATTCCACTTTAAGATCTGTCTGCACATATTTCTGTAAGACTGATTGCAGCCAGTAGCTGTGGGTGCTTGTCTGGTTAGAACATTTTCTTCCAAAGTTGATGTCGCATGCAGTGTAAGCACAAGCACACACTTTAAAGGACATGAAGTTGTCACGCTGTACAATTTGCACATTAAAATAGCTGTCGAAATTATAATTGCAGTAAGATACAGGGCAGTTTTTAATGTGTTTAATATTTCAAGGCTATACATTTGCACTGCTTTATAAACCTTGCTTTCTCACTAAATTCATTTGCTTTGAAATGCACCATGTGTCCATTTCTTTTGAAAAACAATTCTTGGGAAAAGGACCCACCCTGGACCCCACGTTTGTCCATTAGGCTTGCTCGATTCACTCGCTACATAGACGTTTTACGCCACACCACTTTCAAATGTAACCATCCACCAGTGTCTGAAGGATTATTTATGGATTCCAGACTTGAACTTCATTGTGAACTTCTTTATTGTTTGGATTCAAGATGTTTTGGGGTTTTCTTGTTGGGTTGAAGCAAAACGTTAAAAAGTAAAAAGATGGCTGGGTGTTCTAGTGTTTTATTAAGTTTGGATCTTACTATTATTCTGTGTTCTTTAAAGGGGCTGCTGAAGTAGTGGCATTAAATGAAGATTGCAGTAATATTAGCCTTTGTTTCTTTACTTAATCCACAATTTTCCACAGATAGGGATGGTGATGTCTGTGACAAGATAGGACGATGGGCAGAAAAGATGGGTTGAATGGAAATAATGACAATCTGTATCGGTCACACCAGGGTTACATAACTAGTGTATTGTAATCATGGTTACTGCGTATTGAGTTCCCGTGAGTAGTAAGGATGTGAACTCTGGCGGGTTTATCATGATTTCTCTTATGTAAGTTCAGTAGCATCGTGTGACAGCAGGTTATTTGTACACTGTTGTCTTTTTGCATCTTCTGATTAGCAATTCTTTGACTCTCTGCTATCGCCCATTTGTGTAGTCCTGCTCTACACTGGTCCCATATAGGTGGTTCCTCAGCTTTTCATTTCTGACCTATGAACACTTTATCCAGAATAAGCCCTAAGTCGATGAACCTGGTCTCGAAATTGTGCTTTTCGCAAAAGGACATCAAATCCAGTTTAAGTACATTTTTGGGGATCCCCCCAATTGTTTTAGTTACTTCTTGTATTGTTTGAGATTATATGCAGGAGACCTGCATTACCTGAATGACATCTTGGGCAACTCTCCAGGAAGGAGTGAAATATTTTATGCTACCAGCTGGAAGTTAAATAAGTGTGGAAAATGAAATTTTGTTGGATTCCTTTGAAATGTTTGTTAATCTTTTTTTGTTTTCAAGAAAGCCAGAACAAGTTTCTATTCCTGCTCTATATTTTATTATTTAAATCAGATGTCCAGGCCTCCCTCATTGTTTGAAAATCTGGCTTTGTTATTTGTGCTTTTCACAATCTTGTGATGGCTTTTGTAGCACGGCCTATGTCTAGCATGGTTTCTGAGTATGTATGTGAAGGAGTGTGTGGGCATTGAGCTGCTGTGAGTTGTGGCCAGATGTTCCTATCATTGGATATAATGGTTATAACTGCATTCAACTTTAAGAACTGACCCATTAGGATAGGGTATTCCTGCAGTAGCATTTTCAGTGTCAAGGTCAGTGGCACTGTACAGGTTTTGTTCTTCATCAGTCTAAATATGCTTTATGAGTATTCAGTGTCATCTTTCAGACTTCCAACATGAGTTAAAGTTGCTTTTAACATGAACACATTACCCTCAATGTGGCAAGAGATACTCTGCAGCTATGCAAATAAAGAAACACAATTGAAAATTAAAAAACGTTTTCTATATTTGATTGTGAATTCAACAAAATATTTTAATATATAAAGCATTTATTTGGTGTGTACTTGTTTGTGCATTGCAGTAGTCAAACGTTTAAGAACTGCTGGCCTATGAAAAATGGGTGGTTGTATGATGGAAACACATAGGCCTTTTTAACATGTGCTTTTACAACACGGTTTAAACAATAAATGCATCTTTACCATGCATTCCTGACTTGTTTCAGGGGGCGCTGGACATTTGGAACAGTATAATTTACTATTCCAGCTCCAGTCTGCACTACAGTAGGGAGAGTGTGGTGAGTGGAGAAGTGTGGCACAATGGTTAGAGCAGCAGATCCTGATGCAGAGATCTCGCCCAGGACCAGCGTTCAATTCCCGCCTCGATGTGTCTTGGGCTCAATCCCCTTGGACCAGATAATTCTCGCCTCTGTGCCTAATCTAATTAATGGGTCCCACTATGGGCAATAGCTTGCTTAATCTCCACAACGTCCCTGACAGCTTGGATGCCTGGGGGTTGCCCAGGAGTTGGTACCTCACAGGGAAAAGCCAGGAGGGGTTACACTGCGGTATGTGTACAGTGCCTTGAGACCATAACGCGTAAGTAGTGCGCTATACAAGTGTGAAGTTTACATTTACTTAAAGTCCAACAACCTGTTCCCTAAAACAAGTTGTTGTAAAGACCTGCGTGGTTCAGGAATGTGTGGTAAAGATGCATTTGCTTTTGAGACTGCATTGTTAAGGAACTCTGTGGTCACCATTGGGTAGTAAAGGCTGTTTCCCAATATGGGCTGAGGTGCACCCCTAACTGCCTTAGATGTCAGAAGCATGCTGGAGATTGCATACATGTTAAGTAGGAATTATTTTGCAGTACCAGCCAGAGATCTCGGGGGCCCATCAGCAGTTCTTAGCCAACGAATTACTATTTCCCTTAATCCTGCACTTATGGGCACCATGAAGGAGGAAGAGGGCCACACACAATGGGTTTACTTGTTATCTGGCTACTAGTTGCCAAATTGAGAAATACTGGTGTTCTGCTACTGCACCTTTCCCTCTAGGGGTGGCTCAGAGGGATGGGCAGATAGATGCTCCTTAACTGACTATGTGATATAAAAAGCCAGGGGGTTATGTGTAGGCCTAATGGAGTCGGGGTTCTTGGCTAGATCATCTTCATAGTTCAGTGAAATAAGCATACAATGGCATATGTGAAGGATTGGATTTTTTTGTATAGTATTTCTCATGTCAATTGACTGTTCCAAGCACACAATTACCATTATAATAATAACGATGATCCCTTTATGTCTCCATGTATCAATCTTATATTCTCATAACAAAATGTAGTTTAAATAATTTCTAATTTTAAACTGCTGCCAGGTGTTCACCCGACAAATCTTTCTCAGCCCAAACGAACCATTGACCAACATTCTTTCGTGCCATCCCTGGTGTCTGGCACCACGGAGGGGCACCTACGGTGTCTCCAGACTATACTTCTGCAATGCTGCTTTTTCCTGTTGCCATGCTCCGCAGATCCAAGGACAGGTTGTGGTGTGTGCCTGTTTTTTGTGTTGTAGTTGTGTTCTCGTTCATGAAACGTTGCTGCTCAAATGGAGTGAACAAAAGGTTTATGCATAATGCTAGACTCCTTGTCTTTAATAAAATATCAGTTCTTTATACAGTAAACCTTCAAGAATCAAATTTCTCATGATTTTTTTCTCACAATCTCCCACTTTCCTGTTATAAAATGTTGGCATGTATGAAAATAGTAAATGTGCACAGGTACATTAGAAATCAATGTATACTGTGTGTACTGTAAAAACATCAGAAGCATAAGCTTGCATTTGTGGGGGCAGGGTGAGAGGGCACCTGTGAATCTCCAGCACTACAAACTGTAAACCAATAGTTACAGGGTAAGTAACATTTTCCATTTGTCGTACATGCTCCTGTTGATCACGTGCCCTGCACAGATCACAAATCAATGCACTACCTCTAAAGTAGTGGCTAGCAAGCAGATGAGGCAGGTGTTTGGAAAAAAGATCTAAGTGCCTAACTTGTGCTTCTTGATAGCTTAAATAGCCACACAGTAATGGCTGATGAAAGTGTGCGGTGTTGACCATGTAGGCACATTTATTTTTCTTTTACAAAATGTGCTCTAAGCACAGAATACAAAGTCCATCTTGAATTGGCATAACAGACTTGAATGAACAGGACTATCCATCTGCCAAGACCCGACTTTGAAATAGAAACTTCCTAAGTGGGGTATTACAAATGCAACAAAGAATAGATTGGTATTTTAGATGGATTTTGTCCTGTCAATGTAATACATTAGAGTCTTTTTGACATTGAATGTGTGTAATGCTATTTCTGCTAAGGCCTCGAGGTATAAAAAGATAATCAGTAATTCAGTGGTTTGATTGACGTGAAATGGGGAGACCACCTTTGACAGGAAACAGAGATCTGTCCTCAGGACATCCCAATCCTGTTGACTCTGGATGAAAGGCTTCTCTCACTGTGGAGGCCTGCAACTCACTTTCCCTGAAGTAGGGAGTGATTGCAACTAAACATGCTACCATCCAAGAAAAAACTGCATTTCACAAGTGTAATGGCTCAAAAAGAGGTCTCATTATTCTAGTGATAACAACATGGAGGTGCCACATAGGGACCGTTGCTATCCTTAAAGGAACTACTCTTCCATGAATGCTTTAGTGACAGAATTTTAATTATAGATGTATATTGCCTGATTTTCATGTAAGCTGTCACTATTGCCAAATTAAACCTTATGGATGTGTATGCCAACTCTGCCATTTGAAGCAGCAATAAATGGCATAGTGTGCACTGAACTGATGATTTCAGGTTTTCTATATGTTTGTTCATGCAGTGGTGGGTGGCCTGGCTGCCTAACATGGTGGACGATGAGTGAGGGAGTACTCTGGACCTGCTCCTATATGTTCCGATCCTGTAGACCACGGTATCTTTGATATGCCTTGTGGAAAGCCAGGGAACGCCACTAGGCCCAAGCTGAAGCCTCACATTGGGAGAGAGTAGCTGCCCAGTAGATATGGCTCCAAGCTACCCAGCTTGGCGCAGCTAGACCATGCCAATGCTCAGTGGCCTTGATCTTCTGGCAGCACTGCTAGGGGCACTGAACGATTCTTGAGAACAGCGGAGGCACTCTCCTGGCAAGGGTGGCCCTCTAGGAAGTGGAGGAGGCAACCTGAGAGCCTTGCAGCATTTTGTGAGGTAATCTGGCCACTGGTATTCCAGGGCCGAGGCTGGCGCGGTGCGCTAGGGTCTCCAGGTGGCTGCAGGCCCTGTGGTGTGGCCGGATCAGGGGAGCGGTGTTTGCCTTGTTGCTCTCTGTGACTGTGATTTCCTCTGGGGCCACTGGCGAGAATACCATCTGAGTACTTC
The DNA here is from genome assembly GCF_031143425.1 of Pleurodeles waltl. Lineage (NCBI taxonomy): Eukaryota > Metazoa > Chordata > Amphibia > Caudata > Salamandridae > Pleurodeles > Pleurodeles waltl. Next base: position 280,114,746 of record NC_090443.1, on the reverse strand, counting down.
TGTAGATGTTATGAAAGTAGGAACTATGTGGTGACTAAATATTCCTTGAAAGCCACCCAGGCCCTTGCATTTTTGACTTTGCCATCTCGTTAACTGGCGCTGGAGAATTGGGCATACAATCTGTCGGACCTGGGGATAATGGGTTGCACAGATTTGGCCCCTGAACTTGATGGCCTGGATTTGACACACGTCACTCCCCATTGTAGTCGCTGTCAGGGAAGGGAGGCGAGGATGAAGACTTCATGCTGCATTTGCTGCTTTGAGATTGCTTGTGCTTCTGTGCTGGTTAGAATTAGATGGGTGAAGCGGGTCTTTTGGGCACACACGCCTAACAGAATAGAACATTTTGTTGCATATGTGACAAGAATTTTAAATTCTATTAAGGACACAGAGGCAAGAATTATGCTTCTCAATCTTTACTATTCAAAACACAGCAGCCAATGAAAAAACAGTAAAGAACTGTACTAAATATTCCATAAGATGTTTTGAATTTCCTTTCGGAATGTGCTGAATCTGAATTATGTTACAGGTCGATAAATTATTTCTGGTCAGCTTTGTCTGCTGGTCATGACCCTGCGAATGGTAAGTCGGTAGGAATTCATCCTTTGGTGTGTAAGTTAATAAAAGGCATTAGGGTGGCAAACCCCAATCCCCCACAGGTGTTCAACCACAGGTTTCAATAGTTTGATAAACACCCAGGGAGTGGACGAGAGACGGAATGAAAGGGACCAGTATTCGTGCCACTGATCTCTCCAGTGGAACTGAAGTCCTTCACCGTCAGTGAAGGGGAGAAATTCTAACTCTAGGGGACTGAGACAAACCACCCAATCTCCTTCCTGAAGCAGATCCCTTAGAAGATGGATACCCTCCATCTTGAAATGGCGATAAACCACATAAGGGTTGAATTTACTGAGGCTGAGAACCAGCCTCTGACTGCCACCCTTCTTGTAAACCAAAAACACATTGCTGCAGAAAACCTGTGGTTGAGGAGATGTAGAGGCAATGGTAAGTTTTGACAAAAACTCTAGAATTTTGGCGTCTATAAAAAACAAGTCTTGTTGGGAAAAAAATTAGAGGGGGAAGATAAGGTTGAACGGGGAGTGAGACAACTCTATACGGTAGCTCTGAACTGCATTTAACACCCAACAATCAGCTGAAATCTTGGCCCAATTGTGGAGAAAATGGCGTAACCTTCCCCCCAGAGGAAGAGGTGCAAGAGAAGGAGGATTAGTTACCAGAAGGTTGATTGTCAGAGGCTTGATAGTCCCTGTTGATGCCTCGGTTAAAACAACCACGGTAACCCCTGGACCTGCTGGGATAAAAGCCCACCTCGGCTGGGTCTAGACCATAGCCTCTGTGTCTGGGGTTGGAATCTCGTGGAAGACCTTGCTGATTAAAGCATTTGGCCGAGTGTTTTCAGTCGTGACCGGCCCAGAAAAAAAGGGGTTGTACATCCTCTTCAAGGATGACTAGGACCTATCAAGAGATGTAAAAGTGTTCACAAATTTTGCAATGTCTTTGACGCAGAGATCTCTAAATAATTTCTCCTCAACAAAGATGCCTGGTTCAGCAGAAGCAAGTTCCACCAACTGGGTGTCAATCGTTAACATTACAGATTTGCGGCGCTCTGAGGCCAGCACGTAGTTAGCATTTCCCAGGAGGCAGATTGCCTGCTGCGTCCACCCAGCCAGAACTTCCAGGTGGACTCCTGCGCATGGAGGGCCAGTTCGAGAATCTTTCCCAAAGGGCCGGAGCCATCAAGAAGGTTGTCTTGTCAAGCGCTGAGGGTTCTATTGATACCATTCTTCAGGTCTTTGTTAAACTTTTTTAGGAAAGTCAGCATAGTGGCATCTATGTCAGGGGTGAGAACAATTTTATGAGGTAGGGCAGGTCTAGGGCATTCGGATTTTAACAGGACTCAGACTTCTTTTTTGAAGTCTCTATGGAGGTGGCGCTGCATATAATAGCTACACAGGAGCAGGGATCCAATCTGAGGATTTGAAGTGGACAATCTCCAAAGGTTCAAAAGTAACTGAAGTAGGAAGCGAAGGAGTGTGAGAATGTTTACATTTTTTAGAGTGTTTAGGAGCCTGGGACTTGTGGGAGGAAGAGGATGATTCTGAATCTGTATCAGTAGTGGGTGAGGTTGCAGAGGGAGGAGGGTGCAGGGAGAGCTCCAGAAGAGTAGGCATGATCAGTGAACGCTCCTTGGGATGTTCTTGTAGTGGTATCCGAATGGGGCCAAAAGGATTCTGTGAAGGGGTAGAAGGAGGGAGGGAGGGACCTCCAGCAAAGAAAGGGTTGAGGGGTGATTTGTGAGCTCATCAAGATGTTTAGAAATGGATTTCAGGGCTGAGCTAAGAGGTTTATCAAGGGATTTCAAGGCCCTGATGATATGTCTCATAATCAGACATTGTCACTAGAGGGAAAATATCCTCTCAATCAAAAATCCCCAGAGGGGAGCAAGGGTCTTCTAGCTGTGCGCAGGAGGAAAGGATTAAGAGACCCTGATAGCTAAATTATTATAGCCCTGCTCAGCTCAATGAATCAGGACGTCAATGGGATCCAAAAGCTGGTAGCAGGAACTATAAGCCAACACTCTCCAATGTTACAAAAATTATTTGTAATTTTAGGTCAAAAATCAGGCTTTAATAGCTGACAAAATCCTGTGTTTAGCGGTTAGATTTAGTTTTTGGTGCCCCAGATGCTCTCAAAGCCTGCTCTTCCTGCCTGGGGAGAGGCGTCACCAGCGTGTGAAGTGGAAACTTGCTGGGCAAGAGAAAGATGCTCTGGCAAGCTTTCCCAAAGGAATGCGCGCAGTAGCCCAATTGGGCTACACAACGCAGCCTCGCTCTTGGGGGGCTTGCCGCATGCACTGCTGCTGCTCAAACATGCTAGCAGAATGAAAGGTTGGAGGACTAGTATGAGAAAAACAGGGAGGAGCAAAACACTCTGGAGGTGCAACCTGTCAGGGGAAAAACAGGTTAGTAAACAAGCCTTAAAGAGATGACAGCGTGTTCGCTATAACGTCAAATCCTGCATCACATATATAACCTAAAGATTCGCTTTAGTGATACAAAATAGAGAGACACTTATCTTGACTGTGGCGCAGCAAGAAAGAGCCAAGAAAGATGGTGCCTTTCTATTTTGTATGTTCTGCCTTGATATTATTTGTGGGTTGATGAAGAGGGGTGGTTCAAAGCCTCATGGGATATGTAAAATGGTTTTCCTGTTTTTTCATTGGCTGCTGTGTTTTGAGTAGTAAAAATTGAGAAGCGTAATCAGAGCCTCCAGTCCTGCCAAAGAATTTCCCTTGACTCTACAGTACCACTAACTTTTACCTCGAAGGCAGGTGCAAGGGTCATATAATCTCCCAGGTCTTGCTGCCCCTGTTTCTTTGATGAAAGGTTCATTGACAATTTGTGGGCAACCTAGCTAGACACCCCACTATGGCTGCCCCTTTGGACATTCCTCCTGAGTTGAAGACTCGCTCACATGCTGGTACCGCCACAGACAAGTTTGACCAAATTATGGTGGTGATTGCGGACTCCAGAGAGGCTTTCTAAACAAAATGTGATTTGTTCACTAATGACCAAGGGATCCTCTGAGGAAACCAGCAGAAACTCACCGAGAAAGTCAACACCAATATGCAGGCTATTGAGGAGCTCCACTCCTGGTACCCAAGATCTAGCCAACCAGACGGTGACGATCTTGGACAGGCTGCACATTGTAGAACATAAGCTGGATGGGACAATGTGGAAGCTGATCCAGCAAGAATAATGTTCACATAGTCAGACTACCAGAGGACACGGAGGGCAAGGATCTGGCTGCTTTCCTGTAAACTTAGTTCAAACGAGATATTGCCCCGAATACACGTTCTTCATTCTTTGTAGTGGAATGCTCCCATAGGATCCAGATAAGACAGCCTTCTCCAGATGCATCACCCAGGCCAATAGCGGCAAAAAATCCGGAAGTTCAGAGATTGTCAGCAGCCCGGGAGTGGTGCTCCATCCCTTATGCGAATGAAAAGGTGATGTACTATTCCTTGGCGGTCTAATGGCTAAGAGCGTCCTTTACTTAAGTCATGAAAAATTGTGTGACATTGGGCTAAAATATGCCCTGTTGTTCCCTTTCAACTGCAGAACTTGGACAGGAACCACACAACCAGAGGTAGAGTAAAACTGGGCAGAGACCTTCGACAAAAAGGCCCTTAGCCGCTCTACTTCCCCTCTGCCATCCTGCCCTCTGGTGGACCAACTCTCAGTGCTGGTCCGCAGGTTCCACCACAGAAGATGGGGCCATAGAGCTCCTACCCTGCAGCAGCGGGAGGCAGTGGCAGCACCCTTGCAAGAGCTATTAGCGACCTTTCACTTGCTTACCTCAAACTCCAGTACCTCTGGCAATGAGCAATTCTTTGACACACCTGGCTCTAAAATGTTGACCACACTAATATTTACAGCTCAAACCACTGATGAGCTGGGGTGATCATCACCCATGATTCCCCTTCATAAAGAGTCTACATAGCGGCAAGATGAGGGTGGCTCCTGTCCAAGAGGTCCAAGTGACAGGAGATCTCTCTCCGGCACTGCTATATACTTCAAACTGAGTCAAACGAAAACAGAGCTGAATCTTTTGTTAACTATATTACGCTGTTTGGTTGGGTCTCAAAAGATATGTTGCCTTTTAGTGGGGTATTTGGCACAGTCTTCTTTGCTTATGCCAAGGCCTGGCTCTTTGGATACAAGTGGGCGTCCCTTTCCAGGTACACAAAGTGCACTTAGACTCAAGCTGTTGATATCTGTTAAATAATGGTACAATTGATGATCTGCACTTGAATTTGGATGACATATATGCCCCACACATTGAACAACGTGCCTTTTGAACATAACTATCAACACTCATTGCTGACTGGCCGAGGACCATGTGGATTATTAGAAACTTCAATTGTGTATTGGACATAAACCTAGATTGAATGATACCCCACCCCCGCAGTCCCCTGAATGCCTCTACACTGCCCACCTCCGACACTGGTTACCTCAGTGGGACTTGGAAGACATAAGACCAAAAATATCTTGGCCAACACATCTATTCCTGCTAATCTCCAGTGCACAAAATGCAGTCACGATTAGACAGATTTGTTTGCTCAAGTTTACTTCACACAATCGTAACCTTTGTACAATACCGTCCTAGGACGCTGTCAGACTACAACCCATTGATCATGAACATGACCTGTGGTAAGTTGCTCTCCCCTATCCACACATGCTGACTGGCCCCCATGATGTTGGAGGATATTGTATTTTGCCAAAAATGATCTAACCACATGGAAACCTTCTTCAACTAAAACACGGGAACCTCCTTCTCTTTGGTGGCGTTAAAATAGTGAAAAGGAGTTTGTACATAAAAACTATAGTGGGAGTCCGAAAGGTATTGTCTAGAGATGTTGCAAAAGCAGAAATCTCTTATCTCAATATTGCGAGAGCTTTGCAGACATCCCCAGATAGGTTAGGGGAACTCTAAAAAAGCCTGAGCTGCTCTTTTTGATAAGGTGGAGGTACTCCACTGTCATGACTATTTTATCTCACCAGAGTGGCTAATGAAAAGGATAAGCCTAATCGCCTTATCACAAATGGTAGCACATCAACAGGTTAACTGCACCCGCTAACTATTAATCTACCCTCATCTACAGGGAAGATGCCCACACTCAATCGAATATCATTAACGCCTTCTATACTTACAACAGAGACTCCTACAAAGCCCCACCACCAATTGCAGCCTTTGCGTTTACCTCTTATCTAGCTCTTATCCATCTTTAGAACTTGTCTTGAGAGGTTCATTTGGCTTTGAATGCTCCCCCAACAGACCAAGAAATTAAATCAGTACTTCCTCGTGACAAAGTAGCAAGTGTAGATGGCTTGCTGGCTAAATTCTACACTTACTTTGCTTCCTCCTTAGCACCACAATTGGCTAAATTGTAAAAGATTTTCTTTAACGCCCGTACATTATTTCGGACCCTCACAGAGGCCTCAATTACCATGTCACTTAAACCAAATAAAGACCCAGCAAATCTAGTATCCTATTATCCATTGTTGATGTGGCGTGGCCAATATGGCGGCGAGTGCGGTCGCTTGAATCAGAGCTCCGCACATGGCCTAAAATTATTCTGCAATCCCTCTGTCCCCAGGCGATAAAAACCACTGGACCCGCATGCCTGGTATGCAACAATCTCCAGAGACCCTGAAAATTCGACCCGACCGATGCCGCGGCTCGTTCGGGGCCCGGGCGGAGACGTGGACGCGGACCCAGCACGGAGCCGAGCGGACCGGCGGTCGTGGCAGCTGATCCCTGCGAGCAGCTACGGAGGGACATCACCGCGGTGGGCAGTGACGGTGGGGTGCTGCGGGTGCACCCCCGTAGGTGCCGACTCTTGTGGAGGCGCATGCTATAGGCGCCCAACCTGACGGGTGGTTTGAGACTCCGAGCGGAAAAAAGGGCCCGATTGTGGGCACCCGCCTGGCTGCGTGGCCTGACTGTGGTCCAGCTGTGGATGAGGAAGGGGCCGCGGTGCGGGACAGACGAGGACCGGCGTGACTTATTGCTCAGAACTGCTGCACAATAACACCGAACACCTGTGTGCAGAAGAAGGATCCGGCGGTGTGGGACGGGGGCCTCTGTCCCCGCTGGGGTGCGCGGCTGGGCCGTCGGGCCTGTGATGAGGTACGGGGCCCTGCAAAACGAGGAGCGCTAACTATTTCTTGCACGAAAAATACACCGGAGTTCAGAGGGGAACTCAAACTAAGCTGTGCCCTTTTGATAGAGTGACTTGGGGGAGCCCCTGGGTCCAGGAATCAAGCAATTTGTGTTCTACTCACTCTGTGAGTTAACCACCACACCCACCAACGAAATTAGGCTCAATGAAACTTCTTATTTTTGTGTAATGCTCGGGAGCAATGCTGACTCTTTCCTAACATAGAACGCATAGACACAAACGCTACAACGCGCAATCTCCAACTGCAAATATCCGGCTCATGACTCTTGCAGAACGCATCATACCCCCACGCGCCTGCCGCCGGACACACAACACTGCCTCGGGGAGTGCACGCGGGGCACTGCTCTCCAGCGTTCGACGGGCTGGGTGCTCCCTCTGTGCGCTCTTCATGTTGGATGTTATAAAATTCGCCATACAGATGTAACAACGCAGCAAGGAAAGACAAAAAAAAAATAGAAATTGGCCTAATTGTGGTATATAAAGACCCTCCCCCGAAACCTTGAAATCAAAGCACAACACAAATGTTGGAACTGTATAAACTGTCCACCTAAATCACAACGTAACACGGGGAGAGTTCAGGGGATGCACCACGATGGTGAAACCGAAACCTCCGAGGGGCCACTTGGAGGCCAGACTCGGGGACCCGCTACCGATGGAGGGCTCAGATTCACTGCATAAAGTGACTGAAACGCTAGCTGCTCACTCTATACAAATCGACAAGGTACTGCAGGCGATATTAGAAACTAAAACATCCCTTGAAGGAAAGATAGATGCGATGGCAGTGGAAGTCACTATACTGCGCACTGAACACCGAAAGCTAGCGGACAGAGTAACCACAGTTGAATCAACTCTAAAAATATCTCAACCAAATATTGAGGTCATGAAAACCCGAATACAACATCAGGAATCTGAGATAATACAGCTCCAAAGACGAGCGGAGGATGTGGAGGGCAGCTCACGCTGTAATAACATTAGATTCCTGGCATTCCCGGAGCGAATTGAGCTCCCTAATGCAGAGTCATTCCTGGAGCGCTGGCTAAAAGATCACATACTGAAACAGGAGGCCTCCCCTTTCCCGTCGGTGGAGCGGTCACACCGGATTACGGGCGATCCCGCACGCCCAGGGGCTCTCCCTCACCCATAGCCAGGCTATTGAATTACCGTGACAGAGATCAAATCCTAAAGGGCTTTTGCGCGCTAGGTCCTGTTGAAACTGAAAACGCATAAGTCACGGCCTACCCGGACTATACAGTGGAGGTCCAACGCAAACGCGCCACATTCACCAAAGCAAAACAGGTACTATGCGACAAGAACTTTCCATACTCCCTCATGTACCCTGGTAGACTACGCGTAGTGGATGGCGACAGAACCCACGTCTTCCCGTCCTCAGAAGATGTCTGGACTTGGATCTACGCCAAGGGCTTAGCAGACCCAACAGATGAACACGCGGAGCAAAAAGAATGGCTAACACAAAAGACGCGTAAGAAAAGGAAATCAAAACCCAGAACCGGATCACGTCCCACTGAAAAACAAGCAGCGGACGGGCAAGCCCAAGCGCTAAAGGACGTCAATAGGTTCTCGAACATACGAATGCAGCACAATCGCGAATCTTGCACCACGGACTCGGACTCAGTGGGGACCCTGCAGAGCCCCCCTGCGTCCCCTCTGATCTTGGGGCCGGCGTTCACACCGCGCACAGCGTACGACCTTTAAAAATAACACATAAATGCAGCGATCAAACTATTCCGTAAGGTACAAACGCTATGTGATCGAAGCCTGCGTACTCTCCAACCTGTATAGGCAGTCCCTGTCAACACCTGGGCAGACCCCACATCCCGGAATCGATCATCTCCCCCTTAACCTGCCTGTGGGTGAAAGATGCGCTGCCCTAACACGTATCACACCAAGCAAATTGGAATCCCTCCGGAGACCATATCGTGCCTGAATGGGAGATGGCGTCATCCGATTAGGCCGGACCTTGCGGCCACCTTGGACCATATACTACAGCAGCCCCCTAACCCAGATGGGTTCCAGTATGGACACGAATGGGCTCAAAGCCACTCTTGCACCTGTTGTGCCTGGTTACTCACACTTCTTCCTTTTTCTTCCTTTCTTCTTTACTCCTCTCACTCTTAATTCCTCAAGGTATGTGCTAATCACTCTACACTCGAGGGGTGGTCCGAATCGGGTGGCCGGGGTGGAGTGTGGGGGGACGCGGCAAATTCTATCTAAAGACGCGTACTGCTTGCGGTGCGACCACAAAATGTTTCAATGACATATAATATTGTAACCTGGAATGTAAGGGGCCTGGCCAATCCTACTAAAAGACGCAGAGTACGCGCCTATCTCAGACGCCACAAGGCGCACATTGCTATACTACAGGAGACCCATGCCACTACACAAGAACTAGGGGAAATTAATAAGAGCTGGCCGGGCACTGTCTATGGCACTAAAGTCTCAACATATGTGAAGGGAGTACTAATTTGGATCGCTTCAGGGGTCTCTTACGCGGTCCAAAACACTTTTTTAGACACAGATGGCAGACATGTCTGCCTCATCGGAGAGCTGGATGGTAGACAATTAACTATAGCCGGTATATATGCTCCAAATTCGGGACAAGGGGAATTCCTGCGGGCCACATCTGCACAGATTTCACAAGATCCGTCCATACCAATTATCTGGTGGTTATAACAGTGTAATGGACATCTCTATGAACAGATCACACCCGCCAATGGCAAGCGCCCCTAGCAGGCGGGTATCTGAGATGCTAAGGTCCTGGACAACAGAACGGAGGCTACATGATGCATGGAGAAGTCTTCATCCCATTGACAAAGAATACTCCTTTTATTCACCGGTACACAACCTTCACACACGGATTGATTTACTTTTATGCTCGGCCACGAAAACACACTTAATACACAGCGCCAATTATTTGGCCAAAACCCTATCGGATCATTGCCCTCTAATCGCCACACTGAGATGGGGCACTCAGCTATCACGAACACCTACTTGGCGCTTACAACCCACCTTGCTGCGCGACCCGCACTTCTGGGAACAACTAGCTGACACCATAGCGTCCTACTTCACAATCAATAACCAAACAGCCACAACACGCGCAATCGAGTGGGACGGACACAAAGTGGTAATTAGGGGCATGTGTATCGGGGTGCAGGAGGTATTCGACGCACTTTACTCTCAGAGCTACATGATACTGAGGAGAAATTACATAAGGTGGAATGTGAAGCGGCCTCAAACAGCACTGCTAGCAATACCACGATCACACTCAAAAAGCAATGGGGTGACATTGAAACCCGTTTACGAAAATTTGACTATCGATACTACACGGCGCGCCTACACGCCGAGGGTGATCGATCAAGCCGCATGTTGGCTTGGTTAGCGAAAGGGACTCAGCGGCATACTCCTATAAACACCATTCGCCTAGATACTGGTGTGATTGTGAATACACAATCAGAAATAAATGACGCATTCAAGCAGTATTATGCAAGGTTATATCAGGCAGAACCTCCCCCACTCGCAACACGATGAAAAGATTTTTTCAGGACCTCCCATGTAAATCACCTAACGACAGCACAAGCACTAGAGCTAGACAAACCCATAGAAAGTGACGAAATAAAGCAAGCATTGCAACAACTAGCCCACAATAAAGCTCCAGGGGGATGAAACAGGTCGTCTCTCAGATTCACAACGCGAAGCAACGATTGTAGTCCTCCATAAAAAGGGTTGTGACCCACTAGACGTACGCTCTTACCGACCCCTGTCACTACTAAACACGGACTGTAAAATATTGGGCAAGGTACTGTCAAACCGACTTCTCCCAATAATCTCCTCCCTGATACACCCAGATCAATCCGGATTCATACTTGGACGCAGCACTTCTATTAACATCAGGAACCTATTGCGTTTGAAAGCTGAAACTCCTGACGCAGACTACTCCAGAGTGGCGGTCTCACTAGATGTCGAAAAAGCTTTCAACACACTGGGTTGGCCATACTTGATGGCAACTCTGCAGTTAATGGGATTTGGCAAAGCGTTCACACGTTGGATATCTATCCTATACTCAGACCCCATAGCACGAGTTAAAACTGGCACCATCACCTCAGAAAAATTCAAGATTGGTAGCGGCACACGCCAGGGATGCCCCCTATCACCACTCTTGTTCGCACTAGCCATTGAACACCTAGAGGCTAAATTGCAAAATGAAGCCACGAGATGGGGCATGCCGGACAGCATGGAACACCGCATAGTCTCCTTATACGCAGACGATGCATTAATATACCTACGTAACTACTCCGAATCCCTGACAAACCTGCTACAACTATTGAATTCTTTCAGAGACATATCCGGCTTGCGCGTCAATTGGGCTAAATCATGTCTATTCCCCATGCACCGATTACCCGACACACAGATCCATATATCCGCCGAGCATAACTTACAATGGACTTATAGCACTTTTAAATACCTAGGTGTGCACATATATCATGATAAATCTGACCTTAAGGAGGGCAACTTAGAGCGGGCGATTAGATTAATAAAAGGATCGTTGCCCTTCTGGTGTGCACTACCACTATCACCTATGGGCAGAGTGGCATTAATCAAAATGATCATACTTCCTCGGCTACCATATTTTTTCGCTGCCCTACCATTATGGCTCCCCAGCACTTTTTTTGCACAGCTGAACAAGCTATTGATAGATTTGATATGGAGCACCGGACGCAGTCGTGTGGCCTTGGCTAAGATCTGTCTACCACTGGACAGAGGCGGGATGGGAGTACCACAATTCGAACTTTATTACGCAGCAGCTCAGCTGCACTGGATCCTTTTTTGGCTACAAGACCCCACTCATTCTGAAAGCCACACTGTGGGCGTACAACTGGGTGGCTTAAATACACTGGAATGGCTTATAGGACGAGTGGCCCTTCTGCGCCATGGTAATATCCTGATAAAAGTGGCTGACAGTGTGTGGCGGCGCTACGTGAACAGGGGGTCTGGGAAACCACCATACTCGCCCAAGATCCCATTACTCGCCATCCCAGGTATACACAAACTACATGGCCGTGCGTGCCTCATTGATTGTGCCACCAAAGGTCTCCAATTAGTGGCAGAATTATTCGCAGAGGTCCAATTTATCTCCTATGAAGCACTTGCGACGACGTATACTCTGGGACAGGGCGGTTTCATTATGTACGGCACACTGTAATCTTTAATACGTAACGCTTGGGGACACGGCAGCAGGGAACCACAGTCATCACCTATTCTACACGAATTGCTCTTAGACACCGGCACACAAACACAAATCTCATGGATCCACAACACACTACGGGCCAATCCAGAAGAAGTACAGTTACAAGAGAAGAATAAATGGGAAAAGCACTACACACACAACTTACAACACAAACATGGTCCATGGCTCTCACAACCATGTGTGAGGTATCGCGCAATGCCCGTTTCAGATATACCCAACTCAACTACCTACATCAGACATACCTGACTCCACACCGCATCCACCGCATGTACCCCCAAGCCAGTCCTGACTGCCCAAGATGTGGCAACACAGAAGCTGATTTCTTACATATGACTTGGAACTGCCCACCACTACTCCGAGTATGGCAAGACATCACACAACAAACTGCGACATGGCTGGGAATACCTCTAGCACCCACCCCTGAGTCCTGCCTATTGGGCATCCGGCACAGACGTAGCAAAGATAAACAAAAACATAGATGCGCAGATCTCGCATTTGTTATCCTCAAACGACTCATCGCCACGCAGTGGTAATCACCTAGCGCCCCAGACTCCCGCCACTGGATAACTGACTTACAGCAATGGGCCAATGCAGAAATACAGGTATTACATACATTGCGCGACATAGGGGTGGTAATCAAGGGTGCTGACATATGGGATTCCTTCGCAGATCAACTACAGGAAAAAAACGATACACGACCTCCCTAGACTACTGGAATAATAATCACCCAAGACATTACAACCGACACATATCGCACGCGCAACCACTCAGATATGAACCTTAACTTGAACGTAGATAATAAGTATACAAACACATGCCCCAGATGAACCGCTGCGAAGCAACACCCACAGTGGTACACTCCTCCTATGATAAATATACCCTGCTCGAAATTAATAACTCATATCCTGCTCGCCTCTTATGCGTGCCCCTTCCTCGGTTGCCTTGCCCCCTCCACCGGATCACCAAACATTAGACCCGCGGTCATTCACCAAGCAAACTATAAACTTCACACCCCCTACTATCTATTCTCATTTCCTATTTTGCTCCTATCTCTTTTAAGGATCTCAGTTGTATTGTTTAAATGGATGCGTTTTTGTTTATGTCATAAATGCAATAAACAGATTTAACCGGTTCTGTGCCTTGGACGAGGTCACCTCGTCCAAGGCTCCAGTTCCCGTGTGCCTTGGACGAGGTGACCTCGTCCAAGTCACAGGAACTGGGGGAAGCGCTAGCGCTCCCCCCCCGTACTCCCCCCCTCCCCCCCCCAAGGCAGGGATGGAAGGGGAAGCGCGCGCTGACAATCACAGGAGCCTCCCCCATCGCGCTGGAAGCTCAGCTTCCAGCGCGATCGAAAGAGAAATGCTTTGCATTTCTCTTTCGATCACGTGGGGGAGGCACGGAGAGGCTTCAAAGGGAAGGAAATGTATTTCCTTCCCTTTGAAGTGTCTCCAAGCGTTTCAAAAGCCGGATTGCTTGCAATCCGGCTTTTGAAACGCCCAATAGACACCAGGGATGTTTTATATATTTTTTTAAATAGACATAAGGGAGCGACCCCTTGGGCAAGGGTCGTTCCCAATGGGGGGCATTTTTTAGGAAGGCCTTTTTTGCCCCCCCCTGATTTTTTTTTGGGCGCCAATGTCACGCAGGGGGAGCGACCCCGTAGGCAAGGGTCGCTCCCAGGGGGGATTGCCAATGTCACGCAGGTGGAGCGACCCCGTAGGCAAGGGTCGCTCCCGGGAGTGGGGGGTTGGGGGGCCGGGGGAGCAAATTTATTTTAGGCCATTTCTGCCCCCAGGGGGGGGCAGAAACCTTTAGGCGCCAGGGCAAATTTTTTTTTGTGTGTTTTTTTTTGTTTGTTTGTTTTTTTAGAGATGGGGAGCGACCCATTAGGCAAGGGTCGCTCCCCTGGGGGGCAAATTGTATTTAGACCATTTCTGCCCCCCTTGGGGGCAGATTGGCCGATTTTAGGTCAATCTGCCCCCAAGGGGGCAGAAACCACTAGGCACCGGGGATTTTTTTTGGGGCGCCAATGTCACGCAGTGGGAGCGACCCCCCCTAGGCAAGGATCGCTCCCGGGGTGGGGTTACTGGGGGTGGGGGTTCAAAGTTATTTTAGGCCATTTCTGCCCCCCCGGGGCCGGCTGAGCTAGAGGCCAAAATCCACAGGTAGGCACTTTGCAAAAAACACCTATGTTTTCTGTGAAAAAATGTGATGTGTCCATGTTGTGTTTTGGGGCATTTCCTTTCGTGGGCGCTAGGCCTACCCACACAAGTGAGGTACCATTTTTATCGAGAGACTTGGGGGAACGCTGGGTGGAAGGAAATTTGTTGCTCCTCTCAGATTCCAGAACTTTCTGTCACCAAAATGAGAGGAAAAAGTGGTTTTTTGGCCACATTTTGATGTTTGCAAAGGATTCTGGGTAACAGAACCTGGTCAGAGCCCCACAAGTCACCCCATCTTGGATTCCCCTGGGTTTCTAGTTTTCAAAAATGCGCTGGTTTGCTAGGTTTCCCCAGGTGCCGGCTGAGCTAGAGGCCAAAATCCAAAGGTAGGCACTGTTTTCTATGAAAAAATGTGATGTGTCCACGTTGTGTTTTGGGCCATTTCCTTTCGTGGGCGCTAGGCCTACCTACACAAGTGAGGTACCATTTTAATCAGGAGACTTGGGGGAACGCTGGGTGGAAGGAAATTTGTGGCTCCTCTCAGATTCCACAACTTTCTGTCACCAAAATGTGAGGAAAATGTGTTTTTTTAGCCAAATTGTGAGGTTTGCAAAGGATTCTCGGTAACAGAACCTAGTCAGAGCCCCACAAGTCACCCCATCTTGGATTCCCCTAGGTCTCTAGTTCTCACAAATGCACAGGTTTGATAGGTTTCCCTAGGTGCCGGCTGAGCTAGAGGGCAAAATCTACAGGTAGGCACTTTGCAAAAAACACCTCTGTTTTCTTTCACAAAAAGTGATGTGTCCACGTTGCGTTTTGGGGCGTTTCCTGTCGCGGGCGCTAGGCCTACCCACACTAGTGAGGTATCATTTTTATCGGAAGACTTGGGGAAACGCTGGGTGGAAGGAAATTTGTGGCTCCTCTCAGATTCCAGAACTTTCTGTCACCAAAATGTGAGGAAAATGTGTTTTTTTAGCCAAATTTTGAGGTTTGCAAAGGATTCCGGGTAACAGAACCTGGTCAGAGCCCCACAAGTCAACCCATCTTGGATTCCCCTAGGTCTTTAGTTTTCAAAAATGCACAGGTTTGATAGGTTTCCCTAGGTGCCGGCTGAGCTAGAGGCCACAATCTACAGGTAGGCACTTTGCAAAAAACACCTCTGTTTTCTTTCAAAAAATGTGATGTGTCCACGTTGCGTTTTGGGGCATTTCCTGTTGCGGGCGCTAGGCCTACCCACACAAGTGAGGTATCATTTTTATCGGGAGACTTGGGGAACGCTGGGTGGAAGGAAATTTGTGGCTCCTCTCTGATTCCAGAACTTTCTGTCACCAAAATGTGAGGAAAATGTGTTTTTTTAGCCAAATTTTGAGGTTTGCAAAGGATTCTGGGTAACAGAACCTGGTCAGAGCCCCACAAGTCACCCCATCTTGGATTCCCCTAGGTCTCTAGTTTTCAAAAATGCACAGGTTTGATAGGTTTCCCTAGGTGCCGGCTGAGCTAGAGGCCACAATCTACAGGTAGGCACTTTGCAAAAAACACCTCTGTTTTCTTTAAAAAAATGTGATGTGTCCACGTTGCGTTTTGGGGCATTTCCTGTTGCGGGCGCTAGGCCTACCCACACAAATGAGGTATCATTTTTATCGGGAGACTTGGGGGAACGCTGGGCGGAAGTAAATTTGTGGCTCCTCTCTGATTCCAGAACTTTCTGTCACCAAAATGTGAGGAAAATGTGTTTTTTTAGCCAAATTTTGAGGTTTGCAAAGGATTCTGGGTAACAGAACCTGGTCAGAGCCCCACAAGTCACCCCATCTTGGATTCCCCTAGGTCTCTAGTTTTCAAAAATGCACAGGTTTGGTAGGTTTCCCTTGGTGCTGGCTGAGCTAGAGGCCAAAATCTACAGGTAGGCACTTTGCAAAAAACACCTCTGTTTTCTTGAAAAAAATGTGATGTGTCCACGTTGCGTTTTGGGGCGTTTCCTGTCGCGGGCGCTAGGCCTACCCACACAAGTGAGGTATCATTTTTATCGGGAGACTTGGGGGAACATAGAATAGCAAAACAAGTGTTATTGCCCCTTGTCTTTCTCTACATTTTTTCCTTCCAAATATAAGAGAGTGTGTAAAAAAGACATCTGTTAGAAATGGGGTTTTTGGTTGGCAGTCAGGTTGCCCCCTGTCCAAGCAAGAACCCTCACTCTAGTCAGGGTAAGTCACACACAATCCAAAATCAGCCTGTGCTCACCCTCCGGTAGCTTGGCACGAGCAGTCAGGCTTAACTTAGAAGGCAATGTGTAAAGCATTTGTGCAATAAATCATACAACACCATAGTATAACACCACAAAATTACACCACACAGTGTTTAGAAAAATATAGAATATTTATCTGGGTAATTGTAGGTCAAAAACGATCAAAGTTGAAATACGAATTTGTAAAGATATCACTGAAAAGTGATATTAAGTGTCTTTAAGTCTTTAAAAAGCAATAAAGTGTCTTTCAAGCACAGAGTACCTGGTTTCTGGTGGGAAATCTCCTCAGAGGGCCACAGGAGAAGAGATGCGTGGAAAAAGGGGTGTGTGCGTCGATTTCCTCTCAGCACACACCGACTTGCGTCGTTCTTTTCCACGCGGGGAAGTCGGGAGTCGTTTTCCGGCGCGCAGACAGTCTCTTTTTGGGGATCGCGGGGATTACCAGATGTCCCGGGTCTGTGCGTGGATTCTCCTGCTTATTTTCCGGCTGCGCGTCGTTCTGCGGGGCTGCGCGTCGAAGTTTCGATCTCACGGTAGGCGTCGCGTCGATTTCTCCTTGGAAGTCGGGCAGCGGTGTCCTTGCGAGGCCGTGCGTCGAAATTTTGGTCTCACGGCAGGCGTCGCGTCGATTTCTCCTTGGAAGTCGGGCGGCGTTGTCCTTGCGAGGCCGTGCGTCAAAGTTTCGCACTCACGGTAGGCGTTGCGTCGATTTTTCCTGGAAAGTCGGGCGGCTTTGTCCTTGCGAGGTTGTGCGTCGAAGTCTCGATCGTCCCGAGGGCGTCGCGTCGATCAGCGTCGGTGTGCAGCGTTTTTCTCGCCGCGAAACAAGCTGTGCGTCGAAATTTTCGGCGCACGGAGCGTCCAAGTGAAAGGAAGAAGTCTTTTTGGTCCTGAGACTTCAAGGAACAGGAGGCAAGCTCTATCCAAGCCCTTGGAGAGCACTTTCACAGCCAGACAAGAGTTCAGCAAGGCAGCAGGGCAACAGCAAGACAGCAGTCCTTTGTAGAAAGCAGACAGGTGAGTCCTTTGAGCAGCCAGGCAGTTCTTCTTGGCAGGATGTAGTTTCTGGTTCAGGTTTCTTCTCCAGCAAGTGTCTGATGAGGTAGGGCAGAGGCCCTGTTTTATACTAAGTTGTGCCTTTGAAGTGGGGGTGACTTCAAAGAGTCTCTAAGAAATGCACCAAGTTCCCTTTCAGCTCAATCCTGTCTGCCAGAGTCCCAGTAGGGGGTGTGGCAGTCCTTTGTGTGAGGGCAGGCCCTCCACCCTCCCAGCCCAGGAAGACCCATTCAAAATGCAGATGTATGCAAGTGAGGCTGAGTACCCTGTGTTTGGGGTGTGTCTGAGTGAATGCACAAGGAGCTGTCAACTAAACCTAGCCAGACGTGGATTGAAGGGCACAACAAGATTTTAGTGCAAAGAAATGCTCACTTTCTAAAAGTGGCATTTCTAGAATAGTAATATTAAATCCGACTTCACCAGTCAGCAGGATTTTGTATTACCATTCTGGCCATACTAAATATGACCTTCCTGCTCCTTTCAGATCAGCAGCTGCCACTTCAACAGTGTATGAGGGCAGCCCCAATGTTAGCCTATGAGAGGAGCAGGCCTCACAGTAGTGGAAAAACGAATTTAGGAGTTTCACACTACCAGGACATATAACTACACCGGTACATGTCCTGCCTTTTACCTACACCGCACCCTGCTCTAGGGGTTACCTAGGGCACACATTAGGGATGACTTATATGTAGTAAAAGGGGAGTTCTAGGCTTGGCAAGTACTTTTAAATGCCAAGTCGAAGTGGCAGTGAAACTGCACACACAGGCCTTGCAATGGCAGGCCTGAGACAGGGTTAAGGGGCTACTGAGGTGGGTGGCACAACCAGTGCTGCAGGCCCACTAGTAGCATTTAATCTACCTGCCCTAGGCACATGTAGTGCACTCTACCAGGGACTTACAAGTAAATTAAATAGTCAATCATGGATAAACCAATCAGTAGTACAATTTACCCAGAGAGCATATGCACTTTAGCACTGGTTAGCAGTGGTAAAGTGCCCAGAGGTCAAAAGCCAACAACAACAGGTCAGAAAAAATAGGAGGAAGGAGGCAAAAAGTTTGGGGATGTCCCCGTCAAAAAGCCAGGTCCAACATGACCCCCTACCAGCCTAAAGCCAGGGGAGAACAATCACTATCCTGATGTACTTCCCTGTTTGAGGCGACAGAACAAGGACCCAGGCCCACAACAGCAGGGGCATGCTCCAGTTCTTCGCCTTCCTGACTCCAATTGGATCACTCTGTCCATACTCTCAGGGCCCACTAAGCCAACCCATGGGGAACCTTTCTCCTTACCTGCGGATCCCATCTGTGCAGCACCTAATCTTACTTTGCTCACAGATGTATCCCAGGAGCAGGATAGTACCACCATGACCAACACAGTGGTGTTGCCCACTCTACCCCTGGGGTGTGACACTTGTCCCCTCCCCAGGGATAACTCTGTCCACCCGGACAGCAAGCCACAGTGATTACTGACAGCTGCCAGGGATGAGAGCCAGGCCCCAGGCCTCTCAAAGCTCTCCAACCACTGTGGCTGTGGAGAGTGGGGGGCGGTAGCCCCAGGTGCTGGGCACCCTTTAACCACTCTCCCTTCCACCAGGTCAGGGATGACAGCCTGAACCTGGTCCTCCCCTCTGGGGCTTTGTACCCTCCCTCCTGGAGCGGTACCCCCAGAGTCCAACATGGTCAGGGTGCTTACAGAAGTCACCCTGTACCATTCCTCCACCAGTGCAGGGCTGTTAACCTGCAACTGGCCCTCCAACCTGGGGCCTGTACCTTCAGGTTGGACTAGGGCCCGGGGTGAGGCTTCCCTCCCCCTGCCCTCCCTTCTGGGGTCCAGCACCCTCCAACTAGGAGTGGCCTCCTCAGAAGACAACATGGTAGGGGCACTGTTATCAGTAGCCCCTCCCTCCAGGTCCGGGGGGACACCCTGAACCTGGTCTTCCAGCCCAGGGTCTGTACCCTCAGACTGGATCACTGCCTGGCAAACCAGGACTTCCTGGGAGGCACACCTACCCCCCACCAGGTCAGAGTTTAACCTCTGCACCTGCCCATTCAACTCAGAGTCACCACCCTGAAGTTGAACAATTGCCTGGCACGCCAGGACTTCCTGGAGGGCACACTGACCCTCCACCAGGTCAGAGTTTAACCTCTGCACCTGACCATTCAACTCAGAGTCACCACCCTGAAGTTGAACAATTGCCTGGCACGCCAGGACTTCCTGGAGGGCACACTGACCCTCCACCAGGTCAGAGTTTAACCTCTGAACTTGGCCATTCAACTCAGAGTCATCACCCTGAAGTTGAACAATTGCCTGGCACACCAGGACTTCCTGGAGGGCACACTGACCCTCCACCAGGTCAGAGTTTAACCTCTGAACTGGGCCATTCAACTCAGAGTCACCACCCTGAAGTTGAACAATTGCCTGGCGCACCAGGACTTTCTGGGAGGCACACCTACCTCCCACCAGGTCAGAGTTTAACCTCTGAGCCTGGTTCCCCAACCCAGGGTCACCACCCTGAGGTTGGGCAATTGCCTGGCACGCCAGGACTTTCTGGGGGGCACACCCACCCCCCACCAGGTCAGAGTTTAACCTCTGAACCTGGTCATCCAACCCAGAGTCAACACCCTGAGGTTGGACAATTGCCTGGCACAGCAGGGCTTCTTGGGAGGCACACCTACCTCCCACCAGGTCAGAGTTTAACCTCTGAACCTGGGTATCCAACCCAGGGTCACCACCCTGAGATTGAACAATTGCCTGGCACGCCAGGACTTTCTGGGGGGCACACCTACCCCCCACCAGGTCAGAGTTTAACCTCTGAACCCGGTTATCCAACCCAGAGTCAGCACTCTGAGGTTGAACAATTGCCTGGCACGCCAGGACTTTCTGGGGGGCACACCTACCCCCCACCAGGTCAGAGTTTAACCTCTGAACCCGGTTATCCAACCCAGAGTCAGCACTCTGAGGTTGGACCACTGCCTGGTACACCAGGACTTTCTGGGGGGCACGCCTACCCCCCAACAGGTCAGAGCTTATCCCCTGAACCTGGTTAGCCAACCCAGAGTCACCACCCTGAGGTTGCACCATTGCCTGGCAGGCCAGGACTTCCAGGGAGGCACACCTACCTCCCACCAGGTCAGAGTTTAACCTCTGAGCCTGGTTCCCCAACCCAGGGTCACCACCCTGAGGTTGGGCAATTGCCTGGCACGCCAGGACTTTCTGGGGGGCACACCTTCTCCCCACCAGGTCAGAGTTTAACCTCTGAACCTGGTCATCCAATCCAGAGTCAACACCCTGAGGTTGGACAATTGCCTGGCACAGCAGGACTTCTTGGGAGGCACATCTACCTCCCACCAGGTCAGAGTTTAACCTCTGAACCTGGGTATCCAACCCAGAGTCACCACCCTGAGGTTGAATCTTTGCCTGGCATGCCAGGACTTCCTGGGGGGCACTCTCACCCCCCACAAGGGACACACCGTCCCCAAGGGCCACACAAGAGTCTGGTTGGCGCAGGTCTCCCGACCTCTGCCCATCCGGCAGAGTCTGGGTTTCCCCCAAACCAGAAACGGTTTCACCTGGGTCATTCCTGGGGGGCTCTGCTCTCAGAGCTGTCCCCTGACTCTCAAGGTCCTCCACTGGGGTCTGCAACCCCCTCTCAACCCTATGTCTGGACTTCTGCACCCCCTCACTAGGAGGGGTACTGCCCGACACCAGAACTGTTGGGATGCTGGCTACAGTCACCCCCCCAAGTTCTTCTGACACTGCGGGGCTTCCCTCAAAAGGTGGCCCTACGGTACAGGCTAGGCTTCCCTCCTGGTGTTCCCTCATGGAACCCTCTAGGACCTGGGACCTACCTGGGACACTACAATCCTCTCCCACCACACTCGGTTGGGAACCACCTAGACCACTCCCTTCAGGAGCACCCCCCAATGCCTCTTCAGACTCTCTGGTACTCACCCAGAAGTCTGCCTCCATTGTAAGTTCCCTGGGGTCAGAGAACTCACACTCCACCTGGTGTTGGCGTAGCTCTGGAAAATAAGGACCAGACATATGCTCTCCAGCAATTACATCACTCTGCCCTTCACATGTATTAACCACAGTACCCTTCACCCAACCACCCAGTAACTCAACCTTGGAAAAGCACTCTACTTCACCCTCCTGAGACTGGTGAGACAGTATCTGTCTGTCCCTGACACTCAACCCAAACTCTTCTGGGATGTCTCTACACTCTATATCCAGGACGTCCACCAGGGGGGAACCCTTTTCTCTGTCACTCTCTGCTAGAGTCAGTAAAGTGTCCCTCCCCCCGTAGGAATATGACTCCCTGTGCCAGTTCCCCAATCCTTCTCAGGGACCCTGTGCATAACGGGAACTACCTCATACCCTTGAACTGCCTGGGGTGTGTCATCTCCCTTCTTCAAGTTGGGCACCACATCTCTGGGCTTGTGCCCTTCTTCAGCAGTACTAGATGCAAGATTTTTGCTGCCACCATCTGAACTGGACTCAGCCCTTCCGGCCTCCAGCTTCAGCTCTTTACAGCTCAGCTCTTGAGCTGCAATCTTTTCTTCTTCCAGGGCTAAGAGTCTTTTTGCCTCAACCTCTGCAAGATATTCCTCTAATTGTTGCTCCTGTCGCCTTTGACTTCGGAGCCATTCATCTATTTCTGGGTCACTGTCCAACTCTGAGTAGTCTTCCTCCTCATCTGAGTAGTCTTCCTCCTCATCTGAGGGGTACTTAGTCATTTGGTTTCTTGCTGCCTCTCTCTCTGCCCATCTTTCCTCCCCCCAGACTATGTAGTGATGGAGCATCTCCGCTTTAGTAGATCTCCTTGCTACAGGAAGGCCCCATTGTCTGCAAAGCTTCCTTAGGTCAGCCTTAGTGAGGTGGTCAGTACGAACAAAGAATGAGTAGGTAAGCAATCCCATTCTGATAAGATCTTACTAGCAAAAACCAAAATCCAAAGTCCAAAATATCAATAGTATATCCAGGAGGACATCAGAGAACCAAAAGCCAAAAAAGATGAAAAATCAAGTTGACCTTCAACTGTGGGTAGGTAGTGAAATACTTAGCTACTGTATGTCACTGCACAAACACAAGTCCTATCCTCACCGCTGATCACCAATGTTAGAAATTGGGTTTTTGGTTGGCAGTCAGGTTGCCCCCTGTCCAAGCAAGAACCCTCACTCTAGTCAGGGTAAGTCACACACAATCCAAAATCAGCCTGTGCTCACCCTCCGGTAGCTTGGCACGAGCAGTCAGGCTTAACTTAGAAGGCAATGTGTAAAGCATTTGTGCAATAAATCATACAACACCATAGTATAACACCACAAAATTACACCACACAGTGTTTAGAAAAATATAGAATATTTATCTGGGTAATTGTAGGTCAAAAACGATCAAAGTTGAAATACGAATTTGTAAAGATATCACTGAAAAGTGATATTAAGTGTCTTTCAGTCTTTAAAAAGCAATAAAGTGTCTTTCAAGCACAGAGTACCTGGTTTCTGGTGGGAAATCTCCTCAGAGGGCCACAGGAGAAGAGATGCGTGGAAAAAGGGGTGTGTGCGTCGATTTCCTCTCAGCACACACCGACTTGCGTCGTTCTTTTCCACGCGGGGAAGTCGGGAGTCGTTTTCCGGCGCGCAGACAGTCTCTTTTTGTGGATCGCGGGGATTACCAGATGTCCCGGGTCTGTGCGTGGATTCTCCTGCTTATTTTCCGGCTGCGCGTCGTTCTGCGGGGCTGCGCGTCGAAGTTTCGATCTCACGGTAGGCGTCGCGTCGATTTCTCCTTGGAAGTCGGGCGGCGGTGTCCTTGCGAGGCCGTGCGTCGAAATTTTGGTCTCACGGCAGGCGTCGCGTCGATTTCTCCTTGGAAGTCGGGCGGCGTTGTCCTTGCGAGGCCGTGCGTCAAAGTTTCGCACTCACGGTAGGCGTCGCGTCGATTTCTCCTGGAAAGTCGGGCGGCTTTGTCCTTGCGAGGTTGTGCGTCGAAGTCTCGATCGTCCCGAGGGCGTCGCGTCGATCAGCGTCGGTGTGCGGCGTTTTTCTCGCCGCGAAACAAGCTGTGCGTCGAAATTTTCGGCGCACGGAGCGTCCAAGTGAAAGGAAGAAGTCTTTTTGGTCCTGAGACTTCAAGGAACAGGAGGCAAGCTCTATCCAAGCCCTTGGAGAGCACTTTCACAGCCAGACAAGAGTTCAGCAAGGCAGCAGGGCAACAGCAAGACAGCAGTCCTTTGTAGAAAGCAGACAGGTGAGTCCTTTGAGCAGCCAGGCAGTTCTTCTTGGCAGGATGTAGTTTCTGGTTCAGGTTTCTTCTCCAGCAAGTGTCTGATGAGGTAGGGCAGAGGCCCTGTTTTATACTAAGTTGTGCCTTTGAAGTGGGGGTGACTTCAAAGAGTCTCTAAGAAATGCACCAAGTTCCCTTTCAGCTCAATCCTGTCTGCCAGAGTCCCAGTAGGGGGTGTGGCAGTCCTTTGTGTGAGGGCAGGCCCTCCACCCTCCCAGCCCAGGAAGACCCATTCAAAATGCAGATGTATGCAAGTGAGGCTGAGTACCCTGTGTTTGGGGTGTGTCTGAGTGAATGCACAAGGAGCTGTCAACTAAACCTAGCCAGACGTGGATTGAAGGGCACAACAAGATTTTAGTGCAAAGAAATGCTCACTTTCTAAAAGTGGCATTTCTAGAATAGTAATATTAAATCCGACTTCACCAGTCAGCAGGATTTTGTATTACCATTCTGGCCATACTAAATATGACCTTCCTGCTCCTTTCAGATCAGCAGCTGCCACTTCAACAGTGTATGAGGGCAGCCCCAATGTTAGCCTATGAGAGGAGCAGGCCTCACAGTAGTGGAAAAACGAATTTAGGAGTTTCACACTACCAGGACATATAACTACACCGGTACATGTCCTGCCTTTTACCTACACCGCACCCTGCTCTAGGGGTTACCTAGGGCACACATTAGGGATGACTTATATGTAGTAAAAGGGGAGTTCTAGGCTTGGCAAGTACTTTTAAATGCCAAGTCGAAGTGGCAGTGAAACTGCACACACAGGCCTTGCAATGGCAGGCCTGAGACAGGGTTAAGGGGCTACTGAGGTGGGTGGCACAACCAGTGCTGCAGGCCCACTAGTAGCATTTAATCTACCTGCCCTAGGCACATGTAGTGCACTCTACCAGGGACTTACAAGTAAATTAAATAGTCAATCATGGATAAACCAATCAGTAGTACAATTTACCCAGAGAGCATATGCACTTTAGCACTGGTTAGCAGTGGTAAAGTGCCCAGAGGTCAAAAGCCAACAACAACAGGTCAGAAAAAATAGGAGGAAGGAGGCAAAAAGTTTGGGGATGTCCCCGTCAAAAAGCCAGGTCCAACAACATCTATTTGAGAAATGCCCTGTAATTCACATGCTAGTATGGTCACCCCGGAATTCAGAGATGTGCAAATAACCACTGCTCCTCAACACCTTATCTTGTGCCCATTTTGGAAATACAAAGGTTTTCTTGATAGCTACTTTTCACTCTTTATATTTCAGCAAATGAATTGCTGTATACCCATTATAGAATGAAAACGCACTGCAGGGTGCAGCTCATTTATTGGCTCTGGGTAACTCGGGTTCTTGATGAACCTACAAGCCCTATATATCCCCGCAACCAGAGGAGTCCAGCAGACGTAACAGTATATTGCTTTCGAAAATCTGACATTGCAGGAAAAAGTTACAGAGTAAAACGTAGAGAAAATTTGCTGGTTTTTTTCACCTCAATTTCAATATTTTTCTTTTTCAGTTGTTATTTTCTGTAGGAAACCCTTGTAGGATCTACACAAATGACCCCTTGCTGAATTCAGAATTCTGTCTACTTTTCAGAAATGTTTAGGTTTATGGGATCCAGCATTGGTTTCACGCCCATTTCTGACACTGACTGGAAGGAGGCTGAAAGCACAACAAATTGTAAAAATGGGGTATGTCCCAGTAAAATGCCAAATCTGTGTTGAAAAATTGGGTTTTCTGATTCAAGTCTGCTGTTCCTGAAAGCTGGGAAGCTGGTGATTTTAGCACCGCAAACACTTTGTTGATGCCATTTTCAGGGGAAAAAACACAAGCCTTCTGCAGCCACTTTTTCCCATTTTTTTGATAAAAACGAAATTTTCACTGTATTTTGGCTAATTTCTTGGCCTCCTTCAGGGTAACCCACAAAGTCTGGGTACCTCTAGAATCCCTAGGATGTTGGAAAAAAAGGACGCAAATTTGGCTTGGCTAGCTTATGTGGACAAAACGTTATGGGGGCCTAAGCGCGAACTGCCCCAAATAGCCAAAAAAAGGCCTGGCACAGGAGGGGGAAAAGGCCTGGCAGCGAAGGGGTTAAAAAAAATAAATATTATCCATTGTTGATACTGAAAACGACTAGAAGATACTAAAGAAAATACTGGCATGGAGGTTATTACCTGAATTACCAGAAGTAATTCATGAAGACCAAGCAGGATTTGTACTGGGCGGAAATACCTCCCCTCAATCTCCTGAGACTGTGGCTTCTCAACGATGAATGCTGTATGTGTTGCTCTAGATTTGGAGAAAGGTTTTGATTCCCTTACACTGGAACTACATACATAAAGTACTACAGTGATTTGAGGTGCAACCATATTGGCAGAAATGGATAGATATTACCTTTTTTACTCCCTTTGCAAGTGTGAGAACTGGGAAGTATATCTTGCTCTCTTAGACAGGGCACCAGATAAGGCAGTCCGCTCTCACCCATGTTGTTCACCATGGCCATGGAGCTACAGGCAGCTCGCTCATGACTCCTTGGAGCACAGTGGGGGATAGCAATCCGAGATATCAATACCACCCAGGCAGTATCCTAATATGCTAATGAGTTTGTTGTATACGTAAGAAACACAAAAAAGGCTTGTCCTTTATTACTCGGTTA
Organism: Pleurodeles waltl; assembly: GCF_031143425.1. Classification (NCBI taxonomy): domain Eukaryota; kingdom Metazoa; phylum Chordata; class Amphibia; order Caudata; family Salamandridae; genus Pleurodeles; species Pleurodeles waltl. The sequence goes on along the minus strand of NC_090443.1, from coordinate 280,088,333 downwards.
TTAACCAGATTTGAGGCACTCTCCGGTCTCAAGGTGAACTGGGCAAAATCCTTCATTTTCCCCTTACAAGCAAACTGTATATTAATTCTCCAGTTATGCATTGACCCTAGACTACAGCACAAACTGGTTAACTTTAGATATTTGGGGATTAATGTTTAAAATTACCTAGAAGACCATTACTATGGGAATTTATACAAAGCGATGCGAATGCTTCGCACCCTGATCTCCTTTTGGTCATCTCTCCCATTAAGAGTGCAGGCTACATTTCCCTGGTGAAAATGATACTCCTTCCTCACTTCATGTACTATTTTCTTAACCTCCCTTTGTTTCATGCTCATTTCGACAACTTAATTCGCCTCTTCTACCACTGGTCTGGGAGACGAGCCAGCATCAAGTGGCCCTCACTACATTAAAACTAGACCTAGGAGGAACTAGCAGAATTTCACTCTGCAGAATTCTGTGGAGATTCATAAAAACGTCTTGAGATTCCTCAGAGTTCCGCCAATAGGGGGAAAATGCATGGTGCTGTAATTTAGTGCTGGTAGTGCATTCTTCTCGAAAAAATCAGCATGATCAGCACCACGCAGTACACAAGCCTGTGCCCATTTTGTTTTATCCAGCCTGCTTCTTCTGCCTAACTTTCTCATGTACTGCTTGTTTTTTCCATCTAACCCAGTCCACCACATCTGATCACAAATTTACAATCCCACCTTGTCTTTATTTTATTACCTTCCCGGGGTGGTATTTACTTGTTTGTGTTTTAATGACTTTTTTCATTTTTCTACTTTCCTGACCTCTGCTCCCTGTCCTCCTGTTTGTCTTCTTCCCATCGCAGTCCTAACTCCAGTCTAGTCTCAAGCATTGTGGTAGAAGCAGCAGGTATCAATGCAACCTCCGCCAACGCACCCCCCTGTGGCAATGACAATGGGAGGGTTCTTAAAAATGAATCAAGAGCTCAAAGAATATTTTGTATCTTGTGAAATCATCAATCAAAAAACTTGCTTTCGGAAAGTTTATGAAGAAAGTGAACATGCCAGGCTTCTAGTATGGTCTGTCAAAAAACAGCTAAATCAGGGTCTTATTCTTGCAATAAGTGATCCTAAAAACAAGGCAGTTACAACCAATGGTGACCAAATATGTTGATTTTTTTCGCACATTATACTGATCTATGCTCTCAAAGTGACCCCCCCCCCACCATCTGATCTGACCAATTCATTTTTCAACCCAGTCATATTTCCATCCATAACCAAAGATCAGCAGAAAAGCCTCACTACCCCGATAACATGGGCTGAGGTAATGAACACCATTAAAAGCCTTTCCAACACTAAGGCCTGTGGCTGCAATGCTTACCGACCTTCGCTGCTAAATTAGCTGACCATCTTCTTGCTGTCTTAAATGAGTTCTTGAATGGAAGTGAAATTTCGAAAGATTTTACAGAGGCAACCATAGTCAGTTTTCTTCAGAAATACGAACCCCCCGAATCATCTGGCTATTATCGGCCAAAAACTTTATTAAACTCAGACTATAAATTGCTCAATAAAATCATGGCTCTTCAGCTCACCCCAATGATGCTAGACGCTGAAAAAGCATTCAACCACATACCGTGGGAGACCATGTTTGTAATTGTTATATGCTTTGGTTTGCCCCACAAATTAATAGGGCTGCTGTACAATCTATATAAACAAGCAGAGGCGGGGATTACGATAACCTCCCAGACAATAGGTCATATTCCAATACTTAGAGGTATGTGTCAGGAATGCCCTATGTTGTTGCTTTTTTCTCCTAGTTTATTGAGCCTCTGGCACTAGCAATTAAGCAGGATCCAGGTATCTAGCCACCTTAAATAGGCGCACCAAAACTCAAACTGCAGACAATAGTATTTTTTATTTAGAAGGGACCAGTGTAAATATTGAAATAGCCTTGACTGAAATCAAATTCTTTTCTGACATCCGGGGTTGCAAAATCAGTCAGGCTAAAACTGATACTTTATTATTTCATTGCCAGCCAGAAATTCCGCCTCGAAATGCAAACTACATACTCAGATACTCAGCCCATCAGGTATCTTGGCATTCTTGTGACAAAAGATTTTTAAGAACTTTTGAAGGTAAACTATTTTCCCACTTTGAGGAAAGCGGCAGCTATTCTGGCTAATTGTCAGCGTCTACCATCATCAGTAATAGAACAGATTTTGGTCATTAAATTGTCTATTTTACCACTATTATTTTTATCATTTATTACATAATGATGAAGGCAAAGCAAGCATTTTCTGCTGAAATAGACAAAATGACACAGAAGTTTCTCTGGCAATGCAAGAAACCATTCACTAAGTTTGCAGTCAATGATGGCAGGTGTGCACTTCCACATATGCGTAAATACTATCAGGCATATGTCTGGATTGGTTAAATAGGACAGCCACACAAGAGGATGTATCAAGCTGCTTTTATTTAAAGCTAATGCTTCTAGAGATAGGACTGTAAGTACCCGTATTTCCTAAAACACCCAAATTGCCTAAGCAATCTCAATAGAAGTGTCCTAGTGCCTTAGCCCAAACAATTGCGCACATAAAAAAGCTATGACTTTTCCACGAGACATCCTCAAATCTCCTTGAAAAATGCTAGAGTGGTAGGCCTGAACTTATCATTAAATACCGTTGAGAAATGGGACAGTCTGGGATATCACGAACTGGAGAATGTTTTACTCGCAGGACAAATTAAAACATGACAACAGATACATCTAGGACAGGCCCCTTTCCCTATAGAACTTAAATTTTCATACCTTCACATCTCACAACATCTTTGTGGGCAGAACGTGACGGTTAGCTGAACTTGCGATCACATTAATAAGGCCTACTTTGTTAAAAATCTTACAGGGCTTGGGAATTCGTATCAGTCACTGTACCTGTATACACACAATACCATTGCACGTGCAGCGTTCAACTCTATCACCTGGTACATCGAGGGAAAGCTTGATTTGGGGGGATGGACCAGGTTCAAACTCATGTCACAAAAAGCCCTTCGGGGAGCCAACTTCAAGCGCATGCCCTTTTTCCGAAATGTGATCTGCACTGTACTCTACAAAGCCTGCAGCAAATGTATCCAGCAGTTTCAGCTAGGTGTCCTAGATGTAATCCTCCCCAGGGGGACTGGGTCCACATGGGCTTCCTTTGCCCCAAACTATTCAGCTACTGGAAGAAAATCTATCGCTTTCTGAGCAGCAAGCTCCATGTTCAAACTGAACCAAATGGGATCTCCCAAACAAACTGCCAACTAAATCTGCATGAGCAAAACATTTTTCAATAGCTTACTTGTCGCCAAATCACTGATTCTACACAAATTGAAGTCTCCGAATGCTCCAGTGTTCGAGGCCTAGATCACTAGGATGGACCAGGTTCAGAGGTTAGAGGAATCATAAGCTGAAAGGGTGGAGGCAAAGAGGAAAGCTGCAGGCTTTTGTAAGTACACGGGGGAAAGGGAGTTTTTAAGCGATGAAACATGAATGAACTAGTTGCATTCTATGATGAATGCTGTGATTATAATTTCGATATTTCTTTTATATTTTATTCTCTTTGTTTTGGGACAATGATATTGAAATGTATTTTTGAACCCAGATATTCGTAATCCTAATTATTGAATAAATAAAAATGTAAAAAATAAGTATTGTTAATGTGCAAACAACACAAACACCCATCTTGTTTAGAGTAGCACTATATGAAAATGTTAAGTAAATAAATGCATTTTATGATAGCCAAAAAAAAGACAAGGGGAGGGAGTGTAGCACTGGTTTCTCTTTTGTAAGGCAGGGGTGGCCGCACTCATCTTCTGGGTGCAGTGCCGCACCCCCTCCATGTTGGCGTCAAGCCTTGCAGGGTCTATGCCCTGGGGGAGAGTCAGGTGCTCTTGGGGTGACTGCAGCACTGTCTGAGCCACACCACCAGGATCAGGCGCACCAAGCAGCAGCTGAAACCCCGCTGTTCGGACATTATAGACCGCAAACATGACCTCTTAGGCATCGAGGTTCAGAGTGTTGGTGAGTAATTTTTTTGTTTGATAAACATTCTAATATTACCTTTTTCAAGCAGCATGATCACAGGTAACCTTACGTGAATAGATGCCTATATATATATATATATATATATATATATATATATATATATATATATATATAGTAGCTAGTGGCGGTCGCCACTAGGTAGTTATAGTTAGGACCTAGGGCCATATGTACTAAAGCATTTTCCCATACACAGAATGGGTAAAACCCTTTGATACTTCCGGCCCTTAGTTTCTATATAAAGGCATTTTTTACTTGCCTATATCTTTGGTGCCGCTTGACAAATCTTCACAAAACTTTCCAAACATTTTTGCCACTCACGTCAGCTGCTGTTTGGAAAGTTTCCGGGTGGTCCATCCGGCGGGGTGGAGGGTTTGAGAAAAAGTGGGGGTCCCAAAACTCCATTCATTTTTCCATAGGGATTTTGAACAGTGATAGCGCTGAAACTACATGAAGGAATTACACGAAAGTTTGCAGAAAGCTAGGTCCTGGTCCAGAAAGCAACTTTCTTTTGTTTTGGTGTAAATTTGTTCAGTAGTTTTTGAGAAATCAAGAGGAAAACAAATTTGTGCATATAGGGATGCAAAGGATTCGTGACCCCTCCCGCTCTCATGCTGAGATCTGACTGGCTGACAACACTTCAATAAGGAAGCCGTTGAAGTGTTGTCAGCCATGTTGGGACTTGTCTTCAGCAGAGTCCCAGAAAAAAGGTGAAAAATAAAGAAAAGGGGCCAGAGTACGAACAACCTGAACCCTTAGCTCTGGTGCTGGGGTTCCAACGGTCCCCCCCATGGCTAAAAAGCGCTGCCGCGGGGATCACCACCTCCCTGGAGCAAATAGTTAAAAAAAAAAAAAGGGGGTCCCTTTGGTACCCCCAAAACTGGGGGATCACTACCTCCCCCGGGCTGCTAACTCATTGGAGGGTGGGTGTTTGGCACCCCTCGTGGAGTCACTGATAGTCCTAGGGACAGCCACCCCCAGGCCCGGCTCCTGCTATACCTGGGGTGCCCCCCCAAGACATAGCTGTTTCCTGTGACTTGGCTGCAGCTTTGTGCCCCGCTGTGCCAGATAGCCTGTAAGGGGCATTTAGAAAAATAAAAAAAAGATATATAAATAAATAAATATGTAGGGACCATGGAGGAACTCTAGAGGGCTCTAGAGGACTCCCTCTCGGTCCCAGATAGCCCATAAAGGGCTAACATTTTTTTAAAAGCAAGCAATAGTTCAGTGTGAAGGTCGCAAATCTTCATAGTGAGTACTCAGGGTTTGAGTCCAGCTAGACTCGCTTCCCTCTGTTTTTTTTTTAAGTACAAATTATTTTAAGTTTTAAAAATTACATTTAAAAAAATTGTATAGAAATATCTAATTCTATCATACATCAAAGCCTAAAAACTCTGTTTCTCTCTCCATCTCACTTCCTTTCTCTCTGTTTCTTTTTCAATCAGACACTCACGCACCCACTCACAGACCCACTCAGAGCCTTGTGCACCCATTCACAGCCCCAGTCAGACCCTCACAAACCCACTTACAGACCCACTCAGACAGTTATGCACCCACTTACATACTCACTCAGTCTCTCACACAGCTACTCACAGACCCACTGACAGCCTCATGCACCCACTCAAAGATCCACACACATACTGACGCACCTAAGAAAACACTGATGTAGGCACTCTCACACGCAGACAGATACTCTCACAGCCACTCTCATCCTCAGATATATCCTCTCACACCTATTCTGACACCCAGAGAGGCTGCGGCCAACTTCCACCGCGCACGACCAAAGGGCTGTGCAGAGCATAGAATTGAGTGGTTAGAAGGGTTGGCGGCAGAGTCTGGCTGCAGGCCAGGTCTTGCAGGCAACGACCGTTGTGCACAGCCTTTGGAAGGTATAGTAGTGGAAGGTTTAGTAATGAAAATTACTATATGTTAAAAAAAACATAGAAATTCACTGAAAAAAACAAAGATTACAGGGATGTTATATTTAGGAAATAGAATTAAAAAAACGAATTAGAAATTCACTTAAAAAAACAAAGGTTGTAGGGACATTATAGTTAGGCTCACATTTTAAACGTACCAAACCACAGAAATCCACCAGTTATAGTTAGAGTTATCTCAAGTAACTATAACATGTGCACCCTGCTACGCACAGTTATCTGATCAATAATTTTACTGCAGATGTTACAGTGACATTGTCATTGACATTATCAAAGATGTCATGAGTGCTGTAAGTTGTGCGGTAATTAGCAGTGCATGGCGAGGGCGCAAGTTATAGTTACCTTGGCCCATCAGAGGGCTTGAGAATGACAAAGCACGGGAGCCTGCGCTTCGGTTTTTTAAAAACGTTTAGCCGGATCCTCTGCAAATCCTTTTTTGCTCAGCATCAGAACTAAGGGGTCAGGGTGACTCTACCTTGGCCAGATTTCTTTTTTTTACACTTTTTTCGAGACTCGGCTAAAGTCGAGTCCCAACATGGCTGCCAACACGTCCTTATTGAAGTGTTGGCAGCCAATCAGATTTCAGCATGAGATCAGAAGGGGTCGCGAACCGCTCGCATCCCTATATACACAAATTTCGATTTTCATTAATTTCCCTAATACTACCGAACTGATTTACACCAAATAACAAAAAGGCCTTGTTCTGAACCACGAGATACCTTTCTGCCAAAGTTGGTGTAATTCTGTCCAGTGGACCCCTGCCTTAGGAAATCTTCCATCTTGTTTTGGAGGATTCCTCCCCAATAGGATTAGGGATGTGCCCCCCTCCCCACAGGGAGGAGGCACAAAGAGGGTTTAGCCACCCTCAAGGACATTAGCCATTGGCTACTTCCCCCCAGACCTAAACACACCCCTAAATTGAGTATTTAGGGGCGACCCTGAACCCAGGAAACCAGATTCCTGCAACCTGAAACAAGAAGAAGGACCGCTGACCTGAAAGCCCCGCAGAGTCGACGGAGAAGACAACTTACTTGGCCCCAGCCCTACTGGCCTGTCTCCAGACTCAGAGAAACTGCACAGCGATGCATCAAGCGGAACCAGCGACCCCTGAGGACTCAAAGGACTGACCTGCACATAAAGGACTTGGGGCCAGATCTATCAAGCAGTTTGCACGTCCCAAACAGTGAATTCTGCTGTTTGCGACGTGTAAAAAGCACTTCGCAATGCACAAACCACGTTTTGCGATTCGGTAACCTGGTTACCGAATCGCAAAATGGGTTTGTGAGTCGCAATTAGGAAGGGGTGTCGCAAACCAATCACATTTTGCACCCTTTTGAAATGGGTGGTAACCCATTCGCAAAAGGGAAGGGGTCCCCATTGGACCCCTTCCCCGTTGTGAATGGCACCGTAAACATTTTTTTAGAGCAGGCAGTGGTCCATAGCAGTCACAGATATGGTGGTCTGCTGTCCGCAGCAGGCCACCATCCCTGTGACGGCCGCCATTCGCAATAGGGTCACAAATTGCGACCCACCTCATTATTATTCATGAGATGGGCCTTTGCGACCCCCTTGCGAGTCGCAGATGGTGTCAGGGACACCATCCAACATTCAGAATTGCGACTCGCAAATTGCGAGTCGCTCTGACTTGCAATTTGCGGGTCCCAATTCTGAACTTTGCTACATCTGTCCCCAAGAAACTCCAATGACAGCGGCTCTGTCCAAAAACTGCAACGAAGAAACCTTCTAGAAAGAGACTCCAGCCTCACTCCGGAAGCGTGAGTCTTCACACTGCACCCGACATCCCCGGCTCGTGTCCAGAAGAACCAACACCGCAGAGAGGACCTCCAGGCGACTCCAATGACGTGGACACCCTGAGTCGACCTCCCTGCACCCCCACATTAACGCCTGCAGAGAGGATCCAGTGGCTCCCCCTGACCGCGACTGCCCGGTAACAAAGGAACCCGACGCCTGGAAGAAGCACTGCACCTGCAGCCCCCAGGACCGAGAGGAACCAACTACTGGTGCAGGAGTGACCAGCAGGGGGCCCTCATTCTAGCCCAGTCAGTGGCCGACCAGAGAAGACCCCCTGTGCCCTGTCTGCATCACCAGAGTGACCCCCGGGCCTCTCCATTGATTCCTATCTACAACCCGACACCTACTTTGCACACTGCACCCGGCCACCCCTGTGCCACTGAGGGTGTATTTTGTATGCCTGTTTGGGCCCACCAGTACTGTACAAAACCCCTCTGGTCTGCTCCCCGAGAACGCAGGTACCTACCTGCTAGCAGACTGGAACCAGAGCACCCCTGTTCTCCATAGGTGCCTACGTTATTTGGGCCCTACTTTGACCTCTGCACCTGACCTGCCCTGTGTTGCTGGTGCTGGGTGTTTGGGTTTGACTTGAACCCCCAATGGTGGGCTGCCTATGCCCAGGAGACTGAACTTGCAAGTGCTTTACTTAGCTGAGAAACTAACCAATACTTACCTCCCCAAGGAACTGTTGATTTTTGCACTGAGGCACTTTTAAAATAGCTTATTGCCATTTTCACCAAAACTGTGTACATTCCAGTTTTAATTCAAAGTTCCATACTTACCTATGTGAAGTACCTCACAATTTATGTACTTACCTAAATTCTGAATCTTGTGGTTCTAAAATAAATTAAGAAAATAATATTTTTATATATAAAAACCTATTGGCCTGGAGTTAAGTCTTTTAGTGTGTGTTCTCATTTGTTGCCTGTGTGTGTACTACAAATGCTTAATGCTTCCCTCTGATAAGCCTACTGCTCGACCACACTACCACAAAATAGAGCATTAGTATTATCTAATTTTGCCACTATCAACCTCTAAGGGGAACCCTTGGACTCTGTGCACACTATCTCTCACTTTGAGATAGTATATACAGAGCCAACTTCCTACACTCTCCTTTCACTAAGCAAGCCTCATATCCTGCTGCAGTAAAATAATATAAAATAATAGTTACAAAACCTTTAATAATGTATTTATTTGGGGACCCAGAGGCCAAAATAATCAGGGGAGCAACTCCCTAAAGGAGCCCCTGCCCCTGCTGGCTGCTCTGAGAATTGGACAAATAGGATAGATATTGGGTGTCTTAAAGAGCTTTTTTATGTGACTTAGGTTTAGAGATTGACAGAAGCAGTCAAAATGATTTCAGACCAAAATCTAAATGTAATCCCACTACCCCAAATTACAACATTGATACTTTTCATGAAGTAACATTTCCTGGGCTCATGTAAATATGGCAAGATAGTAAGAACAACTATGCCAATAATTTAACTGAGGGACAGAAAAGAGATTTGGCCTCCCTAAGTAAAAATCCTTCCTTTATGTTTCAAACCAGCGGACAAAGGGGGTAATGTAGTATTATGGGATCGAAACAAACACCAGCAGGAAGCTAGGGGGGCATTTGGATTTATCAGGACACTATGAGAGAACCATCTTAGATATCTATAGGCAAACCAAGAGAAAATATATTGCTTACGAATTGGCATGAGAAAGGCTTACCGAGTATAAAAGAACACCAGTTCCTACATGTAGACAAACCCATAGCACCATGTTTTTATATGTTGCCCAAAATACACAAAAATAAAGAGGACCTTCCAAGGAGACCAATTATCTCAGCTAATGACTGTATACTGGAAAACACATGTATACACCCAGACCATTTTTCTCTTACCATATGTTCTTGACCTACACTAATATTGGTCAAACAGCACAGACTTTATTAACAAACTTGAGGGAATCCCTTGGGAATCCAGATACACCATGGCCATCATAGCTGTGTGTCACTTTACACCGGTATTGACCATGATTTGGGCATACAGACATGGAGATACTTTTTTTAGGGACAACCCACTCTTTATGTCTGGCCATTCTATGATGCTACTAAAGATTTTACGATTTTGTTTTTAGAGAATATTTTTTTCTTGTTTGAGGCTCAGTGGTACACAATACTAACTGGGACTGCAATGGGAAGTTGCTTTGCACCCAGTTATGCAGAAATATTCATGGGCGGTGGGAAGCAGAACACATTTGGACAGAAGCAAACCAGAAATGGAACAAGCATTTTATATTTTGGACAAGATATATAGAGGATCATTTTGTGATCTGGGATGGTCCAAAAGGAGAACTGCAAGAGTTCTTCACCCACATCACACACAATGACCTTACTCTCAGCTTTACATATAAAATTTACATATCTGAGAAGGAGGTTTTCAATGTCATGGTCAAAGTGGAGGGAAACACTGTACAAACTAGCCTCTATAGAAAAAAGACTGCAGGGAACAGCATCTTGCATGCCTGCAGCCACCATCCACGCACCTTCAAAAAGAGAATACCTTACAGGGATATGTTAAGGTCAAAACGTAATTGTAGCAATCCCATGTCTTTCCAATTAGGACAGGACAACATATTTGGTAGATTTTTAGAGAGAGGTTACTCTAGGAATGTCCTAAGAACAGCTTATGAGAGAGTGAAAGATCTGCCCAGGGAAAGTTTATTGCAGAAAATGATAATACCCAAGGAAATCAATGTGGTTGGATTGATTACGACATTCAGCAGTGAGTCCACAAGGATTAAACGCATGCTGGACAAGCATTGGCATCTACTTAAATTGTCACGCAGGGTCTCATTATTCTAATGAGACTACTGGATTTGAGCGGCAGAATTGCCTGCGGTGTGGGAGACTGAGTCTAACCCACTACAGGTGACACCTTTTGCCCCAATCTGGGTTTTGCTCCAGCTAACTAGCAGTGCCTCATCTCTACCCAAGAGCAGGGATGACTGGGCAGCCAAGCGTATTGACACAATTGACTCCTCAGGGAAATCGTGGTCACTCAGATCTCATCCGTTTCTCTCAGTTACATTAGTCTCACATGTACAATGACAAGCAGAGGCAGTATATGTTTCAATAAGATTTTAATGAAGGAACTGCATCTTAGATATTAAAGCTTGTCCTGCAATAACCAGGACGATAAAGCTTGACAGGACTAAAATTATGACAAGGAGAGTAAAGCATAGAAATAACGCTACCATATTGTCACTAGAGTCAATAGACTAATTCCCACCTAGGCTATATTAGAACACAGCATGTTAAGCTCTAGTTCTGCCCTTTAGGTTCCCCTGGGAAGACATCATCCCCCATTCCTGATCAAAGCCTGAAGTCAGCATAGGCAGCTGTAGAGAAGCGTTTAGCAATCAGCATCGTGGTCATCTGGCTGGAATCTCCCTCTAACATGTATGGGACAGGGAAGTGTTTTTATAATAAAACGGCTGATGTTCTGAGAAAATGTCCCTACGTAAGGATGTGTATGTTTCTATGAATACCAGAGACAAAGCGTTACCACATTTTACCGGCAACCTATCTTACTGAACCCTTGAGAAAAGCACAGAGTGAACAAGAATGTCTTGTTTCAGAACGTAGTGCTGGCATAGGCAAAGAACAGCTAGATAGAGAGAAATAAACAAGACTACAAATGTGGCTATTGCTAAAATAATAAATGAAGCTGGAATAAAATATATCTAGGGTAAAGTGCACAGCTGCAGGCCTAGTGCGCTAAAATAACATCCATGGAGCTATTACTAAAATGGCTTCACAACATCCACCCCTTGCCGGTTGAAGGTGGTTCAAAGCCTAAATATGTACATAAACTACTAAAACTCAACCTAAGATATGTATATAAAAATGTCAATAATGACAAGTTAAAAGGGACACTTGAGTATATATAAAAAGACAATTTAAAAATATTAACTTGTGGCGTAAATAGGACGAATTTCAAGAGACAGTGTCATTTTGGAAGTTGTTTATAGATTCTGGGACAATTGAAGACAGGAAATCTTCCTTTTCGGCAGGCGTTAAAGTAGGAAATGCATCGCCAAGAAGGTCCAAGAAGTATTTGTGTTCCATATCCTGAGCTTCAGCCAAGGCAGCAGCATTCCGTGGTGTGTCCAATAATGAGTTTAAAGCTGCATCCTACATGAAGGGCAAATCATAAGCAGATTCCCGTAGCAAACGCACCCTCAATGCGCATGTCTGGTAATGAGTCCTCAGCGAGAACATCAACAGATCAGCGTCCAATGAAAGCAAGCACTGCGTAGAAGGAAAAACTTCCAGTGCATGTTCGAATGAGCACCAGAGGCACCGAAACACGGGCTGCACACAATACAAAACAGGTCTGAACGACAAAGACCAGTCACACTCCAATTGCTCCAGGAGTGTTGCTCCGAAGTACTACATCATGCGTTCATGACACAGCTGCACTGATGGGAGCACTTTCATTCCTCCGTGTTGCGGTGGGACAACCATTGCATAGAAAAAGTAGCAATAGCAAAATGCCACCCATTATAGCCAAAGTTATTGGGAATCCCCTGAAAATACTGGAGAATATTGAGTGGATGGCTGATGGTATTAAACCGAATATAGAGGAGATGGTGTGAACGAAACCAGAACCAACAGCCTTGAAGAAATTTGCAATTCCACTAATACTGGATGCATTAAATATTTGTCCCATGAGCTCACCAAAGTGCCTCGGAAAGTTAGTACTTAAAAGGGACTGTATCTCTGTGGATGACTTTGCCACCTGAAGTGCATAGGTCTTGTGTGCAGATGTGAGCGCCACATGTTTTTGGAACAATAAAGCCTTGAGTCTGCTCAACTTGTCAAAATTCACATTAGAAGTAGCAATATGGGGCCAAATGTCAGCTACCTCTCTTTGTCTAGTGGCAGGAAAGATTACGTTCCCACAGCATGTAACAATCTTAGAGACTGAAACAACATAGACTAATCCGGCTCGCATCCCACAACAGTCTTCACTATTGAGGAAAACATAGCTGCCATTTGAAAGCACCTGGAATGCAGGTCTAATCAAGGGGACTGGAACTCCCTTCAGATAACAAGCCAAGTTTGCTGCCGAAGCGTTACATGCCCCGTGCAAGGACAGCTGTTTACAAACATCGAATGGCTGACAGAAGTATCGCATTTACTACCACTAAGAAAGACTTCTTTCATGCCACTGAGACATTTGTACAAGAAGAGCAGCTCCCACACCTCATGGATGTAATTATCTCCCAGCCTTTCATATCTGCCTACTGGAATGTGTTTTAAACAGGACATGAATTGAAGTATTGAAATAGACAGATTAATGACCCAGTGTATTAACCATTCAGAAGACAGTATTTCAGCCACAGTAAAAGGCAACTTTTCTAACTTCTCGATGTTTAACATGACATAAGTTGCTTCTTTCTTAGCCATTAGTTGTTATTGTTGCATTAAATTAAATGTGGAAAATATGTCTCTTGTGCTAACATGTTGCAAGGGAACGCAACCTGCCTTCAGTGTTTGAAGTGTTCAACCCAACTGCATAATCGACCTTAGTTGACTCTGGCCATGGTGTAAGGAAGACATATCTCTTTGCATTATGTCTATTGCAGAAGAGACAATGTTGTTTAGGGTATATATCCGGTCGGACAAGGTATTAATCCCATTATCTACAACAGCTAATGCTTTCTGTAAGTTTTCCTGGTCTATTAGCCTTAACCGGGCAGCAGCTTCTTGTTGGGAAAGCTTCCAAATTTAATTGGTATAGAGGAATGTTCACAAAAGACAAGTCTCTACGGACCTTGTGAGAAGAAAAAAGGGTTTTTAGGACCTCATCTACCTGTTCAACTGTTGATCTTTCAGGAAGAAAATGACCATGTATTAATAAAAAAGAATGTTATGACAAAACTGATCCAAAGGAGGAAAGCTAGTATAGTCAAAGACAGCCACAGACAGTTCCATCAGAGAATAAAGTAATTTGTTTTAAGCCAGTTTATCAGCTTACCTGTTTTTGACAGTTCAGATGTAGAAGAGGCGAATTAGTCCGAAACCGTTTTGCTGATGTCGGCAAAGTATCCAGAAGCAGTTTGTGCAAAAGCTGGCGCCGTGTTTGTAGGTTGAGAACCGGTGGGGGTCTCCCGCAGTTGTTCAGAATAAATGATGCCATCCGTCTGTGTTGAAGTTGTATCAAATCAATCAGTTATTTCTGTATTATTAGTTGAAACAGATGCTACTGGAACTAATGCAAGATCATTTTCCATCCTCCCCAAGCTCGGAGAGGTGTCAGTGTTGTTGGTCACAACTTGTAGAGGGACTTCTTGACCAGTAGTGACAGGGATTCGGGAACTACTGCCTGTTCCTCTTAATCTCCTGTGCAGGGTCGGCCACATGGTGTAACTTGACATTGTCGATAGATACAAAGAGGTTTTCTTCAGCACCAGCCAACAGTGGTAGAATGACAGTTCTGTTACCGTGTATTCCAAAGACTGAGACCAGTGCACGATAAGAAGGACCAAACTCCTTTTTCACAGCAACCTTTTCACATACTAGATCCACAACTTTAGGAATCCAGCCAGTAGGTGTTATTGGTACATCCTTAATTCCTGTGGAGGCAGCACTGGCAGAAGCATTGTCGTCATGGAACTGTTGTAATTCCTGTAAGACAGTGACATGTTCATTTATGTCAAAGGGTGTTTCTGCCGCCTCCACGCCAGGACCATCAAGATCTGGAACATACATTTGAGTTCTGAACAGGCACTGGTATGAAGTACGACCCCCAGGGACCTTCTAGGCAGATTGTTAAGTGCTCTCTGGACTCCATACAGGTGATTAAGCCAGCTACGACCCATACCTAAGACTCTGGCTGTTAAGGACTGCTTTAAATCACCGTTTTGTCGCTCCACTATACTATTTCCCTCGAGATGAAATGGAGACGGGTAATGGAGTCGGACCCCTAATGAAGGAATGGTGTCCCTGAATGCCCTTGAGGTGAAAGCAGGGCCCTGGTCTGAGTGGAAAGGCGCAACTGCATATGTACCAATAAAGACTCACAAATCGTATAAGCGTTTACATCCGATAACCAGTCTTTCCCCCATTCACCATTACATGCAACTTATCGTCTTCCCTCCTTAGTCACAAGCAACTTGGCCCATCTAAAAAATCCTATAATCCACACAATAGTTATCATTATGATGCAGTTTAACAGTTTTTATGTACTGAAGTATTTTACAGTACATGGGAAGAGGAAGTACAATGCACTATGTAAATTATATATGGTGTTGAGTGTAATTCTTGTTTTCTCCTTTTTTTTTTGCTTATTCATCATGTAAGTGTAGTGATGCTCATTGTTATGTTTCATAAATAGATTAAAAAAAAAAAAGACTCACAAATCTTTAATAATAGTCCGAGCATCAGCCAAGCGTTGTGGCCACACCCATAGAAATCTGGAGCAGGAGTCAACTGTGACTAAAATATATTTGTATGCACTATCTGGTGTTAGGGGACTACAATGGTCCAAATACACACATTGCAATTGTTTGTTGGAAATTAGGAAGGGTGTCTGCGGTGGGCGTTTGGCGGTGGAACCCTTAATTTGTTGACAGATGTCACAACAAAGGACATACTTCTTGGCCTGTTTGTATAGACCTAGCTACCAATAACGTTCTTGTAACAATGATATTGTAGCCGCCACACCAGCATGGGCAGATGCTACCCCCTCATGCACTGCTTTAATCAACTCTGATCTTATGTCTTTATTGGGAATTACTCAAACCCGTACACCTGGTATTACTACTTCAGCATCTAGGAAGCCTCCCATTTGGTAGGAATATTTAGCAGGAAATGCTTTTGGATAAGGCGTGCCTTCAGCCGTAGCTTTCACGGCAGCCGATATGTCATCGTCCGGTTTCGGTCCTGAGCGAGTTACTGCAGCAACAGTAGCTGTAGCTACAGCTGATTTTGAGGCTTCATCAGCCAGTGTATTTCCAGCAACATGTATTCCAATGCGCTAGTGTCCAAGTGTATGTACAACATGGACATTTGGTAGCGTTTCCTTCAGATCCGTTACTTTCCCCCACAGAAGTCTGTGTTTAATGGTGTTGCCTTTAGAATCACTGAACCCATTCTGGCGCCAGTAATGCAGGTATTCATTGAAGGACTGGACACAATAGTATGAATCATAAACAATCAGTGTTAACAGTGCAGGATATGTATATTCCAGTACAATCACCAGAGCCTTTAGCTCTGATAGTTGTGCTGTGCAATCCCCTAGGGTTTGCATGAACGTATGCTGGGGACAAACTGTATTATCCTCCATGTAGCCACTTACGACTGCGCAAGCAGCAGAGTATTGATGTTTTGTGCCTATTGCATGTTGTGCTGAGCTATTGGTGTGCATGACTCTTTGATATTGATCAATAGGCAGTGTGTTTGCTGGAATTGGGTATTCTAGTTTATATTGCAAAAATTCTTGTGTTTGTAATTTTGGCTCAAAAATGTAGTCTATATGAGAGGTTGTCAAAGACGTTGCCCATTGAATCCAACGTGGATATAATGCTTTAGCGTTTGGAACGCTGACTTTGGTAACAGAATGAAGGGCTGGAATTGGAGAGATGACAATAATGCGTTTGCCCTGGGCTAGAGGTCTTTCTTTAATGACAGCCATCTGAACAGCAGTGAGAATCTTCTCAGTGGGAGCAAGGCGTTGTTCTGCTGCTGAGCACAAATGTTATTTGTATGCAATCGGGCCTGTCTCACCCTCATTGAAAGGTACATAGGTGAAACCAATGGCACCAGCAATTACTCTGATGACCAAATGTGTTTTGTTGTCTCTTGTGTGTAGGTGTTGTGCTGCAAGCATGTCTGTTTGCAAAGCTCTGAGAATGCGTGTATGTTCGACTGTCCAAAATTTACTTGAAAAGTCAGGACGTGTTAAGTCGTATAGAGGTTTTATGCGTGGTGCATAATCAGGAATGTAAGTTCTACCAAAATTGAGGGAACCCAATAGGTATTGGAGTTTTTTAATTGCATTTGGAGGTTGTAACTATGCGTATTTTTCCAAGAATTGTGGCGCTAGGCTCTTTCCTTCACTCAGTAGCTCATATCCCAGAAACAGGATGCTAAGGTAGGCAATTTTTGTTTTCTTAAAATTGAATTTGTAGCTGAATTCAGCAAATCCCAAAACAATGCGGACTACCCGTCTTAAATGTTGCAGTAATTCATCATCCATGAGATAGGTATCATCTACATAGGACAATGCTTCAGGGTCTATGTCATGTAATATTGAAGTCACACGAGCTGCGAACAGTCCTGGATTGTTCTTGTACCCCTGGGGTAAACAACAGAATTTTTTCTGGGAGCCTAGTGCGCTGAAACTTGTTAAGTCTCTACTCCCAGGCGCTATATTTTGGCAGAAGAAACCATTGGAAATGTCCAATGTTGTTTTGTATTTTTTGCGCACTATGTTCTTCGTGAGTGCTGGGCTATGTGAGTTTTGTATATCGTATGTGAGTGTATGACGGTTTAAATGTCTGTAGCCTAAGACTATTCTGTACGAATGGTCCGCTTTAACTACTGGGAATAAGGAATTATTCATTGGAGATACACAGGGTTCGATTATGCCCTGGTACTCCATTTTTGTGAGGATTTCCCTCATGGGTGCTTTAGCATCATCTTTTATTGGATAGTGGGTTTGAGGTTGGGGTTGATTTTAAATAGGAATTACATGGTAGGGGGAATCTTTATCCCATCCCCCATGGTTGCTATATAACGCATGTGCCTGCGCCAATGCCCGATCGATGGCGTAGGATTCTGCAAGCTTCTCGTGTACAAGGGGTGAGCAAGAAGGTTTGATAACATCTTCCCCATATGGGCAGGTACGGACAAATTCAGGTGGCCAATCTGGTTTGGCCAGCAAAATATCATATATATTTACGACGCAATCCCAAAAGATTGCGTCTATTGGGCGCTCAATGTCTCCTTCTAACTGTAATGTTACTTTGTACACCCTATCAGGCGAAGAGACACGCATGTCCGCGGTTTCTACTTGTAAGAACTCATCAGTTGCTTTCACCTCCAGATGCTCTAGAAGATTCCAGCGAACTATTGTGACCTCTGCTGTGCTGTCTAATGGTGCCAGTGCCCACTTCTTGTTCTTTAAGAGAGCCCTCTTCTTGAGTGGCATGTCAAACTGCAACTACTGCCACTTTTTTCTTTTTGAATTGTGTTTTTTGTTGGTGAAGTTTCTCTTCTTTTTTAATGGAAGCTTCTGTTGAGCGTTGTGATTCCTGTCTCGGTTTCACGTACTCAGTTCTCTGCTCTGACCACCCACCTCTCTCACTGCATTTTTCCGATGAGTTCTGAAATGAACGAGATTGGCATGTGTCAGTATATTGATATCTGTAAGACGTTTTTATATTATCTCTATTTTGGAGATTGTTTCTATTCTGTCGGGTCTCCGTATACGGAGATTCTCACCTCTCTTTTTTTAGGCGTTTGGTGTTTACTATCCCAGCATTTCTTAGTACCCTCAGGAGCTTGCTTGGTGGAATCTTTATTAGATTTACCTTGAAATTGTCGTTTTGTTGGTCTGGCCCCCAGGCTATCTTGACCAATGCTAGAGTAGGTCTCTGTGATAATCTTTGGCAGCTCGCATTCTTGATCCTGTGGAGGAACGTCCCAGAGCCGCATGCTAGTGCGACCGCTTCGCCTTTAAAGTTACTTAATATAATTGAGGATACTGAGGCAAAATTGCCCATTAGTTGCAGCCCCAAGTCCAGGGCCGGGGCAGCCCTGTATTCATCTTGAATTTGCTTCAATACTTCCTGTAAATTGGCAAGTGTCGGTGTACCAAGTACAGTAGAATAGAGCGTGGCAAATACTGTGCCCCGTGTATTACAGTTATCTACTGTGGGAACCATCAATCAATCAATCAATCATAGTATTTATAGAGCGCGCTATGTACCCGTCAGGGTTTCGAGGCGCTGAGGGGGGGGGGGGGGGAGCGCTGCTGGTTTAGCGGTCGAAGAGCCAGGTCTTGAGGAGCCTTCTGAATGCGAGGAGGTCCTGGGTCTGGCGTAGGGATGTGGGGAGAGAGTTCCAGGTCTTGGCGCCGAGGAAGGAGAAGGATCTGCCGCCGGATGTCTTGCGCTGGATTCGGGGTACGATGGCGAGGGCGAGGTTGGCGGATCGGAGTTGACGTGTTGGGGTGTAGAAGTGGAGTCTGGTGTTGAGGTAGGAGGGTCCGGTGTTGTGAAGTGCCTTGTGAGCGTGGGTCAGGAGTTTGAAGGTGATCCTCTTGTCTACCGGGAGCCAGTGGAGTTCCTTTAGGTGAGGGGAGATGTGACTTCGGCGGGGTATGTTGAGGATCAGTCGGGCGGAGGCATTTTGGATACGTTGGAGGCGTTTGATGTCTTTGGTTGGGATGCCTGTGTAGAGTGCGTTGCCGTAGTCAAGTCTGCTGCTGACGAGGGCCTGGGTCACCGTCTTTCTGGTTTCTGTTGGAATCCACTTGAAGATTCTGCGGAGCATTCGGAGGGTGTTGAAACAGGAGGAGGAGACGGCGCTGACCTGTTTGGACATGGTGAGGGCGGAGTCCAGGATGAAGCCGAGGTTTCTTGCGTGGCTGGCAGGGGTGGGTGGGGGTCCGAGGACGGAGGGCCACCATGAGTCGTTCCAGGCCGAGGGAGTGCGTCCGAGGATGAGGACTTCCGTCTTGTCGGAGTTGAGTTTCAGGCGACTGTTGTTCATCCAATCGGCGATGGATTTTAGTCCCTCGTGGAGGTTTGTTTTGGCGGTGAGCGGGTCTTTGGTCAGGGAGAGGACGAGCTGGGTATCGTCGGCGTAGGAGATGATGCTGAGATGATGTTGGCGGGCCAGTTGAGCGAGGGGGGCCATGTAGACGTTGAACAACGTGGGGCTGAGGGAGGATCCTTGGGGGACGCCGCAGATGAGGTTGGTGGCTTTGGAGCGGAAAGGGGAGAGACGGACTCTCTGCGTTCTGTCGGAGAGGAAGGATGAGATCCAGTGGAGGGCTTTATCTTGGATGCCGGCTTCCTGGAGGCGGGTCAGTAGGGTGCGGTGGCAGACGGTGTCAAAAGCGGCTGATAGGTCGAGGAGGATGAGGGCTGAGGTTTCGCCGTTGTCCATTTGATGTCTGATGTCATCTGTGGCGGCGAGGAGGGCGGTCTCAGTGCTGTGGTTTCGTCTGAATCCAGATTGTGAGGGGTCCAGGATGGAATTGTCTTCGAGGAAGTGGGTGAGCTGAGTGTTGACGATCTTCTCGATGACTTTCGCTGGAAAAGGGAGGAGAGAGATCGGACGGAAGTTTTTGAGGTCGTTGGGGTCAGCCTTGGGTTTTTTGAGGAGGGTTGGATTTCTGCGTGTTTCCAGCTGTCCGGGAAGGTGGCAGAAGTGAAGGAGAGGTTGATGATCTTGCGGAGTTCGGGGGCGATGGTGGCGTTGGCTGAGTTGAAAATATGATGGGGGCAGGGGTCCGTGGGGGAGCCTGAGTGGATGGTGTTCATGGTTGCTATGGTTTCTGCCTCGTCCACGTGGGTCCAGGCGGTGAGGCGGCAGTCGCGGGAGGAGACGTCGGGGGTGGGGTCTGGCGGTGGACCGGTGATGAAGCTGTCGTGGATGGTGGTGATTTTCTGGTGGAAGAAGGTGGAGAGGTCGTCGCAGAGTTTCTGGGAGGGCGGGATGTCGTTGGAGTTGGCTTTCGGATTGGAGAGTTCCTTCACGATGCCGAAGAGTTCTTTGCAGTCGTGGGCATTGTTGTTGATGCGTTCGGTGAAGTGGGCGCGCTTGGCGGTGCGGATCCGTTGGTGGTGTTCGCGGTTGGCGTTTTTGAGGGCGGCGAGGTTGTCGGGTGTGCGTTCTTGGATCCATTTCTTTTTGAGTTTCTGGCAGTTGCTTTTGGAGGTGGTGAGATCGTCTGTGAACCAGGCTGGTTTTCTCTTTCCTTGGGTGGTGGTGGGTTTCTTGAGAGGGGCAAGGGTGTTGGCGCAGTCGAGGATCCATTGATGGAGGTTGATGGCGGCTGTGCTCGGGTCGATTGCGTCGGGTGGAAGGTTGTTGACGAGGGTGCTGGTCAGTTGTTCTTGGGTGATTTTGCCCCAGCGGCGGTGGGGAGGTAGCTGGATGCGGTGTTGCTCTGTGGTTTTCTTATATGTGAAATGGACACAGTGATGGTCAGTCCAGTGGAGTTCGGAGGTGTGGCTGAAGGAAATGTGGTTGCTAGAGGTGAAGAGGGGGTCAAGGGTGTGTCCGGCGATGTGGGTAGGTGTGTTGACTAGCTGGCGGAGACCGAGGTTGAGGAGGTTGGAGGTCAGTGACGCGGTGTTGACGTCGTTGGCATTTTCCAGATGGTAGTTCAGATCTCCCAGGAGGATGTAATCCGGGGAAGCGAGGGCGTGGGTGCTTGCAAGGTCGGGGATGGTGTCGTTGAAGGGGGGTCTTGGTCCTGGAGGGCGGTAAATGAGGGTTCCTCTGAGGGTCGTGTTGGGGTCCGTGTGGATCTGGAAGTGGAGGTGTTCGGCTGTCCTGAGGGTGTCGTCGAGTGGGTGTGGATTTTGAGGGTAGCTTTGTGAGCGATGGCTATTCCGCCGCCGATTCCGTTGGTTCGATCTCTTCTGGTGATTTTGTAGCCGTCCGGTATGGCGATGGCGATGTCCGGAGACGAGGAGTCGTTCCACCAGGTTTCGGTCAGGAAAGCCACGTCAGGAGCAGTGGTGTCGAGCAAATCCCAGAGCTCGATGGCGTGTTTTCGTGCGGAGCGGGTGTTGATGAGGATGCAGTTCAGGTGGTTGGGGTTGGATGTTTTCGTAGTTGGATTGGTCGTTCTGATGCAGGAGAAGTTGCAGGTACGGCAGGAAAAAGGTCCTTTAGTGTGCTTCGGGGATGCCCGGTAGCATTCAGTGGAGGGGCCGGGGTTGAAGGCGCGGAGTTCGTTGATCGAGTAGCGGATGCGGGGGGCGCAAGGGCCAGGGGGTGTGGCGCTGGGCGCGGTCCAGGCGCGGACGGGCGCAGACGGGCTTGCCTCTGGCGTGCCTCCGGCGCGCCAGCGGCGCGGACGCGCAGCGCCAGCCATTAAGAAGGGAGGGGGGAGGGAGGAGCAGCTGGGAGGCGGGAGGCGGGAGGGAGCGGCAAATGGGGGCGCGAGGGGGGCGGGGCCGCAGGGAGGCAGCGGCAGGGAACGGGGAGCGCACAAGGGGCAAAACACTGAAAACGAGCAAAATACAAGCAGTTACAATAAGAAAAGCACACAATCAGAAAAAACAAAATGGCACAATATACGATCGGGGAGACAGCAATCAGGGGGGCACAAAGGGGGCAGAAGCGTCGGCGGCGAGGCGCTGAAAAAAGCGAAAAAAACGAAAAACACTTACGGGACGGCGGAAAGCGGCACACGGGTCAAGTGAAGCTAGTCAGAGCCCACTAGACCCCAGGGATGAGGCGCAGGAGGATGCCTGCGGGTGGAGGAGGGCCTCGAACACTCAAACAGCAGCGTGGTCAGGGGACAGAGGCAGGAGGCAGCAGGTTGGTGCTGCGGTCGTGGGGGGCGAGCTCAGGACCTGAAACAGGTCAGAGGTCGCTCACTCGCGACGCGCAGCGCCAGCCATTAAGAAGGGAGGGGGGAGGGAGGAGCAGCTGGGAGGCGGGAGGCGGGAGGGAGCGGCAAATGGGGGCGCGAGGGGGGCGGGGCCGCAGGGAGGCAGCGGCAGGGAACGGGGAGCGCACAAGGGGCAAAACACTGAAAACGAGCAAAATACAAGCAGTTACAGTAAGAAAAGCACACAATCAGAAAAAACAAAATGGCACAATATACGATCGGGGAGACAGCAATCAGGGGGGCACAAAGGGGGCAGAAGCGCCGGCGGCGAGGCGCTGAAAAAAGCGAAAAAACCGAAAAACACTTACGGGACGGCGGAAAGCGGCACACGGGTCAAGTGAAGCTAGTCAGAGCCCACTAGACCCCAGGGATGAGGCGCAGGAGGATGCCTGCGGGTGGAGGAGGGCCTCGAACACGCAAACAGCAGCGTGGTCAGGGGACAGAGGCAGGAGGCAGCAGGTTGGTGCTGCGGTCGTGGGGGGCGAGCTCAGGACCTGAAACAGGTCAGAGGTCGCTCACTCGCGACGCGCAGCGCCAGCCATTAAGAAGGGAGGGGGGAGGGAGGAGCAGCTGGGAGGCGGGAGGCGGGAGGGAGCGGCAAATGGGGGCGCGAGGGGGGCGGGGCCGCAGGGAGGCAGCGGCAGGGAACGGGGAGCGCACAAGGGGCAAAACACTGAAAACGAGCAAAATGGCAAGCACATTGTCAACATTCTGTGTTTATCCTGTGGTCCCGTATCGTGAAAAACTGCTTCCAGTGCATTTATTTATTGAGCTAACCAAAACGGAATTTCTTCTCATTTGGCGGGTACTTTACCCATGATCGAATATACAGTCGCAAGGTTAATGCCTGACATTACTGCATGTGGTTGCGCCGGAGCAGCACGTGCTGGGTTTGTGTTTAATGTTTGTATTACAATCTGTACTAATCGTCTACATATTTCCGTCAGCTCAGCGTATAGGCGGCGGACCTCAGCTACCGTTAGGTTCGCTGCAGCAGGGTGAGGTGTATAAATGGCCAATAAAGGCCAGGTAGAACCATCATTACTTAGAGGACCTGGCCTAATGTGTAAAATTGTGTATGGTAGGGCGCCAGCAAGCCAATTATTATGTTCTTGATAAGATAAGGGTATTTCTAAATACGCATATGCACTGTATTGTGAAGGTATATTTGCAGGTGTATAGTGATGAGATGTATTTGTGTTCCCATCAACTTCTGGAAATGTGATCCAAAAATAAAAAAGTTCTATTCTATAGGCTGGATGAGCCTCAACAACAAATGTGACTGTACCCCCCTAGGCTGTTGGGCGGTGTGCCAGTAAATGGGCAGTAAGAGGTGGTCGCATATTGACTGCTATTGCTACCTGTGGTGGATTCGCCATAATGAATGGTAAATTGATTCGGAGATAAGCATACCAAATGGGGATTATCGTTTTAGAGTTCAAGCTTGAACAACCTACAGCATTAGTTAGGTTGTCCCTACTTAGCTGAGGAAGAAATCCTCAATACCACGGAAATCTCTGTATATAGTACTGAGGGGTCTTTGTATATAGTGAGACAGAGATACTCAGGAGGACCTGAAAATTAGAGCCTGACCAAACGTTGGCAGTTCCATGTCGCGTAGGCGCTCATTATTCTAATGAGACTACTGGATTTGAGCGGCAGATTCGCATGCGGTGTGGGAGACTGAGTCTAACCCACTACAGGTGACACCTGTCGCTCCAATCCGGGTTTTGCTCGGACTAACTATCAGTGCCTCATCTCTACCCAAGAGCAGGGATGACTGGGCAGCCGAGCGCATGACACAGTTGACTTCTCAGGGAAATCACGGTCCATTCACCACCTTCAAAAACAGAATACCCTACAGGGATATTTTAAGGGCAAGACGTAATTGTAGCACTCCCATGTCTTTCCAATTAGGACAGGACAACATGTTTGGTAGATTTTTAGAGAGAGGTTACTCTAGGAATGTCCTAAGAACAGCTTATGAGAGAGTGAAAGATCTGCCCAGGGAAAGTTTATTGCAGAAAACGATAATACCCAAGGAAACCAATGTGGTTAGATTGATTATGACATTCAGCAGTGAGTCCACAAGGATTAAACGCATGCTGGACAAGCATTGGCATCTACTTAAATTGTCGCACAGGCTCTCAGTATTCTAATGAGACTACTGGATTTGAGCTGCAGAATTGCCTGCGGTGTGGGAGACTGAGTCTAACCTACCACAGGTGACACCTGTTGCCCCAATCCAGGGTTTTGCTCCGGCGAACTAGCAGTGCCTCCTCTCTACCCAAGAGCAGGGATGACTGGGCAGCCAAGTGCATGAAACAATTGACTCCTCAGGGAAATCGTGGTCACTCAGATCTCATCCGTTTCTCTCAGTTACATTAGTCTCACATATACAATGACAAGCAGATGCAATATATGTTTCAATTAGGTTTTAATGAAGCAACTGCACCTTAGATAATAAAGCATGTACTGCAATAACCAGGACGATAAAGTTTGACAGGACTAAAATTGTGGCAATGAGAGTAAAGCATAGAAATAACGCTACCATATTGTGACTAGAGTCAATAGACTAATTCCTACCTAGGCTATATTAGAACACAGCAGCTCTAGTTCTGCCCTTCAGGTTCCCCTGGTAAGACATCATCCACCATTCCTGAGCAAAGCCTGAAGGCTGCATAGGTAGCTGTAGCGAAGTGTTCAGCAATCAGCATTGTGGTCATCTGGCTGGAATCTCCCTCTAACGTGTATGGGACAGGGAAGTGTTTCTATAATAAAACAGCTGATGTTCTGAGAAAATGTCCCTACGTAAGGATGTGTATGTTCCTATGAATACCAGAGACAAAGCGTTACCACATTTTACCGGCAACCTATCTTACTGCAGCCTTGAGAGAAGCACAGAGTGAACAAGAATGTCTTATTTAAGAACATAGGCCCTCATTATGACATTAGCAGTAAATCCCATTTACCACCATGCTGACTGCCGCCAAGATACCGCCACCGCCGCGGATATCCGCTTACCACATAATGGCACACACATACCAATCACTATACAGCCACAGACACAAGTCGGCCACACCAAAGGTCAGTGATAAACTGGCGGTATCCAAACCCACACTGTTACGCCAACAGAACAACGCCCACAAGATTATGACCCACGAATCACCACGGTGGACTTTTAATGGCGGTAAACCATTGGCTGTACATACCGCCGCGCTCAAAATACACACACTCAAACAAAGCAACACCACATTGGACAATTCAAACTACACACACCTGACACCCATACACACACCACTCTCACACCACTATAAAACACCCACCCACACTACCTACAACCCTTTACGAATACAAACAATTGCCAGCAGAGAGAGACAGCAAGAGCACACACACAACCAGAGCCAGATGCCACCATCACCTATACACCACCCACGCACCTTACAACACACCGCAACACATCACCCTACACACCCTCACACACACCACTCACACTACACCCATGCCACCACAACGACACCCCAGATTCTCTGAGGAGGTGCTAAGGGTCATGGTGGAGGAAATCATCAGGGTAGAGTCGCAGCTATTTGGAACACAGATGCAGCAGATATCCATCGCTAGGAAGATGGAGCTATGGCGGAGGATCGTGGACAGGGTCAACGACGTGGGATGACATCAGGAAGAGGTGGAACGACCTAGGGGGAAGGTGCATTCCATTGCAGCAAGACACCAACTCGCTGTACAGAGGATTGGCGGTGGACTCCCATCTCCTCCCCCGTAACTAATAACATGGGAGGAGCAAGTCTTGGCAATCATGCATCCTGAGGGCCTGGCAGGAGTAGGAGGAGGACTGGACTCTGGTAAGTCAACTCTATACTACTATCACCCCCCTACCTGCATGCCATCACATTCCCCACCCTCACAGTCACTCCCATCACTCCACCACCTCCCACACACCCCACCATCACAACCCCTTCATCCCAATGCCAAACCCTGCATGCTCTACCAATGCATGGACACCACTCACAGACCTGCATGTACACCTATCACTAAAGCATTCACGCTTGAGGAAAACAGCTAGGCCACCAAATAACAACTCACACAAGGCAAAGCTGCCAGGGCAATATCAACCATAGAGGGCAACCCACCCATTCACAATATGTCACACACGGAAACAATAACACCGCATTTACATCCCCACAGGTTTCCCAGCCAATGTCACCGGAGAAGAGGTGCCAGCAACATCCAGTCCCCCGACAGTGATGACAGCAACTCTGCTCACCTGGATCTGGATGACACACCTGGCCCATCAGGGACCTATGGACAGTCAGTTACCCAGGCACAGTCTCACACCACCAAAGAGCCTCCACTCTCAGGAAACACCACCACAGCACTCCCCCAGCGGGCCCATATCTCTGTCCCCAGGACACGTCAATCAGCAGTGTGTCCACCACTACAGGGACCCCAGGGCACACCACAAACCCAAGACAGTCAGGGACCTGGGGCAGTGGGCACACAGTTCAGAGGACAGAGGCACAGGACAACAGGGACACTGGGAGGACTGCTGTGCACCAGGGGGAGGACAGGCCCAGGGAACCGACTCTCCAGGAGGCACTCACCACAATCCTGGGAGCATACCAACATTCCCAGAATACGCTGGGCCAGATCATGGACAAGTTACAGTCGAACATGCGGCTGCAGGAGGGACAATACCTGGGGATTAGGGAGGATTTGAAATCCATTAACACCACCCTGGTCTCCATTGCAGGGGTGCTGACAAACATGGCCAATAAAATGAGGGTGGCAGTGTCACACCAGTGGGCCTCTACCACTAGCCAGACTACAGAACATCCCTCCACCTCCGCTGCCGCTAGTGGGCAGGAGGCTGTTCTGCTTTCCTTCTTATCTCGTAATCAGAGCTTACAGAACATATCAAGAATGCACTTCTGAGTTCAAAGAAGACTTTTATTGTTGTTAATTCTTCCCCACCCACAAGTTCGTAAGAGACGAATTAATAGATTTCAAGCACACGTTCAATGAAAACAAAATATATTTGCAATGTACACAGCAGGTTATATATATAAGATATTGAATGCAAAGCAAAACAAATACTTCACCGTGTGAGAAACTATTTACAGCTTCATCTTTCTGGGGTCTGCAAGTTGGTGACTCCAGTCAACTGCGAGAAAGAGATTATCTACCCACACGGGAGACTGGCAACTGGCACCAAGTTCCAGCCTGAAGTCAGGCAGATTCGAATCTAATTCTCTGAAGCCCTGAGCCACCCTTAGAAAAGCGTTCCCCCTCCTCTCAGACCCGGGAAAACTACGCAAGCCTTTGGAGACTGGCCAGATCTCCTAGACTGCTCCTCTTCCCAAGCTTGAGCATGAAGGAAAAACACCAAATGTACTCTCTCTTATCAGGTCTAGTCTAGTGTGAGAAGAAAACAGCTTGGTTCATCTTGTGGCAAAACACAGCTTGGAAAAATACAGCTTGGATTCTCAACTGTAATGTCTAACTCCACGTTAAAGGCAATAGGCAGCTAACCTGAATATCAAATATAATTTCTAGTGTCATGTCAAAGCCAATAGGCAGCTGAGCTGAATACAAAATGTAATATATAATATCATGTCAAAGCCAATAGGCAGCTAAGCTGGATACAGAATGTAATATCTAATACAATGTCAAAGCCAATAGGCAGAATACAGAATGTAATGGCTAATGCAATGTCAAAGCCAATAGGCGGCTAAACTGGATACAGAAAGTAATGGCTAATGCCATGTCAAAGCCAATAGGCGGCTAGGCTGAACAAAACATATAATGTGCTACTGGTGAACATTAAGCAACTAATATGCGCAGTGGTGAAACACAAAGTCATTGGTCAAACTCCATTATTAGCATCACAGAGGCCCCACCACAGGACCAACAGGCCACCAGCACCCCTCCCCCTGCAGAAGGTGAACCACCCCGCAAGCATTCCCTGCAACCCAGGCAGAAGTCAGAGACTATTGCCAAGACCACCGCCAGGAAATGAGACTCTCCTGATTGTCACCTTGTGTCCCACTCTGTCACCCTGTCCACCATGAACTGCCATTGCTCCCCTTCCTATTCCCCCTTGGACAATGCACCTGTGCTACCAATAGACTGGATTCTACCCTAGACTTTCCTCATCATCCCACCAGCCCATTGTACTTCTCCCTTTTCTTCATAGCACTTAAATAAACACACTTTGAATGAATACAAGTATGGAGTATGTCAAATGATTTAAGTATGTATTCGTGTAGCAAGGTTTAAACATTGCAATTCAGCTGTACAGTAATGTATACATAGGAAAGACCTGTAGATGGCTGCAGTGAACACACCAGGAGCGATAGTAGGGCACCAATATCTGCAAAAAGAGTTGCCAAAAGGTAGAGTGAGTGGGCATAGAAGTAGGAATTCACAGCCTGCCAGTGACAAAGAAAATCTAAATAATGACAATGAAATGTGAAGTAACACTGACCTACCTGTGTGTCATTGGAAGTATTGTCTGATCACTGCAGTTCTGTTGTCCTCATCTTCATCCTCTGCCTCCTCATCCTCACTGTCCACAGGGTCCACTGCTGCCACACGGCCATCTCCAGCCTCCTCCTCCTGCAGAAAAGGCACATGGCATCTCAAGGCAAGGTTGTGCAACATACAGCATTCTACGATGATCTGGCAGACCTTCTTGGGTGAGTAGCACAGGGATCCACCTGTTAGACGGAGGCACCGAAACCTCGCCTTCAGAAGGCCAAATGTACGTTCAGTTATACTTCTTGTTCGCCCATGTGCCTCATTGTAACGGTCCTCTGCCCTTGTCCTGGGATTCCTCACCGGGGTCAGTAGGCATGAGAGGTTGGGGTAACCAGAGTCACCAGCAAGTTTGAGGGACAACTGCTAGCCACACACTAACTCTTATGGCCCACACCATACCTATATACCAACATCCACTGGGTGGGAACCAGGGCTCACCTATTAGCCACACCCAGTGCCTCTGGAGTTGGGCCATCACATTTGGGATGCTGCTATTCCTTGGAATAAAAGCATCATGCACTGACCCAGGATACTTAGCTTTGACATATGAGATGTACTAGTCTGCCAAACACACCATCTGCACCTTGATTGAGTGAAAACCTTTTCGATTTCTAAAGAAATGTTGCTGGGGGGGGGGACAAATGCTATATGTGTTCCATCAATAGCCCCAATAATGTTGGGGATATGTCCCATTGCATAGAAGTCAGCCTTCACTGTGGCCAAATCCTCCACCTGGGGGAAAACAGTATAGCTGCACATGTGTTTTATCAGGGCAGACAACACTCTTGTTAGCACTATTGAGAACACTGGCTGTGAGATTACTGCTGCCAAGCCCACTGTCACTTGGAAAGAACCAGTTGCCAAGAAATGGAGCACAGATACGACTTGCACAAGAGGTGGGGTTCCAGTGGGATGATGGATAGCAGATATCAGGTCACGCTCCAATTGGTCACACAGCTCTGTGATTGTGGCCCTGTCCAGTCTGTAGGTGAGGATGATGTGCCTGTCATCCATTGTTGCCAAGTCCACCAGGGGTCTGTACACGGGGGATGTCTCCATCTCCTATTCATCCGTAGCGGTTGCAATCTAGGGGGCAAAAGAGTGAGGAGCTGGTCATTATCTGTACATTTTAACTACTACAGTTCAATGCATGATGTGATTTTCATAATTTATTAGTGACATATGTCCTGAATGTACAATTGTGAACTGTGACACAGTTAGGATCCATGGCCTGCACCCTCTGAAATGGCGTCCGCCTGTCCTGTATGGAGGTACAGGTGGAAGTGAGGTAATTCCGCTGACGTTTAGCGCCGTTGCAGGAGACGTCAATAACTGCCGTGCAACTCCTCACACCAGCATCCAGCCCATGCACCTGCACTAAAACACAGCAGACA
The DNA here is from genome assembly GCF_031143425.1 of Pleurodeles waltl. Classification (NCBI taxonomy): domain Eukaryota; kingdom Metazoa; phylum Chordata; class Amphibia; order Caudata; family Salamandridae; genus Pleurodeles; species Pleurodeles waltl. Next base: position 280,057,955 of record NC_090443.1, on the reverse strand, counting down.
GACACCTCCAACACCCACTCCCTCTACCTCCACTCCCAAACCTTCTCCCTCTTCCCGCCCCAATGTCCCTAAGAAGCTTTTTCTCTCCACCATTGAGCTCTTCCCTACCCCTCCTCCCACTGTCCTTCCCTTCCGGCCAGGGTGTGTAAAACCCAGGAAAACACCACAGCCACCCAGTCCATGGGCCCAGAAGTGTCCACAGCAACTCCTGGTGGGAAAGGATCCCGGACACCAGGCAGCCACATGGAAAGGGTGGCTGCCCCAAGTGCTGCCAGGACGGGCAAGGAGCCACCCCAGCTGCTCATAGGAAGGGAAAGGTGCCACCCTCAGCTGCTGTAAGGAAGGGAAAAGTGCCACCCCCAGCTGCTGTAAGGAAGGGCAAGGAGCAATCCCCAGCTGCTGCCAGGAAGGGAAAGGAGGAATCCCCAGCTGCTGCCAGGAAGGGGAAGGGGCCTGCACCAGCAGGCATAAAGGACAAGGGTCCTGGTCCTGGGACTCAGTTTGAGCCCACACCACCAACCATGCTGGTACAGCCGTCCGAGGCTGCAGGGGATGGGCTGGACCCTCCCCCACCACCAGCTCCACCAGCAGCACCGCCACCAGCACCAGCAACAGCAGCATCAGTGGGCAGCCGTCCGAGGCTGCAGAGGATGGGCTGGAGCCTCCCCCTACCACCAGCTCCACCAGCAGCACCGCCACCAGCACCACTACCAGCAGCAGCAGCAATACCAGTGGGCAGCCGTCTGAGGCTGCAGGGGATGGGCTGGAGCCTCCCCCCTCCACCAGCTCCACCAGCAGCACTGCCACCAGCACCACCAGCAGCAGCAGCACAAGTGGGCAGCCGTCCGAGGCTGCAGGGGATGGGCTGAAGCCTCCCCCCACCACCAGGTCAACCAGCAGCACCGCCACCAGCACCACCACCAGCAGCAGCAGCACCCGTGTGCAGCCGTCTGAGGCTGCAGGGGATGGGCTGGAGCCTCCCCCACCACTACCAGCAGCAGCAGCACTGCCACCACTGAGCAGCAGTCACAGCCGGCAGACAGTCTGTAGTCCTGCATCCATGGGTTGTTGTGCAGGCTGCACCTGCAAATCCTGTGAGTATGACACCCAGCTGAGAGACTGTGACCTTGCACTCCCAAATATCAGCACCACATGGTACAATGCCCCCTCTAGAACCAGTGGGTATGGCCCCCACTCACCCCATCCTCCCCAGGATGAAAATCACAGGGCACGAACCCCCTCCAGAGCCAGTGGGCAAGTCACCCACTTGAGAGACTGTGGCCTTTCACTCCCCAGGACAAAGAGCAGTGGGCATGTTCCTCCCTCCAGAGAATGTGGACAAGTCACCCACTTAAGAGACTGTGGCACTGTACTCCCCAGGACCAAGCACAGGGCATGTTGTCCCCGCCAGAGCCAGTGGGCAAGTCACCCACTTGAGAGACTGTGGCCTTGTACCCCCAGGACAAAGAGAAATGGGCCTGTTGCCCACTCCAGAGAATGTGGGCAAGTCACCCACTTGAGAGACTGTGGCCTTGCACTCCCCAGGACCAAGCACAGTACATGTTTCCCTCTCCAGAGCCAGTGGGCAAGTCACCGACTTGAGAGACTGTGGCCTTGCACTCCCAAGGACAAAGAGCAATGCGCATGTTGCCCCCTACAGAGAATGTGGGCAAGTCACCCACTTGGGAGACTGTGGCCTGGTACTCCCCAGGACCATGCACAGGGCATGTTGCCCCCTCCAGAGCCAGTGGGCAAGTCACCCACTTGAGAGACTGTACCCTTGCACTCGCCAGGACAAAGAGCAATGGGCATGTTGCCCCCGCCAGAGAATGTGGGCACGTCACCAACTTGAGAGACTGTGGCCTTGCACTCCCCAGGACCAAGCACAGGGTATGGTGCCCCCTCCAGGACCAGTGGTGTTGTTCCATATTCCAGCTGAGGTGCCCCCCGTTCCCCATCCCCCAGAGGTGCCTGCCTATTTTCAAAGTGATGACCCTGCAGTGTTCTCTCCGTGTTGTTGCAGGAGACAAGTGGGGCCTTGGACTTTGTAATGTGGCCCTGTGTCCCACGAACATTGAGGACTGGGCAGTGTCCCTTCATTTGTAAATATGTATATAGTTTTGGATTTGGATGCAAGTATTACTATTATATTTATCTTATTATACTCACTTTGATCTATTGGTGTTGTTCTTGCATTTTTCCTGAGGGGTACATGGTAAATATGTTATGTTACTGCATCTGCTTGTGTGTATGGTGTTGGGGATGAGGGTGTTGCGTGTTGCGTGTGCGTGTCACTCTTTTTTTCCTAATCCCCTCCCCTGTGTGCTAGGCGGCTGTACTCACCGTGATCGTCTTCACAGGGTTGATGTTCGTGGTTGAGCAAAACGTAGAAGATCATGGGAAAGACATGCAGCTCGGGCTCCATGGCGGCGTGATTCTTCCCCGAGTCTCCACAGGTGAGATGTTTCTCTTCCGTACACTGTTTCCACCAGGCTTTTGATGTCGTTGGTACCGCCCCGGAAAAGGTGGCCGTTTCCTGTCTCATAATACGGTGGGCGGAACATTGACTTCCGCCTGGCTGTAGGCGGCTACCGCCGTGGTGCCTGTTGTTTCTGCCCTGGCGGTCGGTGTGTTAAAGTGGCTGTCTGTCTGAGCTGTTTCCGACATGGTCATAATTTGGCGGATTTACTGCAAGCCTGTTAGCGGTATTACCGCCGCTTTATCACTGACCGCCAGGGCTGTAATGAGGGCCATAGTGCTGGCCTAGGTAAAGAGCAGCTAGATAGAGAGAAATAAACAAGACCGCAAATGTGGCTATTGCTAAAATAGTAAATAAAGCTGAATAAAATATGTCTAGGGTAAAGTGCATAGCTGCAGGCCTAGTGCGCTAAAATAACATGCATGGAGCTATAACTAAAATAGCTACACAACAAAATCAGGTCCAGTTATTGCGAAATTGGTGAGCCAACAGCCCATCGTAACTTACAGTTACAGGAAAAGCAGATCATTAAAGGATTTGCTAGTACACAACTATCCCATTGAACAGGGCAACAAGGGTTCCTGGTTTAAAGACAAGGAGAGTTCTACAAATGTGGAAAATGCAAGACATGTAGGACTATTGTCAACAGGAAGACTTACACACTACCCATGGGCAGGAGAGCTAATATTAAAAAAATCATTACCTGTAACAGTGATTTTGTGGTTTATGTGTTACAATGACCTTGAGGATGACAATATGTGGGGAGTACTATCTTCCCTGTGAAGAAGAGAATCTTAGGATACTATCATGACATAGAAAATTGTGACCCTAATTACCCTGTAGCACGACATTGGCACCAAGAACACAAGGACAATAATGATATGATTTTGTTTTTTGGCATTTATAGGGCATCTCCTAGCGTAAGAAGTGGGGACAGAGAGAGGAAATTGAGGAGGATGGATCAGAATACATTATTGTGCTTAACAGCAAATTCCCTTGAGACCTCAACCTTGATGAGGAGCTTCACATACATATAATGGATTATGAGTTTGTCCCCATTAAGTGACTTCTTGATTGCTTTCGAATCATCTCTTCTTTTGCCTTGTAATTTACAGAGATACATTTTTGTATCTTTTTGTGATTGCTTCCCTATGATTCAGAATTACTTTATTATGATGAGCAGTGTGCTTTGTTTCCCCAAACCTTGTCTTTTTGATACACACATTATCACTCACGAGGTGCATTTGTTTGTTTGATTTCTTCTTATGGTCATGACCACTTTGATAGAAGGGTCGGGGTCATACCTTCTGGCACATCTTTACACTTTTTCTGAAAATGAACTTCCTAGTGCTTTGATTCTGGTCGGCCACTTTTCTAAAATCTTAACAAATCTAAAAAATCCTATGATTCCTGGAGATCAGATGATTGAATGCCATAACAATACATGACTTATTTCTTTCATAGCCAAAAGGCACTACAATCAGCCACAGTTATAATTCTTTGAGTTGCGGCTCTATAGTATTTTCTGTGATTATTCGTGCTGCCACTTGGTAAGAATTGACTTTCTTTGACCTGGTGTACTATAGAGAAAAATTGGTGCTGATATGAAAACAATTTACATTTTGATTGATTAATAAACTGTTTCCTTTCTGGTAACATTATGTACCTGATAGACCACAAGGGGTTTTGCCACTTGTACAAATATATACCAGTCTGTGTCATTGTATAAATGCACTATTTACTTTCTGGTATCACCATGCATCTGATAGATAACAAATGGTTTCACAACCTGTTTAAATATATATCAGTCCTTGTCATTGTGTGTACAATGTGACTTTTTTCATTGTATTTCGCACCTTTCATCAGTATTTTTAATGCAACAAATAGTCGTAACTTTAATGCCTTCGCTGCCAGGCCTTTTCCCCCTCAGGTGCCAAGCCTTTTTTTGGCTATTTCGGGCAGTTCACGCTTAGTCCCTCATAACCTTTTGTCCACATAAGCTTCCCATGCCAAAATTGCGTCCTTTTTCCCAACATCCTAGGGATTCTAGAGGTACCCAGACTTTGTGGGTTCCCCTAAAGGAGACCAAGAAATTAGCCAAAATACAGAGACAATTTAGTTTATTTTTTTAAATGGGGGAAAAGGACTGCAGAAGAAGGCTTGTGTTTTTCCCTGAAAATGACACCACAAAGGGTTTGTAGTGCTAACATCACCATCTTACCAGCTTTCAGGAACAGGCAGACTTGAATCAGGAAACCCAATTTTTCAACACAATTTTGCCATTTTACTGGGGCATACCCAATTTTTACTATTTTTTGTGCTTCCAGCCTCCTTCCAGTTAGTGACAGAAATGGGTGTGGAACCAATGCTGGATCCCAGAAAGCTAAACATGTCTGAAAAGTAGACACACTTCTGAATTCAGCAAGGGGTAATTTGTGTAGATCCTACAAGTGTTTCCTACAGAAAATAACAGCTGAAATATACAAAATATTGAAATTGAGGTGAAAAAAACAGCCATTTCTCTCCAAGTTTTACTCTACCTTTTTCCTGCGATGTCAGATTTTTTACAGCGATATACCGTTATGTCTGCTGGACTCTTCTGATTGCGGGGATATATAGGCCTTGTAGGTTCATCAAGAACCCTAGGTACCCAGAGCCAATAAATGAGCTGCACCTTGCAATGGGTTTTCATTCTATACCAGGTATACAACAATTCATTTGCTGAAATATAAAAAGTGAAAAATGGGTATCAAGAAAACGTTTGTATTTCCAAAATGGGCACAAGATAAGGTGGTGAGAAGCAGTAGTTATTTGCACGTCTCTGAATTCCGAGGGGCCCATACTAACATGTGAATTACAGGGCATTTCTCAAATAGATGTCTTTTTTACACACTGTCTTGAATTTGGAAGGAAAAAATGTAGAGAAAGACAAGTGGCAATAACACTTGTTTTGCTATTCTGTGTTTCCCCAAGTCTCCTGATAAAAATAGTACCTCACTTGCCTGGGTAGGCCTAATGCTCGCGACAAGAAACACAACATGGACACATCACATTTTTACATTGAAATCTGACATGTTTTTTGCAAAGTGCTTAGCTGTAGATTTTGGCCTCTAGCTCAGCCGGCACCTAGGAAAACTTAGCAAACCTATGCATTTTTTAAAACTAGACAGCTAGGGAAATCCAAGATGGGGTGACTTGTGGGGCTCTGACCAGGTTCTGTTACCCAGAACCCTTTGCAAACCTCATAATTTGGCCAAAAAAAACACTTTTTCCTCGCGTTTCGGTGACAGAAAGTTCTGGAATCTGAGTGGAGTAACAAATGTCCTTATACCCAGCGTTCCCCCAAGTCTCCCGATAAAAATGGTACCTCACTTGTGTGGGTAGGCCTAGCGCCTGCGACAGGAAATACCCAAGACACAACGTGGACACATCACATTTTCCCAAAGAAAACAAAGCTGTTTTTTGCAAAGTGCCTAGCTGTGGATTTTGGCCTCTAGCTCAGCCGGCACCCAGGGAAACCTAGCAAACCTGTGCATTTTTTAAAACTAGACACCTAGGGGAATCCAATATGGGGTGACTTGTGGGGCTCTGACCAGGTTCTGTTTCCCAGAATCCTTTGCAAACCTAAACATTTGGCCAAGAAACACTTTTTTCTCTCATTTCGGTGACAGAAAGTTCTGGAATCTGAGAGGAGACACAAATTTCCTTCCACCGAGCATTCCCCCAAGTATCCCGATACAAATGGTATCTCACTTGTGTGGTTAGGCCTAGTGCTCGCGAAAGAAAATGCCCCAAAACACTATCTGGAGACATCAAAATCATCAAATACAAAACTACCTGTTTTTTTTGGGGGGGGAGCACTTGCCTTTTTTGTCCTGGACTCAGCAGCCATCTAGGGAAACCTACCAAACCCAGACATTTCTGAAAACTAGACACCCGAGGGAGTCTAGGGAGGTGTGACTTTCGTGGCTACCCCAATGTTTTCTTACCCAGAATCCTCAGCAAACCTAAAATTTAGCTAAAAACATAACTTTTTTCCCACATTTCTGTGTGGGATCACTGCACCGGGACAAATTTCCTACCACCCAATGTTCACCTCAGTCTCCCAGTAAAATTGATACCTCACTTGTGTAGGTGGGCCAAGTGCCTGTGACAGGGAAGAGCCAAAAACATGTCGGAGTTGAGGGGGAACCAAAGTGGGTCCAAAAGGGCAGTTTGAAAAAAACATTTTTAGGCTGACAAGTGCAGCAGAATTTTTATCGGTATCGATGAGACAATGTTGGGTGGTAGGAATTGTATGGATTTCTGCAGATTCTAGAAGGTTCCATCACAAAAATGTGGGAAAAATGTGTGATTTCCAGAAACATTGGAGGTTTGCAGGGCATTGTGGGTAAGAAAATGGTGCGGGGTGCATGTGAAGCACACCACCCTGGAATCAACCAGAAGTTTAGTTTTCAGATGTGTCTAGGTCTTGTGGATTTTTCTACATGGCAGCGTCCCAAAGTCAAAAAAGTGCAGCCCTCACCATTCCAAGTGGGACGATTTTGAGAGTTACCAAGCTCTCATGGCCCAAATGTAAAACCAAAACCCAAAATAATCAAATGTCCTCCTGCTTGCCGTGGGATGAGATCTTTTAGTGTGAGGGGAAGAGCTAAAAGACTGTTACCCCCTTCAGTTGGGGTAGCGGCATAACTAGGCCATACTGGTTGGTAGCCACCACCCGACTATTTTTTATTTATTTTTTATTCCATGGCATTTAGTAGACTTTCTGCCCCCCGGGGTGTGGATCGGGGATAATTGTCCCATCTGTCCACTGGTGAGCAGAACAACTTTGGCAACATTTATTTGGGGGTGGCGGTATAGCCATACCCCCACCCTCTTATTTTGAAAAAAAAATCTTTCCTGGTCTCTGGTGGCCTTTCTGCCACCTTGGGGGCAGATGGTCCTTCCTAAAATAGGCCGATCTGCCCCCAGGGGGGCCAGATATGGGCAACAGTCATGTGCCCCATGGGGCGCAACCCTTGCCCAAGGGGCAGCCCCCCCAAACAAAACACACACATACACACACACCAATCCCTGGTGTCTAGGGGTTTCTGCCCCCCTTGGCGGCAGATTGGCCTAACAAAAATAGGCTGATCTGCCCCTAATGGGGGCAGAAATAGCCTAAATACAATTTGCCCCCCAGGGGAGCGAGGGGTTGCTCCCCATACATAAAAACATAAAGTAAATTAAAAAAAATATATATATATAAATATATATCTCCCTGGTGTCTAGAGGTTTCTGCCCCCGGGTGTAGATCGGCCTAAGTATATTAGGCTGATCTCCCTCCAGGGAGGGCAGAAAAGACCTAAAAATATTTTGTCCCTCCCCGGGAGCCACTCTTTCCCAAGGGGCTGCTCCCCTTATGCGTTAGTATTAAAAAAAAACCTTCCCTGGTGTCTAGTGGCTTCTGCCCCCCCAGGGAGGGCAGGAATGGCCTAAAAATAATTTGCCCCCCCCCCATTCTCCCCCCTGCCCCCCCCCCCCCCCCCCCCCGGGAGCGACCCACATATAAAAAAAAAAAATTATCCCTGGTTTCTAGGGGTTTTCTGCACCCCCTGGGGGGGCACAAATGGCCTAAAAACAATTTGGTCTCCTAGGGAGCGACTCTTGCCCAAGGGGTCACTACCCACACATAAAAGAAAAAGAAAAACAAATCAAAAACATATCCCTGGTGTCTAGGGGTTTTCTGCCCCCCCCAGGGGCAGATTGGCCTATTTATATTAGGCTGATCTGCCCTCAGGGGGGTAGAAATGGCCTAAAAATAGTTTGGCCCCCTGGGGAGCGGCCCTTGCCCAAGGGGCCGCTCCCCTCATGCCCATTTCACACACAAAAAAATTCCCTGGTGTCTAGTGGGCATTTCTGCAGAAATGCTTGCAGGGACATGAAAGGAAAGGAAAGGCCTTTCCTTTCATGCCTCTGCCGGCCCCCTCCTCCCGAGCGGAAGAGAAATGCTTTTGCATTTCTCTCCTGCATCGCGCTGGAAACATGCTTCCAGCGCGATGGGAGGTGACCTCTGATGAGGTCAGCACGCTATTGCATGCTGACATCATCAGATGTCACTGGGGGGTCGAAGGAGGTCGGGGGTGGAAGAGGAAGCGATTCCCCTCCTAGCCCTGACCTGGGGGGTAGCTCTCAGGGGGAGCGCTAGCGGTTCCCCCGAGGGCCGGTAACCGGACGTAATGGTTACGTCCGTGGCACCTGAGAGGCGCAGCCATGGACGTAACCATTACGTCCATGGCTGGCAAGGGGTTAAAGTATTTCTTCCATGTCAATGATTTTTTGGGTTGTGTTTTAAAGGTGATGATGCACTTCTCATCTGTAATTGACCGTGAGGAAGACCGCCCAGGTTGAAACGCGTATAAACTTCTTTTGAAACACCACATCCTGGAGTGCAAGTATTCTGTGTTTAGGATTGCACAACACAGTTTTGTACGATTTACAGCGGCTCTCACAGCTCAGCACCGACCCCATTTGGTGGATGCGACCGGAGGACACAGCAACAAGCTATATATGTATATATATACCTCTATGTATATATATATATATATATATATATATATATATATATATATATATATATTTTTTCGGTCTTCTGTGCTGTTTTTCAGCGTTTCAGCGGTGTCAGCAATCTCTGCATCAGCGAGTCCTTCTCACTTCATTTATGCGCAAAAGGATTGCAGAGACACTGGAGTTTTGAATAGCTTCTTTATTTAAGGTGCTGCCATTGTGTATGCCGGATGAATTGAGTTTAGAAGGACTCTATGGATACATACACATATATATGTATGTACTGTAATTATTATTTTTTGTGTATTTGTTTTTTAAAATATTATAATTTACGTTTAATAAGTGTGTATATTCATTATTCACGATGTGGTTGTATATATAAATATAATAATATATTTTATATATAATATGAATGTGTTAATTTATTATAAAGAACACTTTCCTGCAAAAAAACAATGCTGAGAGGCTTTTTGCTCTTTCTAAGGGTGCTGCAGCAGAATGCAGCACTCTTAGCAAGATAAAAACAGAAGAAATAAACATATTTCTCCTCATTGCATGCACATCTACTAGGAAAGTGTAGTATTTTGACCCATTCCCAGGTTTACCAGTGATGGAAAATCTGGGAATGGGCCAAAATACATGGGTGGATGTGTGGGCACACCTTCTGTCAATGTCCACACAAGTAACACCTTCCCAGTGCAGAGTAACACAAGGCAGGAACTTGCACTACCCAGTTACATTACTCCAAACTTACCAAGCCATGCAGGGTGCCTTTGCATGTCTTGGTAAATATCACTTTAATGGTTTGTGTTGCCCTTGCACCACCTTGCGTGGCACAAGGACAACACAAACAAGTGATAATTCTGGGCCCTGGTATCCAGAGTAGTGGTGCATGGTGCCAGTTTGACAGGAAGGGTGGTGGACTGCAGTGGACGTCAGGTGAATGACACTAGCAGGATTCTGTTCCACTTTGAGTCAGGTGCTTATTTGGGCTGATTTAAGGTATGCCACTGTTATGATAGCAGTATACCAGGGGTGTTAGTGTCTCTCTGTGGCTTTATGTAGCTCATACAGTTCCAATCTCCCTGAGGTGCAGTATGCAAGGGGAGACAGATTTAGTCCATCAGTAGTTAAAGGGGGTGGGCAAGCAAAGATCATTTGTTGGAATGAATGAATAGTTCAAAATATAATATTAGGGTAATATAATATCAGGGCAGAGAACTAGAAATAGGCTATCTCATTTAGAAAATGTTCTATGTGCGCCAACACTTTTTTAGAGAGTACCACTACATTGTTATTTCTATCTTTATTCCTTTCATAAAGATCTAAGGTGAAGAGGGCATCTCAAAGCAACCAACTGTCAGTGCCACCACTACCGTCACCAGTGCCACTACCACCACCAGCGCTGCAGCATATTGTTCTGCTGGCCCCAGTAAGTAATGTTTATTTTTATTTATTTATTTTAACTAATTCCACTAATAATGTATTATTCTGGCCTTCTGTATTTACTTTTCTAACTCCCCTACTTGACTTTCCATACCTGATGTTGTTTGCTATGTGTTTATTCTTCAGTAGGTTGCTTACCTCATCCTGCAGTCCAATGTACCCCGTTACCAGAGTGCGAATGAAAAACTGACTATATGACTTTATTCCTTGATGAGGTTTTGCACCACTAAGCCACTTATCAGTGATATTTGTATACTAGTTAGTAACTGCCCTTGTCCTACTCTCTTCAACTATTGACCACTAATGAGGTCTGTCAACAACATACACAACAATTGTAATCTCCCCTTCCAGAGAACAATGTCAGTACTAAGTTTTTAACTAGTTTTTACCTGAATAGGTTGAGCGTTGCCTGCTACCTCTCTCAATTTTACAAAACCTTATTGTAGGCTTTCCCAAAGGGCCTTCTTAATTAATGCTGGTGGTAGTGGGCTAGTGCTAACAGGGATGTCATCACAAAATGAAGTCTCATCTATTCTGAATGATGCTTACGAGGCAGACACCAACTGTAGGATTACTCAGAAGGAGTATCCATCACAGAAAACTAGAATGAAAGAAAACACAGAGTTAGTGGATAATCCAAACCTGTCTGAGGTCATCATGACAAAAAAAGCCAATCAACCAAAAAATTAGCAATCAATCTGGGAAGCTAGTAATTAATTTATTTAAAAAGTTAAACCTTACAAATACCCTGAGTCAGGGCTCGCAATAAGGTTACTCCATGCTGCATGGATTTTGTAAGCAACACAAAGCTTGATTCATAAAGGTAAAGGAAATTACACTTTTGGTGTTCTTTACTCTTACAGTATACGTTTAGAACTAGTAACCTTTCCATCAGCAACTTTACATGTAGGGACTCTGCGAGTAGTAACTTCTATTATTTTAAAAAGAGTCACTACTAGTTAGTTACCACTCATAAAGTCACTTGTAGTATAATTACACTGAAAGAGTTAATGTACACCAAAAGTGTAACTTTAGCTTTGGAGTCAGGCTATAGTGCACACAAATACTAATTATCCTTTGACAGACATTGTTCTAAAACTCTACTTTAAGATGATGTCCCTTTCCTGCCTGGGTAGGTAGTAGTAAAGTATACAAAAAGTGATGGATGGAATGCTTGAATTAATCTCAGCCACTAGTAATTACTCAGGGTCGCATCCTCACCCATTGTTTTTGAGCACACCATGCCACCTCAGTTTGGACCCAGCTATATGCAAATCAGTCTTGACCCTACTCCGATGAGAACAGTCCATCCATCCAGTTTCTGTCCAGAAAGTTACAGGTGTTCCCCACCCTCCCTTCTTCCCCCTTTCACACACGGTAATGGACACATCTATTCAGAGATCTAACTTCAATTACTCACCACAACTTATGCTATTTGTTTTTGCAACTCTGAGAAAGCCCCAGGCTATCAAGCTGATTAAGGGGCAAAACACGCGTCGGTGCTTTTTGCATCTGTAATTTTGTTGAACAACTCACACTGATGGATTAATGGGAAAACAAATTGATCATTAAAAGCAAATGTGGAAAAACTAGGAAAGGAACTCATATTGCTTTACTCTTTTGGGAGGACGCACTCATTCACTGTTTAGAAGTTACTGACACTGAGGCACAGTAGATCCAAATGTCGACTAGTGGTCTACCCACCTTCTTCTCTTCGCACAGTATGGGTATCGCACAACAGGGAAGGAGTGCTGGACCTTGGAGTACATTACTATAATTACAAGCCTATAATACTACTGTGGATTTTTGTCTTTTGTGGTTCTGACACCGGCTACATCCAGAGAAAACCGGGAGGTGGTGACTCAATGTTTGTATTGCAGGAATCACTGTAAAGGGTGGTATCTGTATCTGAGTCTTATGCCATTTGGAGGTTGCTGATGTGGGTGATGCTGTCACAATATAGGAAACATTAATTGCAGCAGGGCTACTTTATGTAATGCCAACCTCTTCTTCCTCATTACAACCTTCTTCTATCACTGTGAACTGAGCTCCTTTCCCTGTCATTACCACCACCACCACCAGCTATTTAAGGTGCTCCTCCCATCGGATTGGGTGATGTTTTCTCAGATAGGACGTTTGGCCTCCACTGCCGTAGGGCAAATCTGGCTTACCTCGATGAACACTTGTGTGAGAAATGGAGCATGCTGCAATGCTATCCTCCTGCTTGTTAATGGAACTGGAGGTAGGTGGGTGTGTTGTTTGCCCCTTTTTAAAGCTTACTTCAACTGTGGTAGCGGTGGATAAAGGTCTCGACGGAGAGCTTACAAATATGGAAGCTGGTGATGGAACCACACCCCCTTAGGCAGATTGAATAGGATGGATCCTCTTGACATCCTCTGAGCCACACTCCATACTGAAAATAACTGGCTCGTCATGACTGTCACTTTCCATAATTCTAATGCTTCTAGTAACTTTACTTTTCCCTTGTTTCTAGTGTCAGGTGTCAGACTTGGCCAGTGTCCCATCAATATCCAGATCATCGTCAAAAGGAGACTTGAAGAAGATGATGTAGTACCCTTTCTTTATCTTGCTGGAGATCGTGAAGCCAGTGGTTGAAGAGTGACATCTTGTTCAGCAGGAAAGCTCAACCTCCTAATTTGCTCCTATTTGAGGAAGAACTGTTGTGGGCTGCAGCTCCTATTGTACACTTTCCTTGGCAAGTGGGTACTTTGCAGCTAAGATAAATCCACTTCAGACTAACTGCTCTTTGCCATGACTACATCGCTGGGAAATATGGGCTTCGCTTTAGGATTAGGTTGGGGTGATGCCATTGATGCCGGAGTGCTGCTGTTAGCCTTTTGCCGCCCAGAGGAGGTGCAGCAGGTAGGTCAAGGTGGAGGGTGGCATGCCAGAGATGACAGTCTCCTTCTCCTCCTCACTGGCCACTTTCTTGGGAGGAACACCCTCCTTTGAGGCCATCTTCAAGTTCTTAGTTCTGACCATGGCCACTTAGCTGCAGAAACAGTGAAGGACTTAGGTGGTGTCACTGCCAGCCTTCTATCTGGCAGTAAAGTGTGTGATGTCTCTTGTGCACCTAAAGGGAAACAAAAAAAATCAGCAACGCATGGCATTTGCAGTTTGAATATACATACAATATAATTTAGTGAGGTAATCACAAATAATTAGAAATACTGTATCCATTCCAGACCATTCATAAACATAATAATTCAATAACATATAGATTGACAAGGTTAGTTCATGTGCCTCTAAGGCCTATGAGCCTCCTGTGGCAGGCAGGGGGTGCAAGGGAAAATTGAATAATTCTTATAAACGTATTTGTGGGGTGAGCCTATTGCCTATGAAATACTGATGACAGGTAGGAAGTGCAGGGGAAAATTTTAATAATCCTTAAACATGATTGGTGGTGTACGTCTATGGCCCATGAGACATCTTTGGCTGGCAGTGGTTTCAGGGAAAATCAAATAATTGAAAAACATAATTTCTGGTGTCTCCCTAGAGACTATGAGAAATCCTATAGGAGGCAAGGAGGCACAGGGGATAATGGAAAAAATGCATTAAAACACTGTATTACGATCATCCTCAAGCACATTAAACTCATGTCAGAGAAAAAAAGAACAAAAAACAAAAATACACAGGTTCTTCCTATCAATGCCCTGTGGCTTTGAAAAGTGGAAGGAAAGGATTTAACACACTGGATATGCAAAATGGAAACTGGCCACATGTTCAGACCAATAGGCAAGCTGGAATGGGACAACAAACAACACATGCAGACCTAAGGCAAAAGCAAAGCACACTAGCTATACATAATAGCCGCCCTGCCACATGGCCACCTATGGCGAAGGCATGGACAACAAAGAACACATGCAAGCCTATGGCAAAAGCACACTGACTACGCAAAATGTCTGCCAACCACATGTTCAACAACAAGCAAGAAGGCATGGCTAACAAAAAACACATGAGGCCTATGGCAAAGGAGCACTGGCTACATGAAATGGCCGTCCTGTCCCTTGGCATTGAGGAAAAAGTAGGTGTAGAACAAAGGCAAAATGGTGGCAAAAACAAACAAACCCACACCACAAAATGGCCACATGGCTAGCAAAGAAAGGAGGCACGGTAAACAAGAAGAAAGCACTACCAATAAATCAGCAATGACAATCATGAAATTAAGTTACGTTTAAAAGTTCCCCAACCGCAAACATCACAAGGCATCAAAAATTACCCCACCAAAATACTTTGCAGTAAAACGTAAATAAAAAAAACACACATTTTACATTCAATCTATAGGCCATCCATAAATCAAATATAGCACAGACATTTTTTAAAAAAAAATAAATCCAAGGCCTAGTGCTGGCTGGCTGTGGCCCTTGGACAGACTAGACCCAAGACAGTAAAATGGACAAAATTGTGCAACTTTTACAAACACACAAGAAAATGGAGAACAATAACTTCAAAACCAGGCCCAGTCCTCCCATAAATGTGCAAACCTTTCCCCCTTAGAAAAATACTAAAAGAAATCAATGCAAAATAGCCCCCTATTGCAACTGCAGGCCACCCACAAAAAAATGAAAATAGGTTAAAGAAAATATCAGTGCGTGCACTCTGTCAAACAACAAACTTATCCAAAATGTCTTTACCTTACTTAAAATCCAATGGCATATGCAGCAGGAATCGCAAACAAAAAGAGTGATCATATCCCTCAAAATCCAAAGGAAAAGTGACCAGGGGACTGACAAAGCAGTAGGAGGAGCCTTCACAACAGGAAGAGGAAGTTGGAGGCTCTGTTGCACAAAAAAAATTAACAATAAAAAAAAATTGTGCTACTTAAAAACGTATGTTTGAGTTGATTTTGCTGCTTCTCGAGTAGAAAATCCACCCAAGAAGTATCCCTCTGATTGTTACTGCACGCAATAGAAAATCTCCCCAGATGTCTTCTAAGTGACTGGAAGTCGCGCTAGGGGACAGCAAATCTCGAATGTCAGCTCCCATTCTGGCGCCTTCCGTAGTTCCTGTGGTCATCACATTGCTCAAACGGGGAAAAAAATCCACCTTGAGGCAAATGGAGGAATTTGGTGTGAAATCCAAATTTCTCAAATTCCTCAACCAGAATTCAAATTTCACCCTGGAGGAATTACAACTTCTGTAATGGTAGACAGACTGGTGCTTCCAGACTCTGAGCGATATCACATAGCATCATATCTCCAGTGGTCGACTTGCTGGCTCACTGGGCATTCCCTGTCAGGTGTGTTTTCTCTTTTAGGGCAGAGGGCCTGCGCCCCTCTGAAATTATTAGACATTCATATAAAAATATTGACTAGATCAATTTATTTCGATATACAATCGTATCTCTAAACAAATCGATGAATTTAAGTCTGGGTTGTCTGTCCCAAGCTGCCTGCCCCGCCTCGCTTTGAAGCACAAGACAGAAGCCAGGCAGTAAATCAACTTTCTACACTGTGATTGCACAAATGACTGTTCTAAAGCCCTTAATTTCCATTGTGGCCTATGACACTATCCACTATAGGCCAGTGACATTTTTAGTGTCATGGTTTTGGGTGTGGGAGTCCTCATCCCTGCGTGAGGGCAGCCATCTGCCATTAACAGGCATAGATCCCACCCTTTCCCCATTCGTCATGCAGGAGGAGTGAATGCAAGCATGTGTGATTTAGTGCCTTGTCTTAGGTAACAGTAAGTGTTATAATGCTAATCTTGTGTTATTTTTATTATACTGAGATCCCTTGTCATACTAACCTCCCCCACGTGACATCCCAGGCCCTGGCTGCAGATCGCTGGCTCCTTTAGAAGCAAAGCTGCTGTATTTGTTCCTCGTGAAACTGCTCCAAAAGATGAGCAAGGTTCTTGCTTCCTTACGAAATGGAGCCAAATATTCAAGTCAAGCTCAAGGGGAGAAATACGTACTTACCTTAAAGGCATTTATCTGCTGTATGGTGGTAAAACTGACCCTATGTTAATGCCCTAAAGTTAATGCCACAAACATGGGTTGCTATGTGAACAATAAATGTTAAAATGTATGTAATATGTGACAGCCATTTAGTTCCTCTCATTTCACGTTTTACTTAATGTTGCATTCCCCAAGAGAGTTAAATGTTTCATCATGCTGTGTTTCTGTGCATTGTATTACTGTTGTATAGTGCATGATTTAACTCGTGCCGGGTGTTTATGAGAGGCTTTTATTGAGAGAGCTGGTGCTGAAAGGAAAGCAAAGTGCCTGAAAGTGGGTTGGTCTCTCTGCAGATCAGACAGAAAAATGGTCAGGTATTCCAGTTGTAAATGAAATTCAGTGTAAGTGTGCGTGAAAGGGTGTGTAGAGGTCAAAATATTTAGAAAGCAAAATGAAATAAAGTGCAGTCAGGGGAGTGGGTAAAGAGTGTGCTGAAGAGGAAAGAGAGGAGGTTGAAAATATGTAGATTGATGAAATGTGAAGAGAAAAAGGGGATAGATATCTAACGTAAAACACACATTACTGAAGGCCATACTCCTTCCATAGGCCTCAATAATATTCAATTCACAGTCTCACAATTTCAGAATTGAAACATTTCCAATGATAATTATTTATAACTAACCATCCTTGTCTTAAACAGCCAACAACCACTGACAAATCCAATAGTACTGACAGGCTTTAGGTGTATGTCGGTTCTGTTATATTTCTGTATGCAATAACATCTCAGAGAGAAACTAAAATACAGGCAGGGTGGCACACTATTGGAATCGCAGAAATGTATTTTACTCTTTTAGAGACCCCTCACTTTTTTCACCCTACTTAAAGATCTGTCTGCACATATTTGTGTATGATTGATTGAGGCCAGCAGCTGTGGGTGCTCCCTGATTAGAGCATTTTCTTCCAAAGTTGATGCTGCATGCAGTGCAAGACACTGGGCAGGCTCACCCTTTAATGGGCCTGAAGTAGTTGCGCTGTACAATTTGCACATTGAAGTAACTGCTCAACGCATTAATGCAGTAAGATATGGGGCAGTTTTTAATGTGTTTAGTGTTTCAAGTCTATATGTTCCCACTACTTTATAAGCCTTGCTTTCTCACTAAATTCATTTGATTTCAAATGCACCATTTGCAACTCTTTTTTTCTTTTTTTCTTGAGAGATGGACTCACCTTAGACCCCACGTTTGTCCTTTAAGCTTGTTTGCTTCCCTCACTAAATAAAAGTTATACCCAACTTTTACGCCTCACCACTTTCAAATGTCACCAGCCGCCACTGCTCCCTGTTAGAAGCTGGGTTCATGAATGGCAAGTTTAAAGAGGGTGTGTTGCACTATTCCCTTTTATCCAATCACTGAGGACCATAAGCTACAAGTTTACTTCCATAGTGTGGGCATGCCGGGCCAGAATGAAAAAATTAACAAATGTAGTTTTGCCCTATGCCCCAGCTACTGTGCCTCCCTACTGAAACAGGATGGCTTTGACGGAGACAAATACATCAGTAGCAGAATGTGAAATTGGCTGAATTATACAACCATGCATGCTTAAACCACGCATGCCTAAACAATGCGGTCTGAACCACCACCACGTCTTTAACATGCATGACTTTACCACGCATGCCTTTACAACACATTCTGCTGTAAATACATGACTGCTAAAGGAATATGCGTGGTAAATTGCATGCCACAGTCCCTCCCTCCCTGCGTCCTAACACCGGATATCCCAGCCCAGCAATTCACCCCACCACAGCCCTTAAAACTACCACTTCAACCTCTGCCCTGAGCCCTAAAATCCAGCCCCTGCCCTTGAAAGTACCTCTTCCCTTCCCACCACTCTGAGACCTAAAGCCAAAAACTACTCCGACCCCTGTCCCCCCAATCTGAACCCTAAAACTGCACCCACCCTTGAAAATTGCCCCCTCCCCCTCTGTCCAGATCCCTAAAACCCCAGCCCTTAAAACAACCCGAACACCCTGCCGTAAGCCTTAAAACCAACTCCATCCTGTCCTTAAAAGTACCCTGATCTGCCTGGCCTGAGCTCTAAAACGGACCCGTTTTGCCCTTAAAACGACCCCTTCCCCTCCCCCACCCTGAGGTCTAAAACCCTACATCCTGCCAAAAACTACCCGACACCCAGCTTCCTCACCCTGAGCCCTAAAATGTAGCCCCACCCCTGAAAACTGCCCTCCTGCCGCCCTGGGCTCTAAATCCCAGCCTCAGCCCTTAAAACTACCCTGACCCCTTCGCCCTGAGCCCTAAAACCCTGCCCCCCTGCCAAAAATCCTATTCCGAGCCTCCCGCCATGAACCCTAAAAACCGGGCCCACTCCTAAAAACTACTCCCCAAACCCCAGCTCCACTCACCTGGCCGCATCCGGAGCTTCCTCTCCCAATCCTTCTAGTTCCTCTTCCCGCCCATCCAAACAGCTAGACCATTGTCTGCCTTAACCACGCATATGCTGTCTGCTTTAACCACGCATATGCATGCTTAAGGCAGATGAGTGGTTTAGGCATTCGTTGTTCCACTTGTATTGAAACGGCACATGTGGCTCAGCCTGCATTGTAAATGTAATTTCCCTGAGAAATTGCACACAGTGGGTGACTTCTTTGTTAATGGTGAAATGGTACACTTCCAGATGCTCACAGTGGGATATAATCTGGCACCCGGACAGTTTCTTATCGATGAATTTTTCCAGCAATTGCTTTACACGCTTTACAAAACCATCACAATTCACCTCCTGCATGGTTAGGAGGCTGGTTAAGTGGCTCTACAGAGTGTTCTTGGTGCAGGGGGATTTTAAAAAAAGTGTTCAGTTGTGGGCAGCATGGGAAATGGACATAGCTAAAGCATTTAATGGCACTGACTAAAACAAAATAATGAAGTACCCTAAAAAAAAATCCGGGAAAGCACTTTTTAGGGTACATTCAATTTAATGTCCTAAATAGAGTGTTAAATCACACCAGCTTGCATTAGCAGGATCATCCCTGGAGCAGAGATTAGACGCCCTTGATGTTCACTTCCCAGCACCAACCTTCTGCATATGCTTTGGGGTTGCCCATAGCGCCTGGCGCACTGGCTTGGCATATTAACCACCCTGCACATCATGAGTCTTGCAGTCACCAATTCCCCAGAAGCCATACTGCTGGGTCTCTGCCTGTGCCCTAAACTTGATAGACCAGCTGTCAAATATATGGATTTGGCTTTGCTCAAGCGAAGTGAAATGTCACAATGCACTGCAAGGACCCTGCTGCCACCAGCTGGGCTAGAGCCACACTGCAGAGGGCACGAACCAAGAGCATCTTACTTCACAGAGAAGAGCAAGTGGGTATAAGGAAGGACTTTGTTGCGTAAGTTTTGGAACATATTAGTGGAGCAATATTAAGGCGCTACGAAAGACGACATCCACACGCCCTGAATACCCAAGACATATTTACATATATAGAACCCTATGGGCCTCATTTAAAAGGCCCTTGCACCGTTGCTGCATCATTTTTTTTTACACAGTGGTGGCACAATCAGTGCTCTACACTGCTCCATATTTACAAACTGATGCATTGGGCCCAATGGCAGAAGTTGGGAACTTTGTGCATCCACATGGGTTTATGAAAAACTGTTAAAATGGTGCAGGGCCAAAATCATGAAACACAAACCATTTGGCAGCCAGTTTATTGTACCACAGTATGGATCTGTAAAATAGAACTGTCTGCCAAAAATGCTAAATTTATTTCCAACGGTAAACATGTTCAAACGTATATACATATAAATATACGATACAATGTCCTCACTATTAGGGTGGATGTTCTAGGGATACACAGTAAGCTTTGAATACCATTTTTCTAAGAATTCATTCAGTGAAGGGAATTGTATATCTGTTAATAATCTACTCATAATGGAGAATCAGTGTAAAACCATAATGGGCAACATGAAGATAAATGAGCTGCCCTATTCTTAAAGAAGTCACAACCGTGCATCTGAAGGTGTACACACACACACATATATATATATATGTACACATACACATATTACCTAGTTAGGTCGCCACTAGGGAGTTATAGTTAGGACCATAGTACCATAAGAAAAGCGTTTTTTGACTTGCCTCGTTCTTTGGCACCGTTTGACGAATCTTCCTGAAATTTTCCCCAAAAAAGTGTCGCAGTGATTCTTGTTGTGCATGGAAAGTTTCGGGGTGATCCGTTGAGCAGGGGCCGAGAAAAAATGGCTAAAAAAAGGTTGCATTTCCCATGTTAATTTCAATAGGATTCTTTAGACAAGACTACAGGCCGAACCACTGCACAGAATTACACCAAATTTGGCAGAAACCTAGCTGCCAGTATGCAGATTACGCGTTTGCCTATTTGGTGTGAATCTGTTCAGTTGTTTTTGAGATATTGAAGGTGCTAGCGCAGGTGTCTTTAATAAAATTTATTAATGAGTGTTTTTGTATTTTGAATAATGAGTTTATGTAGAAAATGAAATAACATAGAAAAATAACGCATGCATTTGAAAATGTGACCTCGAAGAATGGCCACCAATGTTCACGAAATGTACAAATTAGTGATTAATATTGATGAAATATCGAATATGTACTAGACTAATGCAGTAGTAATGATTGTAGGCCTTAACTTAGCGAGTGTCTTGGCCTATTTTACCAGGCCTCATATTTCTTAGCGTTTAATAAAAATGCTGATCATTGTCTTGTTAAATGTGCTTAACGGAAGGTTTTTGTGAGAATCGACTGCAAGGAGATGATGTTCCCACTAGTGTAACATTTTATGTGTAATATGTGTGAGACTGACTTTCATAGGACAAGAACAATGAAGATTCTGACTGGACAATATTGTTACCTGATGAGCTGGATGATGAGAACATCGTAAGGCGGACCAATCAACTGTATGTGAACAGTGAAATATTAGAATTCATAGATTTGATATAGAAATATTATTGGGTAAAGTATGAACATACGATTAACTGACCAATAGGGAATTAGGGGATAGTTTAGGTGACTTTGATATAACAACGCGACAGAGAGCATACTCAGACTGAGATTTTAAGGAGACCTTAACAGATTGCCAGACACTTTAGGAGAGATTTGAGATTCATTCTGACATTGGGTTCATACTCTCTGACTGAGAGCCTAATGCTTTGCTGATCAACTGATGACCTGAGGACGAAGACTGATCCTGCTTTGCTGATCCATACTGAGGATAGGTATACAATGATAAATTGTGACTGTTATGCATATTTTTGCTTTTTCTTTCTAAGTACCAACTGCTCTGTTTTGATAGAACCACAGTTAGATGTTTTCCAAATTTGTGTTACTAAAACGTTTTGCATGAAGCCCAACATGATGATGCTAACCTGGTGTTAGTTAAGGGCCCTCATAAATGATTGACGATTACAGGGACTAAATGTTTGACAAATTACTTTGTTGAATTCCATGTACTTTATAACTTTGTCGCTGATGACTCTGCTATTGATTTGCGCGGTAACTTTAGAATGTGTTGTGGTGAGAGCTTTGATTAAATTGCATAACTTCCACTGCTTTGGTCATCCAATGTTGTTAATATATGTGTTTCATTTGATTTTGAGATTAATCTACATGACTTTAGCATTGTTAATATAGGGAAATAAACTGACTAAACTTTTATTTAAAGGTGTGGTTATTCATGGCTGAACGGTCATGGTACGTGACAATTACTGACTCCTATGATTATTGATTATTAATGATTATTGATTATTGTGTACTGATTATTGATTATGTACTGGAGCTATGGTAAGAACTTCTTAATTGCGAGTCAAAAGGTTCATCGGCTTATTCGCGTCCCCTTGTAAGTATACTTATTAAGGTCTGACGCGCTAACAGTTATGGTAGCAGACTGATGGTTAGTCTCCTTAAGAGCTTGCTATAGACGCCCGGTACAGAGTGACAGGTGTTAACAGTTAAGGTAAGAGATTGATGGTTTGTCTCCTTAGGAGCCTACCATAGACGTGCAGTATACAGTGACAGGTGCACCCAGTTATGGTAGCAGTTTGAAGCTAGTCCTTTTGAGAGTTCATTATTATTGAGGTTTGGATTTTATTTTTCAGTGATGATAATTGAAGAGAAAATGATGTTCCCTTAAGCCCAGAACTTACTTTCCCAGGTCCTGGATGATGCTAATGGTTGTTGAAGATGTTCCCGGCGTTCTAGTGTTAGAGTGAGTGAAATAGGTTGCGCTTGCACAGCTTATGCAAATCGCAGGTGAATTATGAGGTTTGTGAGAGCTTTAGGGAGTTTGCGTATTCCAAATAAAGTTGTAGTAGTGGTTGTTGATGTAAGGACCATGCGTGGTCTAAGACTCCGGAGTATACTGAAAAGTGTGTGAGACACTTGTTTATATGGTGTAATCTGTCTGGTTTAGTAGGTTGATCGGGCGTGGTCAACACGTCAGTGTGTGAGTTAAAGTGGGCGAGAGGAAATTTCGACTGAGATTTGGCAAGTCCTATGTGCACCAGGACAGACCCATTGATCAGTTGGGAGTAAAATTTGCTGGTCGAATTTTGCTTGAGAATCTGGGAGACCGAGAAGGAGGAATAGCTGCAAGTGTGGAAAGAGCCATCAGTGAAAATCCGTAAGGTTTCTGAAGCGACTGTTATCTTTCCTGTAGTAAACCAGCAGATTTGTTTTTGGTTAGTGCTTGCAATAATTTGCATTAGTTTTGTGGGGATTGGAGTTTAGGAGGACAAGTCGCAAGACTTTGTCAGCCAGAGTACATGTGAGTGTGACGTCATTGGAGCCGCACTGGGATAGCTTGGTTAGTGAGAAGGGTCGTGCACGGATTGACAGCCGTCCGTGAGAGGCAGTTGGTTGAGAAAGTGGGTAAAAGTAATCTTGGGATTAAAAATCATTTCCTGACTTGATTTTGAATAAACAAAAGTAGAAAAGGTGAATTTTTTCAAAGCACTGACAAGTGCCCTAAGGGGAGATACGTACATTACAGGGGAGCCTACACCACCAGAGAACACACCAGCTTACATTGTAATGGAAGAGAGAGGTGTTGCTCCATGTCTTCGGTTAAAGAAATGGTGCAAGTTGACAGAGAAAGATGGGAATTTAGCGTTTCCTACAAATGGTACGTTCAATTTGAGAGTTCTGGAGCATTTACGGATGGGGCTATATGAATCGAAGCTCCTTCCAAGACCAGCACAGTTTGAGGCATTAGCGGTTTGGGAACTAGTAGCCAGACAGCAACAGCAATTGAAATTCGAGAGGATGAGAAAGGCAAAAAAAGACTTTAGCGGATGCTGAATGGCATTGGGATCAGAAGATATAGAGAACAGAGGAAAGAAAGCGACTAGGAAAACGAATAGGAATACATCCAAAAGTAAAGGAGCTAGAAAGTCTACAAGAGTTTAGGACGAATCGGACGATGAAGAATTCCTTACACAGTTATTGAGAGACTGACCACCACCATATACAGTACGCGAGAGTGGTCCGAGTACTAGTGCTGATCCGACAGACCAGACACAGGTTAATGGGAGAGCGAGTCCGGTTCAGGTTAATGCTAACCTGACACTGAATGCGGTTTAAAGTGGTCCTAATGTGCCAACTACTCCTGTAGTGCAGGCTCAGATGCAGCCACCACAGATACAAAGAATATATCCTGATGTGCCTGTTTTAGAGACGACTTTGAACTTAGTGGTGCCCATGGAGCAGGTGGTTCCGAGATTAATGTTGGTCCAGACTGAGCCGACTCAGATTTTGTTGCCCCAAGTGCAGCCGCAGGTAATGCAGAGATTTACACCAGTGACAGGGACACAGCCAGACATGACTCCGATGATGAATCAGAATATGGGAGTTACTCTCCCACTGAGTGTAAGTGCCAGAGCAGCCCCGGATGCTATATCGCAACCGATTACTGTTGGTCCATTATTTGCACAAAAGCAAACGACTGTGAGTGAACAGAGAGCAACGGCCCAAAGTCTAATGAGAGGAGGACATAATGAACAGGTTCAGGTATTCTCTCCTGTGGGTCAGACTATTGACAGATCCAGATCATGGTTAGATGTTAGCCCACTTGTTGCACTTCCAGATGCTGTGAAAGGATCCAATGTAAGCCAGAGCCTGAAATTATTGACACTGCAGGATTCGAATGCAGTTGCCCAGCAGGTGCCACCGGTCCAAGCGAGTAATATTTCTTTACTGGGGTTGACAGCTCAGCAGTTGACTGGATGGTTAGACACGCTGAATACCCCACAGAATACCCCTAAGGGAGAGGACTATTTGAATTGTGCTAGACTAAGCATGGAAGTCAGTGAACTCATTGAGGGAACAATGGGGGTGAATAGGTTAGAATCCTACACAGAGGCAGAATTGAGATATTTGTGCCCAAAGATTATGAGAGACATGAGCAGAGTGCATAAGAGATTAGCAGACTTGGCAGAGAAGTACGGCATAGAGATTGTGAAAACAAAGCATTTGAAAAGGAGTTATTGATTAGATTTCGAGGCAAAAGATTTTGAACACATGAGGTCAGCAGGAATGAAGGCACACCTTAAAGAATTACTGCAGAGTGCTTAGACCTGGGGAGCATTAGACAAATGGGACGGCAGAAGGGTAAAGAAAAGAGACAAGAGAAAAAGGGACTCTTTGGAGATGACTGAAAATGTGCAGCAGGACAAGGATCCAGTAAAGATATTACCAATGAGGGAGATTGCAGGGGGAAATTTTGTTCACGTCCCTGGGAGCAGAAGTGAAATTTTATCATTTACAAATCATTATCCAAAACTGAGAGAAAAGCCCGTAGAGTGGTATCAGCAGACAGACAGGTTTGTGAAACTTGCAAAGTGTTGGTGGGAGGACTTGAACACATTACTGGAGATAGGGGTTCCAGCTGACTTGTGGGTCGAGTGTAAGAGGAGTGTAGACTGGCCAACGAGTGAACCAGAGAGAGATAAGAATACAGGTTCACTGTCTCCTGAAGTAATGAAATATTACTAGAAGGTGACTGAGTTTCTGAAATAGAGAATTTCGCCCAAGAATATTGATTGGCAGAGGATCGACAGGTCAGCTCAGGAAGCAAAAGAGTTGATACATGCATACTATGAGAGATTGTTGCAGGCGTTCAAGCATTACAGTGGTACAGAAACAATTGAGGCGAAAGACATGCAACATTTTGTGTTCATATTTGTGGAAGGATTGTGACCTGGAATTAGCCAGATGATTAGGAATCATTTGATTTGCGGGCCATTAAAGCCAATTGATGAGGTGTTGCAGTATGTGAAATACTGTAGTGATGAGATTGAGTTGAAGCAGAAAAAGTTGAAAGAAAAGGCGATGGTGATGCAGATTAAAGCACCTCAAACAGGAGTGCAAGGGAATTTTGTGCAGCAGATGCCACAGCAACAGCAGGGAAACGTCATCTTTCAGCCTCAGATGAGAGGTAGAGGTTGTGGAGGCAATATGAATCGTGGTCCGGATTTGAATACTGTGGTGCTTCAGAATGATGTCCAGGGAATGAAGAAGCTACTGCTGTGTCACATTTGCGGAGCCGTGGGAGTGTCCGATGATGGTGCAGGAAGGCGTTGTTCAGCAAAGTAATTACGTAAATTCATTTCAGAATGTGAGAGCACTGAGACTAAGGGGTCCTAATTCCAATTTTCAGAATAATGTGAGTCAAGTGCAAAATTTTCAGCCCATACAGTAGGTGCAAATGCCCCGTGCACACGTGTCACAGTTGCACCCACTGCAGCAGCAGGTTACCATGGTACCTAGACAGCAAATGCAAATACCACAAGCCCCGATGGAACAGCAACAGGTGATGCTTTCTCAACAGGGCACAGGTCAGAGGCAAAGTAGAAGTAGTGACACAGTGCACCAATTCCCGTTACACAGTGAGGATGGAATAAATGGTGAATGGATGAATGACAGTTCAGATGAGGAGCCATGTGTGCTTGCGATATCTTTAGAAGTAGATCAGGGAGGACCCTATGTGAGGGGAAAGGTTATGGGTCACAGTGTTTCATTCTTGGTGGACACAGGAGCTACACCTTCTACAGTGAGAAGTGCAGAAGTGCCGAATTTGCCCCTTTTAGGTAGAACAGTTCAAGTTGTGGGGGTAGCAAACCAGTGTTGGACAAACCCGAATACCGACCCAGTTCAGGTCGAGATTGGCAATTTCCAGGGATTGCATAAATTAGTGGTATGCGATTCAAGTCCAGTATCCCCATTGTGTAAGACAAAGGCCCTCATTACAACCCTGGTGGTTGGTGTTAAAGTGACAGTAATACCGCCAAAAGGCGGCTGTAATTACCGCCAAATTATGACCATGGCAATGTTATCTCCGATATACAGCCAATGTACCACAACAGCCACTTCGACGGTAGCCGTCTACAGCCAGGCGGAAGTCAATATATTAAGACCCTGGAAACCGCCACCTTTTCCGTGGTGGTACCAACTACATCAAAAGCCTGGCGGAACCACGGCACAGAAGTGAAAGGACTCACCATTGGAGACACAGGGAACAACCACGCCGCCATGGAGCAGGAGCTGCAGGTCTTCCCCATGATTTTCTATGTGCTGCTCCACCACGAACACCAAGGCCGGCGAAGGCGGCAACGGTGAGTACAGACGCCTAGCAAACAAGGGAGGGAGGGAAGAAAAAGAGAGTGACACACACATACACCCTACACACACCCCAACACCATATGCACATTTAGCTGCATTACCAAAACATTTGTACCCCGTACCTCGGATGAATAATGCAAGGACAAAATTATTTTGAGAAAGTGATTGTAATAAGAGAAACACATCAAGATAAATAAGTGAGGCAAGACAAGAGATATATACATATGTACACAAAAAGGGACACAGCCCAGTCCACAATGTACGTAGTCCACATGGCCATAGGCCGAAGTCCAAGGCCAAACATGGCACCTGCCTCAACACGGAGAGAACACTGCAGGGGCATCTGTTGGTAAATAGGCAGACAGGGGGACATGAGATGGGGGCACCTCAGCCGGGAGCTAGAACAACACCACACAGTCTCTTGAGTGGGAGACTTGCCCACTTGCTCTGGAGGGGGCAACATGCCCTGTGCTTGGTCCTGGGGAGTGCAAGGCCACAGTCTCTCAGGTGGGTGGCTTGCCCACTTGCTCTGGAGGGGGCACCATGCCCTGTGCTTGGTCCTGGGGAGTGAAAGGACACAGTCTCTCAGGTGGGGGACTTGCCCACTTGCTCTGGAGGGGGAACCATGCCCTGTGCTTGGTCCTGGGGAGTGCAAGGCCAGAGTCTCTCAGGTGGGTGACTTGCCCACTTGCTCTGGAGGGGGCATTGTGCCCTGTGCTCTTGATCCTGGTGAGTCTGGGGTAGGTGGGTATCTTACCCACTGGTTCTGGAGGGGGTATAGTCCCTTTGCTCTTGATCCTTTCGAGTCTGGGGTAGGTGGGTGTCTTAACCACTGGTTCTGGAGGGGCATAGGGGGTCATTTCTACCCTGGCGGTCTCGGACGGAGAAAGCACCGCCAACAGGCTGGCGGTGCTTCTGGGGCTATTCTGACGCGGCGGTAAAGCCGCGGTCAGAAAAGGGAAGCCGGCGGTTTCCCGCTGCCCCTGTGAATCCTCCACGGCGGTGCTGCAAGCAGCGCCGCCATGGGGATTCCGACCCCATTCCCGCCAGCCTGGTTCTGGCGGTTTTCACCACCAGAACCAGACTGGCGGGAACGGGTGTCGTGGGGCCCCTGGGAGCCCCTGCAGTGCCCATGCCAAGGCATGGGCACTGCAGGGGCCCCCTAACAGGGCCCCACATTGATTTTCAGTGTCTGCTTGGCAGACACTGAAAATCGCGACGGGTGCAACTGCACCCGTCGCACACCAGCAACTCCGCCGGCTCCATTCGGAGCCGGCTTCCTCGTTGCTAGTGCTTTCCCGCTGGGCGGGCGGCCTTTTGGCGGTCGCCCGCCAGCCCAGCGGGAAAGTCAGAATGACGCTGCGGTCTTTTGACCGCGGTACGGTCTTCTGGCGGTTCCCGCCAGACGGGCGGCTTCCGCCGCCGGCGGGGGTCAGAATGACCCCCATAGTGTCCTGTCCTCTTGATCCTGGGGAGTGCAAGGTCACAGTCTCTCAGGTGGGTGTCATATCTACTGGATTTGCAGGGGGCAGGCCGCACAGCAACCCATGGAGGCAGGATTACATACCATCCGCCGGCGGTGACGGCAGCTCACTGGAGGTGGTGCTGCTGGTGGGGGGAGGCTCCTAGCCATTCCCTGCAACCTCGTACGGCTGCCCAGTGGAGGTGGTGGTGTTGCTGCTGGTGGGGGGAGGCTCCTACCCATCCCCTGCAACCTCGGACGGCTGTACAGTTGGTGGTGGGGGCTCTATCATAGTTCCTGCCCCAGGCCCCTTGCTCTTCCTTTGTCTTCCTGGCAGCAGCTTGGGCAGGCTCCTTGACCTTCTTGGCAGCAGCTTGGGCAGGCTCCTATCCCTTGAGACTGGCTTGTGCAGGCTCCTTCACTCCCAGGACATGTGCACTGGGTCCTTTTCCACCATGAGTGGGTGTGATGACGACTGGGCCCATGGACTGGGTGGCTGAGGTGCTTGGCTGGGTTCTTCCCACCCTGGCCGAGGAGCAGGATGCAGGGGGGAGAGGTAGGAAAGAGGTCAGTGGTGGATAGGAACAGTTCTTTAGGGACAGTGGGGCAGGAAGAGGAAGAAGGTTTAGGAGAGGAGGAAGAGGGAGTAGTTGTTGGAGGTGTCTGCTGATTTTGGGAGCAGGTGGATTGGCTGGATGCTGTTCTGAGGTGGATGGCTGTTAGGTGTCTGAGTGCTTGCGTTTGTGTACCTTGTGAGGGGGGGCAGGCACAGTAGGAGAGGACACAGGGGATGGGTGCATGGCTGTTGTGGAGGTGCCTGCCAGTGAGGTGTGCGTTCTGCTTGCTGTGGTGGTGATGCTGTTAGTGGATGATGATGTAGTGCATGCAGGTGTGAGTGTGGACGGAACTGGGAGGGAGGTGGAGGAGGAGGCAGAGGGGGTGTAGGAGGCTGGCCTGGTTTGTAGTGAGTACCAAGGGGTACTTACACTCTGCACCAGGTCCAGGTATCCCTTATTAGTGTAGAAGAGGTGTCTAGCAGCTTTGGCTGATAGAAAAGGTAGCTTAGCAGAGCAGCTTAGGCTGAACTAGGAGACATTCAAAGCTCCTACTATACCACTGGTGTCATATGCACAATATCATAAGAAAACACAATACACAGATATACTAAAAATAAAGGTACTTTATTTTTATGACAATATGCCAAAAGTATCTCAGTGAGTACCCTCAGTATGAGGATAGCAAATATACACAAGATATATGTACACAATAACAAAAATATGTAGTAATAGCAATAGAAAGCAATGCAAGCAAAGTACAGTCACAATAGATTGCAATGAGAGCTTATAGGTATAGGGGCAACACAAACCATATACTCCAAAAGTGGAATGCGAATCACGAATGGACCTCAAACCTATGTGAGCTTGTAGAGGGTCGCTGGGACTGTAAGAAAACAGTGAGGGTTAGAAAAATAGCCCACCCCAAGACCCTGAAAAGTGGGTGCAAAGTGCACCTAAGTTCCCCAGAGAGCACAGAAGTCATAATAGGGGAATTCTGCAAGGAAGACCAACACCAGCAATGCAACAACGATGGATTTCCAGATGAGAGTACCTGTGGAACAAGGGGACCAAGTCCAAGAGTCACACTCAAGTCGTGAGTGGGCAGGTGCCCAAGAAATGCCAGCTGAGGGTGCAAAGAAGCTGCCACCGGATGGTAGAAGCTGTGGATTCGGCAAAAACGAAGAGGACTAGGAACTTCCCCTTTGGAGGATGGATGCCCCACGTCGTGAAAAAGCTTGCAGAGGTGTTCCCACGCAGAAAGACCGCAAACAAGCCTTGCTAGCTGCAAGGGTCGCGGTTAGGGTTTTTGGATGCTGCTGTGGCCCAGGAGGGACCAGGATGTCGCCAATTGCGTGAGGAGACAGAGGGGGCGCCCAGCAAGACAAGGAGCCCTCACAGAAGCAGGCAGCACCCGCAGAAGTGCCAGAACAGGTACTACAAAGAAGAGTGAACCGGAGCTCACCCGAAGTCACAAAAGAAGGTCCCACGACGCCGGAGGACAACTCAGGAGGTCGTGCACTGCAGGTTAGAGTGTCGGGACCCAGGCTTGGCTGTGCACAAAGGAAATCCTGGAAGAGTGCACAGGAGCTGGAGCAGCTGCAAATCACGCGGTACCCAGCAATGCAGTCTAGCGTGGGGAGGCAAGGACTTACCTCCACCAAACTTGGACTGAAGAGTCACTGGACTGTGGGAGTCACTTGGACAGAGTTGCTGAGTTCCAGGGACCACGCTCGTCGTGCTGAGAGGGGACCCAGAGGACCGGTGATGCAGTCTTTTGGTGCCTGCGGTTGGAGGGGGAAGATTCCGTCGACCCACGGGAGATTTCTTCGGAGCTTCTAGTGCAGAGAGGAGGCAGACTACCCCCATAGCATGCACCACCAGGAAAGCAGACGAGAAGGCAGCTGGATCAGCGATACAAGGTTGCAGTAGTCGTCTTTGCTACTTTGTTGCGGTTTTTCAGGCGTCCAGAGCAGTCAGCGGTCGATTCCTTGGCAGAAGGTGAAGAGAGAGATGCAGAGGAACTCTGATGAGCTCTTGCATTCGTTATTTAAAGAATTCCCCAAAGCAGAGACCCTAAATAGCCAAAAAAGGAGGTTTGGCTACTTAGGAAGGAGGATAGGCTAGCAACACAGGTAAGAGCCTATCAGAAGGAGTCTCTGACCTCACCTGCTGGCCCTGGCCACTCAGAGCAGTCCAGTGTGCCAGCAGCACCTCTGTTTCCAAGATGGCAGAGGTCTGGAGCACACTGGAGGAGCTCTGGGCACCTCCCAGGGGAGATGCAGGTCAGGGGAGTGGTCACTCCCCTTTCCTTTGTCCAGTTTCGTGCCAGAGCAGGGCTGGGGGATCCCTGAACCGGTGTAGACTGGCTTATGCAGAGATGGGCACCATCTGTGCCCATCAAAGCATTTCCAGAGGCTGGGGGAGGTTACTCCTCCCCAGCCCTGACACCTTTTTCCAAAGGGAGAGGGTGTAACACGCTCTCTCTGAGGAAGTCCTTTGTTCTGCCTTCCTGGGCCAAGCCTGGCTGGACCCCAGGAGGGCAGAAACCTGTCTGAGGGGTTGGCAGCAGCAGCAGCTGCAGTGAAACCCCGGGAAAGGTAGTTTGGCAGTACCCGGGTCTGTGCTAGAGACTCAGGGGATCATGGAATTGTCTCCCTAAGGCCAGAATGGCATTGGGGTGACAATTCCATGATCTTAGACATGTTACATGGCCATTTTCGGAGTTACCATTGTGACGCTATACATAGGTAGTGACCTATGTATAGTGCACGCGTGTAATGGTGTCCCCGCACTCACAAAGTCCGGGGAATTAGCCCTGAACAATGTGGGGGCACTTTGGCTAGTGCCAGGGTGCCCACACACTAAGTAACTTAGCACCCAACCTTTACCAGGTAAAGGTTAGACATATAGGTGACTTATAAGTTACTTAAGTGCAGTGGTAAATGGCTGTGAAATAACGTGGACGTTATTTCACTCAGGCTGCAGTGGCAGGCCTGTGTAAGAATTGTCAGAGCTCCCTATGGGTGGCAAAAGAAATGCTGCAGCCCATAGGGATCTCCTGGAACCCCAATACCCTGGGTACCTCAGTACCATATACTAGGGAATTATAAGAGCGTTCCAGTATGCCAATGTGAATTGGTGAAATTAGTCACTAGCCTGTTAGTGACAATTTAGAAAGTAATGAGAGAGCATAACCACTGAGGTTCTGATTAGCAGAGCCTCAGTGAGACAGTTAGGCATCACACAGGGAACAAATACATATAGGCCTCAAACTTATGAGCACTGGGGTCCTGGCTAGCAGGGTCCCAGTGACACATAACAAACATACTGAAAACATAGGGTTTTCACTATGAGCACTGGGCCCTGGCTAGCAGGATCCCAGTGAGACAATGAAAACACCCTGACATACACTCACAAACAGGCCAAAAGTGGGGGTAACAAGGCTAGAAAGAGGCTACTTTCTCAAAGGGGGAGACAGTGGAAATAGTGGATGTTGGTATGTCTGCATCTGGATGGTGTTTGTGTGAGTGCCTGTGGGATGAAGTGCAGTGCTTGTGTTTGCATGTACCACTCTTCTGTGTTGCCTTGTGTGCATGCTCGTCTGCCTGTGTGCTTGGGATGGGTTTGGGTTGAGGAGAATGGGACTAGGAAGTGGACGTTGGAAGGGGGAGGGTAGAAACAGGGCCAATGGCTGCCATCAGAGAGGAGGCCAGAGCCTGGATCGATCTCTGTTGGGCCATCAAGCCAGTGTGAATGCCCTCCAGGAATGTATTAGTCTGTTGCATCTGGGCTGCCAGCCCCTGGATGGCATTCACAGTGGTTGACTGCCCTACAGAGATGGATCTCAGGAGGTCAATAGCCTCCTCACTCAGGGCAGCAGGGCTCACTAGGGCAGGGCCAGAGGTGCCGGGGCGAAGGAGATGCCCAATCTCCTGGGTAAGCGGGCACGGGCAACTCGATGAGGGGCTGCTGGGAAAGCGGTGCTGGTACGGGGGTGGCGGCTGTACCTGTAGCTGGGGTGGTCACAGAGGTGTCCGCCACCACCAGGGGAGCTTCCGTCGGAGGAGGTATCTGTGTCAGAATTGTCCCCTCCAGTCTCTGCCGTGGTGCTCCCCTCGTCCTCCATCACACTGGTGCCCTCAGCGTCAGTGGGCTCTGCCTCCTGGGTCTTGTGGGATGTAGCTACCTCCGTCGCTGGGGCCCCTGCTCCTCCGCCAGATGATACTAATGCACACAAGGTCAGGGTGACAAAACAATGAGGTGGGCGGAAGAGACAAGGGATACACTTAGTCAATGGCTGCACCAACACCACCCTTGGCGTGCACAGCACCCTCACACACAGGGAACAGGCCTACGCAATATGCTAAAGCACTACCAGAGAAAAAGTTAGCATCCAAGGCATGGGGAAGGGCACACACTGCCAAATGCAGCACACCTTGGACCCACGCAGCCTTGACCATTAGTGGAAGCATACAAGCTAGGTAGCAGGATTATCTCCTCAGAACCATGGCCACCAGGGGACCTACGCTGCAATGTCAGGCCTGGCCTAGGGGCACCCACTGACACACATTACCCTCCCAGATACCACCCTATTATGCGTAAGTTGTAATGATGGGCACTGTACTCACCCCCTTGTGGCTGCTGTGAGGCCCTCAAGCGCCCATCCAGCTCAGGATAGGCCACCACCAGCATGCGGGCCTTCAGGGTGGTCAGGGTTCAACAGGCACCCCTTCCTTATTGGGAGACCATCCCCAGCTGGGCCTCCGCCGTCTCCCGTGCCCAGCATCCCAGGTCCTCCCACCGTTTCTGACAGTGGGTGCTCTGCCTGCCATAGACCCCCAGGGTCTGCACGTCCTTGGCGATAGCACACCATATACCCTTCTTTTGATGGGTGCTGACCTGCAGAGGATATACACACAGGAAAATAGAATTAGTCAAACAGTCCTGCCTGTTACACATATAGGCCCACCATAACCCTACACATCACCATTTACACACACATGGCCCGGCATACAACGAATACGCCGCTCAGAGGACATCCACTCACCCCCCCTTACCCGAGGCCTTCACACACAATTCCATGCATTCATGCCACATGCATCGTGCCCACAGTGTAGTCACCTGTTGGTCTGGAGGCCCATACAGCAGTCCGTACTGGGGTAGGACCCCATCCACCAGTCTCTCCAACTCAGCCAAAGTGAAGGCAGGGACCCTTTGCCCAGTCACACGGGCCATGGTAGGTTCCAGACACAGGTCACAGCAGCACATGCAGTGTAGGTCCTCTCCTGTGGATGATCAGGTAGCAAGTGAATAATATGATAGAAAATGGCAGTTACATCCCCAGCTGTGCATAAAGTCACCGCCGGCGTAGATCACCATTGGCCACTGTACCCCATAGGGCCCAATGTTACCCAATGAGGAGTTGCACAGCGGTTCCCAACCGCCTCCCACAACGGCGCACAATGTCAGTGTAACTACCTCACTTCCAGCTGTCCCTCCACAAAGGACAGATAGATGCCATTTCAGGGAAGGGGGGCAAGGCCCTGGATATTTGCTGTGTCACTGGTGAAATGTTGACACTCTAGACAAATCACACTTACCCATTACAAGTTAATAACATGCAAAGTTCTGTTGTAGCCCCATTGTTCAGTTTGTGACCGGGTCCTCACTCTTTTGCTCCGCTGCGGATGAATAGGAGATGGAGACATACCCCCGTGTACAGACCGCTGGTGGACTTGGCAACTATGGAGGACAGGCACATCATCCTCACCTATAGACTTGAAAGGGCCACAATCACAGAGCTGTGTGCCCAATTGGATCCTGACCTGATATCTGCTATCCGTCTCCCCACTGGAATCCCCCTCTTGTGCAAGTGCTATCAGTTCTCCATTTCCTGGCAATTGGTTATTTCCAAGTGACAATGGGCTTGGCAGCAAGAATGTCACAGCTAATGTTCTCAATAGTGCTGACCAGAGTGTTGTCTGCCCTGAATAAACACATGTGCAGCTACATTGTTTTACCCCTGGTTGAAGATTTGGCATGAAGGCCAAGTTCTATGCAATGGGACATAACCCCAACATAATTGGGGCGATTGATGGAACACATATTGCATTTGTCCCCCGTCAAAAAGATCAGGTGTTCAGAAATCATAAGAGTTTCCACTCCAAGAATGTACAGATGGTGTGCTTGGCGACCAGTACATCGCCCACGTCAATGCTAAGTATCCTGGGTCGGTCCATGATGCCTTTTTCCTGAGGAATAGCAGCATCCCAAATGTGATGGCCCAACTACAGAGGCACAGGGTGTGGCTAATAGGTGAGCCCTGATCCCCACCCAGTAGATGTTGGTGTATGGGTATGGTGTGGGCCATATAGGATAGTGTGTGGCTAAATGTTATCCCTCAATATTGAAGGTGACTCTGGTTACCCCGACCTATCAGGGCTGCTGACCCCTGTGAGGAATGCTAGGACAAGGGCAGAAGAATGTTAAAATGTGGCACATGAGTGAACCAGAAGGATAATAGAAAGGACCTTTGGCCTCCTGGAGGCCAGGTTTCAGGTGCCTCTATCTAACAGGTGCATGGATCCCTGTGCTACTCACTCAAGAAGGTCTGCCAGATAATAGTGGCATGCTGCATGTTGCACAACCTTGCCCTGAGACGCCATGTGCCTTTTCTGCAGGAGAAGGGAGCTAGAGATGCCCATGTGGCAGCAGTGGACCCTGTGGACAGCGAGGATGAGGAAGATGAGGATGAGGACAACAGAACATCAGTCATCAGACAATACTTCCAATGACACACAGGTAGGACAGTGTTACTTCACATTTCAATGACATTTGTTTGCATTTCTGTGGCACTGGCATGCTGAGATTTCCCACTTCTATACCCACTTACTGTTCCCTCTGGCAAATCTTTTTTCATATGTTGGTGACCTCACATACACTCCTGGTGTGATCACTGCAGCCAGCTACAGGTCATTAATCTATGCTCATTTTCTGCACAGTTGAATTGCAATGTTTGTACCTGTTTCAATGAATACATATTTGAAAAACATGACATACTCCAAACTTCTTTTTTTTCCAAGGGTGTTTCTTGAAGTGCTAAAATAAAATGGGGCAAGTGCAATGGGCTAGGGTGATGACGGAGGAAAGTCCAGGGTATTGGTCCAGTCTGTAAGTAGCACAGGTGCATTGTCCAAGGGGACATGGGAAGGGGAGCAATGGCAGTTCAAGGTGGACATGGTGACAGGGTGGGACACAAGGGTGACAATTAGGAGAGTCTAATTTCCTGGCGGGGTCTTGGCAAGTGTCTCTGGCTTCTGTCTGGTTTGCAGGGAATGTTTGCGGGGTGGGTCACCTTATGCAGGGGGAGGGGTGCTGGTGGCCTGTTGGTCCTGTGGCGGGGCCTCCTGGCCACTAGCGGCAGCGGAGGTGGAAGGCTATTAATATGACTGACTAGTGACAGGGACCCGCTGTTGTGTGACTGCCTCCCTCATAATATAGGCCATGTCTGCCAGCGCCCCTGCTATGGAGACCAGGATGTTGTTGATGGCCTGCAAGTCCTCCCTGATCCCATGGTACTGTCCCTCCTACAGCCGCCTGTTCTCCTGCACATTGTCCAGGATCTGGACTATCGTGTCCTTGGAATGTTTATATGCTCCCAGGATCTCTGCAAGTGCCTCCTGGAGAGTTGGTTCCCTTGGCCTGTCCTCCCCCTGGCTCACAGCAGTCCTCCCAGTTTCCCTGTTGGCGTGTGCCTCTGTCCCCGTGAACTGTGTGCCCACTGCCACTGACCCCAGGTCCCTGATTGTCTTAGGTATGAGGTGTGGCCTGGGGTCCCTGTGGAGGTAGACACACTGCTGATTGACGTGTCCAGGGGACAGAGGTGTGGGTACACTGGGTGGGTGTTGGGGTGGTGTTTCCTGGTGGGGGAGGCTCTGTGGTGGTGTGTGACTGGGCCTGGGTAACCGACTGTCCAGAGGTCCCTGATGGGCCAGGTTGGTCATCCAGATCCAGAAGATCAGAGTTGCTGTCATCACTGTGAGCCTCTTCTGTTGGGGGACTGGATATTGCTGGCACCTCCTCTCTGGTGACATTGGCTGGGGTACTTGTGGGGATGTAAATGATGTGTTATTGTTTCTCTGTCTGACATATTGTGCATCCGTGGCTTGCCCTCGTTGTTTGTATTTGACCTGGCAGCTTTAACTTGTGTAAGTTGGTATGTGGTGGGATAGCTGATTCTCTCTAGTATGCATGCTTTAGTGATAAGTGTCCATGCAGGGCTGTGAGTGGTGTCCATGCATTGGTATGGCATGCAGGGCTTGGCAATGGGATAAGTGGGATGTGATGGTGGGGTGTGTGGGAGGTGGTGGAGGGATGGGAGTGAGGGTGGGGGTATGTGGTGGCATGCAGGTATGATAATAGTAGAGAGGTGAGTTACCAGAGTCCAGTCCTCCTACTACTCCGGCCAGGTACTCAGGATGCATGATTGCCAAGACTTGCTCCTCCCATGTTGTTAGTTGTGGGGGAGTCCTCTGTACAGCGAGTTGGTGTCTTGCTGCAATGGAACGTACCTTCCCCCCATTGGTCGTTCAACATCTTCTTTATGTCATCCCTAGTTCTGGGGTGCTGTCCCATGGTGTTGACCCTATCCACGATTCTCCGCCATAGCTCAATCTTCCTTGCAATGGATATCTGCTGCACCTGTGCTCCAAACAGCTGTGG
The DNA here is from genome assembly GCF_031143425.1 of Pleurodeles waltl. Taxonomy (NCBI): domain Eukaryota; kingdom Metazoa; phylum Chordata; class Amphibia; order Caudata; family Salamandridae; genus Pleurodeles; species Pleurodeles waltl. The sequence goes on along the minus strand of NC_090443.1, from coordinate 280,020,162 downwards.
CTCTACCCTGATGATTTCCTCCACCATGACCCTTAGCTCCTCCTCTGTGAATCGTGGGTGTCTTTGTGGTGCCATGGTTGTTGTGTGAGGTGTGTAGGTGAGGGTGTGTTGGGTAATGTGTTAGGGTGTGTGATGTGGGGTGCGTGGGTGGTGTATAGGTGTAAGTGGTGTGTGGCTCTGGTTTTGTCTGTGGTCTTGGTGTCTGTCTCTTGGCTTTTTGTCATGTTTGTAAAGGGCTGTGGGCACTGTGGGTGTGTGTTTTATAGTGGTGTGAGTGTGGGTGTGGTATGTGTATGTGTGTCAGGAGTGTGTTATTTAAATTATCCACTGTGGTGTTGTTTTGTTTGTGTGTATTTTGAGCGCAGTGGTATGTACCGCCAATAGTTTACCACCGTTGAATGTCGTGTCGTGGTGATTCGTGGATCATAATGTGGTGGGAGTTGTTCTGTTGGCGTAACGTGTGGGTTTTGATATTGTCAGTTTATTACTGACATTTGGGCTGGTGGAATTGTGTTTGTGGCTGAATAGTGACGGATTGGTGTGTGTGTGTCATAATATGGTGAACGGATATCCGCCGTGGCAGCAGTAAGTTGGCAGCAGTCAGCATGGCAATGTCATAATGAGGGCCAAAATGTTTGATTACTTGCTCAAATGATGGAATTGAGATTTAGACAAATAGTGATGATGAGGAAGACCAAGCCCCAGAAACAGAGTGTGAAAATACAAATGAGGAGTACCCTTTGATTGAGTTTTTCCCGATGTTCACAGTGAAAGAGTTCCATCCTGGTTTGCAGGGAACAGTACAAGAGAACGTGTGGAATTTGATAGGAAAGGACGTAGGTTTGATCAAAGGAGTGGAGCCAATCAGAGTTACCATAAAACCGAATGCAGTTTTTCCCCAACTTCCGCAGTACCACATGCCACAAGATGTCTTGAGGAAAGTGGCTCAGATAATTGCAGATTTTGTGAAGCAGGAAGTTCTGAAAGAAGTGTTGAGCAGTCCATGTAACTCACCAATAATGGGTTTGAAGAAGCCCCGTGGGAAGGTTTGGATTGTTGAGGATTTGAGAAAAATAAATGAGATTGTGGTCAAACGTTGTCCCGTAGTGCCAAATTCAGCTGTGATACTATTCCAAATTCCATGTGATGCAGAGTGGTTCACGGTCATTGATTTGTCACAAACGTTCTTTTCTGTGCCTCTTCATGAGTATAGCCAATTTCTCTTTTGTTTCAAATTCCTGGGCTGAGTCTATTGCTGGTGCAGAATTCCTCAAGGGTATACAGAGTCACTTTCCTTTTAATCAGATCTTGAAAAATGAATTTGGAGCCGTTGGAATTGACTTTCCGATCGAGTTTGGTGTAATACATTGATGACTTACTAATTGCGTCCAAGACAAGGGACGAGTGCAAGTGTGATATGATTGCCCTGTTGAACAATTTGGGAAAGATTGGTCATAAAGTATCTCCACTGAAGTTGCAGTACTTTCAGAAAGTAGTGAATATTTGGGTCATCAGAATGAGAAAGGGTCGAGAAGATATCCAGAGAAAGGATTACAACAATATTGCAGATAAGTCCCCCAACTACACAGAGAGATGTCAGGATGTTCCTGGGAATGATGGGCTATTGTCGCCAATGGATTCCAAATTTTTCAGTCATTTCAAAACCATTGCAGACTGATAAGGAAATCACTGATCCCATAGTGTTAGACCAGGATGAAATGAAAGCGTTTACTGAGTTGAGAGAGAGTTTGTGCAGAGCTCCAGCGTTGGGTATGCCTGAATACACAAAGCCTTTTACATTGTTTTGTCACGGGCGTGATGCATGTTAATTATCTGTCTTGACTCAAGTCCATGTAGGCGCACACCACCCAGTAGCATATTTTTCAGCTACTTTGGACCCAGTTGCAGCAGTGTTACCAGGTTGTTTGAGTGCAGTTGCTGCAGTTGGTCAAAGTCTCTCACAGTGTGAGGGCGTGGTAATGAGATATCCCCTGACTGTAATAGCCCCTCACTCGATTGAGAATTTACTGACCAGGACAAAAACCCAATACTGTCAGGAATAAGGCTGTGCGCAGTCCAGGTCCCACCCGAAACTCCACTGTGCAGATTTGTGGGGCTTTATGCGCACCACTTGTCATTCCCACTTGTTCCAAAAGTGGCCATCAGCGTCATCTGCCCTGTGGTAAAGCTCATGTAGCTGCAGGTTCAGGACATTGGTGGACAAGATGCACTTATCAGTGCTATCCTATGAAGGGACTACATACTTGGGTTGTGGCAGGCATATAAAGCCCAGCCACACCCGAGCACGTTGCTCACTATTTTAAAGAGTTGGATGCAGTCAGACTTCATGGGGGTTTCCTCTGAAGAAGAGCAGAATTCCTGCAGAGCAGATTGGCAGTAACTCAGAGTATCCTGTTTCCATCGTGAATTCAGATACGTGTAGGTCGTACTAGTAGCAGTAAGGTCTTGATGAGCCCAATCTAGAAGGGAGTTATTACTTCCAAAGGTAAAGCGCCCCCTTAGCATAACTAGCAAAGCACTTCAGTTCACAGGAGTAAAGCACATTTGCCTTGATATTCAAAGTGTTTCAGTTCACTGGAGTAACACGCACTTGCCTCGGCATTCAAAGTGCTTCAGTTCACAGGAAGTAAAGCACCCTAGGCACGGAAAGCAAAGCGCTTCAGTTCACATGAGTAAGGCGCCGTCGACACAGCATTCAAAGCGCTTTAGTTCACAGAAAGTAAAGCGCCCTTGGCACAGTAATCAAAGTGCTTCAGTGCACATGAGTAAAGCGCCCTTGGTCAAATCATCAAAGCACTTCAGTTTTCATGAGTAAAACTTTCAGGCCTAGATGGCAATTGTAAAAATGTTTCAAAGATAAGCAAATCACAGTTTCATTGTTTTTTGAAGCATAATATGTGAGATACATATTTAAGTCTTTGATGATATGTGAGATATATATATTTAAGTTTTTGTTGCGAATTTCTAGACTGAGATCAAACGCTTTATGTTTATGAATGCATAGTAGTTGCATGATTGATATTCAGAGTATGTCCATAGTCCAAGGCTCTTGCCTTCTCAAGGTTCAGAGGTCTCAGTTAATTTCTTGTTTCATGATTCAAAGAAGGGGCTATGCCCAATTCATAGAGGGTCTCAATCTGATATTACGGAGACGCCTTTATTCAAGAATCTATTGGCGAGTTACATTGTTATGAATGAGTATATGCATATTTGTTCCAACGTTTTCCTTTCAGATCTCTCTCCCTGCAGCTCCCTACCCTAATTCCCTTCCCCCCGCCTGGCTTCATCATAACTCTGTGCTATAACAGCTCTCTGAGTTGCTGACGCCGGGAGGTGGGCCTTTTTGTTCGGCAACATGCAGATCCCGAGGAAAGGGCACTGTGACAAATACTTGACTGGTGCTAAGTTGACAAGAAACGAAACAAGTATTTTGGGGTTGCCGAACGTAACACTGCAAAGATGTACAGTGCTGAAGCCGGCAACCTTACTTCTGAGTGAAAATACTGAAATTGAAAAAGAGGAAGATGTTGAACATGGCTGTCTCGAAGTAATTGAGTTGTGCGCAAAACCGAGACCTGACATTAGAGATACCCAATTGGAAGACAATGACCAAATTATCTTTGTCAATGTTTTCTGTCTGAGAGACAATACAGGGACACTGAGAGCAGGATATGCTGTGTGTACAATTACAGGTACCTTGGAAGCTTCGAGGAGTGTATTCGGCCCAGGTAGCGGAACTGGTCACCCTTACTAGAGCGTGCCATGTTTCTGCCCAGCTGAGAGTTACAATCTATACAGATAGCCAATATGGATTTGGAATAGTTCTTGATTTTGGTCAGTTGTGGTCACAGAGAGATTTCCTGACCTCTTCTGGTTCACCAGTGAGAAATGGTGAGAGAATTAAAGAACTATTGTATGCAATTCAAATGCCTGAAAAGATTGCCGTGGTGAAATGCAGTGCACATCTGAAGTCGCAGGACTGTATCATTGGGAAATGGATATGCGGATCAAGTCGCAAGGTTTTGCGCATTGAACTGTATATCATTCAAAGACAAGTGGGAACTGTTACCTGAAGAAGACAAAATGTGTACAAGCTATGCATTGAAAGTAATTCACACTTTGGAAGAGGTAAAATAATTTTAGAATAACGTTGACAAAGAAGAAAAACGTTCATGGAGCAAAATGAAATGTGTTCAAAGACAAGATGAATTGTGGGTTTCTGAGGAGGGTCTACTGGTTTTGCCAAACAGCCTGTTGTCTCAAATGGTAAGGTACTATCATTGTCAAGCACATATTGGGAGGGATGTCATGGTTTGATTGTTTAAACATGATTGGTTCAACCCAAAGTTTAGACAAGTTGCTGAAGCAGTTTGCCATTGTTGTGTCATTGGCCAACAGTTAAATGCCGGGAAAGGGACAGTGGTTAATTTGAGCCACATAGGAGGTCCATTCAGCAGAATGCAAATGGATTTCATTGAGATGACTGTGTGTGGAGGTTTGAGATATTTGTTGATGATTGTACGCATCTTTAGTCACTGGATTGAAGCATACCCTACACAAAGAAATGATAGTCTCACAGTAGCGAAGCTACTGCTTAGGGAACTGATACCGCATTTCGGGTTTCCGATCTCTTTAGAATCGGATAGGGGAAGTCACTTCAGTAACAAAGTAATTAAATTACTGTGTGCAGCATTGAACATTGAGCAGAAGCTGCATTGTAGTTATTGCCCTGAAGCATCAGGACTAGTGGAACAGATGAATGGTACCTTGAAGTCAAGAGCTGCAAAGATGTGTGCAGCTACGAATTTGAAATGGCCTGACGCGTTGCCTTTAGTGTTGATGTCAATGAGAAACACACCTTACAGGAAGACAGGACTGACGCCCCATGAGATCCTCATGGGTAGAGCAATGAGGTTACCAGCGGTGCCAGCAAATGCACTTGTCAACATTACAGATGATATGGTGATGGATTACTGCAAGTGTCTGGCTGATGTAGTCCTCTCTTTTTCTCAGCAGGTGGAGGCCACCACACTGCCACTGAATCATGACCCAGGGCACAACCTGAGAGCTGGGGACTGGGTTGTCGTCCGCAAGCATGTGAGAAAGATGTGTTTGGAACCTTGTTGGACGGGGCCATACCAATTGGTCCTGACGACTTCTACAGCTGTCAAGTGTGCTGGGGTCCCAAACTGGATTCACGCCAGCCACAGGAAGAAAGTGGCATGTGCACTGGATCATGAAGGAGAGTTGTTGAGAGTACCGACAATAGTGAGACAAGCCTCAGGGCCGGAAAAAGAACAAAGAGGAACTGAGACCAGATCTGAGCTCGTTGAGGACGGTTAAGTCACTCCTGTGAAAGAGAAGGGAGGAGACGTCCAGGAGAGTATTGAAGAGCCTATATCAACTGAAGCAGCAGGAGAGCCTATTCAGAGGAGGGCTTTTCCAGAAGCAGGTGATCTTGAGAGACAAACAGAACAATTGCCAGACCCAGAAGGGGAAGAAGTTGAGGTGGATCAAAGTCAAAATGATCTGACTCCTCCTGAACCAGTTGCAGGTCCGTCAATAGAGAACACTACAGAACAAGGAAAAGGTTCAAGTTTAATCTTGAAGAGAATACTAACAAAGGGTCCACTGAAAGGAGATAAGTGGCCGGAATCTCAAGCGGAGAAAGGGAAAGAGGTGATTGTCGAACCAACAATTGAGGAAGAAGTAGATACCACAAGGAAAGAAGATGTAAGTGAAGGAGAACTGAATAGTGATCGAAAACTGAAGAGAAAGAGAATAGCAAGTCAAAGATACGCAGGTCCTGAATGGGCGTATGCAACTACCAACGAATGGCAGAGTTTTTGTCTTTTTGTTTTGATAGAGAAATTTCAGGTCAGTATTTCGAGGTCACCTGAAGGAAGCTAATGAACTGAACTATTGAAACAATCTGAGAGAACATTTTTGAGAAAGAGACTGCTGAAATTAACCGGAAGAGACATTGATAACCTGATTTGAATTTTGAAACCTGATTTTGACAAAGCTGCTAACCGATTTTGACGAGAAAAGGGATCCTGGAAGTGAAACTGAACTGCTGAAAGAAGAGTTATTCATTTTTGTTTTTTGCTGCAAGTTTTTCTGGTTTTCTTCCTGCTTTCTGATTCTTTACAGATCATGGCTGACTTTAGTCAACAAGGTAGAGGTGCTAGGCGCTGTAAATATATGAGCATTGGTTTGGCAATTATGTGTGGGATATTGTTTGTGGTGTTGATTGTGGGTATGTCTGTACTTGATACGAAAGGAGCCAACAATACTTCTGTTTTTGAGACGACTACTGCACTAACGGCATTGGAGAAGTTTAAGTTAGATGAGAAGTATTTGCATGATTATACTAATGCACAAGGAGAGCTTTCTTCTAACGTTTTCTATTGCTTATTGAGTATGTTGAGACAATGGATGTTGAAGAATTTTTTGTGTGCACGCAGATTCCGTCATCAGTCGAGGAAGGAGTCACATATCATCATCATCAACAAAGCTTTATTCAGTGAACATAACCATCAAAGTATCATAATACAATTTAAGCTCAAAATTTAAGACATATGCTAAAATACAAAAGACATAAAACTGATAAAATATAGCCTTCCACTTTATAGCTGTAAGATATTTATATATCTAATATTTGTTTAAGAGGGAGTTATTTTTAAAAACGACTTCGTGTATGCCAAGCGGCCACAAGGAACTTGCTAACCGCGAGGATTAAAAGATTAGAAGTATCACTTTTTAAAATCCTTAAAGCAATACAGCAATGATTCAAACCCAGATCTCAACAAAGTGTACATATCCATTTTGACCGGGGCATGGAATAAGCAGAACAAAAACACATAAAATGTTCTACAGTTTCTGAACTACCACAACAAGCTGGGCATAAATCAGAAAATGGAGTTGGTCCCCAACTGCTTGTTAGGGACAGCAATGGTAGACTCCCAAAATGAAAACAAGCATACAGGCCCTTCCCCAGTAAATCAGGTATGAGATCTAAATATGGTTCATACTGAGGATACCACTTAAAGTCAGTAAATAAATTGGTCAACCGACCATATGATTAACAACAAATAGATGTGTTTCTTACGTAGGACAAATAAGCTGTTTTCAATATAGTTTTACGTTTTTTTCCAAATTTTGTGGGTTCTCCCAATACCTTCCCAATCCCAGAATACAAAACCAATTTGACAGATGTCTGAACCATGGAATGGCGACCACATTCGTTCTTTTTAGTAAGTCAAGAAGAGAATCCTTGTATGTGACAAGTTCAAGGACAGTCCAAATCCTTATCCAACCGATGTCCAAAAACATTAGGATCAGGGGTGTGCTACAAGGCCACACGATTAAGGCCCTGGCAAAATTATTTTCGCCCACAGATAATCTTTTAGTATTAAAAAAAAAAACACACCTCAGCACCGAAAGCGGCTGCACCCTGTGCCTTTACCAGATAGATTTTGATAGCTGGGGATACAGCCTTAGATACAGAGCTTTTAGAAAAGTGCAGGATGGCGGCTGCTCTGTGCTGGAGGAGCCCACCTTTTACTGATCTGGTCCTCCCAGTGTAGTATATTTGATATCCTCACACCCAAATATTCTATTGATCTAACCTTACTTAAGGGAATCCCATCCAAATTATTAGTACATCTCCTACTTGGTCCAAGGCTAAACAACATTAATTTAGTTTTACCAATGCTCAACTCCAAACCATAATCCATACAGAATGATTTAAATCTATCAACAAGGATTTGGAGGCCCATTGGGGTCTTAGAAATAAGAAGGGAATTGTGAGCAAAAAATAGGATAGGGATTTTCTGTGCATTCTGAGAGGAAGCATCGTTCTGGCAAGAGGACAGTGTTTGTACAACCTCATTAATAAATAAAGTAAATAAGATAGGGGCCAAAACATAACCCTGACGAACTCCCCTCTGAATGGGAATATTTTCAGTCAACTCTCCTTGATTACCCCATCTCACCTGCGCGTATGTGTTTTCATGCAACTGCTGTATGAGATGAACTATATGAGTACCCAATCTATGTAATACTTCCCATAGTTTTTCCCTTGGGACCATATCAAAAGCAGAACGAAGGTCCACAAAAACAACATATAAATATTGCTTGGCAAGGACTACATATTTCCAGTATAAAAGCATCAGCCTGAAAACCTGATCTATTGTACCGGTTTTTGGGCGAAAGCCCGCCTGTAACGAGGAAAGGACCTGATGATCTTGAACCCAACTTAATAGCCTCTCCAAAAGCTGTTTAGCGAAAATTTTCGTTCAATTATCAATAAGGCTAATAGGTCTGTAGTTAGCTGGGGAATTTGCATTACCCTTTTTATAAATAGGGATTATTTCAGCCCCTTTCCAAGTACTCGGGATTGCACCACCTGCAGCAATTTTATTCAAAATCAAATTTATGTACCAGGACCAAATAATTAGTTCTGGTTTATATACATCTCCCAGTATCTTATCCGGGCCAGGCGCTTTACCTGATTTTAGGGAATTAATTGCAACTATAGTTTCCTCTAGGGAAAAAAAGATGCAGTGACCATCTTAATAAATCTGGGGAATCGCTCATCCTGGCCAGCAATGGGGAAATTAAATCACGAGTTGGGAAATTACAAGTTGGAAAATTACAAGGAGTAACATAAAGTTTAGTAAACTGGTCCACCCAACTCTCAGGTTGTATATGATTCCTGATATTGCTCTTGCCCCCTCTTTGTCTTTTGGACAGTAGTTCCCAAAATATCATGTTGTTATTGGATTTAGTTGCATCAAGCAATTTCTGCCAAATTGAGTCTTCCCAAATCTTTTTTGCTTGTACAGTATTGTAACCTCCTTATATATGCGTCTAGCTGATAGGATCTCCTCTAGGGAGCTGGTCGTAATGGCAGTTTTTAATACAGACTGAGCCTTTGAGCAGTCCTTGTTAAACCATTCAATTGTTGTTCAAATTAGCATCAAGAAGCTTAAAGCAAGTCTTTTTTATAAAATAAACTCTGCAATTTCTTCAACATATCTTCATGAATATTAAGAATGGGAATGTTATTAGCTTCATACTCCTCATAAGCTACCATTTCATCAACAAACAATTGGTAAATCCCACTTAACAAGTCGGGGCTAGACAACACCTTTGGCCAACAAATCCGTGCATGATTATTGTTCAACAATGGAGTTGGGACCACTGTACGTTGATCATTCAGTGACCCCCTAAATGCATCTTTATGCAAAGTAAGGAGCAAAGGGTTATGATCACTCTCACACCAGAGTTCCACCTTCATATCCTTTAATGAAGGCCATAGCCTAACGTCCACTAGAAAATAATCAATTACACTAGAGGACATACCGCATTTAAATGTGGGTGCTGTATTTAAGTCAGAAGGCGTACGACCATCGCAAGGCCTAAGTCCATAATTTAAACAAAGGGAAGCCAACTGAGAGGCCACACAAGAACGACTACATTTATGGTTATTCATTAACTGTAGGATGCCCCAAAATTCATCTTCTTCATCCGTTAACCCACTATTCAAAAAGGAGGGTTCAAAGGTGCAATTCAAATCACCTGCTATTACTAGAATAATCGAGGGATGCAAAGTATCCAGAAATTCAGACAATTGGACTAGGGTCTGGGACTTAGATCCCCGAGGGACAGACCGAGCATAAACATTAATTAAAATAATCTTAAAATCTTGATGAAATTTGAATTGTACTCCCATTAAATCAACTGAATCTATTTTTCATAATAAATATTCACATTGCAATTTCTTATTTAAAAGCACCAAAAGACCTCCTTTAGCGCAATCTAGACCCTTCTCTGGTGGTTGAGCCGGGGTGACATACGAAACAAACACATCTGTATACATTTGCTCCTCAGCCCAGGTCTCCTGAAAGAGACAGACATCCTGATTGTCAATATAAGTAACCCACTCTTGGTCTCCCAATTTCCTATCAACTCCAGCCAAATTCCATGACATTATAGATAACTCAGAGTTGGCTGCCTCAGCTCCAAGGATAGGGCAGTCAACCTCCTTCAAATGCACATCCCCATTAGATATCCCAAATTGAGACTCCTGGTCAACATTTAGTCATTCTGTGACTGACAGTGTATAAGGGGTTTTCGTTGCCATAAGTGGTTCACGTTCTTGGATAGGGGCTGACCTTTTGAAAGACTTGGATGGACGAGTACAAGGTGGGTTTAATGCAAGACTAATACCAACCCCTCTCATATCCCTGAGATAACATGTACGTAACTCAAAGTCATAAGTTGGTCCACCAGTGACCTATCAACAAGACAAACAGAAATAAAGTCAGAATTTGACCCCAAATGGCTATATCTGCCCACCTAAGGAATGTTGGCGCGAATGATTGAAAAACAATTGCGCTGGGCGCATAGCCAATGAATGAACTTGTTAATTAAGGACTCGGGTTCTCAAATGAGCCAAACGGCAGCTTGGGCACATCAACAATATAGATGGTACTATCTTTGCTTCTTAGTCCTAAACCCTGGTCCAAAGGCCTGCTAGCCTCATACTGAGATATAGCATCAATGGAAGGTATGGAGGATTTGGTAGGGAATACAGGGGAACTAATAACTCCACCAAGTCCTTGGGGGGCGACGTTCCCCCTGGGCCCATCATCAGAAACATAGGGCTGAGCATTGATATGGTTTCGGGTCCCCAGGGAATTCCTAATATTAGAAACTGTATTGTGCTTCCGCCTTGCACTTACAGGCATCAGCTGGTAGCCCTCTGCACAAAATAAAGGTGGATTATCTGAAGGGGGAGACATAGCTGTCCCTGTGGTGGGGGGGCACCATCTTCTAACCTTGATTCAAACATAACAGAGATCCCACCCCCCTTTGCCTCCCCATTGAGCATCTGACATCTACAACCACACATCTGCATCAATGTCTCCTTCATAGTTCCCATTAGTGATAGCACCAAAGTCTTAGCTTCGTCCACCTTCTGAAGAACAAGGGCCAAGTCAATTCCCTTGTCTAACAATTGTGGTCTATCAGAGTCAGGAGGGACATTAGTCGGGATAGTATCATCAGTGATGGCTCCAGGCAATGTATGTATAGTACAAACAGGAAGGTCCCCTTCCTCCGCCAATGGCCCAAACCGATTCATACACAGTATATTGGGGACCACACTAACCACTGGGCTTAGTGGGGGAGGGAAAACCTCACTGCCCTTGGAGGGGGCGCCCCTCTGGCATGACGGAGCACCCAAGAAATTGCAGGGTGTTGCGGACAATGGAGACGGGGAATTTTCCCTGGGAGCTTGAGGTTGCACATTTATAGCAGTCTCCACAGGGGAGTAAGTTGTTTGCATTATCTTCTTCCTCTGAAATATTTCTGGGATTTTCCCCCTCCCGGATGTACCACTCTTAATGGACAGAGGGTGAGAATTGCTCTTTAAAATGGCCTCTACCTCTTCAAACAGTAAATCAATATCATCTAAAGAGTTAGTTCCTTTGATGGTTGCGGAACTCACTTGATTGCTGGACCGTTTTTTAGGTTTTTTTTGTGCCACTCAATGGTGCAGGAGCAACTACAGCTTTTCATTTCCCCTTCATATATCAACGAAGATAAGAGGAACCCCATGGAACCAAAATTAAAATTAAAATCCCACAGGGCACTTACTTCTTACAATCAATGGCCTCTATCGGGCGAAGACCGGCCCGTCTTGGCCCAGGCCAGTGCCCGAGCGCGTCCCGCACGGCATGAGGAGAGCATCTGTTTATGGGCCCAGCAAGGAGCGTAGGAGCCTGGGGGATGAAGTCCCACCCCGGACAGAAGTTTGAAAGTTCAAATGACTTTTCACCTTTGTGCGCGTCCCGCGCGACGTGATGAGAGCGTCTGTTTATGGGCCCAGCAAGGAGTGTAGGAGCCTGGGGGATGAAGTCCCACCCCGGGCAGAAATTTGAAAGTTCAAATTACCTCTCACCTTTGCACCCGTCCCATATCATAGTTTACCCCTAACGTACAGGATAAGTTGTCTGTTACTAACAAGGTTTTATAACCAGGAGTACATTCAGTACTTCTATTCAAATCATGACATGGTGTTTTCGTTTGTCCCTATAATAAGGTATTTGAGTAAAGTAGCTAGGATAATGACATAGTATTAGTTAGGGGATTCTTTGAACCTACATTAAAGTTTGGCACAGCTTATGCGCACCGCAACAACTTGACATGCTTGCTTACACCTTTAGAAAAGAGCTTTTTGGATCACACAGATGATAGGAGAAAGGCGTTAAAGGAGAAATTAGAAAAAGGCTTAGAGAGAAGGACTTACAAAAATGATTATGCCTATACTCCAATTAAAACGCAAGGGAAATTAGCCTTAGATGCACAACACGTAGGGAAGCTTTGTATATATAGGCCTAAATCGCGCACTGACACTTTATTTGTGGGTACGAGTGAAGGCAGGCATGTGTTTTTGTTTCAGAGTAAATGGACATTTATATTGAATGGGCAGGGCCCTGCAATCCCAGGGATATATTGTATTTGTGGACTTAGGGCCAGATGTATTAAAAGGTTTGCACTCGCAAACGGTAAATTCGGCGTTTGCGAGTGCAAAACCGTGGTCTGCGATGCATGAAATGCATTCGCAGACCACAGATAAGAAATCGCTAAAATAGCGATTCGCAATTTCCATGTCTTAAGGCTCTTCAGGAAAAATTGCAAATTGTGATTTTTCCAAAAATGGCATTTTGCACTTGCAAAATACCATGCTTTGCAACCAGGTGGTAAACTGGTGCAAAATTTAACAATGCAGTTAAACTGCATTTTTAAATTAAACATGTAAAGCACACATGCCCTTTTGGCATGTGTGTACCTTACATGTTTAAAAAAAAGTTTTTGGCCTTTTGCATTCCTAAAACTGAGATTTCTGGTTCAGAAATCGCAATTTTGGAAATGCAAAATATTCGCATGGGCGACCATTGCTGCGAATGGGGCCGGTATCGCAATTTGCGATTCGGTAATAGCATTTGCGATTTTTAAGAAATCGCTATTACCGATTCGCAAATGTGATGCATGGCCCTTTGCGAGTCGGTAATATCGATTTCTTAAAAATCGCTATTACCGAATCGCAATGGCCCGTGATGGTACATCTGGCCCTTAATGCTTATTACCGTCTTCCAAGAGGGTGGTATGGGACATGTTACTTGGGAATAGTTTTCCCAAAGATTTATCAAATGGAGATTTGAAAACATTTCCAAAAGTGACTGAATTACATCATTAGAGACAGAGGAGGGAGTCCTCTTCTATGATAGTAGGAGATATATGTAGAGCAGTGATTCCTTCAGTGGGAGTCATTCTGAATTTGATTAAGATTCGAAAGTTGTCTACTATTGTGGATAACATGCTGACAAATATTTCAGGGGCTATTCTCCTGATAGAAACTGAATTAGCTGTGAATAGAGCTATGGCTCCTCAAAATCGTCTTGCTTTAGACATTCTTTCAGCGAAGGATGGCGGAGTCTGTAGAATGATTAACTCTTGGCATTGTTGTTCGTATATACATGATAACAGTAAAAAGATAGGAGACTTACTTACTAATCTGACTAAGGCAAGTGCTGATTTGAAGGAACTGAAAGAACCAGGTGGCATATTTATACTCTACCTGCGCCAAATTTGCATCAAACAATTTGACACAAATTCGGTGCAAATCCTACACCATATTTATACTTTGACCCCCGACCCCGCGAACGCCAAGATTCCGCTGTGTGCGTCATTTTCTAGATGCGTGAAACCGCCTTGTGTTAATGACATGCAAGGTAGGCGTTCCCGTCCAAAAATGACTTAAACACATGCGCGCTATATTTATCCTACTGCACAAAAATCCTGCACGGCCGGTTGGCAGAGTCGGAAAATGACGCACAGCCCGATTTGCGTAAAAAAATAACGCCTGGGTCAGGGCAGGCATTAAAATGGGGCAAACACACCAGTACTTAAGGAAAACACACAGAAGCAACAGCAGAGCTCCAAAAGGAAGACATGGAGGTGCTATTCATCTAGCATGCACAAAGACGCAGAGCACAGGACCAACACCAGCAGGGACCCCAAAGGCAACGCAGAAGGCAGGAGAGGATTTTCAGGACCAGGACAACCCTTCTGTGACTCAGGCAACAAGACATCATCCAGAGGTACAGACTCAACTGGCAAGCAATTCAGCAGCTGTTACGCCACATTGAGCCACAGTTGGCACCCAGCTTGCAGACACCCTACATCATTCCACCAGAGACCAAGCTGTCCTCCACATGTTGGCAAGTGGCTCAAACCACTGGTGCCCTGGTTGCTGGGATCTCACAGCCCTCATTCGCTGCCTTCCTACCTAAGGTATTGGATGCCATCATCTCCCTCACACCCCGCCACATCAGCTTCCCCAACACACAGCAGGAGCAGCAGGAGACCAAACAGGGCTTCTACCAAATCAACAGCTTCCCACACGTGCTTGGTGCCATTGACTGCTCACATGTACGGATTGTGCCACCTGCTGCAACTGAACAACTTTAACTCAACAGGAAGCACACACACTCCATCAATGTGCAGGCCATTGTGGATCACCGGGGTTTGATCACCAACATCGTGGCAAAGTATCCTGGGAGTGTGCATGATTCATTCATCTTCCACCAATGCACCATCAATCAACACTTCCAGGATGGACGATATGGCAATGGCCTACTTGTTGGTAAGTACATAAACCCAGTTATATACACACAGCACAGCAACCCTGTAGGACACACAACACATACACCACTACATTGACACGTGGCCAGGAAGACACTGAGGTTGTGACACTGCTGGTCATGTGTGATATCCTCACCCAATGGGATGCACACCTATGGACAAATGACAGATGCAAATAACAACAGATGCCACTCCACAGACACAAGGGAACAATTGAAAACCACACAGTGACAATGACATGCCCCTAACTGCCAGTACAACTTGGAAGATGAATCTTATAATATCAAAAAAATAACACTCAATCACACACCCTTCCAAACAATATGTACAGTGTAAGGGGTATGCAGTGTGTTTCGCTGCAGGTATAACACCATGAGACACATAGCATCATGATGATGACTCTAATAAATGGGACATGGAATCATTGAGGCTCTACCAACATCTCACATCACTCCTGGGCTGACATTGCCCACTACCAATAAGCAAGTGGACTGTGCTAAGAACACATATTGATGTGGCAATATTGCAAAGTGCACATTCCTACTCATACGGTTTGAGACAATTACACACATACACAACAGATGTACTGGCATATAGACCTTTTGACAATTAAACTGTCAACCCTACAACCAAGTCAGCCAGCTGAACTGGACCAGGTTCAGTAGTGTAGGTACACGTTTGAACATGAGTCAACTCGATAAGGGCAGATAAATAGGTCTGCAGCAAACTTGTCAGACATGGGATATTTGTGCATTGACAATTATCAACACGTCAGTGCTGCCAACTTATGGAGATTGTCACCTATCCAAATCAAAGGGCCTCACTGATGTTTAAATTATTCTATTGCATATGTTAAATTGGATGGGATGTCCAGGCTATATAGATGCAACTGTGTTACCACCACTGTGGAATTGATTCTGTGTATGGAAGTATTATGTCACCCCCAGTTAAGACACATGGATACCTCTTTCACATGACATAAAGCATGGGAGTACACAATGTACTGCAAGTCTACAAAAATACCGCTGACATCCGGTCACTCAGCCAAACACCAATTCAGATAATGAAACATCCCAATGCTGATGGTACATCCTGGAAGCCTAGGATTCCACACAATAACACAAACACAGATGAGTCACAGACAACCCAAGATAACAACTGCCATGCAAAGTGATAATCATGGTGCAAGCTCCATCAACATTTTTCACTCATTTTCTCTTTCAGCTAATGGATCATGACCCCATTTGCAAACCCTAACACTGCAGCAGAGCGTGCCTATAATGAGGCACATCGGAGGACACGCACCATAGTAGAGAGGACCTTTGGCATCCTGAAGTCAAGATTCAGGTGCCTCGACATCACCAGAGGCAGCCTCCTATACTCACCTGAAATGGTCTGCAAGATCATTTTGACCTGTGCCATCCTGCACAACATTTGTGTAAGGAGGAACATTCCCCTCTATGAACCAGACCCACAAAAGGAGGAAGAGGAGGATGTTGTCCATCAACATGAGGGGGACCATCCAAACACTGCAGCAGGATTGCGTCGGAGACAACACATTGTACAAAACATCTTTTAACTCTACTCACCATAACCACTGTCTTACCATACGTCATTAAACATCTATTCTAATCAACAAATCATGATCTGGGTAATTATTTATGCATCACATTATCCCTAGGATTCATAATCAGAGTTTGGCCTCATGGAGCATTGCAGATATACAGATTAGAATACTGAAAAAGCCACATCACATTTGTTGGGTATGAATGTACACCCAACTTCACACACAGTGTAAATGACATATATCCTGTCCATTTCACATTTGAAGGTCAATATCAGAGGACCACAGCTATGGCACACATACATGTTGGCAACATGGTTCATTGCAGCATATGACACACAACTAAGACACCATCATTCATAAGGTAATAAACTGCTTCATACATGAGGCAGTGGATGTGCTATTGCATTGGTAACAGGAATGTATGACCAGACCCTTGACAGCAGTAAGTGTGACATCAGCTATCTCTGCAAGGAGTATGTGTGACAAGAAGTCCATGTAGGCTGCAAATGGATAGCATGAGTGCCCAGGTATGACAAGCATTGCTCACAAGACATGCCCTGCGCAGTCCATCCCAGGTCATAAGTCCTGCCACTGCTATGTTTTCAGTCTCTCCCCACCCTTCTCTAGGGGGCCCTGGAAATGGACTATTTGTACCCAGATAATCCTTCATCTACACACACCCAGACTCACATTCTGACTCCAGTGTGCTTCCCTCTTTAGTATGGCATACCATAGTCATAGTTCATCTCACGGCAAGGACTTCAGGTCAGATAATGCACTGCCTGGTAGTCTGTAGGACCTGTAATCACCTGTCCATTGCTTCCCATGTGAAAGGTACTGTTGGTCCTTTGAACTTGATTCTCACCTACAGGACTTTGGAGAGACTGAAGCTGCACACACCTGTGAGCACTTCCATGCAGACCAGCCATTTGAACCTGCCCTGCCCTTGCTGCTGCCTGGAATGGCTTTGAAGCTGCCATTATATGTATACCCTTGTTATGCATTGCCGTATAAATCACTTGTGAAACACAGGCTTTGGGTGATTGTGTAACGTTGCAGCCCACAGGACAAATACAGTTTTCATTTTCCACAGTGTTGTTCCGGCTTTTCCCAGTGAGAGTCTGCTCACTGTGTATTTGCCTTGTTCATGTTAGTTCCTGACAGAGCCTACATCCTGTTAGCCTGACTGGTTTCTGTCTTTGTGTTACATAAAGGTTCCCTGTGGCTACATTTGTCTCATAGTTGCTTTCCATGCCCTCACTTTCCTCCTGGGATATTGTGTCTGGTAGGTCTACGATGAATCATCAAATAGATTGTATAGCGTAAACAGTTTACTTATTGTATCATGGTGTGGGACATGTCTTCAAATAGCCTAATCACGGCCCTATCCCTTGTCTGGGTTTCATGTATGCATGAGTGACAAACAGTGACAGTGTACCATGGCTGTATGCATGGATTGGGCATGGTGCCTCCAGCACAACAAACAATGTTTGCTAATGTGCATGAAAGGACAAAACATGTTTGTGCCCTGACAGTCCACACACAGATTCACATCGTCCCCAACCTATTGATGGGCCTTGCGTGATGAATAGCTGTGAGATTAATCAGCACAGAGGCACTGATGTTCCCGGTTGCAGTGGGAATTTTAGAGGCCACCCTATGTGCAAATGTTGTGATGAAACCTGCCGGTTTAAAACTACTGATTCAATAACTTTGTGAGCACACCAAGGTTTCCCTGTTGTCAGTCTCATAAAACATCTGCAGTGCCATAGCTGGATTATCCCCATGTGTGTTGTCAATTCCTCTTTGGCTTTCGTTCAATTCTGCTTTGAAGGATACTCTGTTAATGCAGGGAATGGTTCCGCAGACTCATGACTAGACCTGCACGTAACTGTGACAACATGGACCCCAATAATGACACAGGGTACACATGGCCACCCATTTGAACTGGACAGCTTTGTGCAATTGAACACATGCTGCTTGGTCTGCTGGTAATCCACTGCCACAAGAGAAACATAGGTCATTTATATGACTCAAACTGTGGAGTGATATTACATTTTTGGATTGGTTTTGGGACTCTGTGTCAAAAACACCATACCCACATAGCATTGTCAAATGCCTGACTCATGGTTAGTATGCAAACAAGTGACCCGGAAGTGGTATCCAACATTCCAGTACATGTGATGGCTTAGTCTTGTAACATTGCCATTATCACCTGTCCTCTACCTATCCTGTGCATAGTTTGTCATGGGAGATGCTTGGGTCCCAAAATTCATGGAAGTACACATAGCATTTGTTGCTACGTGTATGACAAACACATTTCCTGACTCATTGCCACAGTGAATTGCATCTGATGGTTATCCACATTTACAACTCATGCATACAAGCACATTTATGAAAACACGTCTTGTGATGTTCAGCTCAGAGGGCCAACTAAAAATGAAATACCCAATTCACAGACATTGACACACAGCCAATGAGTTAATGTATTAAGTTGCACAGCCTTGCTATCCTCCATTGATGCACAACCTGCGCAAACTGGGTAATACCAATTTGTATTCCAAAAGTTGGGGTATCTACTGCGTCAGAGAAGAGTGCTAACCCGTACAACAACTAGAGGATCATGATCCGCAGTAGTGTGATCTGCCACATGTTCCCTAACACTGGAATGCACAATGTAGGTGCAAACAGCCTATCTCTGTATTGTAACAGCTGGCATGTACTATAAAAATGTAAAAAATGACCCAAATCCAGTAAAAGACAAAATTTTAGATACATACGCGTCAAAAAAGACGCATATGCGTCAAAATTTGCCACATATGCTTAGAAAAATGAGTCTCACAGCCATGATACATCCATTGGCCCCGAGCTGTAATTCCTACACTGTACCCTATGAAATTGGTTACCAATGCTAAATATTTGGAACTATGGAGGCGGGGTAATTTTTAAGCATGTGCGTCAAAAACAACTGACGCACAGAATGATGTATGTTTTCAATATGACATACTTTGAGACCAGATTTGGTATTGAGGACACTGTGTTACGTCTGCCTGCAGCCTGATGTTCATGTGAACCCTGATAAGGTGAGTGATGGTATAATCTCATGTAGTATAGTATACATAACTCACACCTATCATTTGCTACATTGTACAGCCAGGTTACTTATTTGTACGTACACTCATACACATCCATTCCTGCTGTATGGTGTGTGTGATGAAAACTTTGTGTCAAATGTCACATACGTAAAGATTGTCTGGGAGAAAAATTAGAAGACAATATTTTTCTGCTTAGACATCCCTGGAAGAAGACTTATTCTGTCCAACACAGCATTATACTGTATAGTTTCTAGTTACCTCAGAATTAAGCCTCAGGAAGGGTAGATGATGGTACAATCCAAACCACAGTGCATAGTTATCAGCCCACATTCTTTCAGGCCAGTTGTATTGACATTATATAGGCATTGACATGAGGCAAACATCCCAAATCTCCCTCACGTTTGATGTGTCACATTACACAGAGACAAAGTGGTTGTGTAAGTGCTATTTATTTTAAAGTGTTGTAGTGCTATATTTACATAGTCCAGGATTGTGAGTCCATTAGTGTGACACCTTCCATTGTGATCCTACACAAGTGCAAAAGGACATGTCATTGGACATGCTGGGGTGAAGTGTCATACAGTGCAGAGGGACATGAATTGCCAATGAGGAAGTGAGAGACAATCACAGGGCAGAGTGACAAGATAAACAGTGGGCTGGAGAACAGTGCTTATGAGCAGCTGTTGCAAGACTGGTTTGTTACAAAGCACAGGACCTTGGTTATAAGTGGCCATGTGGCATGGACTTGTGCTACCGGGTGAAGGTGATCTGTTCCACGTCTTCATCTACTGATGTGTGTGTTGTCTCCTCTGCCCTTGGTGGTGGTGGGTTTGAAGGGGCCACACACACTTCAGTGTTTGAAGACGTGGAGTCAGAAATCCCGGTAGCAGGCAAGTGTGGGGCTAATAAGGGCAGTACTGCAGCAAGGAGGAGCTGCTGGTTCTTAAGGATGGCAGCTACATCACTGTGGTAGGCAGCCAGGTCGGCCCCGAGGGGGGTCAAGATTGCATTCATGCAAGCGTTGAAAGGTTTGTTGTTGGAGGTGTTGTGTCAACTCCCTTACTGCTGTGCTGATTTCCTTCACACTTTGTTGCAGTTCTTGCAAGATAGATGTTCACCCTTGCATTGCTACTGCCTGTTCTGCAGTTGTCATCATGCACGAACGCACCCCCTCTAGGCTGGCTGCCGTATTTTGCATCCCCACCCGCACCTCCTTGGCCAGCTCCCGCTGTACTCCAACTACAGTTCTCTCATAGCTGGTGCCAGTGTTGTCAGAATCCTCAGTTGGGTTGGAGCTGGCAGGTCGTACAATTGGGGTGGTGGGTGGGTCCTCTGTGATAGCTGCTGTATCTGTGCTCCTCCTTGCGTCTGAAGGTGGGGTCTGGAGGGTTCCGAGGACATCTTGGAAGGTCTGCTGACTGATGTTTGTCAGCTCGTCATCCCTGTCATCAGGGAAGTCCAGGACAGGCATATCCCCAGGAACACCGAGACGGGGCAGGTGATGCCGCGAACTTCGGACAGGTCCCAACTCAGTAGGACCTCCGTTACTTGGTGCTTTACCTGATGCGGCCCATCCACTAGTATGAGGAGGGTCCCTGCATTACACTAATATTCCTTACTATAGGTTACATTTACACATAGGATAAGGTAGTTTAGGTCCTGAAGAATCGCGTTAGATCCATAGGACATCAATATCGAGAAACATGTTGACCTTTTGGTAAATCGTACAGGGGATCCTGTACGTACAATTCCTAACCTCAAATTGAGTGAGGAAGTGAATAATTTTTTGGGGAGCTTAGACCTTGTTCTTTTCCCTCCCCGTTCTTTGGTTTTAATCATGACAGTGGTTGGATTATTCAATAAAATTTGCATAACCTCTAGTTATTTTTAAATAGAATTTTTCCAATCCTATACCCTATTCTTTCTAAACCGGACATATATCTCAAAAGATCTCCGGCAAAGAGCCCCCCTTGAGGGGCCCGTCAGGCATTGCAGCCCGGCCTGACGTGGAGCAGAGCCCAAGGATGAAGCAATTCACCTTTGGTGAGTGAGGGCTCTTGTTCCAAAATAATTTATTTTCCAGGGACCTGGTTTTCTTTCTTTTCTTTTCGATCTTTTCCTTAGATCAGGACCCAGTGTGGTTTCCCTGATTATACTCACATTGTGGA
Source organism: Pleurodeles waltl (assembly GCF_031143425.1). Classification (NCBI taxonomy): domain Eukaryota; kingdom Metazoa; phylum Chordata; class Amphibia; order Caudata; family Salamandridae; genus Pleurodeles; species Pleurodeles waltl. The sequence continues at coordinate 279,998,593 of NC_090443.1, read as the reverse complement.
ACTGTGTACTGTATACCTTGTTTTTGTACATATCCCCAGGAGAGCCATCATCCTCTGCAATGAGATATGGTACAATTAGTGTGTCTGTGTTGTGGCATTTGTAATGTGACGTGCCTGACTTCCTAATAGTTGCACATTGTGATATTGGTTCCTGTTCATTGTTCCTGTCATTAATATTTGCATTCTCCCAGGTCTATGCCCCACCTGCATGTCACATGTTGTGGGCAGTTTGGGGCAATGTCAGTGTCATATCCTCTAGGTGTAGGTTCTGCCCAAATTGTATGTTGCCACCTTCTTGTCCTACTCAACCCTCCGTTTACTTCCATTCTCACTGGCTGTGGTTGTTCTGATGCCACTTGCACTACACTTAATGATGTGGGACTGCCCCAGTCTCAGATATTTCACATCCAGCTATATATTTCTGAGACCTAGCATATACTACGTCTAGCATTGGCATGGCACACTACAGATGTCAGCGTTGGTAGTGTATAGTGTTGATGTTGGGGAATGTGTGCTACATTGGATTGCATTGTTCCACCTCTGACTGTGCGGGTGTTTTTCACTGGCCAGTTACATATGTCCTCCCCCTCAATGCTGTTGTCTGAGCAGTATGACAGTTGGGATGATGCATGGTGTCATTGCAGCTATTATGACCCAGGCACAGGGTAGACCCTGACATATGCAGCATGGGTATGACATTACTGATGTGTACCTCATAATGTTAATGACAATACCTGATGTTTGTAGCGACTATGGACATTCACATTTGACAGGTTTAGCACATTTTTATTTATTTCAGGGGATTGATAATGTTGTCATCCTGAACCCTCTAATTTGGGTGTGTTTGTTCCATGGGCACGCAACTGCCATTAGCTACTTGACCTTTACACACAGCAGAGGTGGTAGTGGCAACTGTTGTCAATGTTAAATTCCACTGGCGGATATGGCCTGTGACTGTTAATTAAGCCCTTGTTTATGTAGGGAGAATACCAGCTGTCATGTGGCAGCAGGCCAGTTTTACGTTGTACCCTATCCTCCTGGACTGGCTTTACCTTTCCATCATTCTTGGCATGGCAGCATACCCCAATGCAAATGATGTTGGTGTAGTGTAGTACTGTGCCCCAGGTTTCCTCTGACAGCCCATGCCCCCGTGCCGTGCACCTTTGCCCATTCCACTCCCTGAATATCATGACTTCCATGCATTGTGTAGTAGGTGTGTCCCCCACCCGGTTGCAGTTAACAATTAGGCATTTTAGTTTCCCGTGCGACTTACCCTGCATCTGTGTTGTCTCCTGGTAGTCTACGCTGTCCTGTCCTTGAATCCCTGTGATGATCTCCTCAGGGATGACGGCTGCCACCATCTCCTCCATGTGGTCCAGAGCCTCCTGCAGTGCTGGACTCCCACCTCCAGTCTGCAGTGCTGCCTTCCTGTTCCTGGCCATCTTTTCCTTGGTCCTGCGCTTGCAGTCATGCCAGTGTTTCTTGCACTCGATGACTGTTCTCTGTACTTCTGCCACACTGTTTATCTTGTCAACAATTAGTTGCCAAATTGCCTCTCTCCTACCAATTGGCAATTTAGAGGTGACAAAAAGTTGGTGCTGGTGTTCTGTCACCTCTTTCACCAGTATTTCCTGCTCCTCTGCACTGAACCGACACTTCCTTTTCTTCTTCTCCCTCTCCTGGGTCTTGTGTGGGTCCTCCTGGCTGGTTCCTGGTCTGTTGTCATCTTCCTGGGGTCTCTCAGAGCTTCTGGGATCCAGTTTGGCTCTCTTTTGCACATTTTGCAGTGTTTGCGCAGCTTTTTGATGCAATTGCGTCAAAAAAGAGCGTGTATCCGGTTTGCAACGTCGTAAACCTCCTCACAGTCATTTTCGCTGCGTTAACGTCGTTTTTCTTTACAACGTGACGCATTGGTTTGAGTTAAAAAAATGACTCACACCAGTGGTTTGCGCCGCCGAGCGGCAAAGTATAAATTTTACGCCTGAGCAGCGCAAAGAAATGGGGTTAGCCGGCGTTAAAAAAAATTACGCAAAACTGTGTTGGTGCAATTTTGCATTAAAAAGTATAAATATGGCCCAGGTGTTTGGGAAAAGGTTGGCAGAGGGTTTGTTACAGTGAGAAATTGGCTCAGCAACATGTTGAATGGGATTCTATTGAAAATATTACAGGGAATATCTAATTGGGATATGGGGATTATGAAAACTGTGTAAAAGGATTAAATTGAAAAAGTCTAAGAATAATCAGAGGAGGGAAGAAGAGAAAAGGGAAATATTTTACAGGGAAAATTCAAGGAGAAGACAAAATATGAAGAAATTGAATTGTAAAAGTTTTAGCTGATGTAAGTTTGTGAGAGGTAGGTAGTGTGATGACATATTTAGTAACCAGAGGAGGAATCGCTAGCGCAGGTGTCTTTAATAAAATTTAATAATGAGTGTTTATGTATTTTGAATAATGAGTTTATGTAGAAAATGAAATGACGTAGAAAAATAACTCATGCATTTGAAAATGTGACCTCGAAGAATGGCCATCAATGTTCATGAAATGTACAAATTAGTGATGAATATTTATGAAATATCGAATATGTACTTGACTAATGCAGTAATATGTCATATTAAAGGTTATGAAGTATGTTTTAGCTTTATTAATTGTAGGCCTTAACTTAGTGAGTGTCTTGGCCTATTTTGCTAGGCCTCATGTAGAAGCTGTATTTCTTGGCATTTAATAAAAATGCCTACCAAGTGAATTAAACTGTGATTTGTACATTGTCTTGTTAAATGTTCTTAACGGAAGCTTTTCCTGAGAACCAACTGCAAGGAGATGATATTCCTACTAGTGTAACATTTTATGTGTAATATGTGTGAGACTGACTTTCCGAGGACAAGAACAATGAAGATACTGACTGGAGTGGAAGATGCAACAATATTGTTACCTGATGAGCCGAATGATGAGAACATCGTAAGGTGGACCAATCAACTGTATGTGAACAGTGAAATATTAGAATTCATAGATTTGGTATAGAAATATTATTGTGTAAAGTATGAACATATGATTAACTGACCAATAGGGAATTAGGGAATAGTTTAGGTGACTTTGATATAACAACGCAACAGAGAGCAGACTCAGACAGAGATTTTAGGGAGACCTTAGCAGATTGCCAGACACTTTAGGAGAGATTTGAGATTCATTCCGACATTGGGCTCATACTCTCTGACTGAGAGCCTGATGCTTTGCTGATTGGCTGATGACCTAAGGACGAAGACTGATTCTGCTTTGCTGACCCATACCGAGGATAGGAATACAATGATAAATTGTGACTGTTATGCATATTCTTGCTTTTTAGGTCGAGCATTTGAGACCTCTTGTATATACTTTAGTATATACTTCTATACTTCTTTGTAGGATCTCTCCTTTTTCACTGGTTTGTTTCATTGCCCTTAAAAAATCCTTGCTTGCTAGTGGTCAATCCTTGCTCTTTGTCACACCTTTTCCACAGTTGTACACTCCCCTGGAGCATGGCCCTGGTACTTGTACCCTTCCACTTGTGCCTATGTAGCATGTGCTTGAGGATTACTTTTTTCAAAGGCTAATAGCATTTGACCAGAGTGCTGGATGTTTCAGTGGCTCCAGGCTGTTTCTGTTTACAGGGCTCTAGTCTATTGCTTATTTTCATCTGCATTCATGTGTGACTTTGTTTACTCCATTCCATACTCTCCCTCGCGCATTTTCTGTTCTTGCATTTCAAATGCTTGTTCCTTTTGTCTGTCTCTGTGAGCTCACGGCGTTGCTTTGAACCGGCCGCTTATGTCAACTGTTTTACTTTTTATTTTCAGTTAGTGTGGCAAGAAAAGACTAATAGCTATAACTCGAGCGAAAGCAAAACCCATTGCAGTTCAAATGCTCGTTTTTTGTTTGGCATCCGGGACATGTCTTCCTGCTTTTATGAGCTAAAACATGTCCTGGATTTCAAAAACAAATCCTCGGCTATGCGTCTTGCAAATGGACTCGAGAAACATGAATCGGCTGGTCTCTCCCGCTGTCCTTCGCTCAGCTGCTCCCTGCCTTTCGAATTCCATTGTGATTGAAAACAGGGTTCAACCCTGTAAATCTTGTTTACTTTTGTCTGAGCCCTTGCGCTCCATGGCCACTAGCGGCTGACTTGTTGGTTGTGCTTTCTGAAATAAATCCTTCTCAGGCTTCGCCCGCTCGGCTGCCAACAGAGGTCATAAATCGTTACCATTTCAACAATTTTGTTCCCCAGAATATATGGAGCGAACCCCCCCCCATAAATTCTGATAAAAATCTGTAAAAACTCAAGAGTTGCATCCTACCAAGGGCTAGTGGAACTGAAACTGCTCTTTCTAGACAGATGTCAAATGCATTTTACCTTTGACAGGAGAATGAAATCCCTAACAGTGAAATACAAAAAACAGAATATGTAATGAAAAAATGCACTACCACCGAAGGCATATACGAATTTGTTGTATAATTGCTTGTCTAAAACTGAGAAAATTAACGCAAAATACTCGACCCACAGCTATCTTTACTCGCTTAACATTGTAAATAAAAAGCAATTGGGAAACATACGAGTTCCTTGGCATTAGTCAGTAGCTTTCATCTGTTATGCATAAGAAAATATTTGACCCCGCATAGTTAACTTTCAGAGTGTAATGCCAGAGATGCTTTCAAACATAATTTACTGGTCCTTGTTAATGAATTCACACATTCAATCGTTGGGTAGCTTGCAGAGCATCCTGCATTAAGAAAACACGCGTATAATCTGCTTTGTAACAATAAAATTGATTGTGATTAAAATATAATGTTGATTTTGGTGCAGATGGTACCAAATTCACAACGTTAAAGTAACACAGACATATTTCATTGAACTACACAAATCGAAAAGTAGATGTACCAATAGGAGGATAATGTGAGAAATACAAAAACTTATTATTACTAGCAGCTTGGTCTTATGGCATTGGTGTGCTGAAGCATCACTTCAGGAGGGCCACACACTCCTGCTTAAACAGACAGTATCAAACCTGAATCATCTTTCTGGGACTCAAATGCCCCTGACTACCATTAGTTTCATGTTCTTTTGGTAAATAAGTGCGTGATAGGATGAGTTCATGGGATTAATTGATGTCCCAGGAGGGCTCATGAAAATGTAATCACCTCCTTGAATTGTTGTTTCAGGAAGCCTTGGGTCTCTACGGCTCCGCCAGAAGTGCTCATCACTGTCTGGCTAATGTATTCCCAGCAAGTATTCCTAATGGAATTAGCGCTACATTTCATAGTTTATTCATTTGAGGGCAGCTGCGAATGGAACATATTTTACTTCAACAAAGTGATTTAAATTTTTAATCTTTGCTGCTCCAAAGACAGGGTAATTTGTTAACCGAACAGTGGGTCACACTTTGCAATGCTAATAAGTGCACATTTAGCAAACGTGCAAGAATAAATTCAGCTAGCGTGTGCGTGAAAGGTGTACATCATCCCTGTGATACCCTTCGACATTACAGTAACTGTAAACACTGCCAGCGTCATGGAGTACATAGTAGGTTATGGAAGTCACTGGCATTTGAATTTTAAGGCAATAAGAATCCAATTGTCGTTTTAGCAAAGTTGTTTTAAGGCTAGTAGGACGTAGGCATCACTATTAAAACTGTTCTAATCCATGAGCACATGCTTATGTCTATAATATATACAGCGTTTCTAGCACTGATCCAGGGAATAGATATGGCATGTCTGTGAAACATGAAGTAAAGGACTGCGCATCCATTTTGGGATTTGCAAATGTAATCAAACCGTTATGCAAGGACTGAAAGACGGCAATTCATAGGTATGTGGCTTAAAGTGTGCTGGCCCCAAACTTCGACTTTCCACCCAGATCGATTATTTGCCATTTTGTGTTGTTGGATCCCAGTAAATAGGGGCAGTGTAGCATGCCCTGGTTCTCAGGGAAGGTAAAAAGCTCATGCGGCCACGTACATTACTGAAAACCGGGGACTTTGGCACAGATTATAAGTGAGATGCATGGAAGCGATGGGTCCCCGTCTGATTGGTAGGCAACGGCATATCACTACAGGTAATACGTTAGGGAACAGATAGACCCTCCTACGACAATGACCAGGAAACAACAAGGCATAAATGATCAAAGAGATAATGAAGCAGACAGCTGATAGGCTAACAGAAGAGACAACAGTTTATCTGCCTCTTACCATTTGGGGAACTGCCAGAGCAACAACCACGAAATGAGACTATATATGGGTGTGTTGTGGTGCCCTCTATGGGCTGTTTTGAGCATTACAGACTAAAGCCAAAAATGTATTCCTGATAAATGTTTTTTGGGGTTTATATGATGATTGTATATGTTTTATTAATTTCTCCTTATTGCAGTTATGGCCTTGCTTTAGGCCAGCCTAACATCCTTATTACACTATGACTGTGTGAACACTCTTGATATGTTTTGGTGATTTTATTTCTCTCGTTACTCATCTGTGGCTGTCTTGTGTATTTTTTGGGGGGGAATTGTGTTAGCCAGCCAGCAACTCTGATGGTGGGGTGGTGAAAGTGGTATTCTATTAGAATTAGTGTGGTAGATTTAAATTAGAATGCTAAATGGCAACCTTTTAAATTTTTGCTACAGATAGAGTAAGAAGGCAAATGGAAGTGCATTAGTTATATGTAGGGCCACTGGAATTATGTGTCAGGAAAGGACCAAATTATGAGGCAGGATTGACCAATTTATGTGGCAAGAAAAGTCAAATTATGCATTTACATTGCCAATAGTACTAACTCTCTTAAATGCGAGACCTATTGCATTGCAAATGCTTGTTCTTTCTAGGTACCAGCCTAGGTACTTTGTTTTGATAGAAGCATAGTTACATGTTTTCCAAATTTTTGTTACTAAAACGTTTTGCATGAACCCCAACATGCTGATGCTAATATGGTGTTATTTAAGGGCTCTCATAAATGACTGACGATTACAGGGACTAAATGTTTGATGACTTACCTTTGTTGAATTCAATGTACGTTATAACTTTGTCGCAGCTGACTCTGCTATTGATTTGCACTGTAACTTTAGAATGTGTTGTGGTGAGCCGCTTTGGTCAACCAGTGTTGTTTATATATGTTTTTCATTTGATTTTGAGATTAATCTACATGACTTCAGCATTGTTAATATTGGGAAATAAACTGACTACACTTTTACTAAAAGGTGTGGTTATTCATGGCTGAAGTATCATGGTGTGTGACAATTACTGACTCCAAAGATTATTGATTTTATTGATTAATAATGATTATTGATTATTGTTGTTAGACCTGGCAGCCTTAGGGTGGTCACCCCTAACGTTTTGCCTGCCTCCCTCCACTTTTTAGATACTGTTTTTTTCTGGTTTTAAGACTCTGCGCACTTTACCACTGCTAACCAATGCTAAAGTGCATATGCTCTCTCCCTTTCAACATGGTAACATTGGATCATACCCAATTGGGCTATTTAATTTACTTATAAGTCCCTAGTAAAGTGCACTATATGTGCCCAGAGCCTGTAGATTAAATGCTACTAGTGGGCCTGCAGCACTGATTGTGCCACCCACTTCATTAGCCCCTTAACCTTGACTCAGGCCTGCCATTGTAAGGCCTGTGTGTGCAGTTTCACTGCCAATTCGACTTGGCATTTAAAAGTACTTGCCAAGCCTAAAACTCCCCTTTTTCTACATATGAGACACCCCTAAGGTATGCCCTATGTAACCCATAGGGCAGGGTGTGGTGTAGGCAAAAGGCAGGATATGTACCAGTGTAGTTTACATGTCCTGGTAGTGTAAAACTCCTAAATTCGTTTTTACACTGCTGTGAGGCCTGCTCCCTTCATAGGCTAACATTGGGGCTGCCCTCATACATTGTTTGAGTGGTAGCTGCTGATCTGAAAACTGTGCATGGCAAGGGTGCAAGTTATAGTTACCTTAGGGTGCGAGTTATAGTTACTCAAAAGAACTCCAACTATAACTGCTGAATTTCTATGGTTTTGTACGAGTAAATTCAGAACCTAACTATAACGCTCCTGTACCCTTTTTCAGTGAATATATATATATATGTATGTATATATATATATATATATGTGTATATATATATATATATATATATATATATAGAGAGAGAGAGAGAGAGAGCGCAATACTACTGTACTATTAGGTAGTAGGAAAGCATTGTTGTTTTGTCAGTAATGTTGGTGTGGTTCGACAAATCCTCACTCACTCACTGAAACTTTCAGGGTGATTCATCAAGCAGGGGCAAAGAAACGGGGGTGAGTCCCAAAACACTTTCTTTCCCCATGCAATTCCCATAGGGATTTTAAGACACAACTGTAGCCCAAACCGCTGGACGGAACTACACCTAACTTGGCAGAAAGCTAGATCTTGGTCCAGAATGTGCCCTTTTTGTATTGTGGTGTAAATCCGTTCAGTAGTTTTGCAGATACTGAAGGAAAAAGAAAAATATATATATAGGGAGGCCGATCTGACAGACTTCAACCAAGAAGAGCTGGCAGCCATCTTGGGACTCAAACTCAGCAGAGTCCCAAGGAAAAAGGCTAAACAAACACAGAAGGGGGCAGGGTCAGAATACCCGATCCCCTAGAACCAGGGACCCTGCTGCAGAAGATGGGTGGGAAGCCCAAAAAGATTTTGTTTTTTACATTTTTGCAGAGAAATTGATGTGGATCGGCAAAGTTGCTGCAAACACTTTTTTTTAAAAGGCCAGCTCTCCCCATGCTGCTGCATTGCTGTTTCTCCTGTTTTCTCCTTCCTTTTCCAATTTTTGTGTGCCTTCTCTTTTCTTTTCCCTCTTCTCAATGCTTTCACCTTGCTTTTTAGGGCCTTCGCCTTGCTTCTCCCTCATTTGTCATTGCCTTCACCTTGATTTTCCCCCTGTATTTTGTGTTCCTTCTCCTTGCTTTTCCCTCGTTTCCACAGTTTTTTCCTTGCTTTTTTCTTAGTTTTTTGAGTGCCTTCTTGCTTTTCTCTAATTTCCACTGTTTTACCTTGCTTATTCACTCATTTGTTGTGTCCCTTCTCCTTGCTTTTTGCTTCGTTTTCACTGCTATAGGAAGCTGGCTCTTTATATAGTGAACCAAAAGTATACTGTGTAAAGAGTCCTAGCAAACCTCAAAGGAATTGCAGAGGGACAAATGACACCCCAAATGCTCTCTTTTAGGGTAGTGTGGGCAAGCAGTTAGGCATATCAGAGGGTAGTGCTAAGCAATTAAGGCACACAGATAGGCAGTAAGCGGGACTCACACAAATAGCACATACCTTACATAAATTTAGATACCAAGATCACTGGAATCAGGTGAGTACAGACTCACACTCAATTCAGAAACCAGACACCAATTTGTGGTGGTTGTGGTAAAGAGGCCTGCAGAAAGAGGCTGAAGGCGTGGAATGGGGTCCAGTTTGACTGAGCCAATAGGTGGGCTCAGGTCTCACAAGGATGGGAGATGTGAGAGACCCTTGGTCCTCTTCTCCTTGGTCCGGGGTGGACAGGTGCAGAATGGTCCTGAGGCGTCGGGTCTTTGTCTTCATGTCACTTGTTGTAGAGGGGACTGTGGTGAAAGGGGCTGCAGATGCCATTGGGAAGTCCACAGTGGGTGAACTCAAGGTGGGCTTCATCTCTGAAAGGCATGGGAATCACGCTGACACAGTTGGCCCACTTCAGCTCAGGCTAGATTGCTTGGGTGCAGTGTTGCTGTCTGTTGTCAGTTTTTGGCAGTCCAGGTCCTCTGATTTCTTCTAAAGTTGCCTGCAGTTACAGGGAAGCAGCTCCTCTGGTCCAAAGGAAATTCCTCTGGCAATTGGCGAAGCATTGGTAGCTCTCCCGGTTTCTTGGAGTCAGCAATCTTCTTCATCTACTCCTTTTTGTCCAGTGAAGATCTGAAGTCCTGATATCAGGGCTCCCCTACTCAATTTAGGGGTGTTGAGGGAAGTGAGGGGTAGTAGGCAATTGACTACTTACCCTTGGGGTTACTACGCCCCCTAGATGTCCACTTCCTTGGTGGAATTCCTGAGGCTGTGCAAACGTCAGGCTGGTCACCCTAGGGGTGTGTTCAGCCTGCAAGTGCAACCCAGCTCATGCATAGCTAATTCCCCTACCTGTCCAGGTACCAAATGGGCCCTGGGGCAGGGGGGTCGGCATCTCCTCTGAGGTGAGCCAGAACTGCATAGCAAGGACAGTGGGCTCCTTTGAAGCCTCCTGCATTGTAATGCAGATTTGCAGGTCATCCTGTTGGGAAGGGTGTGTAACACTCCTGCCAAAGCAGGCTTTGTTTCTGACCTCCCGAGAGCAAAGGCTCTCACCCTTGGGGATCAGAAACATGTTGGTTAGTGACAGACTTGTGAAAAACAATCAGTCAGCACACCAGCAGATGGTAGGTTTTCAGGGGGCACCTCTAGGGTGTCCTCTGGGTGCATGTATTAATAAATCCATCACTGGAATCAGTGATGGTTTATTAATACAGGATGTTTGATACCAAACATCCCCAATTTCAGTGAAGCCATCATGTAGCAGTTGAACTCATATTGCCCAGTGTCCAGTTCATGTACTTAAAATGGCTTTCCTGATCTTGTCTAAGAATTGACAAAGACATAGCAGGGTCACGTCTACTCTCACAGGTATGTCCTCACCTGTAATATAATAGACCCTGCCGTGGGGCTGTAAGACCTGCTGTAAGGTTGACTTACAGGTATTTCAAGCAGTGTTAGGGGAGATGGCACACAGACTATGTGTCATGTCGTGTTTTCCCTTTTTAGAGCACCTTGTCACGCAGCCTGCAGTGGCAGTCTGTGTGAGTTTGGTGCTGGGTCACTTAGTGTGGCACAAGTTATGCTGCAGCTGTTAGGGGTTCTCTTTAGTACCTATGCTCTAGGCACTAGAGGTACCACTTACTAGGGACTTAAAGAGGCACTAACGGTCTGGCCACTTGGGGATCAAGTGATCAGTGGTCTTGATTTTAGGGAAGGAACATTCGTTAGCAGGAACACAGTGCAGTCCAGTTAAAGTTGCATCAAAAAGTGGGGGGACACCTGCAACCAAACCCAGCATCTTACAATTGCTTTCTCCTTGCTTTTTCACCTGTTTCTTTATGTGCCTGCTTCTTGCTTGTCCCTCGTTTTCACTGCTTTCTCCTTGCTTTTTCACACACGTTTGTGTGCCTTCTCAGTGCTTTTCACCCGTTTTCACTGCTTTCTCCTTGCTTCTTTCTGTTTTCTGCGCCTTCTCCTTGCTTTTCCCTTGTTCTCACTGCTTTCTACTTGCTTTTTCATTGTATTTTGTGTGCCTTTTCCCTCTTTCTCACTGCATTCTCCTTCCTTTCCCCTCTTTAATGAGTGCCTTCTCCTTGCATTTCCCTTTTTCTCACTGCTTTCATCTTGCTTTTTCACCAGTTTTGTGTGCCTTATCCTTGCTTTCTTGCTGTTCACTGCTTTCTCCTTGCTTTTCACCTGTATTTTCTGTGCCCCTCCTTACTTTTCCCTCATTCTCACTGCTTTCTTCTTGCTTTTTCACCTGTATGTTGTGTGCCTTATCCTTGCTTTCTTGCTGTTCATTGCTTTCTCATTGCTTTTCCACCCCTGTTTTTGAGTGCCTTCTCCTTGCTTTTCCCTCACTCTCATGGCTTTCACCTTGCTTTTTCACCCATTTTGTTTGCTCTCTCCCTTTCCCTTGTTTTTACAGCTTTCTCCTTGTTTTTCCCTGTCTTTTTAGTGCCTCTCCTTGTTTTTGCCGTGTTCTCTGTGCTTTTTCCTTGCTTTTTCACACATTTTTTGAGTGCCCTCTCATTGCTTTCCTTCATTCTCACTGTTTTTCCCTTGTTTTCGCACCCATTTTTTTGTGTGGCCTCTCCTTGCTTTTCCTTTTTTTTTTTTTACTGCTTTCACCTTGCTTTTTCACACATTTTTTTTGTGTCCGCTCTTTGATTTTCCCCTGGTTTTCAGTTCTTTCTCCTTGTTTCCCCCCACCCTGAGTTTCGAGGGCCTTCTCCTTGCTTTTTTTCTCATTTTCACTGCGGCCTTCTTGTTTTTTCCCAGCTTTTTGAGTGCCTTCACGTTACTTTTACCTCATTTTCACTGGTTTCTCCTTGCCTTTTACCTCCCTTTTTTGAGTGGCTTCTTGTTGTTACCTCATTCTCACTGCTTTCACTTTGCTTTTTCATCCCATTGTTTGTATGCCCTTCTCCTTTCTTTCCCTTGTTTTTATTAGTTTCTCCTTGCTTTCCCCTGTATATTGTGTGGATTCTCCTTGCTTGCCCCTCCTTTTCACTGCTTTCTCCTGGCTTTCCCTTCATATTTTGTGTGCCCTCTCCTTGCTTTCCCCTCATTTTCACTGCTTTCTCCTTGGTTATTTTCCCTGTATTTTGAGTGCCCCCTCCTTGCTTTTCCCTCATTCTCACTGCTTTCTCCTTGCTTTTTCAGTGCCCTCTCCTTGCTTTTCCCTCTCTATTAGTGCTTTCACCTTGCTTTTGCACCCTTTTTTCATTGCCTTCTCCTTGCTATTCAATCATTTTCACTGCTTTCCCCTTGCTTTTCCCCCATATTTTGCATACTCTTTCCTTCCTTTCCTCCATTCTAACTGCATTCTCCTTGCTTTTCCCCTGTTTTTCGGGAGCCCCTCCTTGCTTTTCCCTCGTTCTCACAGCTTTTTTCTTCCTTTGTTACCCATTTTCTGAGTGCCCTCTCCTTGCTTTCCCTCGTTCTCACTGCTTTCATCTTGGTTTCTCACTCATTTTGTTTGTGCCTTCTCTTTGCTTTTCACATGTTTTCACTGCTTTCACCTTGCTTTTTCACCAGTTTTCTTGTATGCCCGCTCTGTGCTTTCCCTTGTTTTCACTGCTTTCTCTTTGCTTTTTTTCCCCATATTTTGTGTACCTTCTCCTTGCTTTTCCCTCATTTTCACTGCTTTCTCCTTGGGTTTTTACCCTGTATTTTGAGTGCCCCCTCCTTGCTTTTCCCTCACTCTTACAGCTTTCTTCTTGCTTTTTCACCTGTTGTTTTAGTGCCCTCTCTTTGCTTTTCCCTCTCTATAATTGCTTTCACCTTGCTTTTGCACCCTTTTTTCATTGCCTTCTCCTTGCTATTCAATCACTTTCACTGCTTTTTCCTTGCTTTTCCACCATATTGTGCGTACCCTCTCCTTCCTTTCCCCCATTTTAACTGCATTCTCATTGCTTTTCCCTCATTTTCACAGCTTTTTCTCTTCCTTTTTTCACCCATTTTGTGAGTACCCTCTCCTTGCTTTTTTCCCCATATTTTCTGTACCTTCTTCTTGCTTTTCCCTCATTTTCAATGCTTTATCCTTGCTTTTTCCCTGTTTTTCGAGTGCCTTCTCCTTCCTTTCCCCCATTCTTATTGCTTTCCCCTTGCTTTTTTCCCTTTATTTTTTGTCCCTTCTCCTTGCTTTTCACTCATTCTCTCTGCTTTGTCCTCCCTTTTTTGAGTGGCTTCTCCTTGAGTTTCACCATTCTCACTGCTTTCTCTTTAGTTTTCCTCCCTTTTTGAGTGGCTTCTCTTTGCTTTTCCTTCATTCTCAATGCTTTCACTTTGCTTTTTCCCCTGTTTTTTGGGTGCCCTGTCCTTGCTTTCCTTTGTTTTTACTGCTCCCTCTTTGCTTTTTCACTCTGTATAGTGTGTTCTCTCCTTACTTTCAGCTCCTTTTCACTGCTTTCTCCTTACTTTTTCCCCTGTATTTTGAGTGCCTTCTCTTTTCTTTTCCTCATTCTCACTGCTTTTACATTGCTTTTTCACAGATTTTGTGAGCCCTCTTCTTGCTTTTCCCCCATAATTTGTGTTCTCTCCTTGTTTTACCTCGATACACCACTTTCTCCTTGCTTTTCCCCCAGCTTTTTTTGTGCCCTCTCTTTGTATTTCCTTGTTCTCACTGTTTTCTTTTTGATTTTGTACCTGCATTTTGTGTGCCATCTCTGCTTACTGCTTTCTCCTTGCTTTTCCATCCCTTTTTTGAGTTTTCACCAAGTTTGTTTGCTTCTCACTCGTTCTCACTGTTTTTTTCTTGCCTTTTCCTCCCTTCTTTGAGTGGCTTCTCCGTTTTTCCTTCGTTCTTACTGCTTTCACTTTGCTATTCTCCCTGTTTTGTGTGTGCCCTCTCCTTGCTTTCCCTTGTTTTTACTGCTTTCTCATTGCTTTTCCCCCTGTATATTGTGTGCTCTCTCTTCACTTTCCCCTCCTCTTCACTGCTTTCTCCGTGCTTTTCCCCCGTATTTTGTGTGCCCTCCTTGCTTTCGCCTCATTTTCATTGCTTTCTCTTTGTTTTTTTCCCTGTACTTCAGGAGCCCCTCCTTGCATTTCGCTCATTCTCACGTTTTTTTCTTGCTTTTTTCACCCATTTTCTGAGTGCCCTCTCCTTGCTTTTCCTCGTTCTCACTGCTTTTATCTTGGTTCCTCACTCATATTTTTGTGTGCCCTCTCTTTGCTTTTCACTCATTTTCACTGCTTTCACCTTACCTTTCTACCAGTTTTGTTGTGCTTTCTCCATGCTTTTTCCTCATTCGCATTGCTTTTTCTTCCCTTTTTTGAGTGGCTAATCCTTTCTTTTCCCTCATTCTCACTGCTTTCTCCTTGCTTTTTCCTCTCTTTTTTGAGTTGCTTCTCCTTACTTTTCCTTCTTTCTCACTGCTTTCACTTTGCTTTTTCCCCTGTTTTTTTATGTACCCTTTCCTTGCTTTCCCTTGTTTTAACTGCTTTCTCTTTGCTTTTTCACTCCCTACATTATGTGCTGTCTCCTTGCTTTCCCCTTCTTTTAACCGCTTTCTCCTTACTTTTTCCCTTGCATTTTGAGTGCCTTCTCCTTGCTTTTCCTTCATTCTCATTGCTTTCGTCTTGCTTTTTCACCTGTTCTGTGTGGCCTCTTCTTGCTTGTCCCCATATTTTGTGTGCTTTCTCCTTGCTTTACCCTCATTTCACTGCTTTCTCCTTGCTGTCCCCTGCATTTTTTTGTGCCCCCTCCTTGCTTTTTGCTCAGTCTCACTGTTGTTTTTTGCTTTTTCACCTGCATTTTATGTGCCTTCTCTGCTCACTGCTTTCTCCTTGCTTTTCCACTATTTTTGGGGTGCCTTCTCATTGCTTTTCCCTTGTTCTCACTGCTGTCACCTTGTGTTTCCACCTGTTTTGTTTTTCCTTAATTTCACTGCTTTCTCCTTGCTTTTCTTCTGTCTTTTGACTGCCCTCTCCTTGCTTTCCCCTCGTTTTCACTGTTTTCCCATTGTTTTTCTCTGTATTTTGAGTGCCTTTTCTCTTTTTCACTCTGCTTTTTCCTTGCTTAACAAGCTTTTTGAGTGCCCTCTCCTTGCTTTCCCTCATTCTTACTGCTTTCATCTATGTTTCTAATCTATTTTGTGTGTGTCCTCTCTTCAGTTTTTCCTCGCTTTCACTGCTTTCACTTTGTTTTTCCACCAGTTTTTTTGTGTGCCCTTCCTTGCTTTCCTTGCTTTTTCCCCCCATATTATGTGTGCCTTCTCCTTGCTTTTCCCTTGTTTTGACTGCTTTCTCCTTGTTTTTCCCTCTTTCTCACTGCACTCTCCTTCCTTTCTCCTCTTTAAGGAGTGATTTCTCCTTGCTTTTCCCTCATTCTCCCAGCTTTCAACCTTGCTTTTTCACCCATTGTGTGTGCTGTTTCCTTTTAGCTTGTTTGTACCACTTTATCCTTGTTTTTTTACCCATCTTTCGAGTGCTTGTCCTTTCTTATGCATTTTTCTCAGTGCTCTTTCCTTGCCTTTTCACCCAATTTGAGAGCACTCTCCTTGCTTTTCCTAGTTCTCACTACTTTCCCCTTGGTTTCTCGTGTTTTTTTTGTGTGCCCTCTTCTTGGTTTTCCATTGTTTTTACTGCTTTCACCATGCATTTGCACACATTTTGTTGTGTCCACTCTTTTTCGCTAGTTTTCAGTGATTTCTCTTTGCTTTTTCACTCCCTATATTATGTGCTGTCTCCTTGCTTTCCCCTTCTTTTAACTGCTTTCTCCTTGCATTTTGAGTGCCTTCTCCTTGCTTTTCCCTCATTCTCATTGCTTTCATCTTGCTTTTTCACCTGTTTTGTGTGACCTCTTCTTGCTTTTCCCCATATTTTGTGTGCTTTCTCCTTGCTTTACCCTCATTTCACTGCTTTCTCCTTGCTGTCCCCCTGCATTTTTTGTGCCCCCTCCTTGCTTTTTCCTCAGTCTCACTGTTGTTTTTTGCTTTTTCACCTTCATTTTGTGTGCCTTCTCTGCTCACTGCTTTCTCCTTGCCTTTCCACTATTTTTTGGGTGGCTTCTCATTGCTTTTCCCTTGTTCTCACTGCTGTCACCTTGTGTTTCCACCAGTTTTGTTTTTCCTTAATTTCACTGCTTTCTCCTTGCTTTTCTTCTGTCTTTTGTCTGCCCTCTCCTTGCTTTCCCCTTGTTTTCACTGTTTTCTCCTTGTTTTTTCTCTGTATTTTGAGTGCCTTTTCTCTTTTTCGCACTGCTTTTTCCTTGCTTTTAACAAGCTTTTTGAGGGCCCTCTCCTTGCTTTCCCTCATTCTTACTGCTTTCATCTAGGTTTCTAATCTATTTTGTGTGTCCTCTCTTCGGTTTTTCCTCGCTTTCACACCAGTGTTTTTGTGTGCCCTTCCTTGCTTTCCTTAATTTTCACTGCTTTTTCCTTGCTTTTTCCCTCCATATTATGTGTGCCTTCTCCTTGCTTTTCCCTTGTTTTGACTGCTTTCTCCTTGCTTTTCCCTCTGTCTCACTGCACTCTCCTTCCTTTCTCCTCTTTAAGGAGTGCCTTCTCCTTGCTTTTCCCTCATTTTCACAGCTTTCACCTTGCTTTTTCACCCATTGTGTGCTCTTTCCTTTTACCTTGCTTGTACCGCTTTATCCTTGTTTTTTTACCCATCTTTCGAGTGCTTGTCCTTGCTTATGCATTTTTCTCAGTCCTCTTTCCTTGTCTTTTCACCCAAATTGATAGCACTCTCCTTGCTTTCCCTAGTTCTCATTGCTTTCCCCTTGGTTTCTCATGTGTTGTTTGTGTGCCCTGTCCTTGGTTTTCCCTTGTTTTTACTGCTTTCACCATGCATTTGCACACATTTTGTTGTGTCCACTCTTTTTCTCTAGTTTTCAGTGATTTCTCCTTGATCCCCCACCCCTGAATTCCGAGTTCTTTCTCCTTGCTTTCTCTCTCATTTTCACTGCTATCTTCTAAGTTTTTCCCAGTTTTTTAGTGCCTTCTCTGTGCTTTCCCCTCATTTTAAGTGGATTCTCCTTTCTTTTTACCTCCTTTTTTTGAGTGGTTTCTCCTTGCTGTTCCCTTCTTCTCACTGCTTTCACTTTGCTTTTTTACCCATTGTTTGTGTGCCCACTCCTTGCTTTCCCTTTTTTTACTGCTTTCTCCTTGCTTTCCCCCTGTATAATGTGTGCTTGCTCCTTGCTTTTCCCTCATTTTCACTGCTTTCTCCTTGCTTTTTTCCCTTATTTGTGTGCCTTCTCCTTTCTTTTCCCTCCTCCTACTGCTTTCTCCTTGCTTTCTCCTCCCTTTTTTGAGTGGGTTCTCCTTGTTTTTTTATGTTCTCACTGCTTTTACTTTGCTTTTTTGCCTGTTTCTTTGCGTGCCCTCTCATTGCTTTCCCTTGGTTTAATTGCTTTCTCCTTGCTTTTTCCCTCCTTATAGTGTGCTCTCTCCTTGATATCCTCTCCTTTTCACTGCTTTCTCAATGCTGTTCCCCATATATTGAGTGCCTCCTCCTTGCTTTTCCTTCATTCTCACTGCTTTCACTGTGCTTTTTCACCCATTTTGTGTGCCCTCTTCTTGCTTTTCCACCCATATTTTGTGTGCTATCTCTGTGCTTTACCCTCTCTTCACTGCTTTCTCCTTGCTTTTTTCCCCACATTTGTTGTGCCCCCTCCTTGCTTTCCCTCATTCCCACAGTTTTATTTATGCTTTTTCATCCGTATTTTGTGTGCCTTCTCTGCTCGCTACTTTTTCCTTGATTTTCCACCAATGTTTTGAGTGTCTTATGCTTGCTTTTCCCTCATTCTCACAGCTCAGCTTCCACCTTGTGTTTTCACCTGTTTTGTTTGCCCTCTCCTTGCTTTTCCTTGGTTTTCACTGCTTTCTCCTTGCATTTCATCTGTATTTTGTGTGCCCTCTCCTTGCTTTCCCCTGCTTTTCACTACTTTCTCCTTGATTTTTCCCCCATATTTTCGGTGCCCCCTCCTTGCTTTTCTCTTGTTCGCACTGCTTTTTTCCTTCCTTTTTAGAAGCTTTTTGAGTGCCCTCTCCTTCATTTCCCTCATTCTCACTGCTTTAACTTGGTTTCTCATCCGTTTATTTTTGTGCTTCTCCTTGCTCTTCCTTCGTTTTCACAGCTTTCACTTTGCGTTTTCACCTGTTTTTTGTGTGCCCACTGCTTGATTTTCATTTTCACTGCTTTCACTTTGCTTTTTTCCCCATATTTTATGTGCTTTCTCCTTGCTTTTCCCCCCAATTTGTTTGTGCCCCTCCTTGCTTTTCCCTCAGTCTCACTGTTTTCTTTTTGCTTTTTAAGCTGCATTTTGTGTGCTTTCTCTGCTCACTGCTTTCTCCTTGCTTTTCCACTCCTTTTTTGAGTGCCTTCTCATTGTTTTTCACTCATTCTCACTGCTTTCACCTTGTGTCCTCACCCATTTTGTTTGCTCTCTCCTTGCTTTTCCCTAGTTTTCACTGCTTTTTTCTTACTTTTCATCTCTATTTCATCTGCCTTCTCCTTGTTTTCCCTTCATTTTCACTGTTTTCTTCTTGTTTTGTCCCTGTATTTTGAGTGCTTTTCCCTTGTTCACACTTCTTTTTCATTGCTTTTTCAGTGTCTTCTCACTGCTTTCACCTTGCTTTTTCACCAGTTCTTTTTTATGCCCACTCCTTGCTTTCCCTCATTTTCAATGCTTTCCTCTTGGTTTTTTCCCCCATATTTTGTGTGCCTTCTCCTTGCTTTTCCCTCATTTTCACTGCTTTCTTCTTTTTTCCCCATTTTTTGAGTTCCTTCTTCTTGCCTTTTCCTTGGTCTTGCTGCTTTCACCTTGCTTTTCCACCTGTATTTTTTGTGCCTTCTCCTTGCTTTTTCTTATTCTCATTGCTTTCTCCTCCCTTTTTTGAGTGGCTTCTCATTGTTTTCTCCTCCCTTTTTTGAGTGGCTTCTCCTTGCTTTTTCCTCTCTTTTTTGAGTGGCTTCTCCTTGCTTTTCCTTCTTTCTCACTGCCTTTTCGCCTTTGTGTTTATGTGCCCTTTACTTGCTTTCCCTTGTTTTTACTGCTTTCTCCTTGTTTTTTCCCTCCCTATAATGTGCTGTCTCCTTGCTTTTTCCCCTGTATTTTGAGTGCCTTCTCCTTGCTTTTCCTTCATTCTCACTGCTTTCACCTTGCTGTTTCACCCATTTGTGTGACCGCTTCTTGCTTTTCCCCATATCTTGGGTGCTCTCTCCTTGCTTTACCCTCGTTTCACTGCTTTCTCCTTGCTCTTCCTCCAGCATTTTTGTGCCTCTCTATGCTTTTTCCGCAGTCTCACTGTTTTTTTTTGCTTTTTCATCTGCATTGTGGGTGCCTTCTCTGCACACTGCTTTCTCGTTTCTTTTCCACTCCTTTTTTGAGTGCCTTCTCATTAATTTTCCTCGTTCTCACTGCTTTCACCTTGTGCTTTTACCCATTTTGTTTGCTCTCCTTGCTTTTCCCTAATATCACTGCTTTCTTCTTGCTGTTTGTCTGTATTTTGTCTGCTCTCTCCTTGCTTTCCCCTCATTTTCACTGTTTTCTCCTTCTTTTTCCATGTCCTTGCTTTGCTCTTTTTCACACTTTTCCTTTGCTTTCTAACAAGCTTTTTGCGTGCCCTCTCCTTGCTTTCCCTCGTTGTCACTGCTTTCATCTTAGTTTCTCACCCATCTTGTGTGTGTCCTCTCTTCACTTTTCCCAGGTTTTCACTGCTTTCACCTTGCTTTTTCACCCTTGTGTGCCTTCTCTGTGCTTTTCACTCATTTTCACTGGTTTCTCCTTGCTTCTATCTGTGTTTTCTGTGCCTTCTCCTCCCCTTTTTTAGTGGCTTCTTGTTTTTTCTTCATTCTCACTGCTTTCACTTTGCTTTTTCACCTGTTTTTTTGTGTGCCCCCTCCTTGCTTTCCCTTGTTCTCACTGCTTTGAACTTGGTTTCTCATCCGTTTTTTTGTGTGCCCTTTCCTTGCTTTTCCCTCGTTTTCACACCTTTCACTTTGCTTTTTCACCTGTTTTTGTGTCCAATCCTTGCTTTCCCTCATTTTGACTGCTTTCTCCTTGCTTTTTTTCCCTATTTTTGTGTGCCTTATCCTTGTTTTTCCCTCATTTTCAGTGCTTTCTCCTTGCTTTTTGCCCTGTTTTTTGAATTCCTTCTTCTTGCTTTTCCCTTGTTATCACTGCTTTCACCTTGCTTTTTTCCCTATATTTTTGGGCCTTCTCCTTGCTTTTCCCTCATTCTCACTGCTTTGTCCTCCCTTTTTTGAGTGGCTTCTTCCTTGCTTTTCCCTCATTCTCACTGCTTTCTCCTTGCTTTTCCTTCTTTCTCACAGCTTTCACTTTGCTTTTTCACCTTTTTGTGTACCCGCTGCTTGATTTCCCTCATTTTCACTGCTGTCACTTATTTTATGTGCTTTTGCCTTGCTTTTCCCGTTTTTTTGTGCACCCTCTCTTTGCTTTCCCTTGTTTTTACTGTTGTCTCCTTGCTTTTTCTCTCAGTATAGTGTGCTCTCACCTTCCTTTCCCCTCCTTTCGCCTTGCTTTTCCCGTATTTTGAGTGCCTTCTTCTTGCTTTTCCCTCATTCTCACTACTTTCACCATGCTTTTTTCCCACGCTTTGCGTGCCCTCTTCTTGCTTTTTTCCCATATATTTTGTGTGCTCTCTCCTTGCTTTACCCTAGTTTCACTGCTTTCTCCTTGCTTCCCCCTGTATTTTTTGTGTGCCTCCTTCTTGCTTTTTTCCTCAGTCTCACTGTTTCTTTTTGCTTTTTCATTGCATTTTGTGTGCCCTCTCTGCTCGATGCTTTCTCCTTGCTTTTCCACCCCTTTTTTTGAGTGCCTTCTCATTGCTTTTCCCTCATTCTCACTGCTTTCACCTTGTGTTTTCACCCATTTTGTTTGCTCTCTCCTTGCTTTTCCCTAGTGTCACTGCTTTACTCTTGCTTTTCATCTGTATTTTGTCTGCCCTCTCCTGGCTTTCCTCTCGTTTTCACTGCTTTCGCCTGTTTTTTTCCCCTGTATTTTGAGTGCCTTTTCCTTGCTTTTCTCTTTTTTTGCACTGCTTTTTCCTTGCTTTTTAACAAGCTTCGAGTGTCCTCTCCTTCCTTTCTCTCATTCTCACTGCTTTCAACTTGGTTTCGCACCTGTTTATTTTTTTGTGTGCCCTCTCCTTGCTTTTCCCTCGTTTTCACAGCTTTCGCCTTGCTTTTTCCCGCCCCATATTTTGTGTGCTGTCTCCTTGCTTTTCCCTCATTTTCACTGCTTTCTCCTTGCTTTTTCCCCTTGTAATTTGTGTGCCCTCCTCCGTGCTTTACCCTATTCCTACTTTCTCTTTGCTTTTTCACCAATTGTTTGAGAGCCTTCTCCTTGCTTTTCCCTTTTTCTCACTGCTTTCACCTAGTTTTTCACCTGTTTTGTTTGCCCTCTCCTTGCTTTCACCTCGTTTTCACTGTTTTCTCTTTGTTTTTCCTGTATTTTGAGTGCCCCCTACTTACTTTTCTCGGCTGTACTGTTTTTTCCTTCTTTATTTCACAAGCTTTTTGAGAGCCCTCTCCTTGCTTTTACTTGTTCTCGCTGCTTTTACCTTGGTTTCTCACCTGTTTTTTGTATGCCCTCTACTTGCTTTTCCCTCATTTTCGCAGCTTTCACTTTGCTTTTTTCCTCTGTATTTTGTGTGCCTTCTCCTTGCTTTTTCCTCCTCCTCACTTTCTACTTGTTTTTCCCCCATATTTGGTGCACCTTCTCCTTGCTTTTCCTTCGTTCTCACTGCTTTTTCACCAGCTTTTTGTGCTTTCCCTCGTTTTTAGTTTCCCCTTGCTTTTCCCTCTGTATATTGTGCACACACTCCTTGCTTTCTCTTCCTTTTCACTGCTTTCTCCTTGCCTTTCCCCCCTGTATTTTGAGTGCCCGCTCCTTGCTTTTCCCTCATTTT
Source organism: Pleurodeles waltl (assembly GCF_031143425.1). NCBI lineage: Eukaryota > Metazoa > Chordata > Amphibia > Caudata > Salamandridae > Pleurodeles > Pleurodeles waltl. The sequence goes on along the minus strand of NC_090443.1, from coordinate 279,976,416 downwards.
CACTGCTTCTCCTTCCTTTTTCCCTCTTATTTTGTGTGCCTTCTCCACGCTTCACCTTCATTCTTACTTTCTCCTTGCTTTTTCACCAGTTGTTTGAGAGCACTCTCCCTGCTTTTCCCACTGCTTTCACCTTGTTTTCATCTGTTTTGTTTGCTCTCTCCTCGCTTTTTCCTAGTTTTAATTGTTGCCTTGCTTTTCTCCCGTATTTTGTTTGCCCTCTCCTTGCTTTCCCCTTGTGATCACCATTTGCAGATTTCCCCCATATTTTGGGTGCCCCCCTACTTGCTTTTCTCTTGCTCGCACTGTTTTTGCCTTGCTTTTTCACAAGGTTGTTGGGTGCCCTGTCCTTACTTTCCCTCGCTGTCACAGCTTTCACTTTGGTTTCTCACCCATTTTTTGTAAGCCCTCTCCATGCTTTTCCTTCGTTTTCACAGCTTTCACCTTGCTTTCTCACCATTTTTTGCTTTTCCCTTATTCTCACTACTTTTACCTAGCTTTTCACCCCTTTTTGTGTGTGTGCCCTTTTCCTTGTTTTCCCTCATTTTCACTTTCCCTTTGCTTTGTCCTCCATATTTTGTGCCCTGTCTTTGCTTTCCCCTCGTTTTCACTGCTTTACTCCTGCTCTACCCCTCATATTGTGGGTGCCCCATCATTGCTTTTCCCTCATTCGCACTGCTTTTTCACCTGTTTTGAGTGCCCTCTTCTTGCTTTCCCTTGCTCTCACTTTGCTTTTCACACGTTTTTTGTGCCCCCTCTCCTTGGTTTCCCCTTGTTTTCACTTCTTTCTTTCCTCTCATTCTTACTGCTTTCACCTTGCTTTTCCCCCCGTATTTTGAACACCCTCTCCTTGCTTTTCCCTCATTTTAACTGCTTTCTCCTTGCTTTTCCCCGGTATTTTGAACACCCTCTCCTTGCTTTTCTCTCATTGTAACTGCTTTTTCCTTGTTTTTTCAGCTGTTTTTTGTGTACCCTCTACTTGCTTTTCCATAGTTTTCACTGCTTTCTCCTTGCTTTTTCCCCACATTTATTTGATGGAATCACAGGGGGATATTGCTGGGCCTGGCCACAAGCCCGGCCCTGTGGCAAACCCCCACTGCATTTAAAAAAAAACCCATAGAAATTAATAAAAATACAAACATTACAGGGACATAATAGTTAGGAATTAGCATTTAAAAAACCTTAAAAATTCGCTAAAAATACTAAAGAACGTAGGGATGTTATAGTTAGGAACAGAATTTAAGCGCACAAAACCACAGAAATACAGTTCTTATAGTTAGTGTTATTTCAAATAAGTATAACTCGTGTCCTAAGGTAACTAACGCACACTCTTGCCATGCACTTCTAATTACCCCACATATTAAATCATTAATTGCATCTTTTATGACATCATTGATAATATAATTGCAAAATTTGCAGTAACATTGATCTAAAAACTGTGCAGTGCAGGAGCTCGAGTTATATAGTTACCTTATGGCAAGAGTTATAGTTACTTGGAATAACTAACTATAACGGCAGAATTTCTATCATTTTGTGCATTTAATTCTGATCCTAACTAGAATGTTCCTGTAACCTTTGTTTATGTAGTGAATATATACATTTATATATAGATTCACTGAAAAAGTGAAGTTACACTTAGGTGAATATGTCAGTGACATTAACGATTTGAACGACAAGAAATTACCCAGTTATATTTAGGAGATCTAGCTGTAACCTGAGCAGCCGCCATGATCACAGTGAATGTGTGCGGTGGGAATTTGTCCACGGGAGTGGCCATGGCAAACTGACCCTGACACAGCATTCCCTGCCCCCTCCCACTCCCTGCTAGCAGCCTACACCATTCTGTGCATGCCCTTTTTTCTACCAGCAAGACCCTGCTCAAAACTCACCACAGGCAGCCAACCCCACACTGCACATGGACTTTGGTCTTGCAGGTAGACCCTGTTTCAAACTCCCCACAGGCAGCAACTCCCCCCACCTGTTCCCCCTCCCCACTGTGTCAGCCTTTGACCTTGGGCACCAGGGGTTGCTTTGTCACTGAGACCTGTGGCTAAATTCCCAGCAGGCTGCCAACATCGCACTGTCTTTGGCATGTACAGAGTAAGGCGGGCCTTCTGGAACTCCATCAACTTGGGAAAAATCATTTATATTGAGGGGATGGGGCTGTGGAATGCATCTCCAGGGCTAGTTCAATAAAAAAAAAAGGGGGTAGGGATATATACCCCCCCCCAGCCTTAAAAGGCCGTGGAGCCACCTACAAATAAAAAGGGGAGGAGGGTGTGCACCCCCCCCCTCCCACAGCCATACTAGGCACTTGGGGCCACATCCCTCAAGTCTGACCAATTAATAACAGGAGGGGGTTGCGCAGCTCACCTCCCTGAGCCTTTATAGGCCCTGGGACCTCATCCCCAGGGACCATACCTTTTGAATAAAAAAAGGAAAAAAAATTATATTTCATAAAACATATATATGGGGAGGAAGGTCTGGACGGTTTCAGTACGGCACCCCTCTTCAGCCCATTTAGGGCACAGAGAAACCCATCCCCAGGGCCAGTTATATTTAAGCAGAAGGGGAGGCACATGGCCCCCACCCAAAACAATTTTAGTTCCAATTCACTGAGTGGGGGTGTGTGGGGGGCATCATGGCCTCCCTCCTTGAAGCGTTATAGGCCAGTAAAGCCCTTCCCATCACCTAGGGCTGGAATGTGCATTAAAGGTGAGTGAGGCAACGCACCCCACCCCCCTCTTTTTCTAGCCCTGAGAACCCCTTGCCCTAGGGCCATATATATATTTTTTTTTTTAAAGGAGAAGGGTCCCTCCCTCCTAAGCCTTTTGAGGCCCTGGGACCCCATCATGAAATCTTGCAGAAATCAACACCCTTCTTAAGAAGCACACTGCCGACCTGAATCAACTGAGCAACTTCCGACCCATCTCCCTATTGCTCTATCCAGCCAAAGTGATTGAGAAGGTCATCAACAAGCAACTCACACTCCACCTCGAACTTCACCATCAACTAGACAACACTAAATCAGGAATCAGAAACAGCCATAGCACCGAAACAGCACTCATTGAAGCAATTGATGACATTCAAATCATCCTTGACCAAGAAGAAACAGCTAACATTATTCTGCTCGACCTCTCTGCGGCCTTGAACACTGTCTCCCGTAACACATCAGAAGACTCCACAAGACTGGCATACAAGGATCTGTCCTCAAATGAATCTGTTACTTTCTCACAGGAAGAACCCAAAGGGTCAGGCTGCCACCCTTCACATCAGGGACCAAGAAAATGATATACGAAGTCCTACAGGGATTGTTCCTTGAACTTCACCCTTTTCAACATATACAAGACACCGCTGGCCAACATCATCCGATCACAAGACATCACTGTGATCTCCTACGCCGATGACATCCAACTCATTCTCTCCTTGACAGACAAAACAAACACTACCAGAAATAGCTTCACCAACTGCATGAACATGGTAGCAGACTGGATGAGACTAAACTGCCTGCAGCTCAACTCTGACAAGACTTAAGTACTAGCCTTTGACAACAAGATCTTCCCATGAGGCTCTACCTGGGAGTAAAAGCTTGGACCAACACCTACACCCACAGACCATGCAAAAAAAATCTAGGGATCGTCTTGGAGGGGAAGCTCAACATGACTGCTAAAGTCAATGCAGTGCACACTTTCTGCTTCCGTATTCTACACATTCTGCGAAAAATCCTCAGATGGTTGCTTCAAAACACCAAACAGAAAGTCATGCAAGCACTCATCACCTGCAGGCTGGACTACGGCAACACAATCTAAATCAGAATTTCCAAACAACTCCTACACAGACTCCAGAGCATCCATAACACTGCTGCAAGACTCACATTTGACCTTCCATGCCACACCAAAATCACACTGAATCGCAGGAAGCTACACTGGCTCCCCATTCACAAGCACAGCCAATTCATACTCCTCATGCACACAAATCCCTACACAACACAGGACCAGAATATCTGAACAGCTTCATACACTTTCACCAACCCACTAGATACCTACGCTCTGCCTCACTCACATTCCCTGATCCACAAAATCAAAACTGGAGGTCTCTCTTTCTATTACATTGTACCCTAGACATAGAAGGACCCTTCCCTCTACACAACTGAGCCTCCTCCTCACTTCTTGAGATACGCAAGAGGCTGAAGACTTGGCTTTTCATATAAGCACCTTGGAAACCATAAAACTACAAACATGCCTAAGTGCCTGGATACCCTCTTGGGTGATTAGTCCACTATATTAATTTATATAACACAACATCATAAAAACCAGGGCCAGGGCCAGCATCAACTAAAGGTGGGTGCCCCAATGCCCACCTGGGTCACCCACCCAGCAAATGCAGGGCCCCCATCACCCCAGCTGCTCCCTGCATGCTGCGGGAGCTGACACTGCTCCCGCTCGGAGGGAGCAGCTATTTATGAAAACAGCAGTTATACTTATCCTGCCGTAGGCCACGAGTTAGTTTCTTAACATAAGTATAACTGCTGACTTTCTGTAGTTTAGTAAAACGTGAACAAACATTACCCAGAAGTTATAGTTAGGATCGTGTTTCCATAGGAAATGCCTTTTTAGGGTTGAGCCTGCATCACATACACAACGCTTTAGTAGTTAGAAAAGGGTTCGGAGCCCCGTCCATGTCACGTCAGTGTCTTTCATTGGCTCGTGGGCTTGCCTGTTAAAATCTGCTTGCTTTCATTAGTGGAAGGCATGCATACATCATGCCTTTCCCAGTGGTTAGCTCTCCTCGAGAGCAGAGAACAACTACTGAAAAAATGCGAGGCTTGCTGTTTTCCGTCCGGTTTGTGGACTACTTTTTATCTTTTTTCTCAGCGCGATCTTGCTTGGCAGAAGTCGAGCGCTTTTCATGACATCGACCCTGTTGCACATTTAATTGCACTTTTGGCGGCTACGTAGATAACTACACTTTTGCCGATAGGTTTCACTACAATTGAACTGTAGCAGCGCAATCGCGCTCTTTTTTTCATTTTTTAATGGGGTAATCAACCAGGGAATCGGATTGCAGGTCTAGGATTCAGACAAGAACTCGTGTGCATAGTACCAGAATGACAAATAAGAGTGTTGTATGTATATGAACAGTTATCATTTGTGTGTCATGCCACGCGTCATGTTACTATTTGAATTATGTTGTTATTCTTGTGTTTAGCTTATCTAATGTGATCCATACGATTCAGCATGATCATGTTGTTATACTCGCACGCACTATGTTATTTTTTTTTAAGTGTTCTGAGTTCTGCTGGGTCTGTATGTGCTTCGGTTTAGTCAGTTTCCCCTGGCTGCCCAAGGTGCAAGGAATGTTGGTTGTGGGCTCTTGTTCTTTGCAAATCTCAACAAATAAATAGTTTTCAAATATACAAGAAGACTACGACCCGGATGTTCCAGGCTTGTATCGTTTACACAACAATTTGGCGATGAGTGATTTTCATAGTTTTTGGATATTTTACCTGGAGCCTGCAATTAATAGAACTGCTGTGCCATGCTTGCTGGTAGAAGATGCTTGTGAAGTACTCTTGTGTGTCAGTTATCTGGCCAACGACTGCTTCCTGGGTTTAATTAACCAGTATCAATAACATCATTGTTGTAGTTTTGTAAACTACGTTTTCTTGGCTTTTAAGACTCCATGCGCTTTGCCACTGCTAACTAGTTCTAAAGTGCTTGTCCTGACTCCTTAAAATATGGTACAGCTGGCCTATACCTAATTGGCACATTTAATTTTCTTACACGCCCATAATGAAGTGGTACAACATGTACCGAGGGCATGTAAATTAAATCCTACTAGCAGGCCTGCAGAACTCACTGTGCCACTCACTGTAGTAGTCCTCTAAAAATGTCTCCTGCCTACCACAGGAGCCTGTAGTGCAGTTTGAACTTCCACTTCAACCTGGCAGCCCCAAACCTTAGTTTTTATGGGGCGAGCGCAAAGCACTCCGTCCCATGTTGTAATCTCTCTTTGAACTTCAAACCACTCCCATGTCACGTCAGTCTCTTTCATTGGTTCGTGGGGTTGCATTTTTAAATCTGTTTGCTTTCATTAGTGAAAGGCATGCATAAGCCATGCCTTTTCCGGTGTTTAGCCCTTGTTGAGCGCAGCGACCAAGTATTGAAAACATACGAGGCTCCACATTTTCTGTCCGGTTTCTGGCTACTTTTTCTCTTTTTTCGCAGCGCGATCTCCCTTGGCAGAAGTTGAGCGCTTTGCATGACATCGACCCGGTTACATAGTTAATTGCACTTTTTCCGGTTACGTAGATAATTACACTTTTGCCAGTTACATGGATAATTGCACTTTTGCCGATAGGTTTCACTATGAGTAAACTTTTATTTACCTTTGTGTGTCTGCTTTGCACAAACGGTGGCCATCAGCTCGCTTATGTGAAACTTTTACTTTTCAGTTTATATGGCAAGAAAAGTCCAGTTAGTTATGTGAAACTGTTTTATTTTCATTTTCAATTTATGTGGCAAGAAAAGTCCAGTTAGGAGTTTACAATGCTAATTGCTAGAGCTCAAGCAAACGTGAGACACACTGAAACTGCTTGTTTGTATTGCTAGTAACTTGGCACAGTTTACCGAATCTCCACAAAACTTTCCAGAACAGTGCTACTTTTTGACTAGTTTACAAATGGAAAGTTTCAATGTGATCCATCAAGCGAAGTCAGAGAAAAAAGGGGGTCCCAAAATGAGTTTTCCCCATTCATTTTTCCATAGTACCTTTAAACGCAGCTACAGCCCAAATATCCGAACGGACACTCCAAATATGGCACATAGTTATGTCTTTGTCCAGAAAGAGTTAATTATGTTTTGGTGTAAATCTGTTTAATCAGAGCTCCACTGGAGATATACTGCTGTTTTTTTTTTTTTTTTACCCGTGACGGTTTGAAATTTCCCTCCTAGTTTTTCACAAAGACTGATTTAACATTACACCCGCCTTTTCCCAAAAAAGGCTACATACACCTCAGTGGCTAACTAGTGTGTGTTTAGGACACTGCTTAATGAGCTCAGTGATTTAAACTTTGTTTCAAAAGTGTATGCACCACTTGTTTTTGGCCTCGAAAAAAACATATATTTCAGTGCTCGACAAGCAGTATTTCAGTGGTTTCTAATCTGTCCCTTACCTGGAAAGTAGACTTACAAGTTTGGAAGCGTGGGTTCTGCCTGTCTGTACACAAGGAGATTCTGAATAGAGGAGAACCTCCCTCCTTGTTTCCACCGGGGCTTGGGCCTAAGGTAACTTGGTCCTTATGTACGTTTCTATTGGTTGTTGTATATGTTGTTGTGGTTGGTATTTCTATTGGCTTAAGGGCTAAAGTTTATGTTCTGATTGGTACTAGGGGTGGGGTTGTTATTGGACAATGTTTTTAGGCCTTCTGTAGTGACTGGCTGTCAGGGCTAGGGTTGTACTTGGTACTAGGGCTAGGGTTCTTATTGGTCTAAAGTTTTTAGGGTTCCTGTTGTGATAGGCTGTCAGGACTAGGTATGTGAGTGGTTTATAGGGCCAGGTTTTCCACTGGCTCTTGAGTTTAGGATTAGGAATTTGATTGGTTAGGGTCAGGGCTGGGTTTCCTTTGGCCAACAGGGCTATTTAAACCTAGGGCTCAGGGCGTCTCAGCCTGGGTGTCGCGGCTGAGGGTGGAGAGGACAAGGGTAGTTGCCTGTTTGGGCCTTTTCTGGGCTGGTTGGGAGTAGGGCCAGAGATGCTGGCCAATTTTCCATCTTTCAGAACAGACTTTAGTCCTTCCACATCCTCCAACATCCAAACCCAAAATAAGAAAAGGCATCCAACTCATGCACCACAAACAAACTACATACAGATTTCAATGTCTCAACAACATCCACAAAACCCCACATACAACACTTATACATATATCCACAACAACTACATTATGACACCTTTATTCTCACAAGCGCAACTCTGTCCGTTACCACTAACACATCCACAAATCGCCCACACTACACAAAGCCACATTATGCATAACTTTCATCCATCCAGACACAAACTGCCTGTTCATACAACACTCCAGCACTAGCCTCTATTTGCTCCTACCAGACCCCTTTTTATCATAACAAAACCTATACTCAGCCTTCCATCACACCATTCACCAACATCCTCCTAATCTTGTTACCAATTACACACAACCATACAACTCTTACACTCTACTCCACCACATATTTCCTCTTCCTGTGATCAAATCCAACACACTCTTAACTCTTGTCCACCCCCTTACACATATCATATACTCTTCTCCAAAATACTTCACCAACCCCCTAGACTATTCAAACAGCACTTACCAGCAGTAATTCACATGCAAATCCTTCACAGGAAACCACTACATCATTATTGCCTCTCAGTACTCGACAAAAAACAAAAAAAACACCCACGTCAGCACATCAAAATAACACAAACTTTCATAACTTCTGTCACACCCACTCTAACCCTCATGACTATACAAACACAAATCCTGGCCAATCTTTACTCCAAAATTCTCACTCTTCCCAAACATCTACCACATATACTCCAACACGGCAACATTAATTTACCCGCCTCTCATCCACTGCATACTTTAGAGCATTAGATTATGATGCACATGCTCCTCCACCAACCCTAATCCCTAACCCATACTCCTTCCACCCTAAACACTCTTAACAGCTTGGCATCCCCCTGTCTATTACACAACAATGCCCCTCTACAAAAATAACTAAACTCATGATGTCACTCTCAGCCACCAAGCCCGCCACCAACACACACAGACCCAACAAAATGTCTCCTAAGCCTGCTGGATGAGGATCAGATTATAGAAAAACAACAGTATTGTGACCATCATACAGTTATCACAACTAATACCACACCTGCTACAAGCTCAAAATATAGTGCTCACCCTTGTCCAAAACTAAATGACACCACCATCAAAACACATTTTCTAAACTGCCTGCTCATAAATGCTCCATCACTCTCCACAAACAAGCACCACATCTATGACACAACCTGACTTACTATTCATAACAGAATCATGGTTGGAAGAGGACATGTGTGCCCCCCCCCCCTCCCAGTGTTGTATGAAGCCATTCCTTCAGGCTATCACACCATCACACAAAACAGTATGGGCAAAAGAGGAGGTGGACTAGCTATTATATTCAAACATACAAGGTTGTGAGGCCCTCATCACCACATGTAATCCAACACCAACTTCCTTCTGTAACTTTTTCCTCCTTTACAGACCTCCGTCTAACAATTCAACATTCCCAGACACATTTCAAGACAGTTTCAAACCTTATAACGTTATATTCCAACCTCTGCATTCTTTGGGACCTAAATATTTGGTTTGACAAACCCAATATGCCACATTCAAAAACTATCACCGCTGGCCTTGTTACATTGAACCGGCATCAAATTATACACAATCCGACACACATTGCTGGACACATCCTAGATATCATTTTTGCAAACCCAGAACTCGTTACCGTTCAAGGCATCACGCCAGTCACAAAGGTCAGACCACCATTTCTTACCTTTCCAAAATAAAACACCACAAATCAACACACCCAAGACCACCTTACAAACATCCATCTGTCGACCATGGAACAAACTTAATTTTAAAGACTTAGAAATATAACTAACAGACAACAGAGACCTAGACACAACAGATTATGTTCCAAAATGTTATGAGCGGCTATGGGAAGCTTTCGATATCCAAATACCACTCAAAAAATTACATAGGACAAAAAAACACCTTGGAGAAATACAGAACTAAAAAAAGATCCAATAAATCAGAAGGCTGCAACGAACCTGGCTCAAAACAATTACCATTCAAGATAAACTTCACCTACACACACTTAACAGAATATACAAATCATCAATCAAAAAAGCTAAAAAAGGTACCACTCAGACAGAATCCTAAATCCTAAATCTGCAAATAAAGAATTGTATAAAATTCTCAATGAATTTAAAAAACCTAAATGCATGGAAGAACTCATCCCATTACTCAAGAATTCACAGACAAATTTGCAAAGCATTACTCGACTAAGGCAGACACATTGGTCTCCTATTTAAAACAAAGGAAAACAACCAACACCAACCCATTCCCTAAAATCCCCTCCAAGAGTAAGCCAATCCAGCTTTTGAACTCCTTCAAACAAATATCACAAAGAGAATTTATGGATCTGGTCAAAGCAAGCAGGCCTTCAGGCAGCCCTTCTGACCCTTGTCCAGCATACATCTCCAAGAACATTCTTTTATCTGCTTCTGCTGCCACATCAGTAAGAAGACTCATCAATACTTCTCTAACTATAGGAACCTTTCCTGAAGACCTTAAAAAGGCATACAATAGCTCGCTATTAAAGAAAACAAACTTGGACCCACAGGACTCCAACAACTACAGACCGATTACAAAAGGACCTTTCCTGGCCAAAGCGATAGAATAAGCAGCATTCACACAGATGTCACAATTCATTGAAGATAACTCCATACTTTCAGACTCCCAAACCAGATTCTGCCCAGGCAGAGGCACTGAATTTGCACTCATCGCCATCTTGGATGATCTTCAAAACACAGTGGCAATGGAGTTGCTGCACTACTTCTCTTGCATTTCTCTGCTGCCTTTGGCACTGTTGACCGTGACACCCTAATACTAAGACTCCACGAAGACCCCATAGACGGAACTGCTCTCAACTGGATCACTTCCTACCTTCAAAAACAAAACAAATGTAATCTATTCTTCCACTTTCTCGTCCAAATCCTACTTCACAAAAGCAGGGGTCCCCTCGAGGATTATCTCACCTATGCTTTCAACATTTACATGATGTGATTACTGGCATTGATCAATGAATTTCAACTCACATGCTACAGCTATGCAGATGACACACAAATACTGCTCAAATTGGAATGCCTCAAAGACATTGGAAACTCATAATTCTTCAGTTGACTCAGAGTCTTTGATCAGTCAATTATTTGGAGCCATCTCAAACTGAATGCCTCCAAAACTGAAATACTCACACGTGGAAAATGGAAAAATTATGACCCACTGTGTGCCTGGCCTGACAATCTGGGACTGTCTCCTCAAGTATCTAAGGAAGTTAAAAACCTTGGAATTACCACAGACTCCAAGTTAACAATGAATGGCCAAGTGGACAAATTAGCATGATCAAGATTCATCACCTTGGAAAATCTGTGACGCATCTTCCCCCACCTCGGATTTCCACACAAGGTCCAGGCTACTATCTCTCTTGTTCTATCTAAACTAGATTTCACCAATGGCCTCTACCATGGATCATCTCTAACTACTATGAAAACACTACAACACATTTATAACTTGGCTGCCAGACTACTACTACATGTAAAGCCACAAGCCCACATCTCCCCTGCCTTAAGGGCACTACAATGGTTACCGGTTGCCAGAAGATCCACCTTCAAGCTGCTTTGTATCATCCACAAGGCAATACATGGAACAGGACCGCTTTTCATCAGGAATACAATCACCAAATACATTCAACAAAGAAACCTCTGCTCAAGATTAGCAACCAGCCTCAAAACACCACTTTACAAGAAAAAGACTATAGTTGGTACTTCCTTCTCTGTTCAAGCAGTCAAACTATAGAATTCATTACCCCCAAATATAAGATCCACGGATAACTATCTTGTCTTCAGAAGACTACTCAAGTAGTGGCTCTTTCCTTCATAACCACCATATCCAAACAGCAATAGACTGCATACTCTTTGTTGGTAAACAGTTAAATGAATATACATATCTATATATTTATTTCTTTAAGAAATATGTATAATTACTATTTCCTAATAAAATATATACATACTCTTTAAGCTTGTTTAACAAATGTATATTTACTCACAGTTAAATGGACGTATGTGTGTGTATATACATACATACATATGTGTATATTATTCTATGCTTAACATGATCATAGGTCATTGTAAAGTTCCTAGATAGGTTGTTAGATTAGATACTTATGAATCCTTGCTTTCATTTTATCTACCACAATGAGCAACATGTTATCTTAACTATTGTATCAGCAAGCATTTCACTATTGAGAATTGAGGGAAAGATAAAATAATGTTAGAAAAATACACAAATTAAATTAACCTCAAATATTTCAAAGTTTAAAAAACACAACTTTAAATGTCAACATATATCTAATATTATATTCCTTTCACATATATTCCCTTACTATGTATTTCCGTATCTATTTATTACTTTAGTCCTACTGTACAAGAGGGAAAAAATACTCTTTCATAAGGTTTACAGTCTCCCCATCACCCTATACCTCTATCAGTCTGTCTTCCATCCCCACTCTACTACTATGATGTCCAAAATAACCCTGCCTAAGCTCTTCCCTCCTCTACCACTGCTGCCTCACCCGAACCTCAATTTGCTAGCATGATCTCGCAAACAATCCTAGCAAATTCTCCCTCATTTGTCTCACCTTTGACTCATCCAAAAACTCTACTACTGTGATCTCTCTAACCCCTTTCTAGACTCTTTCCTCCTCCATCTCTCCTTTACTGATCCAAAGCCTCATCCTATTACTATAAACTCTGAATTAACACTTCTGTATTCTTCCCTCCTCTATCCCTCCATTTTTCTATTCAAACCTACTAACAAACTCACATATATTCTGCTCAAATCAACCCATACTAAAACTGTACTCATATTTCTCTATACTAATCCACCAGTAATCCTATTGAGTTTCAGCGTAGCGTGCTACTTGCCGAAAAGCGCTTTGCGTCTCGTCAGGGTTCGCAAGTGCTATAAAAATACAATCACAATATTTATAATAGAAGATGGCAGAAGCCCTGGGATAACCTTTTGATACACATCACTGTGGCTGACATCCAGGTTTTAACCTCTAGTCTCTCCCATGGCCTGTGTTGTGGGGCTATCAGACTTGGAGTCACCCCCGCTGGGAGAAACTGCTTTCTGCAGGAACGGCAGAAGAGAGAGTACTTCAAAAGGAAGCAGACTCCTAACATAAACTTTAAAGACTCAGATTTTAAGTCACATTTGGTGTCTGAAAATGGTCTATAAGAAGAGAAGCTAGAGCCCCCCAAAATTGTAAACTGTCAAGCAGCCAGTCAGGCTGTGCGAGGAAGAGAACCTTTGCATGACTTCTGCCTGTGACCATTATTGGGGGCCAAAGTCTATTAGTCGCCCAGCTGAGTAGACATCATCCAGGGAATCCAAGACCACCTACCCAATAAGCAGTGGTTCCCAAACTTTTTTGGCCAATGGCTCCCTTGACCTATTGGCCGTGGCTCCCCATTATGTTACTTTTTTTTGGTTTGTGGGTGGGTGGGGGAGGTGGGAGGATGTAAGCCCGGCCCCTGGAGTACTTCAATTTTTCTCTCTGAGAATAATTGGGATGAGGCTGATTAAGTCATCATAATCATAGATATAACAAAATAAAAATGTAACAGTTGTTTAATAAAAATAACTTTAATTGGTAAAGTCAGAAACAACACTTCTGCACTTGGGTATACAAGTGGATTTTTTTTTTTTTTTTTTAACAATAGCCCCAAGCTAGGCCTAAGATTAGTGGCTAACATGGTAGAGGAATTTTCTGAGGTGAGAAAAGCAGATTGTTAGCCACACCGATGTGCAAAAAAACACAGCCAGTAATGTGCACGCAGGAACGGGCTTGCTCAATGAAAAACATACAGATGCTTACACAGAACCAGTGGGCAACACTGTATATTTTATCTATGTAAGCAGTTTCCCCCTCAAACAGGAGGTAGCCCACATGTTGAGCATTGGAATAACCGAGGACATTAGGTAATAAATAACCATGTTTTGTATATCTAACCATGTTATCTATATCCTACAGAAATAAATCAAGTGGTTTTATGTGAAAATTATTCAATCACATTCCAATAGGTGGCGCCACAGCCTGTGAAATACTATGTGACTAGTGCCCTCGATGAAAATCCCAAATTAGACCTTTGGAATCTGTTTGTTACTGGAGCTCGTTAAACAGCCACATAATTAAAACATACAGAGGTATGAACAAAAAGACGAATTATATCAATTTACAGTTTTGAAACTTGATTTCCTATTCAGTCATAAGATTATCACCATCATCACATAATTGTTTATTAAGTGTATCTGTTCACGGCACCCATCTCGCTAGCTCTGATTACACACTGGGGTGCCCTTGCACACAGTTTAGGAACCACTGCGCTAGAGCCTGGAGCATCAGTGACTGTCTGCTTGCCAAGACCAGTGTGCCCTGTGAATGAGGGGAGAGTACTGGATGGAGCGAGATCCAGTGAGGCACTCTGACGACTGGATCCCTTTAGTAAGGTGTGAGGAGACAGCTCCTGCACCAATCAGGTCAACGCTCGTGTGCAGGTTAAAATTTGGTGGGCCTGTATGTCAGGTGGGGCTGAAGTGAAGATTGCTGTTGTGCTTAGGCGTTGCAGAAAGTCTCTCGTTATGGTTTGGCAAAAGGCAAAAATTCCAGACGGTGTGCTGGTCACCTTATGGATATTTGGTGCTACACCTAGGAACACTAGACAGCAGGAGTATGAAGAGCATGTGTCTCGAAAGAGGCACAGGCTACAAACATATAAACACATTATATAGATTACCTACTAACAGTCGCCAATAGGTAGTTCTAGTTAGGACCTAGTTTCCATTGAAAAAACGTTTTTTGACTAGGCTATCACTTTGATGGCATTTGACAAATCTTCATGAAATTTTCCACAAAAGGTGCACCTAAGGGTCTTGTGGTGCACAGAAAGTTTTGGGGTGACCGTAAAGTGGGGTTCAAGGAGGGGTTTAAAAAGAAAAAAAGAAGAAAAAAAAAGTGTTTTCCGATTTTAATTCCCATAGGGATTTTTAAAACTACTTCAGTCTAAAACACTGGACGGAATTACACCAAATTTGGCAGAAAGGTAGCTTTTGGTCCGGAGATCACCCTATATTTATTTGGTGTAAATCTCTTCCATAGTTCGAGATATTCAAGGAAATCCCCAAATGTGCATATCTAGGCAGAGCCTAAGCACAGATCTCATGGTGAGATCTGATTAGCTGTCAGCACTTCAACTAGGACGTGCTGGCAGCCATCTTGGGACCAATATACATATCACCCCAGTGAAAATCATTGTAGTGAATGGAAGTTTTAGAGGATCATATAAAAGGAAACCATATAAAGGATCATAACTCATTTTGGTTGCAATATAAATCATTTGTTGATGGTACCATACTGATTTTAGGAATTGTGGTGTGTTCTACGGTGATTTTACCCTGTTGGGATTTCATGAATCATGTTTGAGAGAAAACTATTTTCTCAGGATTCTTCCATACAGGTTATGGAAGGTGCTCCAGAAGCTAAATTGAGAGCATATTTCCTGTAAATTCACACTATCTTTCTCAGTCATTTGAGTTTGAAATTCTCAGTAATACATGTACTTTCAACAGGAGCAGTCTATCAGTTGACGATTCCATTATGTTCTACCGCAGCCTCCCATAGTGTTCTAAAGAATAGCTACATCGCTACTGGTCTTACTTAAGACAAAAGTGTGGCACACCTGAAGCCATCTTGATTGAATCAAACTGGTAAAACTTAAAATATTTCATGTAGAAAAGAACAACATGAAGTCATTTCAAATTAAGGTTTGTGCTGTAGAAAGAAATATTAGGGCATGTTTTAAGCGAGTTCTCAAATATCTTCCTCTTCTATTTCATTTAAACAATTTGACATGCAGACTGAAACATGCACTTTCAACAACTGCAGCAGATTGCCAGTTAACTTCCTTGTGATCATCAGCTTCTCTACAGAGTTCTATTGTGCAACTTGAGTGCTAACATTCTGAATTCATGCCAGAAGTGTGTCACATCTGACCGCCATTTTGATGGATTCGAAATGGAAAATTTAAAGCATTTTCTACTGAGTATAATGTAGTATTGAGAAAATCCAGGAGCTTCATAACAAGTCACCCAAGATTGCAGCCTGAAAAAAACAGAGCCGAGCTGTAGCACAAATAACACCCAAATGTAGCACAAGTACAGCCTAATGACAGAAGTGTGCAAACTTTTTCCAGTTTTATATAGCACAAACTTGACCCAAAGGTATTGAAGTGCTTTACGCGAGCCCCTTAAGTGTAACAAATATCAAGTGATCATCTGGATAAAAAAAAACAAAGATAAGAAATAATTTAAACGTGCTTTGTTGCCAATTGAGAACTCATAAAATATGTCCTCATTTTATTTTTCTATAGCACTAACCATAATTTCTATTAGAATAATACCCTCTCACTTTTATAATTTTTAAAAGAAATGCTGTAGGTATTACAGGTATCAAGAAGATGCCAGGTGTGCCACACTTTAGTAATAACTTTAAAATGTTAGCAATTTAGTTGTTCATTAGAATACTGTGGGGAGGCAGGTATCAGGGGCACAGACTTGGATAACTGAGGAGGGTGTAGAGGCAACACGTTGACCACACTGGGTAGGTGGGAGGAGCAGTGGCAGCACAACAGACCATGGAGGACGGGGGGGTGGAGAAGGGCATCAGGGGCAACAAACTAACCATGCAGGGCAGGCAAGAGAGGCTGTGGCAATATAACAGACCATTGAGGGCAGAAGGAAGAGACTGTACAGCTATACATGCCAACAGACCCAAATTAGGCAGGAGACTCCCAATGCTTTTAAGCCCAAAAGGGCTTTATTTTATCTGCCTCCTGTCTAAAATATATATTTTTTCCAATGTGAGTCGATGGGGAAAATCAATTCCCCAGATTCTTTTTTCTTCAAAATCTCCCTTTTACAAAGATCATGCTGGCAAGTATTGTACATTGGATCACCGAGGACAGGAGTAATGGGGTAGGGACATGGAGTCAGATAACATGGGGCAGGAGGGAGATGGGCAGGGGCACCAAACTGACCTTGCAGGGCTAGCGTCTTGGGTTGCAACAGCACAATACATCACACAAGGCAACAGCACTGCAGCACAAAGGAGCAAGGAAAGCAATAGGAAGGGGACAGGGCCATGCTCAGAGAGCAGGGGGGGGGGGCTGGGCAGACCTTCCACCCTAGCCCCTGAAAGCAGATCCCCCCACCCAGGCCTAAGGCTGTCACCTCCTGAGGTCAAATACAGATTTCAGCCCGAGACCCCATTCCCCCATGGCCGGCCACAGGTACCTGGATGCTCAGGGAACCCTGTATATATTTATGGGGACTGTGACGGAAGCCTCACGCCATCGCAATCCCACTCCGCCGTCCCATCTCCTGCGACAGCCAGCACTGCTCCTCTACGTAGGAAACTTAATTTAAATAGCAGCTGCCTGCGTTCGGGAGCAATGTTTTCATCTCTTTCCCTGCCTGTATGTTAGCGGGCAGGGACAGAGATGAAAACTCCGCTTTCAGCAAGCAGATGCATTTGTAAAGCTCCCGCTTGCTGAAAGCAGAGTGTTTGCTTTTGCTTGGTTGGAGCTGTCAGCTCTACCTAAGCAAAAGCAAACAGCTACCTCCTGGGGGTGGGCACCTGAGAAGGTAGCAGGAGCCTGCCCTGGGGTCTCCTCCATCTTTTCAATTTGATCCCTGGGAGGTGGTGATCCCTGGGGCAGCACAAACGCCCTCCTTTAATATTATTGTAGCCCTGGGGAGGTGGCAGGCCCCGGAGACTATTTTTAAAAATATTGTCCTGGGGAGGTGGTGTTCCTCTGGGCTCTGGGTGGGCAGCCCCCATGTATAATAACAGCTAGCCCAGGGAGGTAGTGGTCCCTAGGGCCCTGGGTGAGGGGGGGTGGGGTCTGCAGGACCCCCTCCATTACTTTCCTATTATCTTGCCCCGGGAAGGTAGTGGTCTCTGGGGGTCACGTGGAACCCTACATACTATTAAGAGATAGCCCCAGGAAGCTGGCGGTCATCGGGGATCCGCAGTACCCCCCTACCACTATTTCTTATAATCTCTTGCCGTGGGGAGGAGGTGGAAGCCCCCCCCCCCCCCCCCCCACATACTTAATAAACAAGGTGGTGGTCCCTGGGGATTCTTTTTTTTTTTTTTATAAACAAATTTGATTGTTTTCAGAGAATTATGGCAACAACCTCTTAGCACAGGTACAACCGAACAGTTCATTGTTATACATTTGCTGTGTACATGTTTTTCTTTTTCCTCTCGGGGGAGGGCATATGTATTTCATTGATCTTGCTCGGTGGGGAGGAGGACGGTCCGGTCTAGTCTATGACAGTGTTCCGAGCCAGGGGCCCCATATCTTTTCATATTTCCGGGGGCATCCTCTTGATTCATATATATTTGTTTCTCTTGGATTGCGCACCAGTCTGCTCAGTTTCTCCATTTCTGCGAGGGATGGGCCGGCAGGCAAGGTCCATGCCGCGGCTATGTCTCTTTTGGCCACCAACAAGGCTGTCCCAATGAATGCTCAGTTGGACCGTGATCTCAGTCCCCCCTCCATAATCCCCAGTAGTACCATAGTGGCGGAGAGTTGGAGTTTCGTCCCTATTGTCTTATTTAATTTGTTTAACACTTTTCCCCAGTAGATCTGCAGAGTCGGACAAGACCAGACCATATGAAAGAAGTCTGCGCGCTCCATGTCGCAGCGGGGGCAGCGGCTTTTCGCCCATATTCCCGCCCAAGAAAGCCTGTTTGGCGCCAAGTATGCTTTGTGTAGGTAGTAGAATTGTACGGTGCGTAATTTTGCTGATATGGCTAGGGTTTTGGGGGCTTCTAGTGCTTCTGCCCATTCCGAGTCTTCCAAAGCCCCGGTCCAAGTCTCCCACCCCGTCCTCATCAAATTCGCATCTCCTGGCGTGTTGTTAATCAGTATTCTATAAAGTTGTGAAACCCCTTTCCCTCCCATGTTTCCCATTAGTGTTTTGGCTTCGAGGGGGCTAAACTCCGGTAGTGGATTCTTGGGGAGTTGTGTTCCTATGGCATGTCTGAGTTTAAGGTATTTTAAAAAATTGTGTTCGGGATAGTTGGAACTCTGTTGGAAGTTCCTGAAAGGATTTTAGCGTTTCTCCCTTCCATAGGTCTCCCACCAATGAGATCCCCAATATATCCCACTCTGCAAATCCCTCCAGTGTGGCGGTGGTACTCATCCATTTCCCTCTCCACAGCGGGGTCTGCAGGGTGATTACTGCGTTCCATTGGGTGTGTCTCAGCGCAGCCCGCCATGCCAGGAGGGCGGCTCTAGTTGTCTTGCCCATACAATGGGGAAGAGGTGTACCGTACAACGCATCTAGGATGCGTGGGAAGCCTAGAGTGTTCAGTTCCATTTGGTATGCTGGGTCTGACCACCCTCCGTTAAACTAGTCATGCACTGTTAGAATCTGTGTCGCCAAGTAGTATAAGTATGGGTCAGACATCCCCAGGCCTCCCTCATGTGTTCCCCTCTTACAGTATTTTACCGCTACCCGGTGTCTGTTCCCGCCCCAGAGGAATTGTAGTGTCGCTGTTTCTAGGGTTCGAAACCATGAACGCGGGATGGGGAGGGGGAAGTTCTGAAAGGCATATGTTAATCTGGGTAGGATCATTATTTTATATAAGGCTGCCAGCCCCATTATGTACAGTGGTAGTGTCTGCCATTTTTGTAGGTCTGTCTTGACTCATGTTAGCAGCAAATCTACGTTCTTTGCCCAGGTCAGTTCCGGCAGGAGGGTCACACAGACGCCCCGATATTTAAAGCTCAGTCTGCAAAGGGGTATTGTGTCCTGCCAGTCGAAGCAGTCTTGGGTGTTTACTAAAGGGGCCAGAACCGATTTGGCCGGATTCATCTTCAGGCCTGAGGCCGTTGCAAAGCTCTTAAGGAGTTGGAGACTACGTGGGCCAGACGTGCTTGGGGTGCCCATATAAAGTAATACATCGTCTGCGTATAGGGCTATTTTATCTTCTGTAGTGTGTTTCCATTTCCAGCCGCAGTATTCCGGATCTGTTCGGAACATCTGGGCCAGGGGTTCTATTGTTAGGGCGAAGAGAAGGGGGGACAGCGGACACCCCTGTCTTGTTCCCCTTCTGATTTCAAAGAGTGATGACAGGGTTCCGTTAATTTGTACCCGGGCCGAGGGGTCTGCATACAACACTCTGGTTAGTTGACAGAACCTCGTTCCAATCCCGCCCTCTGCAGTACCATGAATAGGAAGTTCCAGTCTACGGAGTCAAAAGCCTTCTCAAAGTCAATAAAGAGCAGCGCTAGGTCTCTGGGTAGTTTGTCTCTCCCATCGAGGGCCATGTGAAGGCGGCGGAAATAGTGACGGGTGCTGCGGGCTATCATAAATCCACATTGATCTGCGTGGATCAGTTGTGGTAATACTCTTTTGAGATGCGCTGCGAGTATGTTGGCTAGAATCTTGACCTCGCAGTTGATCAATGAGATCGGTCTATAGTCTGCACAGTGCGGTGATGGAGGATTAGATTTGGGAATCAGTACTATGGTGGCTTCATCCAGTCCTCTCGGGACGCGCCCCCTGTTGTTCTACTTCTGTGAAAAGGGCCATCAGATGCGGCATTAGCTCCTTCCTATATTTCTTGTAGTATTCTGCCGGGAAGCCATCAGGGCCAGGGGTTTTCCCAGCTCTCAGTCCCGAGATGGCATTGTTTATCTCTTCTTTCAAAGGCTCGTCTAAAATCTGCGTCTCCGGAGGAGGCAGGCGGGGCAGGGGGATTGTGTATAGTAGTCTATGGCCGTGGGCTGGGTCGACGGAGTCTGAGGCCTTATATAGTGTTTTGTAATAGCGGGCAAAGGCCTCTGCTATATCTTGGTGTTTCTCGACCTTGCCCTGTTCTCCGTCCCATATTTCGGAAATAATGGCTGAGGCTCTGTGGTGGGAGATCAGCCAGTGTAGTAACTTCCCTGTTTTGTCCCCCAATCCATATATTCTTGCTGTGCTTGCTCGCCAGAAAGCTTTTGCTGCTTCTAGGGACAGATCTCTCATTTCCTCTCGTATCAGGGACAGCCGTCTTGCCCCCCTCTCGTTGGGGTTCCCTTATTGTGCTAGTTCTAGCTCTGCTGCCTGTTTCTCTAGTGATTCAATATTTTGAGTTTTTTTACGTTCTAGCTTTCTTACCAGGCCTCTGGCTGACCCTCTCAGGACAGCCTTGCCCGCAGCCCACAAGATGCCAGGCGAGGACACCGATCCCTCGTTCAGGCCAAAATAATCATTTTGTGCCTTTTGTAGCTGTTCTACAAATTCTTCATCTTGTAGGTACCAAGCATTTAACCTCCACATGGGTCGGTTCGTCTTCCTGGCCTGACCTAGAACTATGCGTAGTGGTGCGTGATCACATATGCCTCTTGCCAGTATTTCAATATGTGACGTGGCACTGCAGTCTACACTGGGTAATAGTATCAAGTCTATTCGGGATTGTGAGCTGTGCGCTGCCGAGGTGTGTGTGTGTATTGTCTGTGCCGTGGGTGTCGCAGTCGCCATATGTCACTGAGTCCCATTGCTGTCATCCAGTTCGTAAGGCCCGTCGTCATGTCCCGTCTGTGGGTGGTTATTGGGCCTTCCACGTCCAGTTTAGGGTTTGGGACTGCGTTAAAGTCGCCCCCCATCACAGTCAGTCCTGAAGGTAGGTCTAGGAGGATTTGTGTTAGTTCTTTAATGGTTCCTCGTTGTAGGGTTGGGGGAATATATATACTAACTATGTTGACTGTCATTCCCTCTATTGTCCCGGTGATGGCCACAAATCGGCCTTGCTTGTCCTTTCAGGTCTGCATCACTTTCAGGGGGAAGGAACGGTGTAGAAGGATCGCTACCCCTCATGAACCCGGCGTGATAGACTATCAAATCCCCCTCTCGCTAGGAAGGGGCAGTTCTCTCTGGCCAGGTGTGTTTCTTGCAAGAGAAGTATCTCAGGTCTGTGCCTATGTGTGAAAGTGAACACTGCCGTGCGCTTAATCTTATCTAGCAGCCCATTTACATTCCACGAGATGGCCTGTGTTGGGTACATCAGGGTTTGTGTGTAAGATTGGCTTGTCTCTGCCCTGCGGGCGTGATTGTTTTAGGTTCAGGGTGTCTCCCTCCCCGGTCTCCCTACGTGTCTTCGAGAGCTGTATTGCCTTATTACGATTTGTCTGTTGGTTGTCCTGTGTTTTAGCCATATTTAAAATCAGCAAACATGTCAACGTGACAGTGAACAATGTCTTACCCTTTGCTAATAGGTGTAACGTTTGAAACCCCCCAACTCCCTCCCCACCCAATACTTTCCCCCAGAAGCATCTGTCGCCCTTACCCCTGAACATTGCGCCTTGAACCCGGCGAGATGGTACCCCGAACTAAACTGACTAACTGGTTGAGTAGTGGCGGACCCCTCCATAATGTCGGATCAGTGAATTGACGGCATCTGCTGGTATTATTTGTCAGCGATATTAGTACTTTGGTTTGCTTGCCTTTCTCCCTCTCCTCTCTCCCATCCAAAAGATCCCTCCCAAGCCCCCTATTATATAATCGGGCTGCAGAATAGATCCGTGGTTCCCGGCGAGTCAGCCCCATCCCGGGGAGGGCTCCGCTGTTTCGAGTCTCTTTCATTTTCTTTAGCTGTCTGCGGTGATCTCTGGCCTTTCGGGCTAGTAGGCATGGGAGCCGCTGGCGTCGACGGGGAGTTCGAGCGGGAGCTCCGTCCCCCTCTGTGTCATCTCGACCTTGTGCGGTGTCCCTTGGTGATTGTTCGTTTTGGCCAGTGGTTGAGTTTGTTTCCGTTCAGTGACCAATCAGTTTGTTCCCCGGTCTGTCTGAGTGGCAGTTCTTCTGTTAGCCATGTCCATGCCGCGGTTGGTTGTTCAAAGAAGTGTTTTGTTCCCATGGACTACCCTCAGCTTCGCAGGGAATAGTAAGCGGTATTGGATGTTCATTGCTCTTAGTTTTTGCTTGACTTCTAGAAAAGAGCGCCTCATTTGTTGTACATCCTGTGTGTAGTCAGGGAAAAGAAGGACTTTATCTCCATTGCAGAGTAGGTCTCCTCTGGCACGTGCTTCTTGCAGGATCATGTCTCTGTCCTTGAAATTGAAGAGGCGGAGGATTATTGGTCTCGGAGGGGATCCCGGCGGAGGTCTCATCTGAAGGGCTCTGTGTGCTCGTTCAATAGCGAACCACGGCGTAAGACGGCCCTTCGGAATCCAAGAGCGAAACCATTCCTCCAGGAACGCGGTAAGGGACGTTGTGGCTGTGTCTTCCGAGAGCCCAACCATTCTGAGGTTGTTGCGTCTTGATCTGTTTTCGGCGTCTTCGGCTCTTCTGTGCAACTCTGATGTTCGAGATATGAGTACGGACACTTGTGTTCTTAGGGTCTTTACATCGTCCTCCACTGTGGATATTCTGGCCTCCGCCTCTGTGATTCGGGCTGTGGCATTGCGTAGGTCTTGGCGCACCAGAGTCACCTCCTCCCTGACCTCTCCGACTCTGGCCTCCACTGTGGCCTGGGACGTGTGGATGGCTTGAAGAATTGTTTCCAAGTCTCTGGAGGTTGGTGCTTGGTTGTCTCTTTCGCCCAGGGTATGGGCCTCTGTTCGGGGCCCCACTGCGTTTGTGGCATATTGTTCTATCCTTGTCTCGGCTGTCTATTGTCTTGATGCTTTATCTTTGCCCATGGTTTTATTACATTTTGGCTGGGATCAGAAATCGCCCTTGTTTAAGTTCTTGTTGTCTATGTATGGCTGATTATGGCGGATTTCTATCTCGATCTCCCGCTGTCTCCAGCAGTTCGTTGTCTAAGCTCAGGATGAGTCTGCTTTTGCCAGGTCCGGTGCCCGCACCGTCCTAAGGGCCTCCGGCTCCTCACACAGTGAGTGACCAAGCGATTTTTTGTTGTGAGGATTGGTGGTTGGATCTGCAGCGCCCCCCGTCATGGCCTCGGTCCATAAGGCGTGGGCCACGGGTTTCCACCCCGATCTCTTGCGCAGTGAGTGTCTAAACGATCTTTTGTAGTTGGGATTGGTGGTTGGGTCCGTGCCACCCCCTCGTCGTGGCCTCGATTCGTAAAGCTCGGGCCGTGGGCATGGGAGCCTGAGGGGTGGCCCCAGTGTTTGGCGTTTCTCCCCCCCCTTCACCCGGGGGGGGAGGAGGATGAAGGGGCGATGGCGGCAAAAGCGGAGGGGGGGGGGGGAGGGTTGTCTATCAAAAGAGGAGGACCTCTTCATCAGGGTGCCTGTGCTCTTCCCTCCGCCCCCGTTTCAGTCACAATGGGGGCCCCCCAGGCCCAATACCTCTGCCTGTGGTCATTGCGGTAGTGGATCACTCCCCTCCGATCCGCAGTCGCGATCCGGGCCGACCTCCGCCCTGCTGCACGTCTCAGCTCCGGGCTCCGGCTTCTTTGCCGGGAAGGGGGGAGGCAGGGGAGAAAGCGGGGGACAGAGGACCCGAGACAGCCCCGGTCCCTCTCCCCAGGTCCGTTCCAGTGGGTTTTGCTCTCGTCCGGGGCTTCTGCGCCCCTGGCGCTCTCGGTCCCTATTTGCGGCCGGCCATAGGCCGCGAACTCCCAGGTCCGCCGGGGCCCTCCTGCAGTCGCGACCCGGGCCGACCTCTGCCTGCCGTGCATCTCAGCCCTGGGCCCTGTCCCTCATGTTGGGGAGGGGGGGGGGGAGCAGGGGAAGAGGTAGGGGGCAGAGGGCCGGAAACAGCCTCAGCCCCTCTCCTCGGGTCAGTCTCAGTGGGCTCCGCCCTCGTCCGGGGCCTCCGCGCCTCAGACGCTCTCGGCCCCTCCTCACGGCCACAACTTTGCGGGTCCGTCTGAGCCCCCAAATCGGGCCCGGGCCCGTTTTAATCTCTCATCTCGGTGCAGAAGGTCTTGACGTCCTCTTGACGGGAGGAAGCCACTTGCGAGGGAGGAGGATTCCGGGCGGATTCAAGGCGGATGACGGAGGGGTCCAGAGCACTATGAAAGTGCGTCCGCCATCTTGACGCCTGGTACCCCCTAACCCACCCGGGATTCTTAAAGCCCAAAGAGCAGGGCCCCATACTCCCCTGTCCTTTTTTTGCCCAAAATACCCCCAGGACCTGGACCACCTGAGGGTAACATAACAGAGAAATGTGGGAGACAGCACTTTTTTTTTTTTTTTTTTAAACCACAGCGAAATTAACAGATGCTCTGCGAATTTTCAAAATGGCTGCCAACACATCCTGGTTAAAGTGTTGGCAACCAATCAGATCTCTGCACAAGATTGGGAGGATTTACCAAAACTTTGCGCCTCCAGATATACAAATATGGTTTTCTTTTAATATTTCAAAAACTACTGAACGGATTTACACCAAATAGCAAAAATACTTCTTTCTGTATCAAAAGCTTTTCTTTTTGCCAGATTTAGTGTAATCCCCACTAGCAGTTCGGGCTATAGTCGTTTTCAAAATCCCTATGAGAATTAACATGGGAAACAAACTTTTTAGAGCTCCCCCCTCCCTTTACAGATCCCCCACCAAAACTTTCCATACACAACAAATTGGGCTCGGCGTGTTACAAAATGTTTTTCTTCAAAGAAGTGTTTTCGAGTCACAAGATCAAGTGACGACTCCTCTTCGGTTCCATTGTCCATGGGCATCGACTACATTGTTAGATTGTTTTCCCGCAGAGGGTAAAGAAGGAGTGATACAGTATATAGGTAAAAGATGTCCATGCTAATGCAAATATATATATATACATATGTACAAATGTTTGTAACTTAAAAGACTACAGGCTCTCGGGGAGGTGGCAGGGTGCATGTGAATCTGCTGTAGAACATGCCACAAACAGATGTACACTGGGTAAGTGACATTTTCCATTCGATGGCATGTGTAGCTGCAGATACACATGCGGTGCATAGACTACAAAGCAGTTTGTTCACCCATAAAAATAGCGGTGGTTAGTCTGTAGGAGTTGAAGTTGTTTGAAATTATGTTCTGAGTATAGCTTGGCATACTATGGCTTGTTGTCGTGATAAAATGTCTACACAGTAGTGTTTAGTGAATGTATGTGGTGTTAGCCAAGTGGCTGCTCTACATACTTCAGCCATTGGTATATTCCCTAAGAAAGCCATTGTAGCACCTTTTTTCCATGTAGAGTGTGCTTTAGGAGTAACTAAGAGATGTCTTTTGGCTTTAATGTAGCATGTTTGGATGAATCTTACAATCCATCTTGCTAAACCTTGTTTTGATATGGGATTGCCTGTATGAGGTTTTTGGAAGGCTACAAAAAGTTGTTTAGTCTTTCTAAATAGCTTAGTTCTATCTATATAGTACTTTAAAGCTCTTTTGATGTCTAATGTATGAAGACCTCTTTCTGCCACAGAATCTGGCTGTCAGAAGAAGACTGGCAGTTTCACTGTTTGATTTATATGAAATGGTGATACAACCTTTGGAAGAAATTTTGGGTTTGTTCTTAGTACAACTTTATGCTTGTGTACTTTGAAGAACGGTTCTTCAATAGTACAGGCTTGGATTTCACTTACTCTTATTAAAGAAGTAATTGACACTAGGAAGGCAACTTTTCATGTTAAGAATTGCATTTGGCAGGAGTGCATGGGCTCAAATGGTGGTCCCATAAGCCGCGTAAGCACTATATTTAAATTCCAAGAAGGGACTGGTGGTGTTCTGGGTGGAATGATACGTTTCAAACCTTCCATGAAAGCTTTAATGACAAGAACTCTAAATAAGGAGCTGTGCTGTGAATATGCTGAAATTGCAGTAAGATTTATTTTTATTGAGGAGAATGCTAAATGTGATTTTTTGCAAATGAAGTAAATAGCATACAATGTCTTGTATTGATGCTGTAAGAGGGTCAGTATGTTTAGATTGACAGTAATATACAAATCTTTTCCATTTGTTTGCATTTCCATTTTGTCTAGTAGTGGGTTTTCTTGCTTGTTTAATAACTTCCATATATTCTGTTGGGAGTTGTAAATATTCAAACTCTAAGACTTCAGGAGCCAAATTGCTAGATTGAGTGAATTGGGATTTGGGTGCCTGATTTGGCCTTTGTTTTGTGTCAACAGATCTGGTCGGGAGTTTGGAGTATGGTACTACTGACAGGTCTAATAATGTGTACCATGGTTGACGTGCCCATGTTGGTGCTACGAGTATCATGTTGAGTGAAGTTTGTTGCAACTTATTGTCTAGAAACGGAAGGAGAGGGGGAAAAGCGTAAGCAAATATCCCTGACCAATTGATCCAGAGCATTGCCCTTGGATAGGGGATGTGGGTGTCTGGATGCGAAGTTTTGGCATTTTGTGTTTTTGCTTGTGGCGAACAGATCTATGTTTGGTGTTCCCCATTGTTGAAAGCGTTTTTGAAGTACTTGAGGATGAATCTCCCATTTGTGTTTGTTGGTGATTTCTGCTGAGAATATCTGCTAATTGATTATCTCTCCCTGGAATGTATTGTGCTAACAGGTGAATTTGGTTGTGGATTGCCCACTTCCAAATTTTCTGGGCTAGAAGGGAGAGTTGGAATGAATGTGTCCCTCACTGTTTGCTTAGGTAATACATGGTTGTCATGTTGTCTGTTTTGATAAGAACATTCTTCTGTGTGAGAAGAGGTTGAAAAGCTTTGAGTGCTTGGAAGACAGCTAACAACTCCAAGTGATTTATATGTAGCTGCCTGTGTTTGGCATCCCATTGCCCTTGAATGTTGTGATTGTTTAGGTGAGATCTCCAACCAATCATTGATGCATCCGTTGTAATTATGGTCCGAGGCACAGGGTCTTGAAATGGCCGCCCTTTGCTTAGATTTGTGGAATTACACCACTGAAGGGACATGCATGTTTGGCGGTCTATCAACACTAGATCTTGAAGCTGACCGTGTGCCTGTGACAATTGTTGTGCAAGGCACTGCTTTAAGGGCCGCATGTTTAGTCTTGCGTGTGGAACAATTGCAATACATGATGCCAACATCCGTAAAATCTTCATGACAAATCTGACAATGTATCGTTGATTTGTTTGTATTTGTGTGATTACATTTTGGAATGCTGGTGTCCTTTGTGTATTTGGACATGCTAGCGCTAGCTGAGTATTTAGTATTGTACCCAAATACTGTTGTATTGTTGCCGGTTGTAGATGTGATTTTTGGTAGTTTATTGAGAACCCTACTGTGTGCATGGTTTGTTTTACGTAATGCGTATGATTTTGGCACTGCGTATGACTGTTTGATTTTATTAGCCAATCATCTAGATATGGAAAGACATGTATATGTTGTCTTCTTAGGTAGGCTGTGACTACTGCTAGGCACTTTGTGAATACCCTTGTGGCTGTTATTCCAAAGGGCAACACTTTGAACTGATAGTGCTTTCCTTGAATGACAAGCCTGAGATATTTTCTGTGTGCAGGATTGATGGGTTTATGAAAATACTCATCTTTGAGGTCTAGTGCGGTCATGAAATCGTGTTTTTGGAGTAGTGGGATAACATCCTGTAAAGTTACCATGTGAAAATGTTCTGCCAGGATGTAAAGATTGAGGTTCCTGAGATCTAATATTGGCCTGATGGTGGCATCCTTTTTGGGAATTAGGAAATATTTGAGATTGGGAATTAGGAATATTTGAGATTGTGGTACCGATTCTATTGCTTGTTTGATTAGTAGAGGTTGAACTTCTGCTTGTAACAGACTGATGTGTTCTGTGGATAGTTTGTGTGACATTGGTAGTATATTCAGAGGAGTGTGTATCAATTCTAGACAATAGCCATTGCGGATAATTGATAGTACCCAATTGTCTGTGGTAATGTTTTGCCAATCTGTGTGGAACTGTTGTAGTCTTCCCCCCACAGGAGAGGTGTGGAGTGGAAGGGATTGAGAAAAGTCACTGTTTAAGGTGCTGTGGAGGTTGCCTAGAGGTTTGTAATTTCCCTCCATTTCTGGGGTATTTTCCTCTATACTTGCCCCTAAAACCACCTCGTTGGTATTGTGGTTGGTAGGTTGGTTTTGCCTGTGTTGTGGATGCCTCTGTTGTCTGCGGTCTGAACCCGCTTCAAAACTGAGGTTTCCGAAAGGATCCCCAGTATGGTGTGGAGTATAGTGCGCACATTGCTTTTGCAGTGTCTGATTCCTTTCTTAATTTTTCTATGGTTGTGTCAACTTCTGGCCCAAAAAGATGCTTTTTGCGAATGGCATATTTAACACAGCCTGCTGTATTTCTGGTTTAAAACCAGAGGATCCGAGCCATGCATGCCTGTGTATTGTGACTGCAGTATTGGCACTTCTAGCAGCGGTGTCTGCTGCATCTAGGGCAGATCGAATTTGATTGTTAGTAATGGCTTGCCCTTCTTCCACCACTTGTTGTGCCCTCTTTTGGTGTTCTTTGGGGAGATGCTGAATTATGTCTTGCATCTCGTCCCAATGGGCTCTATCATAGTGAGCTAACAGTGCTTGCGAGTTGGCTATCCTCCACTGATTTGCTGCTTGGGATGCCACTCGTTTCCGTGCAGCACTGAATTTCCTGCTCTCCTCATCAGGTGGGGGCGCATCTCCTGATGACTGCCTGATTGCTCTTTTTCTGGCAACGCTAACGACCACAGAATCTGGAGGTACCTGATGGGTAATGTAATCAGGATCAGAGGGTGGAGATTTATATTTTTTGTCTATCCTGGGAGTTATTATGCGTGCCTTAACAGGTTCACTAAATATCTGATCTGCGTGTTTTAACATGCCCGGGAGCGTGGGAAGGCATTGATATTTAGAGTGTGTTGAGGATAGGGTGTTAAACAAGAAATTCTCTTCTAGGGGTTCTGTATGCATGGTGGCCCCATGGTATGCTGCAGCCCTAGCTATAACTTGACTGTAGACCGTGCTATCCTCAGGTGGTGAAGGGTTTGAGGGATAGCTGTCTGGGTCATTACTAGGAATGGGATCTGGATCATAAAGGTCCCATGGATCCACACTGTCCTGTTGAGAGTCAAAAGAGTGAGTGACTGCACTGCTGTAGGACTAGTAGGGGGAGAGGTAAGTAGGTGTGGAGAGTGAGGAGGAGGAAGAGAAGATTGAGAAGGTGGTGGTTTCTCCTTCTGCTTCGGCACTTTTGCTGGAGGTTGCATTGTGTCCGATTCCTCCTGAAAGGCTAGCTTTCTTTTTGGTTTCAGAGGAGGTGCTGTATGAATTCTGCCTGTTTCTTTATGAATGTGGATCCTGGACTGCCTTTCATCCATTACTTCAAGTATTGGTTGTACTTGGTACTCCTCTTCAGAGGTTTTGTTGCTTTCTTTAAGTCTTTTTGAAAATCCATGTTCCTCTGTGTATGCTGGGCTTTTCGGCTTTGAAGCAGGCTTTTTCGGGATTGAAAAAGATGATGCAGTCGATGCTCTGGGCTCTGAAATTGATTTTCTTATTTTCGACTCCGAAAAACTATGTTTGCTGGAGTCAGACACGGAGCACCCTATGGCCTCCGAAGTTTTAGGAGGAGTGGCCTTTTTCGGTGCCGAACTAGTAAGTTGGTCACTGGTAGCCTTTTTTCGGGCTGAGCCATGGCCTTCCGGCAGTGGCGTACCCAAGGCCTTATGTTTTTGCTTTTGTGAGGGTACAGGGGCAGGCGTACTCACATGTTGTCCTGCTGTGACTGGCCTGTCTTCTTCTGATTCCTGATCGGATTCGGAATCTCGAACCGAGATCGCTGTTTGCATCATTTCTTCCTCCTCCATGTCAAGATGTTCACTGCTTTTCAACGCCATTCCGAGTCATTGTGCCCTCCTGTCTCGAAGAGTCTTTTTCGATTGGAAGGATCGACAGGCCTCGCAATTTTCTTCCCGATGATCCGGGGAAAGGCAAAGATTGCAAACCAGGTGCTGGTCTGTATACAAGTATTTCGCGTGGCCCAGAGGACAGAACTGGAATGGAGTCTGATCCATGAGGTTTCCACGCGGTCGGCCCGAAGAGCAAGTAAAGTTGTTTTTTTCCCCGATGGTACTGCTGTGTCGATGGAAGATATAAACCCGATCAACACAATACCGACGAAAAGAGAGTGTTTCAAAGTTTTCCGAATCGAAATCTCAGAGCGAGAGGAAACGCGTCTAACCCGATGGCGGAAAGAAAACAATCTAACAATGGAGCTGATGCCCATGCGCAATGGAACCGAAGAGTGTTGTAACTCGATCTTGTGACTCGAAAACACTTCTTCGAAGAAAAACAACTTCTAACACTCCGAGCCCAACACTAGATAGCAGAATACAGGAAGTGCAGAATTATTAGGCAAGTTGTATTTTTGAGGATTAATTTTATTATTGAACAACAACCATGTTCTCAAAGAACCCAAAAAACTCATTAATATCAAAGCTGAATATTTTTGGAAGTAGTTTTTAGTTTGTTTTTAGTTTTAGCTATGTTAGGGGGATATCTGTGTGTGCAGGTGACTATTACTGTGCATAATTATTAGGCAACTTAACAAAAAAAAAATATATACCCATTTCAATTATTTATTATTACCAGTGAAACCAATATAACATCTCAACATTCACAAATATACATTTCTGACATTCAAAAACAAAACAAAAACAAATCAGTGACCAATATAGCCACCTTTCTTTGCAAGGACACTCAAAAGCCTGCCATTCATGGATTCTGTCAGTGTTTTGATCTGTTCACCATCAACATTGCGTGCAGCAGCAACCACAGCCTCCCAGACACTGTTCAGAGAGGTGTACTGTTTTCCCTCCTTGTAAATCTCACATTTGATGATGGACCACAGGTTCTCAATGGGGTTCAGATCAGGTGAACAAGGAGGCCATGTCATTAGATTTCCTTCTTTTATACCCTTTCTTGCCAGCCACGCTGTGGAGTACTTGGACGCGTGTGATGGAGCATTGGCCTGCATGAAAATGAAAATGTCACTTACCCAGTGTACATCTGTTCGTGGCATCAGTCGCTGAGATTCACATGGTATGCATGAGCTCGCCATCTGGTGTTGGGTCGGAGTGTTACAAGTTGTTTTTCTTCGAAGAAGTGTTTTCGAGTCACGGGACCGAGTGACTCCACCTTCTGTGCTCATTGCGCATGGGCGTCGACTCCATCTTCGATTGTTTTCCCCGCAGAGGGTGAGGTAGGAGTTGTACTATAGTAATAGTGCCCGCGCAATGAAAAATGTAAGTATGTACCTATTAAAGGATTAAGTAATATATATACAAATGTACAAAATTGAAGGTAACTTCTGAACTGCTACAGGCTTCCGGGGAGGTGGGTGGGTCCATGTGAATCTCAGCGACTGATGCCACGAACAGATGTACACTGGGTAAGTGACATTTTCAGTTCGATGGCATCTGTCGCTGTAGATACACATGGTATGCATAGACTAGTAAGCAGTTAGTTCCCCATAAGCGGTGGTTTAGCCTGTAGGAGTAGAAGTTGTCTGAAATAGAGTTCTTAATACAGCTTGACCTACTGTAGCTTGTTGTGCGGATAGCACATCTATACAGTAGTGTTTGGTGAATGTGTGAGGCGTAGACCAAGTGGCTGCCTTACAAATTTCTTGCATTGGGATGTTTCCTAAAAAGGCCATTGAAGCACCTTTTTTCCTTGTTGAATGTGCCCTGGGAGTAATGGGCAGTTGTCTTTTTGCTTTAAGGTAGCAGATTTGGATGCATTTAACTATCCATCTGGCTATACCTTGTTTTGATATTGGGTTACCTGCATGAGGTTTTTGGAATGCAATAAATAGCTGTTTAGTTTTTCTGATGTTCTTCGTTCTGTCAATGTAGTACATTAATGCTCTTTTGACATCTAATGTATGTAGTGCTCTTTCAGCCACAGAATCTGGCTGTGGGAAGAATACTGGTAGTTCTACCGTTTGATTTAGATGGAATGGAGAAATAACTTTTGGTAAAAATTTTGGATTAGGTCGTAGGACGACCTTATTTTTATGTATTTGTATAAAAGGTTCTTGTGTTGTGAACGCTTGAATTTCACTTACTCTTCTTAGAGATGTAATGGCGATGAGAAAGGCAACTTTCCAGGTGAGGAATTGTATTCCGCAAGAGTGCATGGGTTCGAAAGGTGGGCCCATGAGTCTTGTTAGAACCACGTTTAGGTTCCATGAAGGAACAGGTGGTGTTCTTGGTGGTATAATTCTTTTAAGCCCTTCTATGAATGCTTTGATAACTGGTATCCTATACAAGGAAGTTGAATATGTAGTTTGCAGGTATGCAGATATTGCTGCAAGGTGTATTTTAATAGAAGAGAAGGCTAGCTTTGCTTTTTGTAAATGGAGCAAGTAATTTACTATATGTTTTGGAGTTGCCTCTAGTGGTTGTATCTGATTATGATGGCAGTACCAAACAAATCTTTTCCACTTACTTGCGTAGCAGTGTCTAGTGGATGGCCTTCTGGCCTGCTTTATGACTTCCATACACTCTTGGCTAAGTTGTAAGTGTCCGAATTCTAGGATTTCAGGAGCCAGATTGCTAGATTCAGCGATGCTGGGTCCGGGTGTCTGATCTGTTGGTTGTGTTGCGTTAACAGATCTGGTTTGTTGGGCAGTTTGATGTGTGGTACTACAGACAGATCTAGCAGTGTTGTGTACCAGGGTTGTCTTGCCCACGTTGGTGCTATTAAAATGAGTTTGAGTTTGTTTTGACTCAATTTGTTTACTAGGTAAGGAAGGAGAGGGAGAGGAGGAAAAGCGTAAGCAAATATTCCTGACCAGTTCATCCATAGGGCATTGCCTTGGGATTGCTTGTGTGGGTATCTGGACGCGAAGTTTTGGCATTTTGCGTTCTCTTTTGTTGCAAATAAGTCTATTTGTGGTGTTCCCCAGAGTGTGAAGTAGGTGTTCAGAATTTGTGGGTGGATTTCCCATTCGTGGACTTGCTGGTGATCTCGAGAGAGATTGTCTGCCAGCTGATTCTGGATCCCCGGAATAAACTGTGCTATTAGACCAATTTGATGGTGGATTGCCCACTTCCATATTTTTTGAGCTAACAAGCTTAACTGCGTTGAATGTGTTCCTCCTTGTTTGTTTAGATAATACATCGTTGTCATGTTGTCTGTTTTGACAAGGATGTATTTGTGGGTTATGATTGGTTGGAAAGCTTTTAGTGCTTGAAAAACTGCTAATAATTCTAGATGATTTATATGCAGTTTTGTTTGATGTATGTTCCATTGTCCTCTTATGTTGTGTTGATTGAGATGTGCTCCCCACCCTGTCATGGAAGCATCTGTTGTTATTACGTACTGTGGCACTGGGTCTTGGAAAGGCCGCCCTATGTTTAAATTTATACTGTTCCACCCTAGAAGCGATAGGTAAGTTTGGCGGTCTAGCAACACCAGATCTAGAAGGTGACCCTGTGCTTGAGACCACTGTGAGGCTAGGCACTGTTGTAAGGGCCTCATGTGCAGTCTTGCGTTTGGGACAATGGCTATGCATGAGGACATCATGCCTAGGAGCTGTAGTATTGTTCTTGCTTGTATTGTTTGGTTTGGAGACATGTGTTGAATGACCCTGTTGAAATTGTGGATCCTTTGTGGAGTTGGCGTTGCTACTCCTTTTGTCGTGTCTATTATGGCTCCTAGATATTGCTGTACTTTGCTTGGCAGAATGTTTGATTTTGCAAAGTTGACGGTGAACCCTAGATTGTAGAGGGTTTGTATGACTTGATTTGTGTGGTTTGAGCATTGTGTGAGCGAACTGGTTTTGATTAGCCAGTCGTCTAGATACGGGAACACATGTATTTGCTGCCTTCTGATGTGTGCAGCGACTACTGCTAGGCACTTTGTGAATACTCTTGGAGCGGTTGTTAAACCAAAAGGCAATACTTTGAATTGGTAATGTATTCCTTTGAATACAAACCTTAGATATTTCCTGTGTGATTGATGGATTGGTATATGGAAATATGCGTCCTTGAGGTCTAGGGTTGTCATGTAGTCGTGTTTTCTGAGCAATGGTAACACTTCTTGTAGTGTGACCATGTGAAAGTGGTCTGATTTGATGAATGTGTTTACTACCCTGAGGTCTAGAATTGGTCTCAGTGTTTCGTCCTTTTTTGGTATCAAGAAGTACAGTGAATAAACTCCTGTGTTTATTTGTGTGCTTGGTACTAATTCTATTGCATTTTTTTGCAGTAGTGCTTGAACTTCTATCTCTAGAAGTTGTGAATGGTATTTTGATAAATTTTGTGATTTTGGTGGTATGTCTGGAGGGAATTGCATGAATTCTATGCAATAACCATGTTGGATAATTGCTAGGACCCATGTATCTGTAGTTATTTTGTCCCATGCTTCGTAATATTGATGTATCCTCCCCCCCACTGGTGTTGTGTGGGAGGGGTGAGTGACGTGTGAGTCACTGCTTGTTGGTAGTGGTTTTGGGGCTTTGAAATCTTCCTCTATTCCTAGGAAATTGCCCCCCTCTATACTGGCCCCGAAAACCTCCCCTGTACTGTCCCTGGTAGGTGGGCGGTGCGGACTGTGAGGTGCTAGCTTGTGTGGCCTGACCCCGAAACCCTCCTCTAAAAGGTGTTTTGCGGAAGGTGTTATAAGATCCTCTGCTCTGCGGGGAGTAGAGTGCGCCCATGGCCTTGGCAGTGTCAGTGTCCTTCTTGAGCTTTTCTATAGCTGTGTCGACCTCCGGACCGAACAGAAGTTTCTCGTTTACTGGCATGTTAAGCACTGCCTGCTGAATTTCTGGCTTGAATCCAGACGTTCTGAGCCATGCGTGCCTACGGATGGTAACCGACGTATTAATGGTTCTTGCGGCCGTGTCTGCTGCATCCATGGAGGAGCGTATTTGATTGTTGGAAATGTTTTGACCCTCCTCAACAACCTGTTTTGCTCTTTTTTGCAGATCTTTTGGGAGATGTTCAATGAGATGCTGCATCTCATCCCAGTGGGCTCTGTCGTATCGCGCTAGCAGCGCTTGTGAATTTGCGATGCGCCACTGGTTTGCTGCTTGGACAGCAACCCTCTTCCCGGCTGCATCGAACTTCCTACTTTCTTTATCTGGGGGAGGTGCATCCCCAGAAGTGTGTGAGTTTGCCCGTTTTCTGGCAGCCCCTACCACCACAGAGTCTGGTGGCAGCTGAGAGGTGATGAAGACAGGGTCCGTAGGAGGCGCCTTATACTTTTTGTCCACCCTAGGCGTCACTGCCCTACTTTTAACTGGCTCCTTGAAAATGTCCTTTGCATGGCGTAGCATGCCTGGGAGCATCGGCAGGCTTTGGTAGGAGCTGTGGGTTGAGGAGAGGGTGTTAAATAAAAAATCATCCTCTACTTGTTCCGAGTGTAGTTCCACATTATGGAATAGAGCTGCTCTAGCCACCACTTGCGAGTAGGCTGTGCTGTCTTCCGGTGGTGATGGCCTAGTTGGGTATGTGTCTGGGCTGTTATCAGACACTGGTGCGTCGTACAAGTCCCACGCATCCTGATCTTGGTCGTCGTGGCTCATGGCGGTGTGAGCTGGCGAATGTGACGGGGTGTAAGTTGGCGAAGCCGGAGTTACAGGTGGAGGCGAGGGAGGAGGTGTTACCTTTTGTGTTGTTTGTTGCTGAGGAGTAAACTGAAGCGTTCTCTTTCGTTTGACAGGTGGGAGGGTACTGATCTTCCCAGTCCCCTGCTGAATAAAGATACGCTTTTGCGTGTGATCCACGTCAGTGGATTGCAGTTCTTGTTCAAATCTATGTTTCTTCATTTGAGAAGACATAGAATGCTCTTCGGTATAGGAGCCAGAAACAGGGTCTGATGTCGCTTTTTTCGGCTCCGAAAGCCCTGTCGATTGTTTTTTCGGCTCCGAGGTAACCTTCCTCTTTTTCTGTGCCGAAAATTCTTGGCCTCTATGGTCTTCGGCGCCACTGTCTCGGCGTCGATCGGTGTCGACACCGAACTCTCGGTGTCGATGCTTCTGTTTAGCACTCTCTCGGTCCCGAGGAGGCTGCGTGCCGGTGTCTCGACCGAAGTCGGACGATCTCGACACTGAATGGGCCTTTTTCGGTGCCGATTGTTGGTCACCGAGAATTTGGGTGGAGCCATGGCCGGTTGGCAGTGGCGTCCCCTGGGCCTTCTTTCCTTTTTTAAGGTTTGATCTCGACGTCTTACTCACAGTTCTTGTAGAGTGTAGCTCGTCGGAGTCTGAATCCTGGATGGAAAAGGATTCCTCCTGTTCCTCTTCTGTCTCGAACTGTGGACGCTCTTTTGGCGTGGACGCCATCTGGAGTCTTCTCGCTCGACGGTCGCGCAGAGTTTTTCGGGACCGGAACGCCCGACAGGCCTCACAGGATTCTTCGCTGTGCTCGGGTGACAGGCACAGATTACAGACCGAGTGTAGGTCCGTATAAGGATATTTGTTGTGGCATTCGGGGCAGAATCGAAACGGGGTCCGATCCATCGGCGTTGTCCTCCACGCGGTCGGGCCGACTAGGCCCCGACGGGGTGCCGAAATCTACCCCGAAGGGCACCGAGGCGCTTCGATGTTGAACGCGTCGTCGTATGTGTCTATCTCTAACCGGATCGCAACGATACCGTCGAAAATCTTCCGTCTTCAGCTAACTTTCCGTTCCGAAACTCGGAGCGACAGGAACACGTCCGAACCCGATGGCGGAAAGAAAACAATCGAAGATGGAGTCGACGCCCATGCGCAATGAGCACAGAAGGTGGAGTCACTCGGTCCCGTGACTCGAAAACACTTCTTCGAAGAAAAACAACTTGTAACACTCCGACCCAACACCAGATGGCGAGCTCATGCATACCATGTGTATCTACAGCGACAGATGCCATCGAACTCATGTTTTTCTTGAAGGATGCAGACTTCTTCCTGTACCACTGCTTGAAGAAGGTGTCTTCCAGGAACTGGCAGTATGACTGGGAGTTGAGCTTGACCCCATCCTCAACCCGAAAAGGCCCCACAAGCTCATCTTTGATGATACCAGCCCAAACCAGTACTCCACCTCCACCTTGCTGGCGTCTGAGTCGGACTGGAGCTCTCTGCCCTTTACCAATCCAGCCACGGGCCCATCCATCTGGCCCATCAAGACTCACTCTCATTTCATCAGTCCATAAAACCTTAGAAAAATCAGTCTTGAGATATTTCTTGGCCCAGTCTTGACGTTTCAGCTTGTGTGTCTTGTTCAGTGGTGGTCGTCTTTCAGCCTTTCTTACCTTGGCCATGTCTCTGAGTATTGCACACCTTGTGCTTTTGGGCACTCCAGTGATGTTGCAGCTCTGAAATATGGCCAAACTGGTGGCAAGTGGCATCGTGGCAGCTGCACGCTTGACTTTTCTCAGTTCATGGGCAGTTATTTTGCGCCTTGGTTTTTCCACACGCTTCTTGAGACCCTGTTGACTATTTTGAATGAAACGCTGGATTGTTTGATGATCACGCTTCAGAAGCTTTGCAATTTTAAGAGTGCTGCATCCCTCTGCAAGATATCTCACTATTTTTGACTTTTCTGAGCCTGTCAAGTCCTTCTTTTGACCCATTTTGCCAAAGGAAAGGAAGTTGCCTAATAATTATGCACACCTGATATAGGGTGTTGATGTCATTAGACCACACCCCTTCTCATTACAGAGATGCACATCACCTAATATGCTTAATTGGTAGTAGGCTTTCGAGCCTATACAGCTTGGAGTAAGACAACATGCATAAAGAGGATGATGTGGTCAAAATACTCATTTGCCTAATAATTCTGCACTCCCTGTAATGCACAGCATGTGTATCTGCAGCTACACATGCCATTGAACACACACACATATATATATATATATGGAAAATGTCACCTACCCAGTGTACATCTGTTCGTGGCATGAGACGCTGCAGATTCACATGCTGTACATTATCCTGCCATTTAGTGTTGGGCTCGGAGTGTTACAAGTTGTTTTTCTTTGAAGAAGTCTTTGAGTCTCGAGACTCCTCCCTTTCGGCTCCATTGCGCATGGGCGTCGACTCCATCTTAGATTTTTTTTCCCCGCAGAGGGTGAGGTAGGAGTTGTGTATATAGTAAAGGTGCCCATGAAATGGAGTAAGTATGTATGTACATAATGTGTATGAAAATAGTATATATTTACAAATTTACAAGTTTCATTCAACTTATAATGGCTACAGGCTGCCGGGGAGGCGGGAGGGCGCATGTGAATCTGCAGCGTCTCATGCCACGAACAGATGTACACTGGGTAAG
This sequence comes from Pleurodeles waltl, assembly GCF_031143425.1. Classification (NCBI taxonomy): domain Eukaryota; kingdom Metazoa; phylum Chordata; class Amphibia; order Caudata; family Salamandridae; genus Pleurodeles; species Pleurodeles waltl. The sequence goes on along the minus strand of NC_090443.1, from coordinate 279,937,354 downwards.
TGACATTTTCCGTTCTATGGCATGTGTAGCTGCAGATACACATGCTGTGCATAGACTAGTAAGCAGTAATCTCCCCAAAAAGCGGTGGCTTAGCCTGTAGGAGTTGAAGTTGTTTGAAATAATGTTCGTAATACAGCCTGTCCTACTGTGGCTTGTTGTGTTGTTAACACATCTACACAGTAATGTTTTGTGAATGTATGAGGTGTAGACCATGTGGCTGCCTTAAAGATTTCTGTCATAGGTATATTCCCTAGAAAAGCCATTGTGGCGCCTTTTTTCCTAGTGGAGTGCGCCTTTGGTGTAATAGGTAGATCTTTTTTTGCTTTGATATAGCAGGTCTGAATACATTTCACTATCCATCTGGCAATGCCTTGTTTGGATATTGGATTTCGTGCATGAGGTTTTTGGAAGGCTACAAACAATTGTTTTGTTTTGCGAAACTGTTTTGTTCTATCAATGTAATACATTAGTGCTCTTTTAATGTCTAACGTATGTAAGGCACTTTCGGCTACTGAGTCTGGTTGTGGGAAAAAAACTGGGAGTTCCACTGTTTGGTTTAGGTGGAACAGTGATATAACTTTTGGTAAGAATTTGGGATTTGTACGAAGAACCACTTTATGTTTATGTATTTGTATAAAGGGTTCTTGTATAGTAAATGCTTGTATTTCACTTACTCTTCTAAGAGATGTGATAGCTATCAGGAAGGCTACCTTCCAAGTTAAGTATTGCATCTCACAAGAGTGCATGGGTTCAAATGGTGGTCCCATGAGTCGCGTTAACACAATATTGAGGTTCCACAAGGGGACTGGTGGTGTTCTCGGGGGTATGATTCTTTTCAATCCCTCCATAAATGCTTTGATGACTGGGATTCTAAAAAGTGATGTTGAATGTGTAATCTGCAGATATTGCTGTGAGATGTATTTTAATAGAAGAAAATGCTAGTTTAGATTTTTGTAAGTGTAATAAGTAGCTTACAATGTTTTTTGCGGAAGCATGTAGAGGTTGAATTTGATTATTATGGCAGTAATAAACAAATCTTTTCCATTTGTTTGCGTAACAATGTCTTGTAGTAGGTTTTCTAGCTTGTTTAATGACCTCCATACATGCTTGTGTAAGGTCTAAATGTCCAAATTCTAAGACTTCAGGAGCCAGATTGCTAGATTGAGCGATGCTGGATTTGGGTGTCTGATCTGTTGTTTGTGTTGAGTTAACAGATCTGGTCTGTTTGGTAGTTTGATATGAGGTACTACTGACAGGTCCAGTAGTGTTGTGTACAACGGTTGGCGAGCCCAGGTTGGTGCTATTAGTATTAGTTTGAGTCATGTAAAGAAATGGCTCCCTGTTGCAGTTACCCCCCACTTTTTGCCTGATACTGATGCTGACTTGACTGAGAAGTGTGCTGGGACCCTGCTAACCAGGCCCCAGCACCAGTGTTCTTTCACCTAAAATGTACCTTTGTTTCCACAATTGGCACACCCTGGCATCCAGATAAGTCCCTTGTAACTGGTACCTCTGGTACCAAGGGCCCTGATGCCAGGGAAGGTCTCTAAGGGCTGCAGCATGTATTATGCCACCCTAGAGACCCCTCACTCAGCACAGACACACTGCTTACAAGCCTGTGTGTGCTAGTGAGAACAAAATGAGTAAGTCGACATGGCACTCCCCTCAGGGTGCCATGCCAGCCTCTCACTGCCTATGCAGTATAGGTAAGACACCCCTCTAGCAGGCCTTACAGCCCCAAGGCAGGGTGCACTATACCATAGGTGAGGGTACCAGTGCATGAGCACTGTACCCCTACAGTGTCTAAGCAAAACCTTAGACATTGTAAGTGCAGGGTAGCCATAAGAGTATATGGTCTGGGAGTCTGTTTTACACGAACTCCACAGCACCATAATGGCTACACTGAAAACTGGGAAGTTTGGTATCAAACTTCTCAGCACAATAAATGCACACTGATGCCAGTGTACATTTTATTGTAAAATACACCACAGAGGGCACCTTAGAGGTGCCCCCTGAAACTTAACCAACTATCTGTGTAGGCTGACTGGTTCCAGCAGCCTGCCACACTAGAGACATGTTGCTGGCCCCATGGGGAGAGTGCCTTTGTCACTCTGAGGCCAGTAACAAAGCCTGCACTGGGTGGAGATGCTAACACCTCCCCCAGGCAGGAGCTGTAACACCTGGCGGCGAGCCTCAAAGGCTCACCCCTTTGTCACAGCCCAGCAGGGCACTCCAGCTTAGTGGAGTTGCCCGCCCCCTCCGGCCACGGCCCCCACTTTTGGCGGCAAGGCTGGAGGGAACAAAGAAAGCAACAAGGAGGAGTCACTGGCCAGTCAGGACAGCCCCTAAGGTGTCCTGAGCTGAGGTGACTCTAACTTTTAGAAATCCTCCATCTTGCAGATGGAGGATTCCCCCAATAGGATTAGGGATGTGACCCCCTCCCCTTGGGAGGAGGCACAAAGAGGGTGTACTCACCCTCAGGGCTAGTAGCCATTGGCTACTAACCCCCCAGACCTAAACACGCCCTTAAATTTAGTATTTAAGGGCTTCCCTGAACCTAAGAATTTAGATTCCTGCGACAACAAGAAGAAGGACTGCCCAGCTGAAAACCACTGCAGAGGAAGACCAGAAGACAACAACTGCCTTGGCTCCAGAAACTCACCGGCCTGTCTCCTGCCTTCCAAAGAACTCTGCTCCAGCGACGCCTTCCAAAGGGACCAGCGACCTCTGAATCCTCTGAGGACTGCCCTGCTTCGACGACGACCAGAAACTCCCGAGGACAGCGGACCTGCTCCAAAAAGACTGCAACTTTGTTTCAAGGAGCAGCTTTAAAGACCCCTGCAACTCCCCGCAAGAAGCGTGAGACTTGCAACACTGCACCCGGCGACCCCGACTCGGCTGGTGGAGAACCAACACCTCAGGGAGGACCCCCGGACTACTCTCCGACTGTGAGTACCAAAACCTGTCCCCCCTGAGCCCCCACAGCGCCGCCTGCAGAGGGAATCCCGAGGCTTCCCCTGACCGCGACTCTCTGAAACCTAAGTCCCGACGCCTGGAAATGACCCTGCACCCGCAGCCCCCAGGACCTGAAGGACCGGACTTTCACTGGAGAAGTGACCCCCAGGAGTCCCTCTCCCTTGCCCAAGTGGAGGTTTCCCCGAGGAAGCCCCCCCTTGCCTGCCTGCAGCGCTGAAGAGATCCGTTGATCTCTCATAGACTAACATTGCGAACCCGACGCTTGTTTCTACACTGCACCCGGCCGCCCCCGCGCTGCTGAGGGTGAAATTTCTGTGTGGGCTTGTGTCCCCCCCGGTGCCCTACAAAACCCCCCTGGTCTGCCCTCCGAAGACACGGGTACTTACCTGCAAGCAGACCGGAACCGGGGCACCCCCTTCTCTCCATTCTAGCCTATGCGTTTTGGGCACCACTTTGAACTCTGCACCTGACCGGCCCTGAGCTGCTGGTGTGGTGACTTTGGGGTTGCTCTGAACCCCCAACGGTGGGCTACCTTGGACCAAGAACTGAACCCTGTAAGTGTCTTACTTACCTGGTAAAACTAACAAAAACTTACCTCCCCCAGGAACTGTGAAAATTGCACTGTGTCCACTTTTGAAATAGCTATTTGTCAATAACTTGAAAAGTATACATGCAATTGAAATGATTCAAAGTTCCTAATGTACTTACCTGCAATACCTTTCAAACAAGATATTACATGTTAAATTTGAACCTGTGGTTCTTAAAATAAACTAAGAAAATATATTTTTCTATAACAAAACCTATTGGCTGGATTTGTCTCTGAGTGTGTACCTCATTTATTGTCTGTGTGTATGTACAACAAATGCTTAACACTACTCCTTGGATAAGCCTACTGCTCGACCACACTACCACAAAATAGAGCATTAGTATTATCTCTTTTTACCACTATTTTACCTCTAAGGGGAACCCTTGGACTCTGTGCATGCTATTCCTTACTTTGAAATAGCACATACAGAGCCAACTTCCTACATTGGTGGATCAGCGGTGGGGTACAAGACTTTGCATTTGCTGGACTACTCAGCCAATACCTGATCACACGACAAATTCCAAAATTGTCATTAGAAATTGATTTTTGCAATTTGAAAAGTTTTCTAAATTCTTAAAAGACCTGCTAGGGCCTTGTGTTAGATCCTGTTTAGCATTTCTTTTAGAGTTTAAAAGTTTGTAAAAGTTTGAATTAGATTCTAGAACCAGTTGTAGATTCTTAAAAAGTATTCCAACTTTTAGAAGCAAAATGTCTAGCACAGATGTGACTGTGGTGGAACTCGACACCACACCTTACCTCCATCTTAAGATGAGGGAGCCAAGGTCACTCTGTAAAATAAAGAAAATAACAATGGGCCCCAAACCTACCAAAATACAGCTCCAGGAGCTTTTGGCAGAGTTTGAAAAGGCCAACCCCTCTGAGGGTGGCAACTCAGAGGAAGAGGATAGTGACTTGGAGGAAAATTCCCCCCTACCAGTCCTATCTAGGGAGAACAGGGTCTCTCAAACCCTGACTCCAAAAATAATAGTCAGAGATGCTGGTTCCCTCACAGGAGAGACCAACACCTCTGAAATCACTGAGGATAACTCCAGTGAAGAGGACATCCAGTTAGCCAGGATGGCCAAAAGATTGGCTTTGGAAAGACAGATCCTAGCCATAGAGAGGGAAAGACAAGAGATGGGCCTAGGACCCATCAATGGTGGCAGCAACATAAATAGGGTCAGAGATTCTCCTGACATGTTGAAAATCCCCAAAGGGATTGTAACTAAATATGAAGATGGTGATGACATCACCAAATGGTTCACAGCTTTTGAGAGGGCTTGTGCAACCAGAAAAGTAAACAGATCTCACTGGGGTGCTCTCCTTTGGGAAATGTTCACAGGAAAGTGTAGGGATAGACCCCTCACACTCTCTGGAAAAGATGCAGAATCCTATGACCTCATGAAGGGTACCCTGATTGAGGGCTTTGGATTCTCCACTGAGGAGTATAGAATTAGATTCAGGGGGGCTCAAAAATCCTCGAGCCAGACCTGGGTTGATTATGTTGACTACTCAGTGAAAACACTGGATGGTTGGGTAACTGGAAATGAAGTGTATGACTATGGTGGGCTTTATAATTTGTTTATGAAAGAACACATTTTAAGTAACTGCTTCAATGAAAAGTTGCATCAGTATCTGGTAGACCTAGGTCCAATTTCTCCCCAAGAATTGGGAAAGAAGGCAGACCACTGGGTCAAGACTAGGGTAACCAAAACTTCCACTGGGGGTGACCAAAAGAAAGGGGTTACAAAGCCTCCCCAGGAGAAAGTGGGTGACACTAGAAACAAAGAAAAAGAGTCCCCTGTAGGCCCCCAAAAACCAGACCAGGTGGGTGGGCCCAGAGACACAACCCAAAACAAAGGTGGGTACCAGGGTAAGAGCTGGGATGCCACTAAGGCATGGTGCCATAACTGTAAACAGACAGGGCACCACACCAAGGACACTTCTTGTCCCAAAAACAAACCCCCTAGCAAAATCCCAGGGGTGACCAGTGTAGCCATTGGGGATGACTCCTCAGATGAGGAGGTCTTCATAGCCTTCAACTGGAAAAAGGGCCCAACAGGTGAGTTGGAGATTCCAGAGGGAAGTAGACACTTCCACCACCTACTGGTGAATGGAATCCCAGCCACTGCCCTGAGAGACACTTGTGCCAGTCACATTATTGTGCATGACAGGCTGGTGTTCTCAAACCAGTACATCCCAGGTGAGATGGCCAGAGTAAGGGTTAGCCCAGACAGGGTCACTAATAGGCCTGTGGCTTTTGTGCCCATAGAAGTGGGTGGAACTTTTAGCTGGAGAAGGGTGGTAGTCAGTACAGACCTCCCCCTTGATTGTCTCCTTGGAAATGACTACCCAGAGGTTAGTCAGAGCCTAAGAGAGGAACTGGTCCAGTGCCAGTCCTCTCCCAAGGATTCTGGAGTGCCTGCCTCTGCAGTAAATGCAAGTAGGCCCCAGAAGAAAAAGAAAAGGAAACAGAGTAGGAAAGGTGGACAACCTTTAGCCAAGGTTCCAGCAAGCCAAGGAGATTCTGCTCCAGTGGGGGAGAACTCCAAAAGTGGCTCTGATAAAATCCAACCTGACCCACAAGAAGTCCTGGCTAGTCAGGCAACTGTTAAGCCTGAGTGGGTGGCTCCTCAGCTAACAGAAGAAAGAGTGGAAGAAGGGTGTTTACTACAAGATGTGGTAACCCCCCACTCTAATACAGCAGACAGGCACCCTGAACCCAAAGAAGCCTGTAACTTAGCCCCTTCCCTTGTAGGTGAAGAGCTAAAGGTGTGGTTCTGGGCACTGACAGCTGTCAGTGGCCTCTGCTGGGTGTTAGCCTTTATGGCTGCACTATCCTTGGCATGGTGGTCTGACCCCATGCCAAATAGCAAGTTAGGCCCCCTGACCCTGCTGGTCATGGTGGGGTTACTCCAGCTCTGGGTAACCTCTTTGGGTAAGCTAGGGGTGACCCTGGCTAAAATAAGATTAGCAGAGGTGGATACCTCTAACCCCAAAATAGAGAGAATGGGTGAAGACATAAAAAGCACAGACAAGAGGCAGTTCAGATTAGGTCCTATCACTGTGGAAGTGGGTCAGTTCCTCAGAGGGAATGACCTGAACAGGAGGATGTAAGGCAGAGTAGGCCCTGCAACAACCCAGCCTATTTCCTCTACTCTTCCTCGCCTGACAGACTAGGAAGACTCTCCCAGCCTTGGCTGAGTCTCCTGGCCTGTGGGCTGGGGGGGGGGCTTGTGTAAAGAAATGGCTCCCTGTTGCAGTTACCCCCCACTTTTTGCCTGATACTGATGCTGACTTGACTGAGAAGTGTGCTGGGACCCTGCTAACCAGGCCCCAGCACCAGTGTTCTTTCACCTAAAATGTACCTTTGTTTCCACAATTGGCACACCCTGGCATCCAGATAAGTCCCTTGTAACTGGTATCTCTGGTACCAAGGGCCCTGATGCCAGGGAAGGTCTCTAAGGGCTGCAGCATGTATTATGCCACCCTAGAGACCCCTCACTCAGCACAGACACACTGCTTACAAGCCTGTGTGTGCTAGTGAGAACAAAATGAGTAAGTCGACATGGCACTCCCCTCAGGGTGCCATGCCAGCCTCTCACTGCCTATGCAGTATAGGTAAGACACCCCTCTAGCAGGCCTTACAGCCCCAAGGCAGGGTGCACTATACCATAGGTGAGGGTACCAGTGCATGAGCACTGTACCCCTACAGTTTCTAAGCAAAACCTTAGACATTGTAAGTGCAGGGTAGCCATAAGAGTATATGGTCTGGGAGTCTGTTTTACACGAACTCCACAGCACCATAATGGCTACACTGAAAACTGGGAAGTTTGGTATCAAACTTCTCAGCACAATAAATGCACACTGATGCCAGTGTACATTTTATTGTAAAATACACCACAGAGGGCACCTTAGAGGTGCCCCCTGAAACTTAACCAACTATCTGTGTAGGCTGACTGGTTCCAGCAGCCTGCCACACTAGAGACATGTTGCTGGCCCCATGGGGAGAGTGCCTTTGTCACTCTGAGGCCAGTAACAAAGCCTGCACTGGGTGGAGATGCTAACACCTCCCCCAGGCAGGAGCTGTAACACCTGGCGGCGAGCCTCAAAGGCTCACCCCTTTGTCACAGCCCAGCAGGGCACTCCAGCTTAGTGGAGTTGCCCGCCCCCTCCGGCCACGGCCCCCACTTTTGGCGGCAAGGCTGGAGGGAACAAAGAAAGCAACAAGGAGGAGTCACTGGCCAGTCAGGACAGCCCCTAAGGTGTCCTGAGCTGAGGTGACTCTAACTTTTAGAAATCCTCCATCTTGCAGATGGAGGATTCCCCCAATAGGATTAGGGATGTGACCCCCTCCCCTTGGGAGGAGGCACAAAGAGGGTGTACTCACCCTCAGGGCTAGTAGCCATTGGCTACTAACCCCCCAGACCTAAACACGCCCTTAAATTTAGTATTTAAGGGCTTCCCTGAACCTAAGAATTTAGATTCCTGCGACAACAAGAAGAAGGACTGCCCAGCTGAAAACCCCTGCAGAGGAAGACCAGAAGACAACAACTGCCTTGGCTCCAGAAACTCACCGGCCTGTCTCCTGCCTTCCAAAGAACTCTGCTCCAGCGACGCCTTCCAAAGGGACCAGCGACCTCTGAATCCTCTGAGGACTGCCCTGCTTCGACGACGACCAGAAACTCCCGAGGACAGCGGACCTGCTCCAAAAAGACTGCAACTTTGTTTCAAGGAGCAGCTTTAAAGACCCCTGCAACTCCCCGCAAGAAGCGTGAGACTTGCAACACTGCACCCGGCGACCCCGACTCGGCTGGTGGAGAACCAACACCTCAGGGAGGACCCCCGGACTACTCTCCGACTGAGTACCAAAACCTGTCCCCCCTGAGCCCCCACAGCGCCGCCTGCAGAGGGAATCCCGAGGCTTCCCCTGACCGCGACTCTCTGAAACCTAAGTCCCGACGCCTGGAAAGGACCCTGCACCCGCAGCCCCCAGGACCTGAAGGACCGGACTTTCACTGGAGAAGTGACCCCCAGGAGTCCCTCTCCCTTGCCCAAGTGGAGGTTTCCCCGAGGAAGCCCCCCCTTGCCTGCCTGCAGCGCTGAAGAGATCCGTTGATCTCTCATAGACTAACATTGCGAACCCGACGCTTGTTTCTACACTGCACCCGGCCGCCCCCGCGCTGCTGAGGGTGAAATTTCTGTGTGGGCTTGTGTCCCCCCCGGTGCCCTACAAAACCCCCCTGGTCTGCCCTCCGAAGACGCGGGTACTTACCTGCAAGCAGACCGGAACCGGGGCACCCCCTTCTCTCCATTCTAGCCTATGCGTTTTGGGCACCACTTTGAACTCTGCACCTGACCGGCCCTGAGCTGCTAGTGTGGTGACTTTGGGGTTGCTCTGAACCCCCAACGGTGGGCTACCTTGGACCAAGAACTGAACCCTGTAAGTGTCTTACTTACCTGGTAAAACTAACAAAAACTTACCTCCCCCAGGAACTGTGAAAATTGCACTAAGTGTCCACTTTTGAAATAGCTATTTGTCAATAACTTGAAAAGTATACATGCAATTGAAATGATTCAAAGTTCCTAATGTACTTACCTGCAATACCTTTCAAACAAGATATTACATGTTAAATTTGAACCTGTGGTTCTTAAAATAAACTAAGAAAATATATTTTTCTATAACAAAACCTATTGGCTGGATTTGTCTCTGAGTGTGTGTACCTCATTTATTGTCTGTGTGTATGTACAACAAATGCTTAACACTACTCCTTGGATAAGCCTACTGCTCGACCACACTACCACAAAATAGAGCATTAGTATTATCTCTTTTTACCACTATTTTACCTCTAAGGGGAACCCTTGGACTCTGTGCATGCTATTCCTTACTTTGAAATAGCACATACAGAGCCAACTTCCTACAAGTCAGTTTTGACTCAATTTGTTTTCCAGATAAGGAAGGAGTAGGGGGAGGGGGAAAAGCGTAAGCAAATATCCCTGACCAACTCATCCATAACGCATTGCCCTTGGACTGAGGGTGTGGATACCAGGACGCGAAGTCTTGGCATTTTGCGTTTTCTTTTGTTGCGAATAGGTCTATTTCTGGTGTTCCCCAGCGTAGAAAGTAAGTTTGTAGGGTCTGGGGATGAATTTCCCATTTGTGTGTTTGTTGGTGAGCTCGACAGAGTGTTGGCCAACTGGTTTTGAATCCCTGGGATGTATTGTGCTATTAGGGGAATGTGATTGTGAACTGCCCAATGCCAAATCTTTTGTGCTAAGAGACACAGTTGTGATGAGTGTCCCCCTCCTTGTTTGTTTAGGTAATACATTGTTGTCATGTTGTCTGTTTTGACAAGAATGTGTTTGTGGGCTAGTAGTGGTTGAAATGCTTTCAATGCTAGAAACACTGCTAACAGTTCTAAATGATTTATATGCAGTTATTTTTGGTGAACGTCCCATTGTCCCTGTATACTGTGTTGGTTGAGGTGTGCTCCCCACCCCCTCATGGAAGCATCTGTTGTGATCACGTATTGAGGCACTGGGTCTTGAAATGGCCGCCCTTTGTTTAAATTTATAGGGTTCCACCATTGAAGCGAAGAGTGTGTTTGGCGGTCTATCAGCACTAGATCTTGTAGTTGACCCTGTGCTTGCGTCCATTGTTTTGCTAGGCACTGTTGTAAGGGGCGCATGTGTAGTCTTGCGTTTGGGACAACTGCTATGCATGAGGACATCATGCCTAGTAGTTTCATTACAAACCTTACGGTGCAGTGTTGGTTTGGTTGTATGCTTGATCTTACATTTTGGAATGATTGGACTCTTTGTGGACTTGGAGTGGCAATTGCTCTTTGTGTGTTGAGTGCTGCTCCCAAGTATTGTTCTATTTGGGATGGTTGAAGATGTGATTTTTGGTAATTTCTAGAAAACCCTAGTTTGAGTAGAGTTTCTATGACGTATTGCATGTGAAGTTGACATTGTTGTTGAGTGTTGGCATTTATTAGCCAGTCGTCCAAATATGGGAATACGTGCATATGCTGTCTCCTTATGTGAGCTGCTACTACGGCTAGGAATTTTGTAAATACTCTGGGGGCTGTTGTTATCCCGAACTGTAGCACTTTGAATTGATAATGTTTGCCTTGAATTACAAACCTTAGGTATTTCCTGTGAGAAGGATGGATGGGTATGTGGAAATACGTATCCTTGAAATCCAGTGTTGTCATGTATTCCCCTTTTTTTTAGCAAGGGAAGTACGTCTTGAAGTGTTACCATGTGGAAATGATCTGATTTGATGAAGAGATTCAGTGTTCTGAGATCTAAGATAGGCCTTAACGTTTTGTCCTTTTTTGGAATGAGGAAATATAGTGAGTAAACGCCTGTTCCTTTTTGGTGATAGGGTACTAGCTCTATTGCTTGTTTTTGTAACAGTGCTTGGAACTCTATATGTAATAGGTCTAAGTGTTGTGGAGACAGTCTGCGGTTTTGGTGGCACATCTGGAGGGAATGTTGTAAATTCTATGCAATAACCATGTTGGATAATTGATGGGACCCATGTGTCTGTGGTAATATGAGTCCAAATGTGGTAGTATTTGGTTAGCCACATACTGCTGGTGGTGTCGTCCCCATGGCCTTGAGTATCTTGGTGTGACCTAGAGTCTGGGACGGGGCAGGTTTACTCACGGTTTGTTGCACCGTCGAGGGTCGTTCACTGTCGGATTCATCCGAGTCCGTTTCTTGGATGGAGATTCTTTCTTCCTCCTCGACGTCGAGCTGTTTTTTTTTTTTTTGGTTTCTACGCCATTTGCAGTCTTCTTGCACATCGATCTCTCAAGGTTTTCTTCGATCTAAATGCTCGGCAAGCTTCGCAAGTATCCTCTCTGTGTTCGGGTGACAAACACAGGTTACAGACCCGGTGCTGGTCTGTATAAGGATACTTTGCGTGACACTTAGGATAGAAATGGAAGGGGGTCCGGTCCATTAGTCTGGGACGACGGGTGTGGTCGGGCCGACCAGGCCTCGATGAAGAATGGAAGCCCCAAAGGGCCGCCGAAGCGGTCTTTATGTCTGTGCCGATACACTAACACTAAACCGGTACCGAACAAATGTTCGATACTTTCGCTAACTTTCCCGATTCGAAATACGGAGCGAAGAGGAACACGTCAGAACCCGATGGCGGAAAGAAAACAATCTAAGATGGAGTTGACGCCCATGCGCAATGGAGCCGAAAGGGAGGAGCCACTCGGTCCTGTGACTCGAAAAGACTTCTTCGAAGAAAAACAACTTGTAACACTCCGAGCCCAACACTAGATGGCAGGAACAGTGCACAGCATGTGTATCTGCAGCTACACATGCCATTGAACATATATATATATATATATATATATATATATATATATATATATATATATATATATATATATATATATATATATATATATGGGGCATGTCTGTTTTATAGTACTTTGTGTTCAGTTATTGTGGTAACAGTTGCTGGAACAGCTTTGAAGCTTCCTGAGATGCCATAACTTTACCTCAATTAGAGACTTGCGAGTCTAACCCCACACAATTTAACTCTTTTACACTATACCCAGCAAATCAGCTGGCAGAAGAGACCAAAGTGACAATCACTTAACCTTGAAGAGAGCTGTGATAATGGAGCCACAAAAAGGCAGGTGTATTGTGACACAGAAAAAATCGAAGTGTGGGCATGGACAGAAACAAGGTGCAAAAGGATCATGCAAAGGCAGGATTGGGCTAGGTATTGGCAGCATTAGATTCAGCAGGGGCCATTCACAAGGGATCAAATCAGCCAGGCAGAGGATATGCACGTTGTGGTAGAAAGAGCTGGAGCAGAGGTATGCAGAAGGGAAAGAGAAGAAAGGCACACCCCAATAGAAGCAGAGAAATCAAAGGAGGTGATCGGAAGGAGCAATGGGAAGGCACAGTTGGACACAGGAGTAGGACTGGTTTTTATAAAGAGGAACTTCAAGTCAGTGACAACAGCAAACAACAAAACAGAATAATTTAAAGTGGTAAACTGATAACTCACTCGATGAGCAACCAATCGATAAGCCAAACTTATCTAATCAACATTTTGATGAAGATGTGCTAGGGAAAGGACAATAAGACTGCCTGTTCCTGGTGACTGAATCGAACATTTTCCAGATCCCAACCGCAAAATGAGGTTTTTACCAAAGACACATTTGCATATTTGCCAAGGAAGCAGCAAGAATGAGAGCTCCGCAAATTAATCTGCAAAATCCAAACAAAGTACAAGATTAGACTAAGTGATGACCAGTATCAAAGATTTATTACATTGGGAGAAAATAGGCATACCATAGTAATGAGGCTGAGGAATGGATGCACTATTCCAAAGCCATTTTGTGGGGACGGTAACTAAAAATAGGATCAGAAATATATTTACAAAAGGAGAAGGGGAAAACAATCTTTAAAAAAACCTAAAACTCCATAACACTTCAAGACTCTCCCATTTGAATGAGACAATACAGTCACAGAAGAGGACCTGCGGGAGGCAAGCACGCTTATACATGAAGTTCTAACAGAGAGCACGAAACATGGGTGAAATCAACCGTGCTGAAATGAATCTGAGATGGGTGCCAGCAAATTGATGCAGCCAGTTTACGTAGAAATAGGGAGAATACCACACATGGCAAGGTCTACACCATTTTGTCATTCTGTTAGGAAGCCACACCATTCTGGCCTGGAGGCTTGAGAGATGGGCAGGAAGTTGCCTGGAACAGCCCTTTTCCTGTAGAAGCTAATATGATGCCAGGTGAGCCCACACAATCTCACAGCAAGTTCTCCATTTCTTTCATGAAAGCTTCATACATGTCGTCCTTCGTGGGCATCGGGGTTCCTGCCTTGGGAGCGACCTTGGGTGCAGGAGCTACAGGCACCTCTGGCTTCTTCTGTGGCGTGATGCCCTTGTTCTCTCGCCGTACCCGCAAAGCAGTGGGCACAAAGCGGGTGACTTCGGCCTTGGGATTGTTGATCTGGGGCTTGGCACTGATGGTGGCAGTGGCCTGCTTTTCGATGGTAGCACTGCTGCTCACAGCACTGGTCCCCGTGCTACCATCATCCTTGTTGGGGCGCTGGATCAAGCTAGGAGGAGCACTCAGCACGCTGGAAGTGGGGACGCCAGGGGTGGGCAAGGCTGGAGCCGGAAAGAGCCCTGGGGGAGCAGGGCCTAATGGGGGTGCTAATGGAGGTCTCATCAGGCCTGGACGAGGAGGAGGAATACCTGCAAGAGGGTAACAGGAGAGGGAGAGAAAACACAACAGTCTGAGGCACAATGCAGGAACCAATTGCATACACTTCCAAGCTATAAGCAGTCTTATGGAAACACACCTTTCCTTACAGTTACAAGCTTCAGGGGTTAGGCCACAAACAATAGAGCAATGCTTCAGGTTACATACACCTTACCGGTTAAGGTGTTAGATAGCAGAACTTTCCCTCAGGTCATACAGTTCACTCAGGTCTTTGACAGCTAAAGATAGAACTCATGCTATAAAGATCTCAGTTTAGCTTGGCAGGGGCTACCTACTGGGTTACAGATATCCTAACAGTTCAAGCAGCAAAATCATACCTCAACTTACAGAGTTCATAGTTTTCTATCAGCTTATAGGCATCTTGCAGGTTCAAACAGGAGACAGCCCCACTCTTACTACACAATATTCTTGAATGAGTGACACAACTAGCTCCAAGCTTACACAGATGTTCCAGGTTCAAGTATTGGACAGAAAGAGTTATACCTCAGGTTACAAAGACCTCGGAGACTCAGACTGCATAGCTATCCTTGAGAGATTCAATGAAATGATATGTCTGGTCACAGATAGCTTACAGTTTTGAACAGCATCTGGTCACAGATAGCTTACAGTTTTGAACAGCAGAGGTATCACTAATAATATACTAACTGAACACATATTCAAACAGAACAGGATATATAGATCTGGCAAGGTCAAAGAGCAGAGTTACACTACATCCTACACATATCAGACAGCTTTCAGCAGGGCCTTACTTTAGTTATACAGATTCAATAGACTCAGACAGCCCTCTACTGTCTGCATACTGTTATTTAAAGCACTTAGAAAGTTAAGAAATACATTGTGGGGCACTGTATAAAAAGCAAAAACTATACCTGGAGGAGCAGGGGGTGGCAGTCTTGGTGGCGGTCCCCTTGGAGGAGGCCCTGGCGGTAGGCCTGGAGGTGGTCCAGGAGGCGGTCCCGGGGGCCGGCCGGGAGGTGGCCCTGGTGGTAACAATCGGGGTGGAGGTCCGCGTAGTCCAGGTATTCCCGGAGGTCTAAGAAAAGGAGGAGCACCTGAGAAGAAGAGAGGCTAAATTAGGCAGAAAGGGGCATTGAAAGGCAGGTGTCAGTGGGTGAGGTAGCAGTGAGAGAATGTTAGTTACTTTCTGGGACTTGTAAAGTAGCAGCTCCGGGTCCCACAGGTGGTCTCCGAAAATGGGTATTTAGATGCCACAAGGTGCTTCCTTGGGACTTGGAGACAGGTGTGTGTTAGGGATACTTAAAGTAATGGAGTGCTTAAATAAAAACATACATGATCATGAGTGGAATCGTGAAGAGGCACTATGCCAGCGAATGAGAACGGGGAAGAGTAAGGAGGTGAGACATTATGTCAGTGACCTTTAGCATGGGCTACGTCAACAGATGGAGACCTCTCCCCAGAGCCAGAAGTCAATGAATAACAGCATGACAATAGGCTGGTCACTTGTGTACACAAAGGTGCACACGGAATACTCCTGTGAGCTATTGCAGAACATCAATGCCTTGTTACCTGGAGGAGGACCAGGGGGGAGGCCGCTTGGTGGTCCTGGGGGACGGAGAGGAGGTGCTGGTGGGATACCCAATGGTGGGGGTGCATGCAGTCGTGGCATTTGCATCTGTGCTGGATGTGGATGCTGGGCTTGTGGGGCAGCGGCTACAGCTGGGGCAGGAGATGCAGCTGGAGCCGGGGTTGGAGTCTGTGTAGGAGCTGGAGCTTGGGCCGCAGCAGCTGCTGAAGCGGACTGAGGACGCGTCTCCTCTGTGCGACGTGGCGCCTCTTCGGTCTCTGACTCGTCGCTGTCATCGGAATCATCATCGTCATCATCATCTGAATAGTCGTCCATGTCCTGGTCCTCCTCTTCTTCCTGAAGCTCTTGTCCTAAAGAAAGGGTTAAAGAGGAAGAGGCATGAGACAGGGATTCACAGGGCAAAGAGGGAGACGCAAAGCAATAGAGAAATAAGCATGAGCAGACAAGCAGAGGAATGGTACAGACTAAGGGGACAAGAGAGGAAAGGCTTTGAAAGGAACAGTGGGAGTTGGTTAGAGCGCTAGGGTGAGGAATTGAGGGCTAAAGGGCTTAGGCGAAGGTGCACAGGACAGAGAACTAGAAGGAAGCTATCAAGGGGACCGGGTTAGAGGAAAGAAAATAGGAAATAAAGAATAAAGAGAAAAATGAGAAGAGAAGAGGTGAGAGGAACAGGAGAGAGGTAAGAGCAGCTAGGTACAAAGAATGACCGGAGAACAAGATAAAAATGGGAGGTTAGGAAAAGAAAAAAATATGTAAGAGAAAGTAAGCAGCACTCAAAGAGAAAAGAAAAAGAAGGAAAAAAAGAATGGTAGAAAATGCTAGAGAGGTTAAAGGAGTGACAGTGGACCACTGGTGAAAAGTTACAGAAGAGGCAAGAGCTTACAAAACAGGAGGAGAAAAGAAAATGCAGGGAAGAGATATAAATAGGAAGAGAGATTGAGAAATGGAGGATGCAGAGAAGGGTGGGAAATGCAGTGAAGGGTGATAGAGGCAAGTAAAGGTGGAACAGGAAGGGAAATAGGGATGGGTTGAGGAAATGGTGGAAGAGCTGACTGATGAGACAGGCAAGAGGGAAAGAGGTGAAGAGCAGGAGGAAAAGAAGAGTCATGTGCTAGATGGAGCAGAGATTAAAATAAAATGTAAGAGTCAAGAGAGGTGAGAGGTTATCCGAGGTTATGCTTCAGCAGTTTCTTTCTTACCTGCCATTCGCAGCATCATTGCCTGCAGTGGGGTTAGCTCTTTCACTTTCTTTTTCTTCTTCTGAGACTTCTCTGTAGATTCATTGAAGCGAACACTGAGACCTGAGGTGAATGACAAGAGGCACAGGTTAAGACCAAGACACACGGTGAAGGGAGTCTGGAAGTCACAACTGAGGACATCAAACAGCATGCCATAAACAAAGTATGTATGTCTGTTCCAAGGACACAGATACCCTCTGGCAAATCACCCTGGAGGACTATCTGGAGAAAGGGACTGAACAGGAAAGCAGATCAGGAGATCTTCGCACAAGGATCAGCAGGAGGGCACATCTGTATGCAAGTCTGAGATTCAGCTAATATTCCTGCCAGAATTCTCAGGTACCTTCCTTGTCCCACTGTGATTTTAAGTACATCATCACTTGCTCTCAAAAAGCTGGGCAACTGGGGTTCCCTTTCTTGGATATCACAAAATAAACATACAAGCCCCTACTCCCTTATCGGGATGTCCCTCTTTCACCTTTACATACAACAAGAAGAGTTTGCACAAACTTTACAATGCAGGGTATTTCTTACAAGCCTTGTAAAGCTTTCTTAGAGTAGCTTCCAAATTCACATCTCTAAATAAACTGGAGGCCTTAAATAACAATCCAATAATTAACTACAAGGGTTACATAGCTTTGGTTTGTCAGGGCTGAACCAAACGACCACCATTATGTGAAATTTGAATAATCAGATGAAATATTAGCATTCACTATGCTCTGTGTGTTCTAACATTTTGTTTTTAAGTGGTCACATGAACACAAAAAATCCAACTTTAACAGTATAGTGTAAAACTGCCAAAGTGTTTTTTAATCACATAACTAAACTGATTACAGTTTCCAACTCAATATGAAGTAACATGAAAGAAGATACATTTAATGTTAAAATAAATTGAAATGAAAAACTACAGTGGAAAAAAGTACAGCAGTGGCTCGCACCCTCTCTCACTACCTTTCTCACTACCTTTTACTCACTGCTTATTGAGAATTTCTTTGCACACCAGTAGCTGTGCACTGGCTGCTTCAACATACAGACCAAAAACGTTCCTACAATACCTTAAAGAAAAGTAGTTCTTTGCTACCTGGGGAAGAACTTTAGGTTCCATAGAAAAAAGAAATGTATACAAAAAAAAAAAAAAAAAAAAAAAAAAAAAAATCAGTACCAGTTAATTCCTTCCCAGTGCCTCTTAAAAAAATGAAACATGTTTAATCTTTCTAGGCAGAATGGGAGTGCAGTTCTGTGCAATGCAAATGTGGTGTGTGTGTGATTGAAGTGCAGCAAGAGTGCAGTGGATATCACGAGGACAGTAAAAGTGCAGGGGGAAGCAGTAAGTACAGGGTTGCACAGGGAGGGGATGGTAGAGTGCTGAGTGGCAATTTTAGTAGGGTGTCAAGCGAGAAACATTCACTGAAAAAAGAACAAGTGTATTGGGTTTAATGTTTGGTAAATCACCTCATGGCATCATATTCTGTCTTACGAGCCACAGGAATATTAATTTAAATATACATCTTTTTTCTTTGCCTCTCCTATATTTGTATCAAGGTTTCCCATCCAAATATAACAGTCTTTGAAATGTGTTTGTTTACTTGCAATTTTGATACAATGTGGCCAATAGCTGCACTTCTTTTCCGATTATACAATTCTGTATTAGAGTGTAAGGAATATAAGTTTTCAAGGTATTAGGACTGGTTTGTCCATCAAATTCAACTTCTAAAAGACAAGTTTCCACTAGTGGTGAACCAAAGCCATCCTTAGATACAATGCTACAAATTTTCAAGCCTATCTCCAAGGAACTGCCCTTTAACCCCTTATGTGCAGCCGTCGGCCAATGGCTGCACTCCCGCCCCAAAGCAGATGTTAGCCACTGGACACTGGGGAGGGCTAGCACCCGAGAATTCTTTTTTTTTGTTTTTAAAAAGGACAGGACTCCATGCGGAATCACTTCTGTTTTGTCCCCCGCCCCTTCTGCCAGCCATCTGTGACATCAGTGCATTGCAAGGCACACTGACATTACAGATTTCCCACCGGAGCGGCAAAAGGAGCAGGTAAGCGCTCTCTCCCACTCTGGTGGGGAAAATGCCTAAAAAGGCCTCACAAGGTTCTATGGAGGCCCCAACGGAAAAGGGAGGTTCTCCCCTTTCCAATGAGGACTCCCTGAAATAGTTTCCTTTCTGTGGATTGCAACTGCACCGCGATCCACAGGCAGGAAACCCACCAAGGACCAGCGTCCAATGTTAAGATTCAAGGCAGCAGCTGGTGGAACTCTAGGTGGAATAACTCTTTTAAGGCCTTCCATAAAAGCTTTTATGATAGATATTCTAAACAGAGAGGTATGCGGTCTGTTTTGGAGGTAGGCTGAAATTGCTGTTAAATGAACTTTAATAGATGTATATACAAGATTTTCATTTTGTAAGTAAAGCAAATGACATACAATATCCTGCACTGATGTTTTAAGTAGATCAATGTTTTTGGGTTGACAGTAATATACAAAACGTTTTGATTTAGCTGTATAGCACTAACTGGTTGTAGGTTTACGTGCTTCCTTTAGAATGTCCATGCATTCCGATGGAAGCTGTAGATATCCAGACTATGACCTCAGGAGCCAAATCGCCAGGTTGAGTAGACTGGGGATTGGGATGCCTGATTTGACCTTTGTTTTGAATCAATAGGTCTGGTCTGTTTGGAAGCTTGTGATGTGGTACTACTGATAGAGCAAATAGTGTTGTGTACCAGTGTTGACGTACCCAGGTGGGAGCTAAACGTATGATAGTGAAGGAAGTGTGACGGCTCTTGTTGACCAGAAATGGAATTAGTGTGTGTGTGTGTGGGGAGGGGGGGGAGGGGGGGAGCAAATATCCCTGACCAATTGATCCATAGAGCATTGCACTTGGATCGAGGGTGTGGGTAACTGGATGCGAAGTTTGGACATTTTGCGTTTTCGCTTGTTGCGAAAAGGTCTATGCTTGGTGTTCCCTGCATATGAAATTACTGTTTAATTACTTGTGGGTGATTCTACCATTCAAATATATTGTTGCTGCGTCCTGCTTGAGAGGTCCGCTAGTTGGTTGTGAATCTCTGGGATATATTCTGCTAGTAGGTGAATGCGATTGTGGATTGCTCACTTCCAAATTGTTTGTGCTAGATGGGAAAATTGGGATGAGTGTGCCCCCCTTGTTTTTGTAGATAACACATTACTGTCATGTTGTCATTGATGGTAGAAATGTTGCAGTCTTCCTCCTACAGGAGATGTGTGCTGTGTGGGGATGCAGAAAAAGTCACTGCTTTGATGAGGTGGAGGCACCTCTTGTGGTAGTGGGTCTCCCCCTATTTCTAAAGTTGTGTCCTCTATAGGATCCTCTAAAAGACTCTCTCGAGTAATACTGTTGTCCCTGCTTTTGTTGGGACGTAGAGGCCTCTAATGTTTGGGGTTTAAAACCCCCTCTGAATTGGTGCTTGCGAAAAGTACCCTGAAAAGGTGTTGTGTAAAGTGCACCCACGGCCTTTGCACTGTCTGAGTCCTTTTTAAACTTTTCGATGGTGGCATCCACCTCTGGTCCAAATAGGTACTGTTTGTTAAACGGCATATTAAGGACCGCTTGCTGCATCTCAGGTTTGGATCCCGAGGACCGCAACAAAGCATGCCTCCTGACCATGACGCTAGTATTTATACCCCTAGCTGCGGTGTCTGCTGCATCTAGTATAGATCTAATTTGATTGTTGGCAATAGCCTGTCCTTTTGCCACTACCTGCTGTGCTCTTTTTTGGTATTCTGATGGGAGATATTGGAGGAACTCTTGCATCGCGTCCAAATGGGCGCTGTCGTACCTGGCTAAAAGAACTTGGGAGTTGGCAATTCTCCACTGATTTGCAGCTGGAGTTGCCACTCTTGCCTGATGCATCAAATTTGTGGCTTTCTTTATCAGGGGAATGGGCATCCCCGGTGGGCTTACTATTTGCCCTCTTTTAGCTGCACTGACAGCAACGGAATCAAGTGGAAATTGTTGTGTTATAAAGAGTGGATCTGATGGTGCAGCTTTATATTTTTTGTCTACCCTCGGTGTGAGTACCCTAGCCTTTGCTGGTTCTTAAAAAAAATATCATCAGCATATTTTAGCATGCCAGGTAGCATTGGCAAACATTGGTACTGTTTATGTGTAGAAGATAGTGTGTAGAATAGAAAGTCAACCTCTATGGGTTCAGAGTGCAGCTGAACATTGTGGTATGTGGCTGCTCTAGTAATGACTTGGTTACAGGCCGTGGTATCTTCAGGTGGAGATGGCCTAGTGGGATATAGATCAGGGTCATTAGACGGGATAGGGTCTGAATCGTACACATCCCACGGGTCTACAGTATAAGTATTGTCACCCATATAATCCCCATGTGAAGAGACAGGAGACTGCACTGTGTAGGTGAAGGTGGTGGTGGTGAAGTATCAGGTAGAGGAGAAGTGGGAAGCACAGGAGAATGCAGCAGAGAAGGCTGTTGTACTGCCTTTGGGTTCTCCTTGTGCTTAAATATTTTTGCAGGTGAGGGCCCAGCTTCCAAACTTTCTTGGAAAGACAGATCCTTTTGGTTATTAAAAGAGGAGAGGCAATAATGTTCCCAATGTCTTTCTGAATCTGTATTTTCCGCTGTTTATGGTCCATCACTTCCAAAATGGGCCTAATGTCTGTTGACTCTTCTGCAGATGGAACATGTTTACTTTCCATAGTTGTGTGCTCCAAAAGCATGGTGACTATCTGCTTTAATCGGGCCGAAAATGAGGACTGAAGCAAATGGGAGGTTTATTTTGTTCTGAAGAGGAGCTTGGATGCTTCGGCTCTGAGGTGGTATGTAAACGTTTTGGTTCCGATTTGGAACCCTCCACTTTGCGACTCGCTCCTGAAACAGGGGTGGAAGTCTGTTCGGTCTAATGCATTTTGGTCTTCTTCAACACCAAACCTGAGGGCCGGTCATCGAGATGTACTGTTTGGGTCTGACCATGGTCGGCAAGCAGTGGTGGGCCAAAGACCATTTGTGCTGCCTTTTTTTTTTTTTATATATATATTTTTGGTGATAGAAAGGGGCTGACTTACTCACATACTGCACCACAGGAATAACTTGGCTGTCCCCATCTGAGTCACGGTCAGAATCTGCAATAGAAACCACACTCTGCGCCTGTTCCTCACCGAAAATGTTGGGCGTTTGTTCGGTTGACTTCGATGCCATCTCTAACAGACACCATCTTCGATCTCGCAGAGTCTTCTTGAAGTAGAAGGAGAAGGATCAGCACACGCCTCGCAGGTTTCTTCCTTGTGGTTCAGAGAGAGGCAGCATTTGCACACAGAGTGCTGGTCGGTGTAAGGGAACTTGGCCTGGCAACGAGGGCAGAATCAAAACGGAATCCGATCCAGGAGCCTGTGACGCAGTGGGCCCGAGAAGGGCGTGGGCGCCAAAAAGGGTGTTTAATCGATCCCGACACTACAATCGGATCGAGTGTAGTATGGAAAACGCATTTGAAAATCATACTGACGTTTAAAGGAAAGAAAGAAGTTCAGATAGTACCAAACAGAGATCTACCGGAGCGAGAGGGAACAAGTCCGAACCAGACGGTGGAAAGAAAACAATCTAACAAAGGACTCGATGCCCATGGGCACTATCACTGAGAGGAGGAGTCACTCGATCTCGTAAAACTCCAAGCCCAACACTAGATGGCGGACTTATGCAAAGCATGTGTATCTGCAGCTACACATGCCAGCGAACATTATATATATATATATATTTATATATATATATATATATATATATATATATATATATATATATATATATATATATATATATATACACACACATACACACATATACACATATATATAAATAATGCTTTAAAAGGTGAAATTGGCAGAGTCAGCCCTCCTGACATAAAGGCCGAACCCCCGTTGAGCCCACATTTTACTTTTGAAAGGAGGGCAGTGGGATGTGTGTTTGCTCCCCCTAGTGAAACCACACATTTAAAAAAAAATATTTACAAAAAAAAAAAAATGTAGGGGGGAGGGAGGGCGGCGGGTGGGGTGTGGTTCTGGGGGGGTGGTGTGGTGGTCCTGAAAACATGGTTTAACTCCCCTAGGTGGCTCTTTTTTTGTGGGGTTGGTTTTCCCTAGTGAGGCGACTGCCCCGAAGAAAACACATAAATGGAGAAAAAAAAAGCCCAACTGTACATATTTGGCAATGTTTTAGAAGAAAAAAGTTGGAGATGTTATAAGAAAAATAATCTCAAATATACCAAAAGTTTGTAAAGATGTGGCAATGTGATTGCATACAGTAGGAGGTTATGCACAACGGCTGACTGGTCAACTTTACGTTGCTTATTTCTGTATTTGGGTGCGATATTGATGACAATGAGATAACTATGTGCCCAGGTAGTATTATCATGTTTTCTAATCATAAAATAATGATGTAATATTATCAAAACATGTGTTGCATAATGCAGCATCATTTGCCTTTTCCTACTGCTTCATTTGGTCATCTCTTCCTATAATTGGGTGCTCTCCAGCTGCATGATTCCAGTGACCCTGGGGATAGCACTGTGTACTTCCTGAAAACCAAGGTTGATTTGTGGCTTCTGGAAATTAGTTTTTTACTTGCAAAGGCCCAGCAGCTCCCAGAAAAATAAAGTTTGCAAAAATCATGGCAAAGGTATGCTGTGATATTGGGAATGTGGCAGGGATAAGGAATACTATCTCTTCTTAGTGTCTTTGGAGGACCTGCAGATTCAGAAACTAGATAAGTAATTTTGTGGTTATTTATTGTTGCACACATCACGCCCACACACCCATCAATGGATTTGGAACAATACTTCTGGCCTTCAACTTAGGACAGTGATTTAGAATGACGGTTTTAGCAGTGAACAGAGATGGAATCTTGGTGGATGACTGCTGCCCAGGCCCTGATTCTGGTTATGGAGAACAGCAGATATTGAGAGAACATATGAAGGAGAAAAAATGAAGCAGAATCTGGAAGTGAATTTTCAGTTCGCAGAGTTCCAATAGGCGACTTATTTTCCAGCGATTCCGAGGGACATGATGATGGAATTTGTGTGCATTTTGTACAGTCTGTGCAGCGGAGTGACCCTGGCAGGTTAGATCAACCCAGAGAGCAGGCATGTGCGATGACAAGCACAGATGAAGAGCTCTCTTGGCAAATTACATTTGCACAAACATACAGTTTTACCAATAAAACTATACAGTGCACAGATGAAAATTTGTGGAAATTGCATCACCTAGTGTAATGATTTGTTTTGATCTTATTAAAGTATTTGTTTCCAACACACTTCAGAAATAACAAAAAATGTGCTTTATTTGTGTTCCTTATTCTGAAATACTCTGAAATACTTACATAGTTCATTTAAATGCTGTGTGCTCCAAAAAAGAAACCTCTTCCATACCCCCAAGTATCCAGCAAGATCGTCACATAAATCCTCTTATTATGAAGTCAGAGAAAGAAAAGTAAACAAGTGCTTTTGAAAGACAGTGCCTGACATTTGACATCAGTCTTTGAATGCACAGCAAATAAGACCAAGATTTACAGGCCTGTTTACAGAAAGGAAGGATATTGTAAATAAGGTTTGAGCAAGGCAAGGTACAAACTCAAGCTGGACAGCCTAAAACAAATAAAGCCAGAAATGGAAAGCAAGAAAATGTGAGTTACAAACCACAGAGCCAAAGGCAAGCAACAGGAAGAATGCATTCCTAGAACAGCTTTCTGAATGTCCCCAAGATGTCTTCAGCAAACCAGACAGCTGCGCTACCTGGTAGGCTGCGACCTAAAAAGGGGTGAGTTTTGAGTAAGAAAATGTGATGTGTCCATGTTGCATTTAGAGCCGTTTCCTGTTGCAGTACCTAAC
The DNA here is from genome assembly GCF_031143425.1 of Pleurodeles waltl. Taxonomy (NCBI): domain Eukaryota; kingdom Metazoa; phylum Chordata; class Amphibia; order Caudata; family Salamandridae; genus Pleurodeles; species Pleurodeles waltl. The sequence goes on along the minus strand of NC_090443.1, from coordinate 279,912,840 downwards.
CCTACCCTCACAAACGAGGTACAATTTTTATCTGGTGACTTGGAATGCTTAGTGGATGGAAGTTTGTGGATCTCCGCAGATTCCAAAATTTTCAATCACAGAATTGTGAGGACATTTTTTTTTAGTTAAAGTTTGAGGTTTGCAGGTGGTTGCGAGTAAACGTACCTGGTGAGAGTCAAGCCAACAACACCTCTCAGGATTACCCCATGTGTCAAGTTTTCAAAAATGTGCATGTTTGCTAAATTTCTCTAGGTGCCAGCTGAGCTAGGGCCCAAATTACACAGCTAGCCACTGTGCAAAGCATAACGGTTGGTTTCAAGTGGAAAAATGTGATGTATCCATGTCCGTTTTGTCCTGTGTCCTATCGCAAGCACTAGGCCCACCCCACTCAACTGAGGTACCATTTTTTATTTATTTTTTTTAAATCTGAAGACTTGTGGGAACCTAGAATAGTAGAACATTTGTTATTCCAAATGGGACTTTGCTGCATTTGTGCATTTCAAATGTAACCCAGTGTATAAGAAGGGTTGGGGGCACAGCAGTGAAGGGGTAAAGGACTCAAAATGTTTTGGTTGCCATTTCCTTCAACAGACTTTGAGGCAGGCGAGATGTCACTGATTTCAGACATCAGTGATTTCAGACGAGAGGGAGAAGGATTCCCCAAGCAAGTAAAGTATAAGAATGATTTGAGGAAAAAACCCAAAATGCCAACGACTGTACACAAGGGTATTTAGATGGTCATGGTAGGAAGGTTTGATGATTGAAACAAACATTAGGAAATTGGAAAAATGAACAAGAATTGGCAAAGTCACAAAGTCTGTCCTTGGCAGTGTAGTGCTTTTTTTTTGTGTGTGTGGCTGTAAGCATATGCTACAAAAAAGGGAAACAGGCCACCACCCTAAAGGTGGCAGCCATATGCTTGAAATAAAAGATTGAGGTTTTAAGAAAATTTTGATGTTGCCATTTTACTAGTGATCTCTTTTTTTAAATAACAAGCCTTCCAGCTGCAACCTAATCATGCATTCAAATCACAGGTAGCTACAATGTAATTTAAACACATCCAAACAGTAACGTAAAAAGCAGACTGAAAACAAATCCCCCAAAGAGGAAGCACAATAAATACCAGCTATTTAATCTCAAAATGAAAAAAATAAAGCACACAGAAAAGAAAACCATTATTTTTAAAAGGATGTGAATAATGAGCAAAGGAGTTTGTGCAGTCACTCTTAGTGAGGGGAAACCAATGGATAAGGTGAACCGACCTGTTTTTACTCAGGGCCATATCGCAGTCCATAGTTATATACCACACCGTGTTGCCTCAGTTTGGACCCAGCGATATGGAAATCGGTCTCAACCTGCTTCAAGAGGAACAGTCCATCCTTAATTGCCAGGCCCTCCCTGGGCTGTAACGCAAACAACTTAAGATCTGACCTGGCAGTTCAGGCTGGACTGTTCAGATTGGAGCAGGTTCAAGACTAATTTGCAGGTGCCTCTGACAAACCTGAGGTGGCATGGTGTGCAAAATACCAATGGACTGGGATGCAGTGCAAGTAATTACCAGTAGCTGAGATTAATGTAAGCATTCCATGTCACTTTTTTGCATACTTCAGTGTGACACCATAAGTGGAACAGGTAATCACAGATGAGGGCCCCATGCACACTGTGCCACTGTATTTATGTACTGCTATGTTTACATTGATTAGCGAAGGTCTACCCCCCCACACCCCCCCCCCCCCGCCTGATAACATGTTCATTACAAAGGTCGGTCTTGCAGGATGGCCATTAAAAGTGCAGATATAGCCCCAGCAGATTCTGGGTTTCAGTTGTTATTTCACGGAACCAAAACAATGGCCTGAAAACATATGTGCAACAGAAAGGCTCCTCTACCATAATACAGGCATTGGTGCTGTGCTGATCATGAGATGTCTAGAACAGGGGTCTCCAATTGGTAGTTTACCAGTACCCTAGAAGTAGCATCATAAAGTGGAACCCAGCGAACCACATAATTCAGAGGGTCTAGCCATAGTGAAGAAGGAAGAGCTACAAATCTACATATACTTTGACGGGCCTCATCCAAACTAACTGCAGGACAACACATTTACATATATACCCACACTGTAGTACCAGCAACATGACCACCTGTACCCACTTTCACTTTAACAACGTAATGTGGAGAGTGCTTGCATTGCAAGTCCTAGTCTAGTTACGCAGTGTGACCACTGGTCCAAAAAGGAAGTGTTAGCAATATTCAGAGTAGTGTCACTAACGTAGGGGACTGTCAGAGAGACATAGGTAGTGTGTGAGAACTATATTTTAGCAACCCTTTACTCAAGGAGAGCAAAGGTTGGATTTAGAGTGGAGGCAAGTAATGGCATTGTTCATTTCAGATGGTTGGACTGCGGTGAGCATGTACATTTATTTAATTACTTCTGTGTGCATTTATGTATGTGTTGTGTACATGTCTGGTGATTTGTTTCCCCCTTGGAAGACCTCTTTCTGGAAGCCATTCCTTGTATCAGAGAACACTAAATGTATCTGGGGCCGAGAACCCATAAAAAACTATACACACACACACACACACACATATATATATATATATATATACATATATATATATATATACATATATATATATATATGGAAAATGTCACATACCCAGCGTACATCTGTTCGTGGCATGTAGTGCTGCAGATTCACATGCTATGCATTATTCAGCCATCTAATGTTGGGCTCGGAGTGTTATAAGTTGTTTTTCTTCTAATAAGTCTTTTCGGAGTCACATGATCGAGTGACGACTCCTCTCGGTGATACTGCGCTTGGGCATAGACTCCATTGTTACACTGTTTTCTCGGAAAAGGGTATAGGAAGTAGTGATAGAGTGTAATAATATAAATGTTGTATAGAAATAGTAAATAAGAATAGATGTCCATGCAAATGTAAATGTATCTACATATGTACAAAATAGAAAAAACTGCAACAACTACAGGCTTCCGGGGAGGAGGGAAGGTGCACGTGAATCTGCAGCACTACATGCCACGAACAGATGTACATTGGGTAAGTGACATTTTCCATTCAATGGCATGTGTAGCTGCAGCTACACATGCTATGCATAGACTACAAAGCAGTTACTCTCCCCAAGAAATGCAGTGGCTAGCCTGTAGGAGTTGTTTGAAATAATGTTCTTAAGACAGCTTGACCAACATTGGCCTGTTGCTTTGAAAATACATCTACACAGTAATGCTTTGTAAATGTATGTGGTGTAGACCATGTGGCAGCTTTGCATATGTCTGCCATTGGTATGTTTCCTAAAAATTCCATAGATGCACCTTTTTTCCTAGTGGAATGTGCTTTAGGTGTGATTAAAAGTTGTCTTTTTGCCTTGATGTTACATGTTTGTATAAATCTAACAATCAATCTTGCTAATCCTGGTTTAGAAATAGGATTCCCTTTATGTGGTTGTTGAAAAGCAACAAAAAGCTGTTTTGTTCTATCCACCTAGTACATAAGAGCTCTTTTAAGATCAAGTGTGTGAAGGGCTCTTTATGCAATTCAATCTGGCTGTGGGAAAAATACTGTTTGGTTTAGGTGAAATGGTGATACCACCACCTTTGGCAGAAATTTTGGATTAGTTTTAAGCACAACTTTATGTTTGGGTACTTGGAAAAAAGGTTCTTCAAGAGTGAATGCTTGTATTTTACTAACTCTACGTAATGAAGTAATACCTACTAGTAAAGCAACTTTCCAGGTTAAGAACTGAATCTCACATGAATGCATAGGTTCAAAAGGTGGGCCCATTCATTTTGTGAGTACAATATTGAGATTCGAAACAAGAACAGGTGGTGTTCTGGGTGGAATATTACGTTTTAGTCCTTCCGTGAAGGCTTTTATAACTGGGACTCTAAAGAGTGAGATATGCTGTACAGTCTGCAAGTATGCTGATATGCCACTAAGGTGAATTTTAATAGATGAGAAAGCTAAATTTGATTTCCGTAAATGAAGTAGGTACCATACAATATCTTGTATTGATGCTGTAAGTGGGTCAGTATTTTTAGATTGACAGTAAAAAACAAATATTTTCCATTTGTTAGCATAGCATTGTCTAGTTGTAGGCTTGCATGCTTGTTTGAGTACGTCCATGCATTCTAATTGAAGTTGTAAGCATTCAAATTCTATGACTCTAGGAGCCAAATCGCTAAGTTGAGAGCACTGGGATTTGGATGCCTGATTTGTCCTTTGTTTTGTGTGAACAAATCTGGTCTGTTTGGACGATTGTAGTGAGGTACTAGTGACAGGTCTAGGAGGGTTGTGTACCAATGTTGTCGTGCCCACGTTATCATGGTGAGAGAAGTCTGACGCAGTTTGTTGACCAGAAATGGAAGTAGTGGGAGAGGGGGAAAAGCGTAAGCAAATATTCCTGACCAGTTGATCCATAGAGCATTGCCCTTGGACAGCGAGTGTGGGTGTCTGGATGCGAAGTTTTGGCATTTTGCGTTTTCGCTTGTTGCAAATAGGTCTATTTTTGGTGTCCCCCACTTTTGAAAGTACTTTTGAAGTACTTGAGAGTGAATTTCCCATTTGTTTATCTGATGGTGTGTTCTGTTCAGGAGATCCGCTAGCTGATTGTGTATTCCTGGGATGTATTTTGCTAGTAGGTGAATTTGACTGTGAATTGCCCCTTTCCATATTGTTTGGGCTAGAAGGGACAGTTGAGATGAATGTGTCCCGCCTTGTTTCTTTAGGTAATACAAGGTCATCATATTGTCTGTTTTTATCAAGACAGTCTTGTGTTTGAGAAGCGGTTGAAAAGCTTTTAGGGCAAGGAACACAGCTAATAATTCTAAATGGTTTATGCGCTGATTTAGTTGTTTTGAATCCCATTCCCTTTGAATGGTAAGGTTGTTGAGAAGAGCTCCCCAACCTGTCATTGATGCATCGGTTATTGTGGTCTGAGGCACAGGGTCTTGAAATGACCACCCCTTCATTAAATTACTGGGATTCCACCATTGAAAGGACTTGTGCGTTTGGCAGTCTAACAACACTAGATCTTGCAACTGACCCTGTGCTTGTGACCAGTGCTGTGAGTGTCCTCATGTTTAGTCTTGCATGCGGTTCTATTTCTATGCAAAATGCCATGATTCCTAATAGTTTCATGGTAAATCTTACAGTGTATTGATGATTTGACTGCATTTGTGGTATGAGATTTTGAAAAGCTTGTATCCTTTGTATATTTGGATAGGCTAAGGCTTTTTACGTATTGAAACTAGCACCTAGGTAAGGCTGCACCTGTGCTGGTTGAAGATGGGATTTTTGGTAGTTGAGAGTGAACCCTAGTGTATGTAGTGTCTCTATTGTGTACTGAGTACGTTTTTGACATAGTATAAAATTGCTTTATTTTATTAGCCAATCGTCTAGATATGGAAAGGCATGTATGTGTTGTCTTCTTAGGTAGGCTGCTACTACCGCTAGATATTCTGTGAATACCCTTGAAGCTGTTATGCCAAATGGTAGAACTTTGAATTGATAATCGTTTCCTGTTATCATAAACCTTAGGTATTGTCTGTGAGCTCAATGGATGGGTATATGGAAATATGCATCTTTGAGGTCTAATGCAGTCATGTAATCTTGTTTTTGTAGTAGTGGAATGACGTCCTGCAGAGTTACCATGTGAAAGTGTTCTGACAGGACATATAGATTTAGCGATCTAAGATCTAGGATGGACCTGAAAGTGCCATCCTTTTTGGGAATGAGGAAGTATAGTGAGTATACTCCTGTTCCTTGTTGAGAATGTGGGACCAATTCCATTGCCTGTTTTAGTAGTAGCGATTGTACTTCTTATTGTAACCGGAACATTGTGTTCTGGGGATAGCTTGTGATAACGTGGAGGAAGGTTTGGGGGGGGGGGGGGGGTGTGGAAATCAATTCCAGGTAATAGCCATTGCAGATAATTGACAATACCCATTGATCTGTGGTGGTATATTGCCATTGGGAGAGGAATTGCTGCAGTCTGCCCCCCACACGAGATGTGTGGGGTTGAGGGATGGTAAATAAGTCACTAGGGTAGTGGCTTGTTTTGAGGTTTTAAAGTATTGGCCTCTATAAGACCCTCTAAATCACCATATCTGGTACTGCTGTTGCCCTTGTTTTGCCTGGGAGGTAGAAGCCTCTGTGGATTGTGGCTTAAATCCTCTGAATGGTCTATGAAAGGAGCCTCTATATGGTGTTGTGTGTATAAGGCTCCCGTTGCTTTGGCAGTGTCTGAGTATTTTCTCAGTTCTTCTATGGCCGTGTCTACTTCAGGGCCAAACAGGTGCTTTTATTTAAAGGCATATTCAGCACTGCCTGCTGGATTTCTGGTTTGAAACCAGAGGAACGTAGCCATGCATGTGTGTAAGATGTGTTGACACTTCTAGCTGCCGTATCTTCAGCATCGAGGGCAGACCGTATTTGATTACTTATGGCCTGACCCTCTTCCACAATCTGTTGTGCCCTTGTTCCAGTGGGCTCTATCATCCCTTAATCAAGGCTTGCGAATTTGCAATTCGCCATTGGTTGGAAGCCTGTGTTGCTGCCCTATTGCCAGCAGCATCGAATTTTCTACTCTCCTTGTCAGGGGGAGGAGCATCCCCTGACGACTGGCTATTAGCCCTCTTTCTAGCCGCACTTACTACCACTGAGTCTGGAGGAACTTGGTGGGTAATATAACCAGGGTCTGTAGGAGCAGGTTTATACTTTTAAATCAGTGCGTGGAGTTATTACTCTAGCTTTAAATGGCTCACTATAATATTTATCTGCCTGTTTAATCATGCCAGGTAGCATTGGAAGGCATTGATATTTTGAATGCGTGGAGGATAGAGTGTTAAACAGAAAATCCTCTTCTAGGGGCTCAGTGTGCATAAGCACCCTATGGTACACTGCTGCCCTGGAAACAACCTAAGTGTATGCAGTAGTGTCCTTTGGTGGAGAGGGGTATAAGTCCGGGTCATTGTCAGGAATAGGATCTGGATCGTAGAGATCCCAAGGATCAACCGTATCACTATGTAAATATTGTGAATGAGTTGGTGAAGGTAAAGGTGGTGGGCTAGTGGATGGAGCGAAAAAGAAAAGTTGTGGTGAATGAGGGGGAGAAGTATGGGCAGGTACTGGCTTCTCCTTCTGTTTGTACATTTTTGCTGATGGTGGAGCAGTGTCGAATTGTTCTTGAAAGGCCAACTTCCTTTTGGTTTGTAGAGGAGGTGCAGTAATTATTCTGCCAGTCTCTTTATGGATGTGAATCCTTGATTGTCCTTCATCCATAACCTGAAGGACAGATTGGATCTCAGAGTCCTCATCAGAAGGTCTATAAAACTGTTCATGCAGTGATTTTGAGCTCTGTTTAAGATGGCTTGAAAGTCCTTGCTCTTCTGAATAATAAGATTCTTTCAGCTCCGAAGATGGTAGTTTTTGAGTGCCCGAAAATGAAGCCGGATGTTTCGGCTCCAAAGCAGGGCGCCGAGGCTTCGACTCCAAGGAGTGAGGACGCTTGCTCGAGTCTGAAATAGAACTCTTGATGGATTTACTCGACTCCGATACTGCCGGAGGAGTGGCCTTTTTCTACGCCGAACCCGAAGGTCGGTTGGCAAGAGTCTTTTTTCGGGTCGAACCATGGCTCTCTGGCAGTGGTGTACCCAAAGCTTTTGATGATTTTTTATAAGTGGCCGTAGGGGCAGACATACTCAAGTGCTGACCTGCAGTGATAGGCCTATCTTCTTCGGATTCTTTTTCAGAGTCGGTTTCCCTGATGCAAACCACCGTCTGCGTCTGTCCCTCCTCCATGGTGTTGAGATGTTCCGTCCTCTTCGACACCATTTCCAATCTTCTGGCTCTCCAAACAAGCAGGGTCTTCTTAGATCGAAACGATAGTCAGGCCTCGCAATCTTCTTCTTTGTGATCGGGAGAAAGACACAGATTACATACGAGGTGTTGGTCTGTGTAGGGAAATTTTGCATGGCACCGGGGACAAAATTGAAATGGAGTCCGATCCATCAGGCTACGACAAGGTAGGCCCAAACAGGCCAGAGTTGGGCGCACGTGCCCAGAAGGGCGAAATTTATTTTCCGATGGTACTATCGGTTCGAGGCTAGGTGGAAACGCGATCGAAATAACACGCACGATTAAGGGAGTTTTCTAAAGTTTCTGATTCAAAATCTCAGAGCGAAACACGACCGAACCAGACAGCAGAAAGAAAATAATCTAACAATGGAGTCCATGCTCATGTGCAGTATTATCAAGAGAAGGAGTCACTCGATCCTGCGACTCCCGAAAAGACTTCTTCGAAGAAAAACAACTTGTAACACTCCAAGCCCAACAGTAGATGGCGGAATAATGCATAGCATGTGTATCTGCAGCTATACACACAAATATATATATATATATATATATATATCTTCCATCTGGTATCCATGAGTAGAGGTGTCCTGGGTCTCCTGTTATTTGAAGGAGTTGTGGAAGATTTATTAGGGCCTCTCGGAGCCCATCCAGGACCGCTGCGTGGAGTTCCTGCATTCCAAGACTATTGTGTGTGATATATATATATATATACACATACACACACACACACATACATACAGTTAAGTTCTGGAAAATTTCAGACTTAATACTGACAGTGCTGTAATACTGATCAAGCTTGAGAACTACTGCGCATCACTGGACTAACAGTGGCATAATCGCAGCTATTCCTGCCATATTCTGAGCACTCTTGGCCCAACTGTGGCCAACTATCACATAATCATGTCCATTGTAAGAATGATAATATCTGTGGCAGGCACGATGTGGGTATTCTTAGCATTATGGAGCACAGCAATTGTACAGTTTTGACACTACTGTAATGGTGAGCATCTCTGGCATTATGGCAAGGGATGAGGATTCTTATAAAGAAAGGGGTGTGACGTTAAATCCTGGGCAGGTGGGGCAGAACTGGCCTACGTGATGTATATGTACTAGGGAAATCAAAAGCTGATGTTTAGAGACCATGGGTGAAATATCATTTGAGCCAAAAATGTAAATTTTTTTCCCTTGTCTGGAAAAGGACAAGATTTCCCTCGCTGGGGTTAACCCACAATGGAAATTTCATATTTGATAGAAACCCATATTATCTGAGAAACAATATGCTGATATTTGAAAACAGAATGAATGCTATTCCAAAACATATTTAAGATTGTCATTGAAAGATAGTTCACGCTGGATTGGGGAGATCTACAGCATTAAATATTTACTTTGTGCCAGTGTCTCTTGCTGTTCTGGCTGATATATTGTTAGTCTAGTGGAGGCATTCTATTATGATAGAGCATTTTCTGACACTGTTGTTCGTAATCCAGTCTTCTACATTTGGGTTGTCTTAGGTTTCACCTGCACAGCGCTTGCGCTGAGTTTGTGAAAACTCTTGTATTTAAAGCAAAGAAAAAATCTCTAAAGGGGCTTAGAGCCCACCCATTATTTCATTGTACTCACAATTGGCTGGCTCCCATGTGGGTCTCACATCACACTACTTACAACTGGCTGGGTCCCACATGGTTGCTACGCCTCTCTGGTTTCAATGGTCAGCACCACCACCTCCTTGCCTCGCTGTCTTCTGGGATCTCAGCCCAGGCTTCTACTGCCGTCATGCAGTGGACCCTGGCTCTAGTTCTGCTTCTGATGGACAGTGCCCTTACATTGCAGGCTGCTTTATTTACATTTCAACATGCACTCTTTGAGTGCAAGTCTACAGTCCCTGTTCAGCTCCACTTATAATGTAATATTTGTTAACAAATAGGTTTTCTACTGAAACCGAAGAAGCAGAGAGCGTACTTCATTATTAATACATTGGAGAATACTGGCTACCATTATGAAAATTATATACTTACCTTTAACTGTAGTTCTCCAGTATTGGAATCTTTTGTAGATTCAAATGCTTAAATCATTCCCACTCATTGAGATGGGAGTCCCCGATGTATTATAATAGCAAAGTAATGATAATTAGAGTGTATACAGGCCTAAGGCCTGCCACATTAGTAGTCTACCCTTGTCTATTTGAGGGAAAAAAAAAAGACCCAAACCAGGTTTCAGCCAATCAGGCTGCCATTCCCTCTAGAACACTCCTGTGAGAAGCTCCAGTGCCTCAGATGTTCCCACAGCACAAGTGCTGAAGTACTTTAGGTATATAACCTGTAACAGTGAGCTTCTCAGGGGAGGAGGGAGGGTCGCTTGTGAATCTATGAAACATTCCAATACTGCAGAACTACAGTTACAGGTAAGTAACTAATTTTCTCACTCCAGTATTGAAACTTTCAAAAGATTCACATGCTTGAATCAGAGTAGCAAGCAGTAGCGAAGCACATTGTATGAGGAACCGTTTATATGAATTGATGGATGTAATTCCATGAATAGAAAAGAAAGCTTTAAATGATTAATTACTAGGGAAACGAAACAAAAGAAAGAGGTTATTTCACACTGATAAATAACCAGTATGTTGTGAAGGAAAGAATCTCGTTATCATAGGCATTATACTGGGTAGGAGGGATAAGAGAAGAATAGCACAGCTCACGGTTCCTGGAACAGATGCCGCAGCACTGTTTGCCCCACTGCTACATCACCTTGTGACGATTCTTTCCAGGCAATAGTGCTTTGTGAAAGTGTGCGTACATTTCTGGATGGCCGCACTGCAAATGTCCTGTATGGGCACACCAGCGAAGAGCCCAATGGATGCTGTGACAGCTCTAGTGGAATGTGCAAGCGATGGTCTGCACAGGGGCCTCCCTGCAGCTTTGTGACAATAGTCAATTGCACTAGATATCCATCTAGTAATTCCTTGTTGAGGAATCTGTTGCCCCTTTCCTAGGGGCCCTGAATGACACAAATAATTTATTTTCTAAAACTTCTCATCTTGTCCAGAAAATATTTGAGACATCTTTTGATGTCCAGGAAATGAAGGGACTTCTCAGCTGGCGTTGATGGATTTAGAAAATACGACTTCAGTACAACTGGCTGATTAATGTGAAAGTCTGAAGGAACTATGGGTATACATTTTGGATTAGTTCGAAGAATTACTACATTGTCTTTAAACTGCAAGAAAAGCTTTTGGATCGTGATGGCTTGTATTTCGCTAACCATTTTAGCAGGGCAAGAAGAAGGGCAACCTTCCATGACAAGAATTTTAAGTTCGCACTGTGAATAGGCTCAAATGGATGTTTCAATAATTGGGACAAAACTACGCTAAGTTGCTGTTAAACGTGACGGCTTTAGGCTGGTCACCCCTAACCTTTTGCCTGCCTCCCTCCACTTTTTTTTGGACACTGGTTTGCTGCTTTTAGGACTATGCACACTTTACCACTGCTGACCAGTGCTAAAGTGCATATGCTCTCTCCCTTAAAACATGGTGACATTGGCTCATACCCAATTGGCTTATTTTATTTACTTATAAGTCCCTAGTAAATTGCACTTCATGTGCCCAGGGCCTAGAGATTAAATGCTACTAGTGGGCCTGCAGCACGGATTGTGCCACCCACTTAAGTAGCCCTCTAACCATGTCTCAGGCCTGCCATTGCAAGGTCTGTGTGTGCAGTTTTATTGCCAATTCGACTTGGCATTTAAAAGTACTTGCCAAGCCTTAAACTCCGCTTTTTCTACATTAGTCACCCCTAAGGTAGGCCCTAGGTAATCCCTTGGGCAGGGTGCTGTGTAGGTAACAGGCAGGACATGTACCTGTGTAGTTTATATGCCCTGGTAGTGAAAAGCTCCTAAAATCGTTTTACACTGATGTGAGGTATGCTCCTTTCATAGGATAACATTAGGGCTACCCTCATATACTGTTTGGAGTGGTAGAATCTGATCTGAAAGGGGTAACAAGGTCATATTTAGTATGGCCAGAATGGTAATACAAAATCCTGCTGACCAGTGAAGTTGGATTCAATATTACTATTTTAGAAATGCACTTTTAGAAAGTGAGCATTCCTCTGCACTTAGATCCTTCTTACAATCCACGTCTGTCTGGGTTAGTTTACAGCTCCCTTGTGCATTTCACTCAGACAACCCCAAACACATGATGCTCAGTCGCACCTGCACACATCTGCATACTGAATGGGTCTTCCTGGGCTGGGAGGGTGGAGGGCCTGACAATTACATGTCAAAGGACAGTGGCCTGCCCTCACAAAATGGACTGCCACACCCCCTACTGGGACCCTGGCAGACAGGATGGAACTGAAAAGGGACGGTGTGCACTTCTAAGCCACTCTTTGCAGTCTCCCCCACTTCAAAGGCACATTTGGGTATTTAAACAGGGTCCCTGACCCTAGCAACTCAGACACTTCAGGACAAGATACCACTGATGAAGAAACTCTGAACCAGAACCTGCAATCTGCCAAGAGAAGCTGTCTGGCTGCCCAAAGGACTCACCTTACTGCTTTGCTGAAAAGGCTTTGCTGTTGCCCTGCTGCCTTGCTGCCCTCTGGCTCTGCTGAGAAGTGCTCTCCAAGGGCTTGGGTTGAGGTTGCCTCCTGTTTTCTGAAGTCTCAGGGCCAAAAGGACTTAATCTCTGCAAAGAACTACTTGTGCGGCGAAATTTCGATGCACAGCCTGCCAGAAACGACGCACAGCCTGCATCGCAGTGAGAACATCACTGCATGCTAATCCGGAACAGCACAGCTTGGCTCCCTGAGTGGAGAGCGACGCAGCGCCAGGGTTGCAACCATAACTTTGACTCATGGCCAACTGGACCGACTTCCTGAGAAAAGAATAGATGCAGCACCTGCCATGTGACATAAATTTCCCCGCATCGCACAACCGGATCAACGCAGCTCCTTTGACTGCGTCTAGCACGCCCAGGATTTCTCCTCATCGTCCCTGGGGCATCCAAATAGCCCGCAACCCGAAGAGGATCCCAGTTCTCGTGGCAGAAATCGACGCAAGGCCCTGGCTGCTTGAAAAATATTGACAAATCGTCTGTGTGCGCCCGGAGAAACCGACTCACCCCTCCCAGTCTTCCACGCATATCCTTCTCTGTGGTCCCTCGCGGATAATTTAGACGCAAACCAGGTACTTTGTGCTTGCAAGAGACACTTGTGGCTTTTAAGAACTTAAGACTCTTTTTAACATTCTCTAAAGGGATATTTCAACATGTACTTATCAAATCTTGATCGTTTTGACCTTATTTTGTCCAGATAAATATTCAATATCTTTTTAAACCTGTGTGGTGTATTTTTGTGGTGTTTATACTGCGTTACTGCATTATTTTTTGCACAAATACTTTACACATTGCCGTCTACGTTAAGCCGGACTGCTCAGTGCAAGCTACCAGAGGGTGAACACAGGATAATTAGGATTGTGTGTGGGAGAGAGGGTCCTTGCTTGGACAGGGGGGGTAACCTGACTGCCACCCAAAGACCCAATTTCTATCAGTTGCCAGGATGGCGGTGGTGGTCTTAATGGCGGGAAAGAACTAAAAAAAAAAGTCCTTCAAGAAACTGCTTGATAATTCTTGTCGACCACAAAGATGGAGAGTTCCCCGATCGCCTATAACAGGAACTTGCAGCTAAGTGGACTCTAACTGAAGCATTCGCCAAACCTTGTCTGGCTAAATGGAGAAGATAAGGTAGCACCTGCTCTGGTGATGACGAGAATGTACTATCAGCTGCAGCTCTTCCAAGAATGACTCTACAGTCAGAAGGAATGTTCAAATTCATGGTGCTCAGGAGCCAGGCAGTCAAATGAAGGGAAGCAGGGTCCAAGTGGAGAACCTGACCGACCCTCATTGTTAGTAGGTGGGGTATTAGTGGCAGAGGTATGCTGTGGCTCTCTAACAGGAGAAGTAGCTCCATAAACCAATGCTGTTCGAGGCCATGCCAGGGCTACTAGTCGAATTTTGCACTGCTCATTCTTGATCTTGGCTAGGGCTCTCGGAATGAGGGGAATAGGAGGAAAAGCGTACGCATAAATTCCTGACCATGCCATTGAAAACACCTTTCCTCAAGAGCCTGGATGGTGATCCAGACTTGCATAAAATAGGCATTTTGCAAGTCGGGGAGTGGCAAAAAGATTTAGGTTTGGTTTGCCCCATTGAGAGACAATGCAATCTAGCACTCTTTGATTTAACTCTCATTCGTGGTTGGATGTTGTTCTGCCAGCTGAGAGAGTCTGCAATGACGTTCAGAGTGCCCGTTCGTGCTCTGCCCAAAGATGCACTCCCTGTCGGATGGACCAGTTCCAGAAACCTTGAGATTTGAGATAAAAGGAAAATGTCACTTACCCAGTGTACATCTGTTCGTGGCATTAGTCGCTGCAGATTCACATGCTGTGCATAGTCCGCCGTCTGGTGTTGGGTCGGAGTGTTACAAGTTGTTTTTCTTCAAAGAAGTCTTTTCGAGTCACGAGACCGAGGGACTCCTCCTACTTTGGTTCCACTGCGCATGGGCGTCGACTCCATGTTAGATTGTTTTCCCCGCAGAGGGTGAGGTAGGAGTTGTGTATGTTAGTAATAGTGCCCATGCAAATGCATGTATGTACAAAATGAAGGTTAAAGTAATATATTTACAAATGTTGAAGATTACTTCCAAACGGCTACAGGCTCCCGGGGAGGCGCATGTGAATCTGCAGCGACTAATGCCACGAACAGATGTACACTGGGTAAGTGGCATTTTCCGTTCGGTGGCATGTGTAGCTGCAGATACACATGCTGTGCATAGACTAGTAAACAGTTAGCTCCCCAAAAGCGGTGGTTCAGCCTGTAGGAGTGGAAGTAGTTTGAAATAAAGTTCTTAGTACAGCTTGACCTACTGTGGCTTGTTGTGCAGATAACACGTCTACACAGTAGTGCTTAGTAAATGTGTGAGGCGTAGACCATGTTGCTGCCTTACATATTTCGTTCATTGGAATATTTCCTAGATAGGCCATGGTGGCACCTTTGTTTCTGGTTGAGTGTGCCTTTGGTGTAATAGGCAGCTGTCTCTTTGCTTTAAGATAGCAGGTTTGGATGCACCTAACTATCCATCTAGCTATACCTTGTTTTGATATTGGATTTCCTGTATGAGGTTTTTGAAATGCAATAAATAGTTGTTTTGTTTTCCTAATTAGTTTTGTTCTGTCAATGTAGTACATTAGTGCTCTTTTGATGTCTAATGTATGTAGTGCTCTTTCAGCTATTGAGTTTGGCTGTGGAAAGAACATGGGCAATTCTACTGTTTGATTTAAGTGGAACGGTGAGATGACCTTTGGTAAGAATTTTGGGTTGGTTCTTAGAACTATCTTATTTTTGTGTATTTGAATAAATGGTTCTTGTATAGTAAATGCCTGAATTTCACTTACTCGTCTTAGAGATGTAATGGCAATGAGAAATGCAACTTTCCACGTTAAGTATTGCATTTCACAAGAATGCATGGGTTCGAAAGGTGGACCCATGAGCCTTGTCAAGACAATGTTGAGGTTCCATGAAGGAACAGGCGGTGTCCTTGGTGGTATTATTCTCTTTAGGCCCTCCATAAACGCTTTAATGACCGGTATTCTAAATAGGGAAGTTGAATGAGTAATCTGCAGGTAAGCAGATATTGCTGTGAGATGTATTTTTATGGAATTGAAAGCTAGATTTGATTTTTGTAGATGTAGTAAATATCCTACTACATCTTTTGGAGATGCATGCAATGGTTTGGCTTGATTATTATGGCAGTAACAAACAAATCTTTTCCATTTACTTGCATAGCAGTGTCTAGTGGATGGCCTTCTAGCTTGTTTTATGACCTCCATACATTCTTGTGTGAGGTTCAAGTGTCCAAATTCTAGGATTTCAGGAGCCAAATTGCTAGATTCAGCGATGCTGGGTTTGGATGCCTGATCTGTTGTTTGTGTTGTGTTAACAGATCTGGCCTGTTGGGTAGTTTGACATGAGGTACTACTGACAGGTCTAGTAGTGTGGTATACCAAGGTTGCCTTGCCCATGTTGGTGCTATTAGTATGAGTTTGAGTTTGTTTTGACTCAATCTGTTTACTAGATATGGAAGGAGAGGGAGAGGGGGAAAAGCGTACGCAAATATCCCTGACCAATTCATCCATAGAGCATTGCCTTGAGATTGCCGGTGTGGGTACCTGGATGCGAAGTTTTGGCATTTTGCGTTTTCTTTTGTTGCAAATAGATCTATTTGAGGTGTTCCCCAAATTTGGAAGTAAGTGTTCAGGATTTGGGGGTGAATTTCCCATTCGTGGACCTGTTGGTGATCCCGAGAGAGATTGTCTGCTAGCTGGTTCTGGATCCCTGGAATAAACTGTGCTATTAGGCGAATGTGGTTGTGAATTGCCCAATGCCATATTTTTTGTGTGAGGAGACACAACTGTGTCGAGTGTGTTCCCCCCTGTTTGTTTAAATAATACATTGTCGTCATGTTGTCTGTTTTGACAAGAATGTATTTGTGGGTTATCATTGGTTGGAATGCTTTCAACGCTAGAAATACTGCTAACAATTCTAGGTGATTTATATGAAACTTTCTTTGATGTACGTCCCATTGGCCTTGGATGCTGTGTTGATTGAGGTGTGCTCCCCACCCTGTCATGGAAGCATCTGTTATCATCACGTATTGTGGCACTGGGTCTTGGAAAGGCCGCCCTTTGTTTAAATTTGTACTGTTCCACCATAGAAGCGAGATGTATGTTTGGCGGTTTATCAACACCAGATCTAGAAGGTGACCCTGTGCATGTGACCATTGTGATGCTAGGCACTGTTGTAAGGGCCGCATGTGCAATCTTGCGTTTGGGACAATGGCTATGCATGAGGACATCATGCCTAGGAGTTTTAACAACATCTTTGCGTGTATTTTTTGTGTTGGATACATAGCTTGTATCACCTTGTGAAAATTTTGAACCCTTTGTGGACTTGGAGTGGCTATCATTTTTGTTGTGTTGATCGTCGCTCCTAAGTATTGCTGTGTTTGACACAGCAAAAGGTGTGACTTTGCATAGTTGATGGAGAAACCCAGTTTGAAAAGGGTTTGTATAACATAATCTGTGTGGTGTAAACACTTTGTTAGCGAGTTGGTTTTGATTAACCAATCGTCTAGGTACGGGAACACGTGTATTTGCTGCCTCCTGATATGTGCAGCTATTACTGCTAGACATTTTGTAAAGACTCTTGGTGCTGTCGTTATTCCGAACGGCAACACTTTGAATTGGTAATGTATTCCTTCGAATACGAACCTTAGGTATTTCCTGTGCGCGGGATGTATCGGTATATGGAAATACGCGTCTTTTAGATCTGACGTTGTCATGTAGTCTTGCTGTTTTAGTAGTGGTATTACGTCTTGTAACGTGACCATGTGAAAGTGGTCTGATTTGATGTAGGTGTTTAGTGTTCTGAGATCTAATATTGGTCTCAGACTTTTGTCCTTTTTTGGTATTAGAAAGTACAGTGAGTAAACTCCTGTGTTCTTTTGTGTTTTTGGTACTAATTCTATTGCGTCTTTTTGCAGTAATGCTTGAACTTCTAGTCCTAGAAGGTGTACATGCTGTTTGGACATCTTGTGTTTTTTCGGTGGGACGTTTGGAGGGAGTTGGAGAAATTCTATGCAATAACCATGTTGGATAATTGCTAAGACCCAAGTGTCTGTTGTTATCTCCTCCCAAGATTTGTAGAACTGGCTTAGTCTTCCCCCCACTGGTGTTGTGTGAAGGGGTTGAGTGACTTGTGAGTCACTGCTTGTTTTGAGGGGTTTTTGGCCCTTGAAACTTTCCCCGGTTTCTTGGGAATTGGCCCCCTCTGTATTGGCCCCGAAAGCCTCCCCTTTGATACTGTCCCTGGTAGGTAGACAGTGTTGTTTGTGAGGTGCTGGCTTGTGTGGCTTGACCTCGAAACCCTCCTCTGAAAGTAGTTTTGCGAAATGTGCCAAATGTGCCTCTGCCCTGCGGGGAATAGAGTGCGCCCATGGCTTTAGCTGTGTCAGTGTCTTTCTTTAATTTTTCAATTGCAGTGCCCACTTCAATGAACAACAATTGTTTGGACCTGAACGGCATATTGAGCACTGCCTGTTGTATTTCAGGTTTGAAGCCGGATGTGCGCAGCCATGCGTGCCTCCTTATCGTTACAGCAGTATTTATAGTTCTTGCAGCTGTATCTGCTGCATCCATAGAAGAACGGATTTGGTTGTTGGATATGTTTTGTCCCTCTTCAACCACTTGTTTTGCCCGTTTTTGGAATTCTTTGGGGAGGTGCTCGATGAGATGCTGCATCTAGTCCCAATGGGCTCTGTCATATCGCGCTAGGAGTGCCTGCGAGTTGGCGATGCGCCACTGATTTGCAGCTTGTACTGCAACCCTTTTCCCGGCTGCATCAAACTTTCGGCTCTCCTTGTCTGGAGGTGGTGCGTCGCCTGATGTGTGCGAGTTGGCTCTTTTACGAGCTGCTCCTACGACAACTGAATCTGGTGTCATTTGTGATGTGATAAAAGCAGGGTCTGTGGGTGGTGCCTTGTATTTCTTCTCCACCCTTGGGGTTATTGCTCTGCTTTTAACTGGCTCCTTAAAGATTTGTTTAGCGTGCCTTAGCATTCCAGGGAGCATAGGAAGGCTTTGATAATTGCTATGGGTGGAGGACAGGGTGTTAAAAAGGAAGTCATCCTCGATAGGCTCTGATTGTAGCGATACGTTATGCCCTAGCTACCACCTGAGCATACGCTGTACTGTCCTCAGGTGGTGAGGGCTTAGTGGGGTACGACTCAGGGCTATTGTCCGATACTGGGGCGTCATAGAGATCCCATGCGTCCTGGTCATCTTGGCTCATGGTGGTATGAGCTGGTGACTGTGACGGAGTTTGTGCCGGTGATATAGGAGTTGGCGGTGGTGGAGAGGGTGGTGGAGTTACCTTCTTCACCACTTTTGCTTGTGGTGTTATTTCTTGTTGTTGGAAATCTAGTTTCCTTTTTCTTCTGATTGGGGGAAGGGTGCTGATCTTCCCTGTACCACTTTGTATAAAGATCCGCTTTTGCGTGTGATCTACAGCTGTTGTTTGTAATTCCTCCTCAAACCTGTGTTTTTGAAGTTGGGAGGACAGTGATTGTTCCTCTGAGTAGGAACTGGCTTTCGGTTCGGTTGCTGGGCGTTTTGGCACCGAAACTGTGTCTTTTGTTGTTTTCGGCTCCGAAGAGATTTTCCTCTTTTTCGGTGTCGTACCTTCTTGGCGTCGACCATCTTCGGTGCCGCTATCCCTGTGCCGAGCAACTTCGGTGCCGCTGTCTCGGTGTCGACCCTTTTCTGCGGCAGTATCTCGGTCCCGAGATTGCTGCGTGCCTGTGTCTCGACCTGAGTCGGACGATCTCGGCACCAGCTCGCCCTTTTTCGGTGCCGATGGGCGGTCACCTAATTTATGGGTTGAGCCATGGCCTGTCGACAGTGGCGTCCCCTGGGCTTTGTCTGTTTTTCTGTGTGATGCTTGTTTCGACGTCTTACTCACGGTTTCTTCGACGTCGAATTCTTCGGAATCGGATTCGTGGATGGAGAATGTTTCTTCTTCTCCCTCTTCCTCGAACCGTTGTTGTCCTGTCGGCGTGGACGCCATCTGCAACCTTCTGGCTCTTCGGTCTCGGAGCGTTTTTCTCGACCGAAACGCTCAACAGGCCTCACACGTTTCTTCTTTGTGCTCGGGTGACAGGCACAAGTTACAGACCAAATGTTGGTCTGTATAGGGATATTTACTGTGGCATTTAGGACAGAATCGGAACGGGGTCCGTTCCATCAGTCTCGATGTTGCACGCGGTCGGGCCGACCAGGCCCCGACGGGGGATCGAAATTACCCCGAAGGGCTACCGGAGCTCTTCAAGATTCGGTGTCGATTCTAATCTAACCCAATACCGAACGAAAATACCGACAAATTTTCCGTTGATTCTGACTAACTTTCCGACCCGAAACACGGAGCGAAAAGGAACACGTCCGAACCCGATGGCGGAAAAAAAACAATCTAACATGGAGTCGACGCCCATGCGCAATGGAACCAAAGTAGGAGGAGTCCCTCGGTCTTGTGACTCGAAAAGACTTCTTCGAAGAAAAACAACTTGTAACACTCCGACCCAACACCAGACGGCGGACTATGCACAGCATGTGTATCTGCAGCTACACATGCCACCGAACGCAGAGATCGGGTTTCCCCCTTCTTGTTGAGATAGTGCATCATTGTGGTGTTGTCTGTACATATGAGTACCAAACAATTTATTATCTTTGGTAGAAAAGCTTGAAGCGCTAAGCGAAATGCTTTCAGTTCAAGATAGTTGATATGGTAAGCTTGCCGTTGTGATTTCCACCTGCCTCTGACTCGCTAAATTCTGAAGGAAGGCTCCCAAACCTTCTAGGGATGCATCTGTTGTGATCACACATAGGGCTGGTTGAGGAAGGAAAGGGAGACCTACTGACAGGTGAGATCCCTGGGTCCACCAAGATAGGTGTGATATCATGGATTTTGGAAATTTGATTACATCATCAAAAGACCACCTGGACTGTGTCCACTGACTGTCTAGCTGTTTTTTAAATGGATGCATTCTGAGACGACAGTGGGATGCAGATAAACATCATTCCTAGTAGGGACTTTAAGAGGCGAACTGAAACAGACTTTCTTTTTTGAACGAGATTGTAGGAAGTTGGCTCTGTATGCACTATTTCAAAGTAAGAAATAGTATGCACAGAGTCCAAGGGTTCCCCTTAGAGGTAAGACAGTGGCAAAAAGAGATAATACTAATGCTCTATTTTGTGGTAGTGTGGTCGAGCAGTAGGCTTATCAAAGGAGTAGTGTTAAGCATTTGTTGTACATACACAAGCAATAAATGAGGAACACACACTCAGAGACAAATCCAGGCCAATAGGTTTTTGTATAGAAAAATATATTTTCTTAGTTTATTTTAAGAACCACAGGTTCAAGATTTACATGTAATACTTCAAATGAAAGGTATTGCAGGTAGGTACTTTAGGAACGTTGAATTAGCAAAATATCATATACACTTTTCACATAAATCACATGTAGCTATTTTAAAACTAGACACTTAGTGCAATTTTCAACAGTTCCTGGGGGGAGTAAGAGTTTGTTAGTTTTTGCAGGTAAGTAAACCACCTACGGGGTTCAAGTTTGGTTCCAAGGTAGCCCACCGTTGGGGGTTCAGAGCAACCCCAAAGTTACCACACCAGCAGCTCAGGGCCGGTCAGGTGCAGATGTCAAAGTGGTGCCCAAAACGCATAGGCTTCAATGGAGAAGGGGGTGCCCCGGTTCCAGTCTGCCACCAGGTAAGTACCCGCATCTTCGGAGGGCAGACCAGGGGGGTTTTGTAGGGCACCGGGGGGGACACAAGTCCACACAGAAAGTACACCCTCAGCAGCACGGGCGGCCGGGTGCAGTGTGCAAACACGTGTCGGGTTTTCAATAGGTTTCAATAGGAGACCAAGGGGTCTCTTCAGCGATGCAGGCAGGCAAGGGGGGGGGGGGGGGTGGGGGGGGGCTCCTCGGGGTAGCCACCACCTGGGCAAGGGAGAGGGCCTCCTGGGGGTCACTCCTGCACTGGAGTTCGGATCCTTCGGGTCCTGGGGGCTGCGGGTGCAGAGTCTTTACCAGGCGTCGTGATCTGAGAAGCAGGCAGTCGCGGTCAGGGGGAGCCTCAGGATTCCCTCTGCAGGCGTCGCTGTGGGGGCTCGGGGGGGGGGGGGGCAACTCTGGTTACTCACGGTCTCGCAGTCGCCGGGGAGTCCTCCCTGAAGTGGTTGTTCTCCACAAGTCGAGCCGGGGGTGTCGGGTGCAGAGTGGTAAGTCTCACGCTTCCGGCGGGAAACACAAGTTGTTTCAAAGTTGCTGCTTTGTTTCAAAGTTGCAGTCTTTGGTGAACAGGGCCGCCGTCCTCGGGAGTTCTTGGCCCTTCTAGAGCAGGGCAGTCCTCTGAGGATTCAAAGGTCGCTGGTCCCTGGGGAAAGCATCGCTGGAGCAGTGTCTTTAGAAGTGGGGAGGCAGGCCGGTAGAACTGGGGCCAAAGCAGTTGGTGTCTCCATCTTCTCTGCAGGGGTTTTCAGCTTAGCAGTCCTCTTCTTCTTAGGTTGCAGTAATCTGAGTTCCTAGGTTCTGGGGATCCCTTAAATACTAAATTTAAGGGCGTGTTTAGGTCTGGGGGGGTTAGTAGCCAATGGCTACTAGTCCTGAGGGTGGGTACACCCTCTTTGTGCCTCCTCCCAAGGGGAGGGGGGCACATTCCTATCCCTATTGGGGGAATCCTCCATCTGCAAGATGGAGGATTTCTAAAAGTTAGAGTCACCTCAGCTCAGGACACCTTAGTGGCTGTTCTGACTGGCCAGGGACTCCTCCTTGTTATTCTCATTATCTCCTCCGGCCTTGCCGCCAAAAGTGGGTCCGTGGCCGGAGGGGGCGGGCAACTCCACTAGCTGGAGTGCCCTGTGGTGCTGTAACAAAGGGGGTGAGCCTTTGAGGCTCACCGCCAGGTCTTACAGTTCCTGCAGGGGGAGGTGTGAAGCACCTCCACCCAGTACAGGCTTTGTTACCAGCCACAGAGTGACAAAGGCACTCTCCCCATGTGGCCAGCAACATGTCTCGAGTGTGGCAGGCTGCTAAAACCAGTAAGCCTACACGGATAGTCGGTTAAGGTTTCAGGGGGCACCTCTAAGGTGCCCTCTGGGGTGTATGTTACAATAAAATGTACACTGGCATCAGTGTGCATTTATTGTGCTGAGAAGTTTGATACCAAACTTCACAGTTTTCAGTGTAGCCATTATGGTGCTGTGGAGTTCGTGCATGACAGACTCCAAGACCATATACTCTTATGGCTACCCTGCACTTACAATGTCTAAGGTTTTGCTTAGACACTGTAGGGGCACAGTGCTCATGCACTGGTGCCCACACCTATGGTATAGTGCACCCTGCCTTAGGGCTGTAAGGCCTGCTAGAGGGGTGACTTATCTATACTGCATAGGCAGTGTGAGGTTGGCATGGCACCCTGAGGGGAGTGCCATGTTGACTTACTCGTTTTGTCCTTACCAGCACACACAAGCTGGCAAGCAGTGTGTCTGTGCTGAGTGAGGGGTCCCCAGGGTGGCATAAGATATGCTGCAGCCCTTAGAGACCTTCCCTGGCATTAGGGCCCTTGGTACCAGGGGTACCAGTTACAAGGGACTTGCCTGGATGCCAGGGTGTGCCAAATGTGGAAACAAAGGTACAGGTTAGGGAAAGAACACTGGTGCTGGGGCCTGGTTAGCAGGCCTCAGCACACTTTCAAATCAAAACTTAGCATCAGCAAAGGCAAAAAGTCAGGGGGTAACCATGCCAAGGAGGCATTTCCTTACAGAGACTGACTAAAAAGATTAGTTTTTTCTGCCTCTCTTTTGCAGGAGCTGCCTTGGTGTTGGATGCGTCTAGAACTGCACCGAGAAAGGTCCTTATTTTCAGGGGTTGGAAAGCTGATTTGCCATTATTGATAGTTAGGCCTAGTTTTCCAAACCACTCTATGCAGGCCTTTGTCGCTCTCTGAGCCTGCGACCTGGACTTGGCCTTGATGAGCCATTCGTCCAGATAGGAAGAGTCTTTATGTTTGTGTTTTCTGAGAAAAGCTGCTACTGGAGCTAGGCATTTGGCGAAAAATTCTGGGGGCCGATTTCAGGCCGAAGGGAAGAACTTTGAACTGGAAATGCTCTCCAGATACTACGAATCTGAGGAATCTTCTGTGGGAATGATGTGTAGGAACATGGAAATATGTGTCCTGAAGATCGAGGGTGGATATATAATCTCCTGGATTGAGAAGGGAAAGGATATCTTGTAAAGTAATCATACGGAATTACTGTATTTTAAGGTAACTATCCAGGTCCTGAGATCCAAGATTGGATGCCATTCTTTCCATTTCTTTTGGAAAAGAAAGAAACGAAAATAAAACCCATTATTTCTGTCTGGAACGGGAACTCTTTCTATAGCTCCTTTCTTGAGCTTTGTCCAGACTTCCTTTCTGAGAAGATTTAGGTGTTTTAGGAGAGCGCAGAGGAGGAAATCTTGCTGGTGGAATTTGCATGAACTCCAGACTATGGCCAAATTGAATAAGGTTTAAAACCCATTGGTCGGAGGTGATTATTTGCCAATTGTGTAAATATTGGGAGATCCTCCCTCCTATTATTGGATTTGAAGAAGGATAAGTAGCTGGAGTAAGTGAGAAGTCATTGCCTCCGTCCCGCTTCACTGGTTTGTCATCTTGCTCCTTGCATGGTTCTAACATATGCTAGGTGTCGAGGCTGCCTCTGTTGATACTGGGGACGAAAGGATAGGCGGAGAAGGATGAGGGATATTTACATTGTTGAAATCCCCCTCTGTAGGATACATATCCCCTTCCTCTGACACCCCGAAGGGGCATCATCAATATGTTTCCAAATTGGGCCTCTTCATCGAAAGGCAAATTGATTTTGTTCTGCACTTCAGGTCTAAAAGAAGTTGCACAAAGAACGTGGTAGCAATATCCATTGCACAGTCGATGACTTCAGCGGAAGTCCTTTCCCCTTCCTGTAATATCTTGATGGCTTCTGCTTTTGAATCCTCTGGAAGTAGGTCTATTTAGGGAGCAATGTCTGCCCATAGCTGCCTGTCGTATTTGCCTATTACAGTTAAGGAGTTTGACACCCTTACTGTAAGAGAGGACATCAAGGAGAATCGCTTTCCTATATTATCAAGCTTTCTTCCTTCTTTATCAGGTGGAACAGAGATTGCAGTTGGAGGATTTCTAGCTCTGCGCTGCCTGAGTGAGAACAGAGTCCGGCTTGGGGTGTCCAGTCAGACACGCTGGGGTGTTGTCTGGCGCCTTATATTTTTTTTTATCCAAGCGGGGCAATACCACGGTAATAGCAGGATTTTTCATTACCTTCAGACCCTCATTCCATATGTAGTCCACTATGGGCATCGATCTTACACTTTTTGAAAGGGTTCCTTAAAGTCATAGAGACAGCAGTCCATCTGCTTTGTAGGCAAAAGTAGTGCAAATCTCTTTGCAGCCCCCTCCAACAAACTGTGGAATCCACCAATGTCACCTGGTGGAGAGTCTTCTAGGACTGCGGAAGGGAAAGATGGTGAAGGTATTTGATAGTCACCCCACTCTGCAATAGGATCTGGCAACTCCCCCTCTTCCCTGTCATCATCGGATGTTAAGGGGTCTTGTGGTGGAACAGAAAGAGTTGTATGTGGGGGCACAACCAATGGCAATACCCGTGGTCTAACAAGTGTGGAAGGAGGTGGTACCGGTGAAGGTATAGATGCCTGCTAGTCTTCAGATTCGACTGGTGGAAATCTCTTCCTATAGTCTGTCAGTATTAACTGCAGGTCTGAAATAAGGGAACATCTGTTCCTGGTATGAATACTGATCCTCAGGAGAATAAAAGGATTAAGGATCATATTGGTTGTCGTCATCCAAATCCTGACACTTTACATGTAGTTCAGAAGGACTGTGGGCAGTACTAAATGGCCCTTCCCCACCGAGTCATCGTCCTCCAAAAAGATGAGCAGTAATTAAAGGTAACACTTTACTAGGGGAATTGTGCCATGGTGTCAGGGATGTCAATTTTCCAGGTTTCTCCACAATCTTCACCATCGATGGGCACAGTCGATGCTGTCGTCGTCGACGATTCTGGCAGTAATGACTGCATGAGTCTCGTTGAGGGAGCAGTCGTAGGCGGTAAGGGTGTCGTCGTCAATGATGGTTTCATTGACGGAGGTGTGGAGATGGTTATTATAAGTGTCGACGACCTGACAACGGTGTCGTCATGTGCACATTTGAAGTGCTGCATGCTGTATAGACCGTCATTGTAAAAGTCTTCAACGATGCCGTGCACACATTTTACGTCGCTGTAGTCGTCTGCAATGACACCCTTACCACGATTTCGCCGACGAGGTCATCGCTGGTTTGACGGATGGCTTCCTGAAAGAATGTTTAGTTATTGGAGGTGGTGCAGGAGGCTCAGAAGACGCTTTTTTACTACATTCTGATGAGGCGGAACGTTTTCTTCTTTCTCTGTGGTAGGATGCAGACCTCCTGTGAGGAGAACTTGAAGGGCTGCGAGCTTTGTAAAAAGCATGTTTAGTCTTTTTTAAAGCTCTTTTAGGCTGGTCCTCCATATGACCAGTTTGAGGTGATCTGTCACTTTTTTTTTAGTTTTTCTGGAGAATATAGAAGAATCCTGACTGTCAAAACCATAACAGGATTTTTCCTAGTTTTTAACTTCTGGAGCCAAATAAGCAGCCTGTCCTCTCAGTCCTTAAGAGTCTCATTAGAAAATGTTCTGCATACCATATGATCCTTAGCAGAATGGTCTGGATAAATGCAGTCCTTTTGGGGGTCCTCAAAGTGAAGCCTTTTCTTTCGACAAGTCTTGCAGGCCCTGAAGAGACTCTTCCTCTCTTTGCCAGACATGGCGAAAAATACAGAAATTAGGTGTAGAGCAGGCCAGAGAACAGACTCGGTAGCCTTTGACTATTAATAGCAATATTTTGAGGAGAAAAAGTATCAGAATTTATTTCTGAAAGGTGTGACTGAGCAGAGCTCAATGGAGACTCTCTAGCATGACGTGCGGTAGAAAATCTGAGGCACTGGAGCTTCTCACAGGAGTGTTCTAGAGGAAAGGGCAGCCTGATTGGCTGAAACCTGGTTTGGGTTTTCTCAAACAGACAAGAATAGACTACTAATGGGGCAGGCCTTAGGCCTGTATACACTTTAGTTACCATTACATTGCTATTATAATACACCGGGGACTCCCAGCTCGACGACGGGGAATGATTCAAGCATGTGAATCAATGAAAGTTCCACTACTGGAGTAAATTTAAGATAGACCTATGGTGATGTCGGCTAATTATTGCCCCAGAAAACGTTGAGCGCTAAATATAGATATCACCCCTCTTTGTTTTGTGTAATACTTTGGACTGTACTGTGCATATTTTCTTAAAAGTGAGCCATGATTGTCATCTTGTGGATCACTTGATACAAGGATGTCTTTTGTTCTTTGGTTACAGTTGTATCGTAATGTAATTATATAGCGCTTATTACCCCTGATGAAGAGTTTAAGCAATTTACATCAGCAGCACGCTGCTCAGGACCCAAGGTACGTTGTTACTCAAGTGATCATTATTGCTTATTGGGATCAGTCACGTGCAGATAGGGAAAACTATTCTATACATTTATTCCCATTTCTTTCTGCAAGAATACATTAATAGGAGTATGATGTTGTCATCTTCCTGCATGTTTACTACTTATATACTGACATACATTAAGGAGGTCCCTTCTAGTTATCTCACAAGGTATAGCCTCTCTAATTATAGTTTCTAGTGTGGTCATTACTGCAACAATGATCAAATTCATTACTAGCTCAGGACTATTTTCATGGAGGAAAAGTAGCTCTCGTTATCAAGACCCCCCTAGCTCTAGAATGGCTACTGGAACGATTTTAAGAATGAGTGCTATATTTGGTAGTCACGACTGAGGGGCAGGGGAGAGGGTCAGAAGGACTCTAATGTAAGGAAAATGCTTCAGAAGAGCTCTTAGGAGTGCCTCTTTGCCCCAATGCTGAATGAATTCCATGGAGACCAGGAGAGCTCAACCTTAGGTTCATAGGATATTATATTGCTGCTTTAGGTCTTCAAGATTTTTATTTGTTAAAGCTGATTTGAAACAGGATCTACAGGAAATCCAAAAGGATGTTTCTGAAATCTGTGACAGAGTGAAGACACTGAACGAAAATATGGATGAACAGGTAGACAAACAGGTGAACAACTGGGAGTGACTCCAAATGCACATGCTGAAGCCGGAAGAACAGAATTGAAAATGTCACTTACCCAGTGTACATCTGTTCGTGGCATCAGTCGCAGTAGATTCGCATGTTATGCAATAGCTCGCCATCTGGTGTTGGGCCGGAGTGTTACAAGTTGTTTTTCTTCGAAGAAGTCTTTCGAGTCACGGGACCGAGTGACTCCTCCTTCTGTCTCCATTGCGCATGGGCGTCGACTCCATCTTCGATTGTTTTTCCCCGCAGAGGGTGAGGTAGGAGTTGAATTGTAGTAAAAGTGCCCATGCAATGGAGTGACTAAGTATGTACCTACTTAAGGTTGAGATGATACATATACAAATAGTTGAAGGTAACTTCCAAACTGCTACAGGCTCCCGGGGAGGCGGGTGGGCACATGCGAATCTACTGCGACTGATGCCACGAACAGATGTACACTGGGTAAGTGACATTTTCAGTTCGATGGCATCTGTCGCTGTAGATACGCATGTTATGCATAGACTAGTAAGCAGTTATCTCCCCAAAAGCGGTGGATCAGCCTGTAGGAGTGGAAGTAGTTTGAAATAATGTTCTTAATACGGCTTGACCTACTGTGGCTTGTTGTGCGGATAACACGTCTACACAGTAGTGCTTGGTGAATGTGTGAGGCGTAGACCATGTGGCTGCCTTACATATTTTTTGCATTGGGATGTTTCCTAGAAAGGCCATGGTAGCACCTTTTTTCCTGGTTGAGTGTGCCCTTGGTGTAATGGGCAGCTGTCGTTTAGCTTTAAGGTAGCAGATCTGGATGCATTTAACTATCCATCTGGCTATACCTTGTTTTGATATTGGGTTTCCTGCATGAGGTTTTTGAAATGCAATAAATAGTTGTTTAGTCTTTCTGATGTTCTTTGTTCTGTCAATGTAATACATCAATGCTCTTTTGACATCTAACGTATGTAGTGCCCTTTCAGCTACGGTATCTGGCTGTGGAAAGAACACTGGAAGTTCCACTGTTTGATTTAGATGGAACGGTGAAATAACCTTTGGCAAAAATTTAGGATTGGTCCTTAGGACGACCTTATTTTTGTGAAGTTGTATAAAAGGTTCTTGTATAGTAAACGCCTGAATCTCGCTTACTCTTCTTAGGGAAGTAATGGCGATGAGAAATGCCACCTTCCAGGTTAGGAACTGTATTTCGCAGGAGTGCATGGGTTCAAAAGGTGGACCCATAAGTCTAGTTAGGACCACATTTAGGTTCCATGAAGGAACAGGTGGTGTTCTTGGTGGTATAATTCTCCTAAGTCCCTCCATGAATGCTTTAATGACTGGTATCTTATATAGGGAAGTTGAATAGGTAGTCTGCAGGTATGCAGATATTGCTGCAAGGTGTATTTTAATGGAAGAGAAAGCCAGGTTAGATTTCTGTAAGTGAAGCAAGTAACCCACTACATGTTCTGGAGTTGTGTGTAATGGTTGTATTTGATTAATATGGCAGTAGCAAACAAACCTCTTCCATTTACTTGCATAGCAGTGCCTGGTGGATGGCCTTCTGGCTTGCTTTATGACTTCCATACATTCTTGGGTAAGTTGTAAGTGCCCGAATTCTAGGATTTCAGGAGCCAGATTGCTAGATTCAGCGATGCTGGATCTGGGTGTCTGATCTTTTGGTTGTGTTGTGTCAACAGATCTGGCCTGTTGGGCAATTTGATGCAGGGTACTACTGATAGGTCTAGCAGCGTTGTGTACCAGGGTTGCCTTGCCCAAGTTGGTGCTATTAATATGAGTTTGAGTTTGTTTTGACTGAGTTTGTTTACCAGGTAAGGAAGGAGAGGGAGAGGAGGAAAAGCGTAAGCAAATATCCCTGACCAGTTCATCCATAGGGCATTGCCTTGGGACTGTTTGTGTGGGTATCTGGATGCGAAGTTTTGGCATTTTGCGTTCTCCTTCGTCGCAAACAAGTCTATCTGAGGTGTTCCCCAGAGTTTGAAATAAGTGTTCAGAATTTGGGGGTGAATTTCCCATTCGTGGACCTGTTGGTGATCTCGAGAGAGATTGTCTGCGAGTTGATTTTGGATCCCTGGTATAAATTGTGCTATTAGGCGAATTTGGTTGTGAATTGCCCAACGCCAAATTTTTTGTGCTAGCAGGCTTAACTGCATAGAGTGCGTCCCCCCTTGTTTGTTTAAATAATACATTGTTGTCATGTTGTCTGTTTTGACGAGAATGTATTTGTGAACTATTATTGGTTGGAAAGCTTTTAGTGCTTGAAAAACTGCTAGAAGTTCTAGGTGATTGATATGCAGTCTTGTTTGATGTACGTTCCATTGTCCTTGTATGCTGTGTTGATCGAGGTGTGCTCCCCACCCTGTCATGGAAGCATCTGTTGTTATTACGTATTGTGGCACTGGGTCTTGGAAAGGCCGCCCTTTGTTTAAATTTATGTTGTTCCACCACAGAAGCGAGAGGTAAGTTTGGCGGTCTATTAACACCAGATCTAGAAGGTGACCCTGTGCTTGAGACCACTGTGATGCTAGGCACTGTTGTAAGGGCCTCATGTGCAGTCTTGCGTTTGGGACAATGGCTATGCATGAAGACATCATGCCTAGGAGTTGTAACACCATCCTTGCTTGTATCCTTTGTGTTGGATACATGCGTTGTATGATGGTGTTGAAATTTAGAATTCTTTGTGGACTTGGAGTGGCTACTCCCTTTGATGTGTCTATTATGGCTCCTAGGTATTGTTGTACCTTGCGCGGCAGAATGTTGGATTTTGTGAAGTTGACGGTGAACCCGAGTTTGAAGAGGGTTTGTATGATCTGATTTGTGTGATTTGAGCACTGTATGAACGAATGGGCCTTGATTAGCCAGTCGTCCAAATATGGGAACACATGTATTTGCTGCCTTCTTATGTGTGCAGCGACTACCGCTAGACATTTGGTAAAGACTCTTGGTGCGGTTGTTAATCCGAAAGGCAGTACCTTGAATTGATAATGTATTCCTTTGAATACAAACCTTAGGTATTTCCTGTGCGATGGGTGTATTGGTATATGGAAATAAGCATCCTTGAGGTCTAAAGTTGCCATGTAGTCGTGCAGTTTTAGCAATGGTAATACTTGCTGTAGTGTGACCATGTGAAAGTGGTCTGATTTGATGAAAGTATTCACTACTCTGAGGTCTAGGATTGGTCTCAGTGTTTTGTCTTTCTTTGGTATCAGAAAGTACAGTGAGTAAACTCCTGTGTTTATTTGTGTGTTTGGCACTAGTTTGATTGCGTTCTCTTGCAATAGTGCCTGCACTTCTATCTCCAGGCAATTGGAATGATGTTTTGTCAAATTCTGTGCTTTTGGTGGTATGTTTGGAGGGAATTGTAGAAATTCTATGCAATAACCATGTTGGATAATTGCTAGAACCCAAGTGTCTGTAGTGATTTCCTCCCATGCTTTGTAGTACTGACTTATTCTTCCCCCCACTGGTGTTGTGTGGAGGGGGTGAGTGACATGTGAGTCACTGTTTAGTAGTAGGGGTTTTGGGGCTCTGAAATCTTCCTCTATTTCTAGGGAATTGCCCTTGTAGGAAGTTGGCTCTGTATGTGCTATTTCAAAGTAAGGAATAGCATGCACAGAGTCCAAGGGTTCCCCTTAGAGGTAAAATAGTGGTAAAAATAGATAATACTAATGCTCTATTTTGTGGTAGTGTGGTCGAGCAGTAGGCTTATCCAAGGAGTAGTGTTAAGCACTTGTTGTACATACACATAGACAATAAATGAGGTCCACACACTCAGAGACAAATCCAGCCAATAGGTTTTTATATAGAAAAATATCTTTTCTTAGTTTATTTTAAGAACCACAGGTTCAAATTCTACATGTAATAGCTCATTCGAAAGGTATTGCAGGTAAGTACTTTAGGAACTTCAAATCATCAAAATTGCATGTATACTTTTCAAGTTATTCACAAATAGCTGTTTTAAAAGTGGACACTTAGTGCAATTTTCACAGTTCCTAGGGGAGGTAAGTATTTGTTAGTTTTACCAGGTAAGTAAGACACTTACAGGGTTCAGTTCTTGGTCCAAGGTAGCCCACCGTTGGGGGTTCAGAGCAACCCCAAAGTCACCACACCAGCAGCTCAGGGCCGGTCAGGTGCAGAGTTCAAAGTGGTGCCCAAAACACATAGGCTAGAATGGAGAGAAGGGGGTGCCCCGGTTCCGGTCTGCTTGCAGGTAAGTACCCGCGTCTTCGGAGGGCAGACCAGGGGGGTTTCGTAGGGCACCGGGGGGGACACAAGTCCACACAGAAATTTCACCCTCAGCAGCGCGGGGGCGGCCGGGTGCAGTGTGGAAACAAGCGTCGGGTTTGTAATGGAAGTCAATGGGAGATCTAGGGATCTCTTCAGCGCTGCAGGCAGGCAAGGGGGGGGTTCCTCGGGGAAACCTCCACTTGGGCAAGGGAGAGGGACTCCTGGGGGTCACTCCTCCAGTGAAAGTCCGGTCCTTCAGGTCCTGGGGGCTGCGGGTGCAGGGTCTCTCCCAGGTGTCGGGACTTAGGATTCAAAGAGTCGCGGTCAGGGGAAGCCTCGGGATTCCCTCTGCAGGCGGCGCTGTGGGGGCTCAGGGGGGACAGGTTTTTGTACTCACAGTCTTAGAGTAGTCCTGGGGTCCCTCCTGAGGTGTTGGATCGCCACCAGCCGAGTCGGGGTCGCCGGGTGCAGTGTTGCAAGTCTCACGCCTTTTGCGGGGAGCTTGCAGGGTTCTTTAAAGCTGCTGGAAACAAAGTTGCAGCCTTTCTTGGAGCAGGTCCGCTGTCCTCGGGAGTTTCTTGTCTTTTCGAAGCAGGGGCAGTCCTCAGAGGATGTCGAGGTCGCTGGTCCCTTTGGAAGGCGTCGCTGGAGCAGGATCTTTGGAAGGCAGGAGACAGGCCGGTGAGTTTCTGGAGCCAAGGCAGTAGTCGTCTTCTGGTCTTCCTCTGCAGGGGTTTTCAGCTAGGCAGTCCTTCTTCTTGTAGTTGCAGGAATCTAATTTTCTAGGGTTCAGGGTAGCCCTTAAATACTAAATTTAAGGGCGTGTTTAGGTCTGGGGGGTTAGTAGCCAATGGCTACTAGCCCTGAGGGTGGGTACACCCTCTTTGTGCCTCCTCCCAAGGGGAGGGGGTCACAATCCTAACCCTATTGGGGGAATCCTCCATCTGCAAGATGGAGGATTTCTAAAAGTTAGAGTCACTTCAGCTCAGGACACCTTAGGGGCTGTCCTGACTGGCCAGTGACTCCTCCTTGTTTTTCTCATTATTTTCTCCGGCCTTGCCGCCAAAAGTGGGGCCTGGCCGGAGGGGGCGGGCAACTCCACTAGCTGGAGTGTCCTGCTGGGTTGGCACAAAGGAGGTGAGCCTTTGAGGCTCACCGCCAGGTGTGACAATTCCTGCCTGGGGGAGGTGTTAGCATCTCCACCCAGTGCAGGCTTTGTTACTGGCCTCAGAGTGACAAAGGCACTCTCCCCATGGGGCCAGCAACATGTCTCGGTTCGTGGCAGGCTGCTAAAACTAGTCAGCCTACACAGATAGTCGGTTAAGTTTCAGGGGGCACCTCTAAGGTGCCCTCTGTGGTGTATTTTACAATAAAATGTACACTGGCATCAGTGTGCATTTATTGTGCTGAGAAGTTTGATACCAAACTTCCCAGTTTTCAGTGTAGCCATTATGGTGCTGTGGAGTTCGTGCTTGACAGACTCCCAGACCATATACTCTTATGGCTACCCTGCACTTACAATGTTTAAGGTTTTGTTTAGACACTGTAGGGGTACCATGCTCATGCACTGGTACCCTCACCTATGGTATAGTGCACCCTGCCTTAGGGCTGTAAGGCCTGCTAGAGGGGTGTCTTACCTATACTGCATAGGCAGTGAGAGGCTGGCATGGCACCCTGAGGGGAGTGCCATGTCGACTTACTCGTTTTGTCCTCACTAGCACACACAAGCTGGCAAGCAGTGTGTCTGTGCTGAGTGAGAGGTCTCCAGGGTGGCATAAGACATGCTGCAGCCCTTAGAGACCTTCCTTGGCATCAGGGCCCTTGGTACTAGAAGTACCAGTTACAAGGGACTTATCTGGATGCCAGGGTCTGCCAATTGTGGATACAAAAGTACAGGTTAGGGAAAGAACACTGGTGCTGGGGCCTGGTTAGCAATCCTCAGCACACTTTCAATTGTAAACATAGCATCAGCAAAGGCAAAAAGTCAGGGGGCAACCATGCCAAGGAGGCATTTCCTTACACAACCCCCCCCCAAACGAAAGAGGATGAGACTAACCTTTCCCAAGAGAGTCTTCATTTTCTAAGTGGAAGAACCTGGAAAGGCCATCTGCATTGGCATGGGCAGTCCCAGGTCTGTGTTCCACTATAAAGTCCATTCCCTGTAGGGAGATGGACCACCTCAACAGTTTAGGATTTTCACCTTTCATTTGCATCAGCCATTTGAGAGGTCTGTGGTCAGTTTGAACTAGGAAGTGAGTCCCAAAGAGGTATGGTCTCAGCTTCTTCAGGGACCAAACCACAGCAAAGGCCTCCCTCTCAATGGCACTCCAACGCTGCTCCCTGGGGAGTAACCTCCTGCTAATGAAAGCAACAGGCTGGTCAAGGCCATCATCATTTGTTTGGGACAAAACTGCCCCTATCCCATGTTCAGAGGCATCAGTCTGCACAATGAACTGCTTAGAATAATCTGGAGCTTTTAGAACTGGTGCTGAGCACATTGCTTGTTTCAGGGTGTCAAAGGCCTGTTGGCATTCCACAGTCCAGTTCACTTTCTTGGGCATTTTCTTGGAGGTGAGTTCAGTGAGGGCTGTCACAATGGATCCATATCCCTTCACAAACCTCCTGTAATACCCAGTCAAGCCAAGGAATGCCCTGACTTGAGTCTGGGTTTTTGGAGCTACCCAGTCCAGAATAGTCTGGATCTTGGGTTGGAGTGGCTGAACTTGGCCTCCACCTACAAGGTGGCCCAAGTAAACCACAGTTCCCTGCCCTATCTGGCATTTGGATGCCTTGATAGAGAGGCCTGCTGATTGCAGAGCCTTCAAAACCTTCTTCAGGTGGACCAGGTGATCCTGCCAGGTGGAGCTAAAGACAGCAATATCATCTAGATAAGCTGTGCTAAAGGACTCCAAACCAGCAAGGACTTGATTCACCAACCTTTGGAAGGTGGCAGGGGCATTCTTTAAACCAAAGGGCATAACAGTAAACTGATAATGCCCATCAGGTGTGGAGAATGCTGTCTTTTCTTTTGCTCCAGGTGCCATTTTTATTTGCCAGTACCCTGCTGTCAAGTCAAAGGTACTTAGGAATTTGGCAGCACCTAATTTATCTATGAGCTCATCAGCTCTTGGAATTGGATGAGCATCTGTCTTGGTGACAGAATTGAGCCCTCTGTAGTCCACACAAAACCTCATCTCTTTCTTTCCATCTTTGGTGTGAGGTTTGGGGACTAAGACCACTGGGCTAGCCCAGGGGCTGTCAGAGCGCTCAATTACTCCCAATTCCAGCATCTTGTGGACCTCCACCTTGATGCTTTCCTTAACATGGTCAGATTGTCTAAAGATTTTGTTCTTGACAGGCATGCTGTCTCCTGTGTCCACATCATGGGTACACAGGTGTGTCTGACCAGGGGTTAAGGAGAAGAGTTCAGGAAACTGTTGTAGGACTCTCCTACAATCAGCTTGCTGTTGGCCAGAGAGGGTGTCTGAGTAGATCACTCCATCTACTGAGCCATCTTTTGGGTCTGATGACAGAAGATCAGGGAGAGGTTCACTCTCTGCCTCCTGATCCTCATCTGTTACCATCAACAGATTCACATCAGCCCTGTCGTGGAAGAGCTTAAGGCGGTTCACATGGATCACCCTCTTGGGGCTCCTGCTTGTGCCCAGGTCCACCAAGTAGGTGACCTGACTCTTCCTCTCTAGTACTGGGTAAGGGCCACTCCATTTGTCCTGGAGTGCCCTGGGAGCCACAGGCTCCAGAACCCAGACTTTCTGCCCTGGTTGGAACTCAACCAGTGCAGCCTTTTGGTCATACCAAAACTTCTGGAGTTGTTGGCTGGCCTCAAGGTTTTTGGTTGCCTTTTCCATGTACTCTGCCATTCTAGAGCGAAGGCCAAGTACATAGTCCACTATGTCCTGTTTAGGCTCATGGAGAGGTCTCTCCCAGCCTTCTTTAACAAGGGCAAGTGGTCCCCTTACAGGATGACCAAACAGAAGTTCAAAGGGTGAGAACCCTACTCCCTTCTGTGGTACCTCCCTGTAAGCGAAAAGCAGACATGGCAGGAGGACATCCCATCTCCTTTTGAGTTTTTCGGGGAGCCCCATGATCATGCCCTTTAATGTCTTGTTGAATCTCTCAACTAAGCCATTAGTTTGTGGATGGTAAGGTGTAGTGAATTTATAAGTCACTCCACACTCATTCCACATGTGCTTTAGGTATGCTGACATGAAGTTGGTGCCTCTGTCAGACACCACCTCCTTAGGGAAACCCACTCTGGTAAAGATACCAATGAGGGCCTTGGCTACTGCAGGGGCAGTAGTCGACCTAAGGGGAATAGCTTCAGGATACCTGGTAGCATGATCCACTACTACCAGGATATACATATTTCCTGAGGCTGTGGGAGGTTCCAGTGGACCAACTATGTCCACACCCACTCTTTCAAAGGGCACCCCCACCACAGGAAGTGGAATGAGGGGGGCCTTTGGATGCCCACCTGTCTTACCACTGGCTTGACAGGTGGGGCAGGAGAGGCAAAACTCCTTAACCATGTTGGACATATTGGGCCAGTAGAAGTGGTTGACTAACCTCTCCCACGTCTTGGTTTGTCCCAAATGTCCAGCAAGGGGAATGTCATGGGCCAATGTTAGGATGAACTCTCTGAACAGCTGAGGCACTACCACTCTCCTAGTGGCACCAGGTTTGGGGTCTCTGGCCTCAGTGTACAGGAGCCCATCTTCCCAATAGACCCTATGTGTTCCATTTTTCTTGCCTTTGGACTCTTCAGCAGCTTGCTGCCTAAGGCCTTCAAGAGAGGGACAGGTTTCTTGTCCCTTACACAGCTCCTCCCTTGAGGGTCCCCCTGGGCCTAAGAGCTCAACCTGATAAGGTTCAAGCTCCAAAGGCTCAGTTCCCTCAGAGGGCAGAACTTCTTCCTGAGAAGAGAGGTTCCCTTTCTTTTGCTGTGTTGCAGTTGGTTTCCCAACTGACTTTCCTGTTCTCTTGGTAGGCTGGGCCATTTTTCCAGACTCCAGCTCTACTTTTTCACCCTGTGCCTTGCATTGTGCTCTTGTTTTCACACACACCAGTTCAGGGATACCCAGCATTGCTGCATGGGTTTTTAGCTCTACCTCAGCCCATGCTGAGGACTCCAGGTCATTTCCAAGCAGACAGTCCACTGGGATATTTGAGGAGACCACCACCTGCTTCAGGCCATTGACCCCTCCCCATTCTAAAGTAACCATTGCCATGGGATGTACTTTTCTCTGATTGTCAGCGTTGGTGACTGTGTAAGTTTTTCCAGTCAGGTATTGGCCAGGGGAAACCAGTTTCTCTGTCACCATGGTGACACTGGCACCTGTATCCCTCAGGCCCTCTATTCTAGTCCCATTAATTAAGAGTTGCTGTCTGTATTTTTGCATGTTAGGCGGCCAGACAGCTAGTGTGGCTAAATCCACCCCACCCTCAGAAACTAGAGTAGCTTCAGTGTGGACCCTGATTTGCTCTGGGCACACTGTTGATCCCACTTGGAGACTAGCCATACCAGTGTTACCTGGATGGGAGTTTGGAGTGGAACTTTTCTTGGGACAGGCCTTGTCTCCAGTTTGGTGTCCATGCTGTTTACAGCTATGACACCAGGCCTTTTTGGGATCAAAGTTTTTACCCTTGTACCCATTGTTTTGTGAAGAGGCTCTGGGCCCACCCTCCTGTGCAGGTTTTTGGGGGCCTGTAGAAGACTCTTTACTATTTTTAGTTTTGGTTGTCTCATCACCCTTCTGCTGGGGAGTCTTGGTGACCCCTTTCTTTTGGTCACCCCCTGTTGAAGTCTTGGACACCCTTGTCTTGACCCAATGGTCCGCCTTCTTTCCCAATTCTTGGGGAGAAATTGGTCCTAGGTCTACCAGATGCTGATGCAGTTTATCATTGAAACAATTACTTAACAGGTGTTCTTTCACAAATAAATTGTACAGCCCATCATAATTACTTACACCACTGCCTTGAATCCAACCATCTAGTGTTTTCACTGAGTAGTCAACAAAGTCAACCCAGGTCTGGCTCGAGGATTTTTGAGCCCCCCTGAACCTAATCCTGTACTCCTCAGTGGAGAATCCAAAGCCCTCAATCAGGGTACCCTTCATGAGGTCATAAGATTCTGCATCTTGTCCAGAGAGTGTGAGGAGTCTATCCCTACACTTTCCTGTGAACATTTCCCAAAGGAGAGCACCCCAGTGAGATCTGTTCACTTTTCTGGTTACACAAGCCCTCTCAAAAGCTGTGAACCATTTGGTGATGTCATCACCATCTTCATATTTAGTTACAATCCCTTTGGGGATTTTCAACATGTCAGGAGAATCTCTGACCCTATTTATGTTGCTGCCACCATTGATGGGTCCTAGGCCCATCTCTTGTCTTTCCCTCTCTATGGCTAGGATCTGTCTTTCCAAAGCCAATCTTTTGGCCATCCTGGCTAACTGGATGTCCTCTTCACTGGAGTTATCCTCAGTGATTTCAGAGTTGTTGGTCCCTCCTGTGAGGGAACCAGCATCTCTGACTATTATTTGTGGAGTCAGGGCTTGAGAAGCCCTGCTCTCCCTAAGTAGGACTGGAGGGGGGGAATTTCCCTCCAAGTCACTATCTTCATCCTCTGAGTTGCCATCCTCAGAGGGGTTGGCCTTTTCAAACTCTGCCAAAAGCTCCTGGAGCTGTACTTTGGTAGGTTTGGGGCCCATTGCTATTTTCTTTAGTTTACAGAGTGACCTTAGCTCTCTCATCTGTAGATGGAGGTAAGGTGTGGTGTCGAGTTCCACCACATTCACATCTGTGCTAGACATTCTGCTTCTAAAAGTTGGAATACTTTTTAAGAAACTAAAACTGGTTCTAGAATCTAATTCAAACCTTTACAAACTTTTAAACTCTAAAAGAAATGCTAAACAGGATCTAACACAAGGCCCTAGCAGGTCTTTTAAGAATTTAGAAAACTTTTCAAATTGCAAAAATCAATTTCTAATGACAATTTTGGAATTTGTCGTGTGATCAGGTATTGGCTGAGTAGTCCAGCAAATGCAAAGTCTTGTACCCCACCGCTGATCCACCAATGTAGGAAGTTGGCTCTGTATGTGCTATTTCAAAGTAAGGAATAGCATGCACAGAGTCCAAGGGTTCCCCTTAGAGGTAAAATAGTGGTAAAAATAGATAATACTAATGCTCTATTTTGTGGTAGTGTGGTCGAGCAGTAGGCTTATCCAAGGAGTAGTGTTAAGCACTTGTTGTACATACACATAGACAATAAATGAGGTCCACACACTCAGAGACAAATCCAGCCAATAGGTTTTTATATAGAAAAATATCTTTTCTTAGTTTATTTTAAGAACCACAGGTTCAAATTCTACATGTAATAGCTCATTCGAAAGGTATTGCAGGTAAGTACTTTAGGAACTTCAAATCATCAAAATTGCATGTATACTTTTCAAGTTATTCACAAATAGCTGTTTTAAAAGTGGACACTTAGTGCAATTTTCACAGTTCCTAGGGGAGGTAAGTATTTGTTAGTTTTACCAGGTAAGTAAGACACTTACAGGGTTCAGTTCTTGGTCCAAGGTAGCCCACCGTTGGGGGTTCAGAGCAACCCCAAAGTCACCACACCAGCAGCTCAGGGCCGGTCAGGTGCAGAGTTCAAAGTGGTGCCCAAAACACATAGGCTAGAATGGAGAGAAGGGGGTGCCCCGGTTCCGGTCTGCTTGCAGGTAAGTACCCGCGTCTTCGGAGGGCAGACCAGGGGGGTTTCGTAGGGCACCGGGGGGGACACAAGTCCACACAGAAATTTCACCCTCAGCAGCGCGGGGGCGGCCGGGTGCAGTGTGGAAACAAGCGTCGGGTTTGTAATGGAAGTCAATGGGAGATCTAGGGATCTCTTCAGCGCTGCAGGCAGGCAAGGGGGGGGTTCCTCGGGGAAACCTCCACTTGGGCAAGGGAGAGGGACTCCTGGGGGTCACTCCTCCAGTGAAAGTCCGGTCCTTCAGGTCCTGGGGGCTGCGGGTGCAGGGTCTCTCCCAGGTGTCGGGACTTAGGATTCAAAGAGTCGCGGTCAGGGGAAGCCTCGGGATTCCCTCTGCAGGCGGCGCTGTGGGGGCTCAGGGGGGACAGGTTTTTGTACTCACAGTCTTAGAGTAGTCCTGGGGTCCCTCCTGAGGTGTTGGATCGCCACCAGCCGAGTCGGGGTCGCCGGGTGCAGTGTTGCAAGTCTCACGCCTTTTGCGGGGAGCTTGCAGGGTTCTTTAAAGCTGCTGGAAACAAAGTTGCAGCCTTTCTTGGAGCAGGTCCGCTGTCCTCGGGAGTTTCTTGTCTTTTCGAAGCAGGGGCAGTCCTCAGAGGATGTCGAGGTCGCTGGTCCCTTTGGAAGGCGTCGCTGGAGCAGGATCTTTGGAAGGCAGGAGACAGGCCGGTGAGTTTCTGGAGCCAAGGCAGTAGTCGTCTTCTGGTCTTCCTCTGCAGGGGTTTTCAGCTAGGCAGTCCTTCTTCTTGTAGTTGCAGGAATCTAATTTTCTAGGGTTCAGGGTAGCCCTTAAATACTAAATTTAAGGGCGTGTTTAGGTCTGGGGGGTTAGTAGCCAATGGCTACTAGCCCTGAGGGTGGGTACACCCTCTTTGTGCCTCCTCCCAAGGGGAGGGGGTCACAATCCTAACCCTATTGGGGGAATCCTCCATCTGCAAGATGGAGGATTTCTAAAAGTTAGAGTCACTTCAGCTCAGGACACCTTAGGGGCTGTCCTGACTGGCCAGTGACTCCTCCTTGTTTTTCTCATTATTTTCTCCGGCCTTGCCGCCAAAAGTGGGGCCTGGCCGGAGGGGGCGGGCAACTCCACTAGCTGGAGTGTCCTGCTGGGTTGGCACAAAGGAGGTGAGCCTTTGAGGCTCACCGCCAGGTGTGACAATTCCTGCCTGGGGGAGGTGTTAGCATCTCCACCCAGTGCAGGCTTTGTTACTGGCCTCAGAGTGACAAAGGCACTCTCCCCATGGGGCCAGCAACATGTCTCGGTTCGTGGCAGGCTGCTAAAACTAGTCAGCCTACACAGATAGTCGGTTAAGTTTCAGGGGGCACCTCTAAGGTGCCCTCTGTGGTGTATTTTACAATAAAATGTACACTGGCATCAGTGTGCATTTATTGTGCTGAGAAGTTTGATACCAAACTTCCCAGTTTTCAGTGTAGCCATTATGGTGCTGTGGAGTTCGTGCTTGACAGCCTCCCAGACCATATACTCTTATGGCTACCCTGCACTTACAATGTTTAAGGTTTTGTTTAGACACTGTAGGGGTACCATGCTCATGCACTGGTACCCTCACCTATGGTATAGTGCACCCTGCCTTAGGGCTGTAAGGCCTGCTAGAGGGGTGTCTTACCTATACTGCATAGGCAGTGAGAGGCTGGCATGGCACCCTGAGGGGAGTGCCATGTCGACTTACTCGTTTTGTCCTCACTAGCACACACAAGCTGGCAAGCAGTGTGTCTGTGCTGAGTGAGAGGTCTCCAGGGTGGCATAAGACATGCTGCAGCCCTTAGAGACCTTCCTTGGCATCAGGGCCCTTGGTACTAGAAGTACCAGTTACAAGGGACTTATCTGGATGCCAGGGTCTGCCAATTGTGGATACAAAAGTACAGGTTAGGGAAAGAACACTGGTGCTGGGGCCTGGTTA
Organism: Pleurodeles waltl; assembly: GCF_031143425.1. Lineage (NCBI taxonomy): Eukaryota > Metazoa > Chordata > Amphibia > Caudata > Salamandridae > Pleurodeles > Pleurodeles waltl. The sequence goes on along the minus strand of NC_090443.1, from coordinate 279,871,173 downwards.
GCAGGCCTCAGCACACTTTCAATTGTAAACATAGCATCAGCAAAGGCAAAAAGTCAGGGGGCAACCATGCCAAGGAGGCATTTCCTTACAGCCCTCCTCTATATTGTCCCCGAAAACCTCCTCTATACTGTCCCTGGTAACTGGACGGTGTTGCCTGTGAGGTGCTGGCTTGTGTGCTCTGACCCCGAAACCCCCCTCTAAAGGGTGTTTTACGAAACGTGCTGTAATTTCCTCTGCTCTGCGGGGAGTAGAGTGCGCCCATGGCTTTGGCAGTGTCTGTGTCTTTTTTGAGTTTCTCAATCGCTGTGTCCACTTCTGGGCCGAACAGTTCCTTTTCGTTAAAAGGCATATTGAGAACTGCTTGCTGAATCTCTGGTTTAAAGCCAGACGTTCTGAGCCATGCATGCCTTCTGATAGTTACAGATGTATTAATTGTCCGTGCAGCTGTATCTGCAGCGTCCATGGAGGAGCGGATCTGGTTGTTAGAAATGGTCTGTCCCTCTTCAACCACCTGTTTTGCCCTATTTTGTAGATCCTTGGGCAGATGTTCAATGAGATGTTGCATCTCATCCCAATGGGCTCTGTCATAGCGCGCAAGTAGTGCCTGGGAGTTCGCGATGCGCCACTGGTTTGCAGCTTGTGCTGCGACTCTTTTACCAGCTGCATCGAACTTGCGGCTTTCTTTATCTGGGGGTGGTGCATCTCCAGATGTGTGGGAGTTGGCTCTTTTTCTAGCTGCTCCTACGACGACAGAGTCTGGTGGCAGCTGTGTAGTGATGAAAACCGGGTCCGTAGGAGGCGCTTTATACTTTTTTTCCACCCTTGGTGTGATTGCCCTACTTTTGACCGGCTCCTTAAAGATTTCTTTTGCGTGCCGGAGCATACCAGGGAGCATAGGCAGGCTTTGGTATGAGCTGTGGGTGGAGGAGAGTGTGTTGAATAAAAAATCATCCTCGACCTGTTCTGAGTGGAGGCTTACGTTGTGAAATTGTGCTGCTCTGGCCACCACTTGAGAGTACGCAGTGCTGTCCTCTGGTGGAGATGGCTTGGTAGGGTATGCCTCCGGACTGTTATCTGACACTGGTGCGTCGTATAGGTCCCATGCGTCCTGATCTTGGTCACCCTGGCTCATGGTGGTGTGAGCTGGGGAGTGTGATGGAGTTTGTGCTGGTGAGACGTTAATCACGGGCGGTGGAGAGGGTGGTGGAGTAACTCTTTTCACCACTTTTGGTTGTGGTGTCTGTTCAGTCTGGAACTCCAACCTTCTCTTTCTTCTAATAGGGGGAAGGGTGCTTATCTTTCCTGTCCCCTGCTGTATGAAAATACGCTTTTGCGTATGGTCCACATCCGTTGATTGTAGCTCTTCCTCAAACCTATGCTTTTGCATTTGTGAGGTTAGCGAGTGCTCTTCTGTATAAGAGCCTGAAGCTGGGTCGGTTGCAGCTTGTTTCGGTACCGAAACCCTGTCAGCGTCCTTTTTCGGCTCCGAGGTGACTTTTTTCTTTTTCGGGGCCGAAACCTCTCGGCGCCGAGCTTCGTCGGGCCCGCTGTCTCGGCGTCGAGCCGTGTCAACACCGGCATCTCGGTGTCGACGCTTGTCTCCAGCACTTTCTCGGTCCCGAGAAGGCTGTGTGCCGGTGTCTCGACCGGAGTCGGACGATCTCGGCACTGTTTGGGCCTTTTTCGGTGCCGACGTTCGGTCACCGAATTTATGGGTGGAGCCATGGCCTGGTGGCAGTGGCGTCCCCTGGGCCTTGTAAATGTTCCTCTGAGTGGATTTCGACGTCTTACTCACGGTTTGTGTATCGTCGAATCCTTCGGAGTCTGAGTCTTGAATCGAGAAGGTACCTTCCTCTTCTTGTTCCTCGAACTCCCGTTGGGCTGTCGGTGCGGACGCCATCTGAAGTCTTCTGGCTCGACGGTCTCGGAGTGTTTTTCGGGACCGGAACGCACGACAGGCCTCGCAGGTGTCTTCGCTGTGCTCAGGTGACAGGCACAGGTTGCAGACCAAGTGTTGGTCTGTGTAGGGGTATTTATTGTGGCATTTGGGGCAGAAACGGAACGGGGTCCGTTCCATCGGCGTTCTTCAGCACGCGGTCGGGCCGACCAGGCCCCGACGGGGGATCGAAAAAACTACCCCGAAGGGCACCGGAGCTCTTCGATCCTTCGACGCGGTGTTGAATCTAACTACGCCGAACCCGAACGCAACAATACCGACGAAAATCTTCCGAAATTTAGCTATTTTTCCGTTCCGAAACTCGGAGCGACAGAAACACGTCCGAACCCGATGGCGGAAAAAAAACAATCGAAGATGGAGTCGACGCCCATGCGCAATGGAGACAGAAGGAGGAGTCACTCGGTCCCGTGACTCGAAAGACTTCTTCGAAGAAAAACAACTTGTAACACTCCGGCCCAACACCAGATGGCGAGCTATTGCATAACATGCGAATCTACAGCGACAGATGCCATCGAACATATTCTTACAAGTGAAAAAAGGAAGATCTTCAGAAAGACTGATCAAGAAGGAACAATGTGTGAATCTAAGAAGTTCTGAGGGGTACAAGGGAGCAACATGGAACAGGAGGAATGGAGACCGTTCTATGCAATATTGGATGGGAAGTCAATCAATATCAATTGAGCTCACAGAGTTAAGATGAAGGCATTAGGGAGTAACTTCCCTGTGACATTTTGGTAAGGGTCAATTTCTTTTGAAATACAAAAAGGTACAGTGGAAAATACAAGGAAATGGATAACAGCGCTATATGTCCTACAATGGTGTGCATCTCCAGTTGTCACATGGCCTTTCTGTAGTCACAATAGCAAAATGTAAAGCGTTGAAGCCAGTAAGCAATCACCTTAGAGAAAATGTTGTCTTGTACAAGCAAGATACCACTTTCACAAGATTTTCCAGTGGGGGAGCAATATGATATTCAGTCTCTGGAAAATACCAAAGCCACCTTTAATCCGAAGTCACATGTAGAACTCCCATTTTTGATATCTTAGCAGAGCTGCCCTAGGTCTAGACAACAAGGACAATGGGTCTAAGGCTGCCACAAATGGTCACTGCTGGACTGTGCATAGATCATGGCAGGCAAAAAGAAGGTGACCCCCCATGTCTGTGTGAAGTTAGCAGTAAACCGAAGCAGCCCCAGAGGACTTCAATAGTGTAAAGAGAGCACAGATGGATTTGATGGACAAAGGCAAATTCTTGTTGGCTGCTCAGTCGGAGGAGCGGGGCTATTCGGATGGGTGAAGGTTCTGTGTTTGAACGGCTAGGTGGGAGTCTGAGTTGTTATATAGTAGTTTTAGTTTGAAGGCACTCACAAATTTGTTTATAATCTTTATTGGTTTTCATGTTATCAAAGTCATACAACAATTACCACAATGTATTAAGTCATCATCACTTCACATTTTAACAATAGATTTGTGCTTTACTCTACAGAGCCACTTATATCAGACAGGTGTCATTTTGTTAATGTAGGCCGAGTTCATCACATGTCACAGATCTTACATAACTCTATTCTTCAATAGGTCTAGCCAGTAGGTACACTGTCAAAGGACCCCAGAAATCCCTTGGCCTGGAACTCTGTGCTAGTTCCTCTGCATATAGTTCCAGTTGGTCCCAGCAATAAGTCAAGTCTTTCAGCCAGTGAGGCACTTTGGGGGCATGCGACTATTCCAATGCATTGCAACTCTTCTTATTGCCAGCAATAGGGCTATTGCCACTAATTTGCGGTTAGATGGGTGTAAAGGTTTGACCAGGCCGAGCAGGCAAAGCCTGGGTGTACATTCTACTTTTTCCTGAGATCATTTCTGTAAGTATTCCGGTTACTTGCTCTCAAAATGTATTCACTTTCACACAGCTTCACTCCATATGCATTAACCCTGCATCTCCCATACCACATCTTACACAATCCACGCTCTCCATGAGGCCATATCTGAATAATCTCAATGGTGTAGAATATATTTGTTGCAGGTATTTAAAATGGATAATTCTTAGATTACAATTGGGTGTGAGCTTCCCTGTACGTGAACATAAGATTGCCACTCTTCAGGGCTCAGGGGTGTGTCTAACAATTCATTCCAATTCTCGAAAGCCGGGTGTTTCTCTACCTGTGTATCTTTTTGAGACGCTGTATATAACTGGTTCACAAGTTTGTGTGTTGAGGAACTAATTGGCAATGCCTCCAATGCACATAGTGTGGGAGGTTCTGTTACAAACATTGTGAACAGTTTCATGGTGGTTCTCAGTCAGAAGTATGTAAAAGCCCATAGCGCAGTTCGCTTTTGTGATCTTGCCATGTCGGCTGGTGCTATAAGTTTCCATTCTATATACAGATCTCCAATTGTCCTCAGTCCTTGATCTTTCAAAAACTTTGCTGCTCCTTTTTCATGTGTGACTGATAGGTCAGGGTGAAATTGCAATGGCAGAGCTGAAGAACTGAGTGGGAATTTGTCTGTAGGTGCTTCTAAGTCACTGCCGTACAGTCTACCATGTTTATCTCCTCTTGAGTCTTTAATTGCCTCCAATGTGTCAATATAGCTGACAGAGGAGTGGGGTGGGCATCATTGGCTTTAATGGCTAGGTGTGACATTTATTGCAGCAAATAATGAGCAAAATAGGAAGCGTGGAATCCGCCTTCGTCATATGACAGCATAAGTGTGCCCCACTTTATTCAGGGATGTTTCCCCACCTAAGTGAAAGTTATGAGATGTGTGCGGAGTGTTCTAAAAAGAAAACCAAAAAAAAAAAAAAAGAAACAAAAAAAAACCTGCTGCTTTAGTATAATGGGTATGTTAATGAACATGTATTCAAATTTAGGAAGGATGACCATTTTTATTATGGCCATCCTATCCACCAACTATAGTGGAAGACTTGCCCATTTTGTCATCTGTTCTTCAAGCTTTGAGATTGCTGTACCGTAATTTGACCTGATTACTCGGTGTGGGTCTCTATGCACCCATATCCCTAAGTATTTTACCGGGTCCTCACTCTATTCTAATGGCAAATCTAATGGATAGGGCTGAGTGGCAGGAGTGAGGGGGCGGGGGGTTGGCAGGGGGAGAAATTGTTGACTTACAACAATTTATGCCCAGCCCAGAGTAACTTTCATATCTTATTTTATATTCCTGTATTATGGGTGCCAAGTAGATCTGTGGTTCCAGCATGTAGAGAACCATGTCATATGCATAAAGCGATATAGCCAAGGGCTGTTGAGTGAATCGCAGGACTGCCGTGGCGAAGCGATGCTGTATGATACCCGCCAGGGGCTCCAGCACCAATGCCAATAGGAGTGGCAAGAGTGGGCACCCCTGCCTCCTACCCCTAGATATCTAGAATGGTTCTGAGGGGTGTCCACTGACACGCACCCTCGCTTCTGGGTCAGTGTATATTAGGTTTATCCATTGAAGAAGTGTCTGAAGGATCTCCATGCACCGTAGTAATGTAAACAGATACACCCACTCTATGGACTCAAACACCTTAGTGGCATCAAGAAGTACTGCTGCGGCATGCATGATGGGGTTCAGCTAATGTAGCAGTGCGAATATAGTGCCTAAATTATGTGATGTGGATCAATGTGGGATAAAACCAGCTTGATCTAGCAGTAAAATATTTGTAAGAAGCAGCTGGAGGTGCATAGCTATTATTTTCCCTAATATTTTGCATCCATGTTAAATAACGATAGCACCCTATATGACTCGCAATGTTCTGCAGGCTGAGACAGATATTCTCTATGCCAACCTGATAGCCACTTAATAGCTATATCCTCAAGATATTCATCAATTTTAGCTTCCGAGGCTATGCTGCTCCTGTCATACAGGGTAGTGTACTACTGTGTAAAGCCAAAGAGTACGTCTGGTGTTGTATGGTAATGCCTGCTGTCTTCCCCCCCATATGGGTTATATTCGCCCAAGGTTTCCTGATTTTCTTTGCCAGGTTTTATCAGGTCTTTTCCACTCACCGTATGGCCAAGCCAAATGGCCCCTGCAGAGGTAGTAAAGTTCTTGCTCCGGTGTTTCATGGTATGTCTTGCTTTGTTCTCGTTTTTTTGCTCATTTATGTGGACATGCAGTGTTCTCATATTGGGCTCCAAGTTCTTTTATATTGTGCGCCGGTTTTTGAAGCTGTATAAGTGTATCTTGCAATGCTCCTGCATTTAAGCTGATACAGGCCCCCCGCATGAGCCTTAAATGCTTCCCAAAGGATAGCTGCACTGTCTACGGAGCAAACGTTGTGTTTAAAATATTCTAGTATGGCTGTACCTAACTCTACTTTAAACACCGGCTCTTTCAAAGTAGCGGGCAAAAATCTCCAAGTGAAGGGAGCAAGGGTATAAGTTGGCAGCTGTAGAACCAACCTTACCGGGGAGTGATCTGACAGTGTTGTGGGCAAATGGTATATTTCCATAGCCCATGCACTAATCTCTTTGGTTGATAACCAGTAGTCAAGCCAGGACCATGTGGCTTGGACTGACGAGACATATGTCCCCTCTCTGCCCGATGGGTTCCGTAACTGCCACAGATTCACCAGGCCACCAACCTCCATCCAGTCTCACAGAATGCAGGCTGAGTGCTTACCCTGCCAGTCTCCTATGCCTGATGCTAGGATCAAGATATATGTTTAAATTGCCCCGAAAGTATGGGTGTCGGATGTAGTTTATGTAGCCGATTCAAGATTTCAGTGTAGAAATCCGGATCATCGATGTTTGGCCCATATGTTGTTAATACAGTGATTGGTGTATTGCATAGTCGCCCTTGTGCTATTACTAGTAGCCCAGCGTCATCTGTTTCCGAGTGCATAAGTATGAATGGGACCACTTTCTTTATCAGAATTATCACCCCTCGCGAGTATGAAGAATACGTTGAGGATAACTGTGTGCATGCCCATATGGAGCCAAAATTGCTGACCCTGTGCTTGGTAAGATGGGTCTCTTGCAAAACAGCAATATGTACATTGTGTCTGTCCAAATATGCGAGTACTCTGACCTTTCTAGGGTTATTCAACAGTAGGACATACCAGGTCAATAGGACCAGGTGTCCCTTACTGCTACTTATCATTGGATTGAGGGGGTTTATATGGGTGTTTCAGTTTTGTGCACCTCTAAGGTATTTTATCTATTGACAGTGATTGACAAACTAGTGGTGTATGAACAACAATTTGCAACAACTTCCGTCCCCTCCAACCACTTTAGCAACCCCATTTTACTGAAGAAATCAGCATACACCAACATCTCTAAACAACAACTGATCACAAGCGTAACAAAGAGAGGCATTTCCAACTACATGTCTGTTGTAATCAGAACGGTTTGGGGTGTTCCTGTCCAGGGGCAAATAGAGGAGCTGGTCCCCCTTCATATAGACAGAGGCGGCTAGGAGCAGTTCAGGTAGACGCGTTTTAACAAGGGTAACAACCAGTGTTATGAGGTCTAACTTCTGTATTTAAGGTGATTCTTCTGGGACATATTCACCCATGAGCTGAATACAAGTCGACTATTTCCCCTCTCAGCCGAGAGGGCTGCATTTCTCATCTGCATTGTGATTTTAAGTTGTTCACGTACTATGTCCAGTAGATAGCGGCATGTTGCAGTGTGTTGGAGTTGGGGCACGTTTATTCATTCATGTACCAGTTCCACTTAGGGTAGTATCTTAGTAGTTCCCCCTCCATTGCAGTAGTCCTCTGGGTCTTCCAGGTCCACTGCTGCCTTAACTTCCCAAAGAGTGGTGAGAGTTTTGACATAGTCCCAGGCTCCTTTTCAGATGCTACTATTTTTTGTGAGCTCTGATGTTCGATTCTTAGCCTGGCTGGATATAACATGGCACATCTGATTCCCTATTAGTTTAATTTCTTTCTTACCAAGGTAAATTCTTGTCTTGCAGCCTGCCCTGCCAAAGTAAAGTCTGTGTAGAATACTACTGTGTGTCCCTTGTGTTGTATTTCTCCCTTCTCACATGCCATCTGGATCACCACATCTCAGTAATTTACCAGTCTCATTATGTTGGGATACGGGGTCCCCCCCCACCCCCAGATGGTGGGAGTGTAGTGTCGGGGGAGGGTGGGAGTGTAGTGTGGGGGTAGGGTGGGAGGGGTTTGTTCAAGTCACAGGGACCTGTGGGCATGCTCCACCACTAGCACACTGCAGGTTCTGTGCTCCAAAGATCTCCCTCAGCATAGTCTCCACAAAATGGACCACTGGACCCGTGTTGGGCGACTGTTATGCCAACGATTCTAGGGTTATTTTGGCGGGACCTCGCCTCAAGGGCTTCATTTTTGCCCCATATTACCGACAGAATCTTCTCCATATCTTGGTATTTGGACTTGATGGACTGCAGGTTATTTTCTGCATTCAAGACTTCTTGTTCCGCTGCAGATAGCCCTTCTGTGTGCTTGTCAAGTTTGACCGCCATCTGGTCAATACGAATGTTAAGAGTCAATTTTACTATTAATTGATTGCAGGCTTTGTTGCATCGTCATTAAACTGGTGTGTAGAGCGAGTGCGTTGGTGGGCTGAAGTTCCGAGCCAGTTCTTCCTAGGAGTGAGGGGGCACACCATGGGAGATACATATATAGATTATATCTATCTATCTCTCTCTCTACCCTGAGGCAATTTTATGTTAACATCCCAGTACTGTCTACTCCAAATTCTTTCCAGCGCATTACAGTGTTTTCTTTCTAAGGTGAGTTTGGGGGTAGAACCAACAGGGCTGATGGATGAGCTTTTGTTTACTTTTCACTGTTTCAGGGACTACAACATTCGTGGCATCAAAAGAGCCATTGATTCACTGCCATAGGTTCCTTATTGGCCACTCCCAATATTAGGGGCCAGGAAAGTTCTACTATCGCCTGTAAATTGGAGATCGCCACTTTGTTCCAAGGTCTAACTAAGCCTCAGTTGCTGTAGATTTCTATCGCCCCATACCTACCCACCCCCACCCCTTCCCCCAATCTGCAGAGGAAGGGGCGAGGCAAACAACATTATGCAATAATCTGACCAAATTAGCTCCACTGGTTGATCGTGTGTTCTGCCCTGTGGGTGGGTCCGGTGGGCATCAGTGTGAGATTTCGGAGGCAGTAATCTCAAAAGATGTCCTGGCCATTGCATCCTGTGCATCATCCACGTGGAGGTTTAGGTCTCCTAGGACCGTGAATTTTGCATAATTTACTTATTTGGGCACTAAGACCTGGTCTAGTGAGTTAATAAATTCCCCTGTATAGCCCAGATGCTGGTCGAGTAAAACCCCTGCCAAAGAGGATCGTGTGGAGGGGACATACAGATGGCCGAAGCTGCTGCACCTTTCAGGTCCTCTAACTGGAATGTAGAGCATTTAAGATTATTTTTTAAAGAAAAAGCAAGTCCCCCCGCCAACCCTCCTCCTAGTTTACCCTACTCTAACCAGATGCATACACACACAAGAGAAGCACAAAGATATGTACTGTTGGTTAGTGTGTCAGCTTTGCAGGGTCAAATTAAGGCAAAAGAGGAAGATAGGGAGAACTAGAATATAAACAATGGAGATGAAATTCCAAGAAGGGGGACATAAAGCCAGTGAATAAACTGAAGGCAACTCAAGCTTGTAGTTTCCTAATTCAAGATAAAAAGACAGCATGGGAGTCAAATGACTCAGCTGATGAAAACCAAGTGTGTCCAGACTTTCTTACAATCCAAGTGCTTTGTGGCGCAAAGGCCTCAGGCACAGCAATGCTAAGTGTCACAAATCATTTTTGTTAGACCATCACTTTTGAGGTAATTTGCTGCATTACCACTTCAGTCATAGACTGCTGCACTCTTACAGGCTCAACACTTCTACCCAAGTAAGCCTAATTCCATTAGCTGGAATTCACATTGCACAGATAGCAATACATGGACCTCAGGATTGGAGCAGCCAATGAGAAGGACAATTTAATGCTCCCTGATTTGCTAAAAAGCATGCACACTTACCAGTTCAGCCAGCATTATATGTTCAGCACCACATGTGCATAAATAACAAGTGGAGCCTAGGACACTATCTGGAGCACCCATTCAGTCACAGTCACTTAGTGGTAAAATACAGAGCTGTAGGTTGTTGCAGGTTACAGGGAAACTACAGCAATGGTGGAAAGAAGGTTCAGTATTTTAACAACTTCCTTCTATTTTGGTTAATCAACACTGCAGAATAAAGAAAGGAAAATGAATGCTCCTTGCATACTTATGGTTGCAGATACAATGAGTCATGAGACTTAATTTTTTTGCACATGTTTACAAAGCTTTGGTGCAGTGACCTTATATGTTTCTGTACAACCATGCTTTCACTTAGCGAGCTCAACTATTGTTCAAACCCACTGGAGGACACTCATTTACAAGATTTGATGCATCAGAGCTTGGCTCAAGAGTCAAAGGGGCTTCCCAAAGTGCCATCATTTTTTTGAGAATGGCTATTGCTGTCTACTCAGTCGGTGCTAGTATGACAGTGCTGGCAGCATTCGGGTAAAGATGCATTTTTTACCTGCTGCATTGTGAATAGATTGCCAACTAGATCCCCCATCTGAAGTCTGCTCAGTCCTCTATAGCTGGAATTCTTTGCATTCATCATGTCTGAAGTTTGATAGCATGAGTGTTTACTCAGTAACTAAACTGGTACATTCTGGAGTTGACTAAACTCCACATGTATACAGGCTGCACAAGATGATGGGCTTTTCTTTTGAGGGAACTGAAGATCATGTTCAAAAAGGATTTTACTTTTAAGCTTCTGATCCCACTTACGCTGCGGGATCAGAAGCTTAAAAGTAAAATCGCCCATGAGGGGCTGACGAGTCAAAGATCTGGTCTAAAATTTAGTGGAATTCAGAAGAGACTGTGGTAATGGGCTCTGGGGATCCGATGGGTAACAGTGGGAATTGAAGATATCAGACAAACAGCAATACAATTTTAAAAATCATCTGTACCAATAAAACAACGAAGACTAATGCCTGGGGATGTAGAAAAAAACATCCAACAGGGTTCCATACAATTACTGAGAACAAATGGGGAAAATTCACCCAATTGATGTAAGCAAGACCAACTGACTTGGAAAGATTGAATAGAAAGCCTCTGACAGCTTTGAATGGTTGGGTCTCCGAGTAAATGAATGCCAACATGTTCTGGCTAGAAGGATGCAAAATTGTCATTTAGGCTTTCATGAGAACATAATGAAGGCTATCAGCGAGTTGATGCTAGCCATTCAGTTACAGGTTTTGCACGACACCAGGACAGAAGAAATCCTCACTAGCACTGGTGAGGTCTTGTGATAGGAAGACAGCAGTAACACAATCAAGTCTGAATATCTTCTCCTAAATTGAATGAATACTTCATCAGAGTGGACTAGCTCGGGGAAACTGATGCAAGTGAAATAAAATGATCCAAGATTTGCTCTCAAACAATTATGGGATACAGTTTACATACTTCAAGAATTTAACCCTTACCACTGCCTCCTGTCCTCAAAGTGTAGACAAGACTAAAGATTCAGACTTACTTTGTGCCAACAGAAAACAATCCATTGCAGTAAAATAAATAAATAGTGTTCTTCCGAGTGCAAACGCTGTAGATTTTCTCTCATGCAACTGAAGTTTCTGCTGAATGCACCTGCCACAGAGGGGAATGGAGCAGTGGGGCAAAGAGGCAGCGAGGTATTATGGATTAGCAGGAGAGGCTAGAGGGAAGCTAAGAATGGAGCAATGTTTAAAGGCTTGGGAATCACTTTAAAAGCTGCCCCACCCATTACCTTCCCTCTTTCAATAAAAGGCACTGATTCTAACTCTGATGAGAAGCAGAGTACCTCACCAAACTCACTTAACAAGGATAACGGGAAGGAAAGGGGTACCACTGGCACAAAGGGATGAGATTAGAATTCAGACATTAAGGGACTAGAAGCAGCAATAACCACAAAGGTTGGAATTCAATGTGCAATGTGGTGATCTGTTTAGTACCACATGCTGCAAAAACAACTTCAAGGTGTTTATAAATCACAGCACACTTCTGAAGGTTCTAGCAGTTTCCGCTGCTTCATCACTAATTTTACTGCCTTATAACTGCACAGTTTAAGAATACTTCATTTACCAGTCTTCCAAAGATTGGAGAGAGTTGTGCTTGCTAGGATTTGAACTTGGGACTGTAGGAAACTGGCTCTATATATAAAATATACCAACATGAGGAATACCATGCAAAGAGTCCAGGGGGTTCCCTTATAAGTGGACAGGAGCTTGCTCTAGCAATCCCAGTTGTGCTCTTTTAAGGGCTAGTGTGGTCGAGCAGCCTTAGGTTTATCAGAGGAGAGCTACAGTAGGCACACAGTGAATAAAAGACACACGACTCAAGAAGGAGATCATCACTAATTTTAAAAAATAACAAGTATCATTATATATGTTTAGGCACCATAATCAATACGATCAGGTAAGTACTTTTTGCAATAGAAATTATTACAGTTTTGAATAGTCGACAGTGCAATTTACTGAAGTTGTTAACCTATTGAGGAAAAAGGAAAAACATGTACGGCAAACAAGTGGGCTCAGGTCTCCCGAGGCTGGGTGATGTAGGGACACCCTTGGTCCGCTTCTCCTCAGTCCGGTGCAGCCGGGTCCTGAGGTGTCGGGTCTTTGTCTTCAGGTCAATCGCGGTAAAGGGGGACTGCACAAAGCATGCAGGCGTTGCCGGGAAGGTCACGGTGGGGAGACCCAAGGTGAACTTCGTCTCTGGAGGGCCTTGGACCCATGCTGGCAACGTTGGCCTACTTTGACTTGGACTGGGGGCACGGATGCAGTAGTGCTTTCTGGCGACGGGTTTCGTCGGTCCAGAGTCCTCTCAGTAACTTCCTAGGTGTCTGCAGGATGCAGAGAAGCATCACCGTTAATCTGCAAGAGTTCCTGGTGCTGGGGTGATGGGTGGCAGGCCTCCCAGGCTTTTGGAGGCAGAAGCAGCTGCAGGACAACACGTTATGGTCACAGTTGTCGAGGCCAACATGCAGGCAGGCTGGCAGGGTTGGCTCCAAGTCAGTCACTGGTCTTCAGTACTTGCTTTTGCATCTGTGGAGCATCCTTCTTTCTTCAGGTCTTGCAGGATCTGAGTTTCGTGGTGCCAGGGACTCCCTTAAATACTGAATTTAGGGGCATTGGGGGATTGTAGGGTAGTAGCCAAAGGGCTGCTTACAACTGGGTCAATTATGCCCCCTATATGACCACTTCCAGTGAGCAGGTGGCATAATCCTGTCCCAGTGTTCCTAGTTCTGTCATCACCAAGATGGCAGACTTTGAAATTTACTGCCCATATAAGGCAGCTCACATTAGGGGTGGAACTGACCAGAGTGGACACACCATCCTGACTACAAATTTTCCTGCCTGTCCAGGTGCCAAATGGGCAGTGGATCTGGGGGGTTCGGCATCTCCCTTCTGAGGAAAGCCAGATCTGCATACCAAGGGTGGAGGGCTCTTTAAAGCCTTAGAATGCAGATTTTCACGCCATTCTGGAGGGAGTGCTGGCCAGAGCGGCCTTTGTTCCTGACTGCCAGAGAGCAGAGGCGCTCACCCTTGGGGGTCAGAAACCTACCTGCTGGTGGCAGGCGAGTTAAAACTAGTCAGCCCACACACAGATGGATTGTAGGTTTTTCAGGGGGCACCTCCAAGGTGCCCTCTGGGTGCATGTATTAATAAACCCATCACTGGAATCAGCAAGGGCTTATTAATACAATATTTTTTTAATATCAAACATCCCTATTTTTCAGTGAAACCATTGTGTAGCTGGGATACTTGTATTGAGCAGTACATGCACTTAAATTGGCTTCCCTGAAAACTTACTATGTCTATGAATCAACAAAAACATAACAGGGGCATATCTGCTCTTATTGATATGTCCACACATATAATTTAATGCACCTTGCCTTAGGGCTGTAAGGCCTGCTGTATGGGTGACTTACATATATTGCACGCAGTGATAAGGGGCATGGTACACAGACTGCTTGCCATGTTGTGTTTTCACTTTTAGCTGCACCAAGACACACAGTCTGTAGTGGCAACCTGCATGAGCTAGGTGAGGAGTCTCCGAGGGTGGGGCAATGCATGCTGCAGCCCTTGAGGACCCTCTTTGGTATCCATACCACAAGTACCATTTATTAAGGAATTACAGGGGTGCCAAAGGTATTGCCAATTGGAAAACAATTGCACAGTTTTATGGAAAGAGATCTGACACTGGGACGTGGGTAGCAAGAACCTAGTGCACTTTCAGTTAAAAATGCATTATTTACCAGGCAAAAAGTAGGGGTGACCATGTCAAAAAGGGGCACTTTCCTACAGGGACCCACATCTTAACTCACTGAGCCACTGTGATAGCATATTATGATTTTCCCATTAAATGAAAACTAGTAGATCCAAAGAGTTTCAGAGAAATGCTAATGACAGATTATGAAATAAGTTTAAGTCTAGCTAACTGATATAAAACCTATTAAAATATTTCCTTCTAATTAAAAGGGCATGCCAGTTTTCACAAATTCAGTGACTTCACCTGTGTCACGTT